>NC_067151.1:62712115-63419858 GCF_903995435.1 Acomys russatus
GGCTGATGTGGGACACAACAGAAAAAGAGCACAAACATTCTATTAATTTCTGTTTGTTTCCAAGAGAAAGCAGTCTGCCCCAGGGTTGGAGGCTTGAGAACTGATGCCTAGCTTCCAGGTTTCACCTCAGCCAGGGTCTGCTCCTATAACTTACTGTGACTTTCAGCAAGTTTTTCCAACCCAAGTGTTGCTTTCCCCCCTAGAAAATGTGAATGCTAGCCAGGCATGGTGGCGCACACCTGCAATCCCAGCACTCGGGAGGCAGAGGCAGGTGGATCGCTGAGAGTTCGAGGCCAGCCTGGTCTACAAAGTGAGTCCAGGACAGCCATAGTTACACAGAGAGACCCTGTCTCAAAAAACCAAAAAATAAAATAAAATAAACCAAAATAAATAAATAAAGATGGCCAAGGGAAGCCAGATGCCCTCTGACCTCTCCCACCTCCACTTTCCCTGCTACTAGAAAACAAGTGATCAACCTCAGACTCAGACCTGAGCCCTGGGCCCTACCTGGGTCGCCACACTGGTTTTGTTATAGGGAATTCTCCACTATCCCACCCCCACCCCCATCCGCTAGGGGCATTTCCAAGACCCTTCAGTGAGAGCCCTGAGACCTCAGAGTAGCAGGCCCTACCCTGGTCCACCACGTGCTTCTAGAGCCCAGCAGTAGAGCCACACTCACAGGGCGAATCTGTGCGGTCATGGTTTGGGCTCTGCTGAAGGCTCTGGATCACTGCCTGCTGTTTGCTCTAGGGCCTACTGAGAGTTCTTTCGAGCTGACTCACAACCTGGGCGGGACTGCAGAGGATGACCCCGTGGGCATGTGTGTGGTGTACATGCATGCAGGCAAAACATCCATGCATAAAGTAAAATAAATCTTTTTTTGTTAATGGTCCCAGTCTAGCCAGTCCAACAGTTTCCTGGAGCCCTCAGCCTTGCACTCTCACCTCTCGGGCCCCAGTGTGCATGAACACACAGCCCTACCCCACCCACTTGCACTCTCACCTCTCGGGCCCCAGTGCGCATGAACACACAGCCCTACCCCCACGCGCTTGCACTCTCACCCTCTCGGCCCCAGTGCGCAGAACACACAGGCCTACCCCACCTGCTTGCACTCTCACCTCTTGGCCCCAGTGAGCATGAACACACAGCCTACCCCACCCGCTTGCACTCTCACCTCTCGGGCCCAGTGCGCTAACATAAACACACCCGCCCTACCCCACCCGCTTGCACTCTTCACCTCTCGCGGCCCCAGTGTGCATGAACACACAGCCCTACCCCCACCCGCTTGCACTCTCACCTCTCGGGCCCCAGTGAGCATGAACACAACAGCCCTACCCCACCCGCTTGCACTCTCACCTCTCGGGCCCCAGTGCGCATGAACACACAGCCCTACCCCACCTGCTTGCACTCTCACCTCTCGGGCCCCAGTGCGCATGAACACACAGCCCTACCCCACCCGCTTGCACTCTCACCTCTCGGGCCCCAGTGCGCATGAACACACAGCCCTACCCGACCCGCTTGCCACTTACATTTTCTTCACAAACAGCACAGCCTTCGTGGTTGGAGAGGGGGTGCTGCTCGGGCGCCACTCACAAATAGCATTTACAAAGGGGTTCTTCCGGAAGCAGGAGAGCTTGGGTTCCTCTGGAGGAACTGAAAGAGAGCTCAGCAGGATGAGGGAGGGGGGTTCCCGAGGCTTCTGAGTGCACCTGCTGTGTGCATCACCCCTCCATACTCTGCTTGGAACCACGGGATGACACAGTTCCACAGGGGACATACTCCCCACCAAGGGGAGAGAAGCTGTCTAAAGTAGCGGTTCTCAACCTGTGGGTTGCCTCCCCTTTGGCAAACCTCTACCTCCAAAAAAATATTTACAGTACGACCCACAACAGCAGCAAAATTACAGTTAGGAGGTAGCAACAGAACTAATTTTATGGCTGTGGGAGGCGGGGGGAGCACCACAACATGAGGGAACCATATTAAAGGGTCACAGGGTTAGGAAAAGTTGAGAACCACGGATTTAAAGGGTTGAAAAGATAATGCGAAACTAGCATCTTTGGCCTCACACAGACTCGGCCAGTCCCTCCTCAGTCCCCTCACCTGAAATTAACTGATGTTGACATCATCATTATCATCATCATCATGATAAATAACAGTGACATGAGATATGAGGAAGTGCATGCCTGAGAGCAGGGCTTGCACACAGGACATGACGTAGGCTCTATAGCCTCCATGGGAGCTGAGGGCACCCTTAACCTCAGGGTGTGCCATCTGAGAGTTTCATGTGTGTTTTGTAGGTGCTGTGTAGTTTTCAACCCTCCAATAGTCACTTTATCTTTGCAACAAGGAAACATGATAAAGTTCACTGTATTTTGCCAGAGGAAACCTGAAGGATTTAGCAGGAGTTAAGCCCAGGTGCTTGGCCGGGGAGTCTAGCACTATTAAATCTGCCAGACAGCCAGGGCGGTGGTGTGCCACGCCTTTAATCCCAGCACTTGGGAGACAGAGGCAGGCAGATCGCTGTGAGCTCAAGGCCAGCCTGGTCTACAAAAGGAGTCCAGTGCAGCCAAGGCCACACAGAGAGACCCTGTTTCGAAAAAAACAAAAAATCAAAAACAAAACAAAAACAAAACAAAAAAAAAAGAAAGAAAGAAAGAAAGAAAGGAAAGGAAAAAAAATCTGCCAGACAAATTCCACCGCCAGCCACACGTCCCCGTCTCACAGGCAGAGCAGTGGCCCCTTTTCCCGAAACTCTTAAGCCAAAAATGACAAACTTGAAGAATCAAGCCAGGTATCTTTCCGAATGCAGAGACATGTCTCCTAGGACATTGGAGCTGCCCTGGGACCCACTTCCAAGGACACTGAGGGCACAACTCACCATCTACCAGCAAGGGCACAGTCCCAACCCGGTGACGCTCCAGGAAGCAGTCATAATTCCCAGTGTTGCTGAGCTGCACTTCCCTCAGAACCAGTGTGTTCCCCGTGGTCTTCCACCATCTGGGTTGCGAGCCAGAGTATACCCAGTATACAGTGGTGTTGCCCACTGCTTCCTTCCTGGGGCAGATCAAGGTCACCGTGGCCCCAGGTAGGCTCGTCACCGTACCATTTGCCACCTCTGGGGAAGAAAAACATGGAGTGAGCCACGGCAACTTGAAAATGGGACATTGCTTCTGATCTGGAGACGTCAGAGGCCTCCATAGTAACCCCTCTGGGTTTCCCCAATGGCCCAGCTTGCATCAAAGCTGCTGGGTGTCCAAAAACCTCCCAGGCTACCCAGCTGTCTGCTAGGGTACACTTGCTCAAGCCGTGATCTGGCAACCCAGCTCCCTTGATAGAAAGCACCCTCTGTTTTTCAGATTTTATTTTATTTTATTTTTTGGCATATACAAGTATATTATTACACGTAAGTAGAAAAATTACATAGAGCAAGAAGAACCACAAAACAATCAGGGATCACATGAATGTTAAATTCAAGGTGCTTTGGTTAACTGCATTTGGCATCCTTGTAGAAAACATCTTTCCTATCTTGGTGAGCCTAGAATTCTGAGTGAGAATCAATGACTGTCATGTCTCATCTCTGCCAACTCAAAACCTCTATCTGGACCTAAAGGCATCTTAACCCCTAAGCAGCTAAGATTAATTGTAAGACTGAATTATCTGGTCTTCAACCCCATCAGAGACTTGAGAAGGACTGAAAATAGAAAACCCTTTAAAGAGTCAGATGTGGTGGTACGCGCCTTTAATCACCACACCTGGGAGGCAGAGGCAGGAAGACCTTTGAGTTCAAAGCCAGCCTGGTCTACAGAACAAGTTCCAGGACAGTCAGGGCTACGCAGAGAAGCCCTGTCTTGAAGAAAAAAAAAAAATCAATCCATCAATAGAAAAAGAGCCATTTTCCCTAACTTAAGAAAAAAGACACTCCAGCCACCATAAAACAATCACGCGGTTTTATCTCAGTGTCTACGTGGCAATCACCCTTTTGCAACTGACGGGCTCACAAGTGAACCAACGAGTTCACCCAGGGATGAGTGTCAGGGTCTCAATCGGGAGCCGAGCACACACACAACTGCGGAAGGAGGCGCGACGTGACCGGCTGCACGTGGGCCCATTTCACAGGTGGTATAACCAACAGAGAAAATTGTCATCAGCGAGGAGAAGAGAGCCAAGGCCTCGGATTCTCTCCGCTCAAACCGGGTCCCTACACACCCACCTATGGTTCTACATGGAGCCGGGCATAGTGATTCGTGCCCCACATCTGGGAGCCTGAGGCAGGGAGATCACCAAAAGTTTAAGGCCAGAAGGGCAAATCCACTTTTACTACAGATTCTAGGCTCACAGACTCTAAGACAAAGTAATCCCACTGGCTGAGGAAACCGAGTGTGGGGGCATCATCTTTTCGGGTTGGAAGTGTGTGACTCTTCAAACCAAACATCCAACTTCATATCAGCAAGTGGCAACGGCACATCTGCCCAAGGATTTGGAAAGGCCAGCTGCTGCCACAGTGCCTGGCCTCGGCTCCCCACCTGCGTCCCTGGCCCTGAGGATAACCACAAGAGTCTCTCTCTGACCTTTGAAGCCTTCTTGTTTGGAAAGAAGCCTTACCCAAGGCTCCTTCACCTGTGAGCCCTCCCACTAAAGAGGAGGGAGTAAGTAGACTGCAAATGTCACGCCATGGCAACCTGACTGTCCCCAGCAGCCGCTGGCCATGTTCAGGCACACTGCGTCAGAGAGGCAGGACATCTGCCTGGCCACATGGATGTCTTTCAAGCTTCCTTCTCACCCCGGAGGATGGTGGGACGGGGGGTGGGGGTGGGGTGGGGGGGGGTGGGGTGCAGTGCCAGAACGGTGGTCACTGGTTTTCTCTCCTTACCTCCACAGTCTTGGGCTTACGGGTGGGTGGGGAAACGGCGAGCTGGAGAGATGGCTCAGTGGTAAAGAGTGAGCGCTGCACTTCTGAGCACCCGAGTTTCTTTTCCCAGCACCCACATTGGGCGGCTCACAACTGCCGATTAGCTAGTCTCACAGAGAACCCATATACAGTGGGGTACGCTTACACCAGTGTAACGCCGGGACCCTTTAATACATGTTGTGGTGATCCCCAACCATAAAATTACTTTCATTGCTACTTCATAACTACATTTGCTACTGTTATGAATCATAACGTCAATATTTTTGGAGATAGAGGTTTGCCAAAGAGGTCACTGACCCACAGATTGAGAACCGCCAACTTACATAGACATGTGAATAAATAAAAATAAAATAAATCTTTTTTTCCCTTTTTTCTTTTTTGAAAAAGGAATAGCCAGGCATGGCAGAGAACACCTGTAATCTTAGCAGAGGCAAAGTGGGTCTCTGTGAGTTTCAGGACATTCAAAATTTCAAAGTCAGACTTTGTCTCAATAAGATAAAATTAAAATAATAAAATAAAGTTAGCAGCATGTCCCCTTGTAACCAGGTGAGTTTGAGGAGGCTTCCTGGTTTTCTCTGGCCCACAGTGAGTAAGGAAAGCCCTCCCTCTGTCAGTCAGCCTGCCAATCAGCACCCAAGGCTTCATGACCAGGTGAGGTGGGGGGGTGGGGTCGGGGGTGGACAACACACATGACTGGGCACTAGAGAGCCCCACCTCTGAGATGCGCAGCCTCTGCCACAGACTTCACACAGCACCCATGGCAATAGCCCGAGTGGTGATTCCAGAACCCTAGAAGCGGAGGCCCTGGGACGGCGGTAAGCGGGAGGCTTTCTACAGTCTCCAAGGCCAGGCTCTAGCAAGCATTCATACGTGTTCTCCACTCTACACACATGTACAAACTAACATATGTAGCACTCATAAAGTTGTGAAGCATAAAAGAACCAGAGCTTCCCCCGAAACTAGCACACTTGTTATCTCTGATCTACAACTTCCTGGCCTATATGCACTAATACATTCGGCCACTTTTCCTCCCTTACTTTAAATCTTTTTATTACTCTATCCATCCACCCATCTATTACAGGGGTTGTGTTTGCCATGGCACACGTGGAGATAAGACAATGTGTGAGCACTCTTTCCTTCTATCATGGGGGACCTAGGGATTGAATTCAGCTTGTCAGGCTAAGTTACCAGCCCTCTTCCTTCCTTCTCTACTTTAAAAAATAAGTTGAGGGGCTGGAGAGATGGCTCAGAGGTTAAGAACACTGGATGCTCTTCCAAAGGTCCTGAGTTTAATTCCCAGTAAACACATGGTGCCTCACAACCATCTGTAACGAGATCTGGTGCCCTCTTCTGGCCTGCAGGTGTGCATGCAGGCAGAGCACTGTATAGATAATAATAAATCTTAAAAAAAAGATTGGTTACCCAAAGGTCCTTTCTTTCCCACTCCCCCACGCAAAGGTCCGTTCTTCTTTTGTAACTTTACTTTGTCTCTGAGCTTCATAAAATGGTATTCTCGGGCTGGAGAGATGGCTCAGTGGTTAAGAGCGCCGCTTGCTCTTCCAAAGGCCCTGAGTTCAATTCCCAGCAACCACATGGTGGCTCACAACTATCTCTAATGTGATTTGATGCCTTCTTCTGGACTGCAGGTGTACATGCAGGCAGAACACTGTATACATAATAAATAAATAAAATAAAAATCAAAAAAAGAAAAAAAATGGTATTCTCCCACGTTGTGCTTTTTTCAGTCTTTTCCACAGTATGTGGGTGTAGTTTACTTACTGTCGCCTCAGCTTAGTATTCCAACTGTACGAGGTGGCAAGTTGTTTCCAGGGCTGTGTTGTTTGAATGAGAATGGCATGTAGGCTCAAGTGTTTAAATGTTCGGTCCCCATTTAGTGGGACTGTTTGGAAAGGATCGTGAGGTGTGGCCCTGCTGGAGGGGGCATGGCCTTGTGGGCATGGCCTTGCTGGACCTGTGGCTTTGTTAGCAGAAGTTGGCCTTGTTGGAGGCGTGGCTTCGTGGGAGGAAGTGTGTCACTGAGGGTGGGCTTTGAGGTTTCAAAGGCCCATGCCAGACCTAGCCTCACTCCCTCTCCCTCCCCCATCACCCTGCCTGCTGCCTGCAAATCAGAATGTCAGGCTCTCGGCTACTGCCCCCCTGCCATGCTGGCCTGCCTGTCACCACACCTCTCACCCACTGTGATGGTCATGGACGCACCCTCTGAAACTACAAGCAAGCCCCAATGAAATATTTTTCTCTTTTATAAGTTGCCTTTGAGTCCTGGTGCCTCCGCATAGAAAGAGAACAGCCACTAAGCCAGTCACTTTGTCACAGGTAGAGTATGGCTGTTAGCACTCCCTGAGGTTCCCAAACAAAATCGCTGGGTTTTGCTCTGTCTTGTGTTTGAGACCAGGTCACCTGTAGCCTAGCCTGGCCTCAAACTATGTAACTGAGAGTGACCTTGACACTCAAGTCTCCACTTCCTGAGCGCTGGGATTACAGGTGTGCACTCCCATGCCTGGCCTCAATGAGGTGAAGTTTAACAGGCCCAAAGACCCTCCAAATCACTGTATCCGTGTCCTCAGCCTCCCATTTCCCACTAGACAGAGCAGCTATAAGCATACAACTTAGCACAGGTATCAAGCTTATGTCTATATTTTGAGCACATAGGAACTTGGGTAGAAATACTGACAAAAGAGAACTCTGCTGGCTACTGGCCCTGCTGCAATACTGGCAGCAAGCCCTCTGCCAGCTAGGAGTGACTGTCAGATTCACAGGGCAACCCGGGGGAGAGCCAGTGCACCACAGATGCAAGGCACTTTCCAGGAAAGTCCAACGACCATGGACAGCTCTTGCTTTGTTTGGCATTTGTGCAGGCCACTGTCCTGAACTAGTAATGGACACGTGATGTTTTGGTCAACCACAGGCCGCACACCAAGAGTCAGACTCCATAAGATTAGGACTGCGCTAGCCACCGTGAGGTCACACCACAGCGCGACATGCACGTGTTTGCAAAGTGCTACTTATTCCGGGTGTGAACTGGAGTGTGCCTGTAATCCCAGTGCTAGAAAGCTGGAGACAAAGGGGAATCTCTGCGGCTTGCTGGCCAGCCAGCCTAGCTAAGTCAGCAAGCTCCAGAGTCAGTGAGAGATCCTGTCTCAAAGAAAAAAAAAAAAAAAAAAAAAAAGGTGGAGAGAGCCAATGCAATGCCTCAGCTTCTAAAGGCACTTGCTGACCTGGATTTGGCCCTTATGATGTAAATGGTGGGAGGAGAAAAAAAACCAACTCCTAAAAGTTTTCCTTTCATATCTATGTTCATGCCATGGGATATGTGCACCCCACGCAAAATAAGTAGGTAGGTATGGGTTTGTTGCTGTTCTTGTTGTTGGGGTTTTTTGTTTTGTTGTTTGGGGTTTTTTTTTGGTTGTTTGTTTTGTTTTGTTTTCAAAACAGGGTTTCTCAGTGTAGCCCTGGCTGTCCTAGAACTAGAGGTCCTCCTGCCTCTGCCATCTGAGTGCTGAGATTAAAGGTGTGCCACTGCTGCCAGGCTTTAGATGTGATTTTTGGTTTTGGTTTTCCAGACAGGGTTTCTCTGTGTAGCCTTGGTTGTCCTGGAATTCACTCTGTAGACCAGGCTGGCCTCGAAGTCACAGAAATCTACCTGCCTCTGCCTCCTGAGTGCTGGGATTACAGATGTGCACCACCACCATCTGACTAGATGTGCTTTTTTTTTTTTTAATTGAAAAATAAATAAGGTGGAAAGTAACTAAGGAAGGTACCCTATGCCAACCCCTGGCATGTGACACATGTATGTGCACACCAATGCTCACACACTGCAGTTTTAAATAAAAATTTGCCGTAAAACAATATGCAACATTATGCTGACAAGAGACACGCCTGCTTCCCTCCTCTTGATAATATCAAGAGGCCACATCAAGTGATTGGCCTATAACATCCAGGATGGCGTAACTCTGCTATATCTGCACATCAACAAAATCATCAGGCAGCACATTTCTCAGAACGCGTCCCCACTATGATAAGTGATGCACAACTCCCTATACGGGTCACCACTGTAAGCTCCTGTTCGCCTCGCACCAGCGAACACGATGGGCGCTCATTACACGCTTGTCTGGAAGAGGCAGGGTCTCCACACCGCACTCCCAGAAGCCCCCGGGGTGGACGATGCCGTGGTTCAAGGGGCCCGGTGAACAGACCCTGCTAGGGACCAGCAGGAGGCCTCGAGGCACAAAGTGAGAGAGCTCTCTTCTGCTTCCGCCCTTGTCAGGGCCAAGAAAAATGTCCCTCTGGCCACTTCCCTCCCAGAAGAAACCTTTGCATGTTTGGCTAGCAGCTTGAATAATGGCCAGGACTGCTCAGTTAATGGCGCTTGCAAACAATGGCAAATATATTCAGGTACCTCGGAGAAACACTAGACCAGCCCCCACCCCCCCCCCCAAATAAAAGTATTTTCTCTTCCACAAAAGCAGAGTTGTAAAGAGCCACATAATGGCCATTTCTTCTGCCAAGAACCTGAATAATGGCTTTCTGGGTCTTTACGACTGAGTCACTGATTTCTGGAGGGTTTTTTGTTTTTTATTTTAATCAGGAACAATTAATTATAAAACCCCATCTGTAAGTGGTGCCAGTCAGCCCTGCTTCAAAACATATTTCTTCTGGGACTGTGTTGACTTTGATCTCAGAAGCATGCTGTACCTAATGATCAAAGGACGGTCTCGCTGGGGAAACCAGGACAAAAGAGCCTAGTGCCAGTCCAAGTGAGCAGCCTGACCTCCCACCCACCCACTCTCTGCCTCCCCAACTCAGGTCTGAGCCCACGCGTAGGTCTTGAACAGTGATGAGACGGCCTCAGGAGCAGCTTTTTGAAGGGGAGGAAGCGATGGTCTTGGAGGCACTCTCCCTGGACCTCTGTCTGCCCTGCCAGAGGACAGGACCCCAGTGATTTCTTTCCTTTCCTCTTCCAGTCTGCTTTGCTATGGCTGCTTTGTTTTCCGAGGCAGAATGTTGCTACATTCTCCAAGCTGGCCTCGAACACCTGGCTAAAGAGACCCTCCTCCTTCAGTGGAAGATAGGGCAATAGGTATAACAGGAATTTGGCTTTTCCAGGTTTTAAAGAGTCTAATCTTAACTCTTATATATTTGTATTCTTTAAGCTAAGATACTACGTAACTGATCCGAGTTATCACTTACGAGGGAGGGGTGCAGAATGCATGAAGTGCCAGTGATGGGGTAGACTTAAGACAGGCAAATACTTAAACACTTTCAGACCAGAGTGTCCACCCAAACCTTGTACTCTTCTTCGTCACTGGCCAGACTCTGTGCCCTCAGCCCATCCTTCCCAGATGGTTTGATTCTGGAGGGGACTCGTGGAATCATCTCTGGGCTCAGCCTGGGTTTTCTCTGTCTGGACACATCATCCTTTGAGGGTAGCCAGGCCTCCACCTCAATGGGCTCCACTGGAGGAGGCACAGCAGGGAGTTGGGTGGGTAGGTACTGTGGGAACACCCTTCCTGTGAGATTGGCCCAGTGACCATAGGCTCCCTCCCAAACTCGGCAGGCAGCGTGGGGTGCGGCAGCTGCTACACAGGATGAAATTCAGCAAAGAGCACACATCTGCCCTTGAGCAATTGCTCAACCCATGAGAGTCAGGCAGCAAGCTTGTGCCTGTCCCCTTCTGAGGAATTCAAAAATTTTTGCGCAACGTAACATACAAGGTCACGTGTTCCCACCAGGGGATATACTGGCAGCCACTGAGCATCTGCTGTGTATTGTGTCCCCACCCTCTCCCCCCTTCCGTATTGCTATCTTATTTAATCTCCAGGTTCCTGAGGCTTTAAAACTACTCATAATCCTGGCTACTCTAAAATAAAATGTTCCTGATGTTGTGAACAGAGAAAAAATCATCCTAAAGGACAAAGAGAAACTTGAGAGAGGCCTTGGGAGATCACTGGGCAGCTGATAAGCAGATTGCAAAGGACCACCATAAAAAGGGGAACAGAACATTTAAGTCACCCAGAAGTGAGAGTCCTGGGATGGCTGGGGAGCCCCACAGGGAACGAGGGGTGTGTAAGGACCTTCCAAAAAGGACCAGTGCTGATCTGTTGGCAGAGGAGGCCCCAGCTAAGGTACATGCCAGCTAGGCGCCATCCTGCCTCCCACATGCCAGCCTCTATGACGACGGCCACATTTTTCCCCCCTGCTTCTGTTTCTCCTAGAAATGACCTTGAGAAGGAACCAACTCCTAGTGCATCATAAAGTGTCCCAGGCAAGAGAATAGAGGGGCATCCGAGGAGTGTGAGTCCTCCAGGTCCTTGCCAAGGCGTGTTGCACGCAGAAAGGAAAGACGTTTCATCCCAGGCTCCTACGTTGCCGGAAGTACCTCCGTTGGTGTTAAAGTCAGGAAAGATGAGGGCAGAATGTATGTCAATCTCCCAGTGCGTCCCTGCCTCCTCTCACACACACACTTGGTGTGTGATCTAGCCACAGCATAGTCGCTGGCTGGTTGGTTAGGGTTAGCTTCCACACTCTTGCCCAACTTTGTTCACTTTTGAGACAGATTCTTGCTATGTGGCTCTGGCTAGCCTGGAACTCATTATAAAGACTAAACTAGGGCTGGAGAGATGGGTCAGTGGTTAAGAATACCGACTGCGACAAACGGTATATACTCACTTATATCAAAACACTAGTCCAAGGGATACATACCATGAAAATCTTTACTTACCAAGAAAGTGGGTCAGAGGAGAGGACATCCTATTGAGACTTTAGGTGAGAGTAGCATGGAAGAATGGGGAAATAGGAGGACCCACAGGGTCCTGGAAACCTACAAGAAGAACTTTATGACAGGCAGATCTGGGTCCTGGGGTCCTCCTCAAACTAAGGCACCAGCCAAGGAGAATATAGGCAGTAAGCTTCGAACCCCTACCAAGACCTAGCCGACAAACAGGATATTCTCCACCGTTGAGTGGAGAGTGAGATCTGACTCTCACACGAACTCTGGTGCCCCTTTTCTACCTCGTCCCCTGGATGGGGAGACCTGGTGGCACTCAGAGGAAGGATAGCAAGTTACCAAGAAGAGACTTGATATTCTAAGAGCATATATATAGGGGGAGGAGGTCTCCCTCAATCACAGACATAGGGGAGGGGAGAAGGGGAGAAATGGGAGGGAGGGAAGAATGGGAGGAAACAGGGGAAGGGCTAACAATCGAGATGTAATATGAATAAATTAATAAAATTAATTTTTTTAAAAACTGAAAAAAAAAAAAAAGAAGAAGAAAAAAGAACACCGACTGCTCTTCCAGAGGTCCTGAGTTCAATTCCCAGCAACCACATGGCTCACAACCAACCATCTATAAATGAGATCTTCTGACATGCAAATAGAGAACTCATATACATAAAATAAAAACCAATAAATCTAAAAAAAAAAAAAAAAAAAAAAAAAGACTAAATTGGCCTCAAAGGGATAGTGACCCTCCTGTTTCAGGCGTCAAAGGGCACTCGGCCTTACCCAGGAGGTATAGGTTAACCCAGGCTGGGCCCACTTGCCTTCTCCAAGCAATGAGGGTTCCAACTGTGGTCTGGCGGCCCCTGAGAGGCCCCTCCTGATGTCCAGTGTCCCCTCACTTCCACATCATTACTTCTCAGAGAGCAGGAAGCACCTCTGTTTCCCACGGGCAATGCCCCTTGAAACAGACACACCATCTGTGCTTGGTTACTGGGTGACCCCTGGGTGGGGAGGTGGGGGGGGGATGGCTGATGGCCAGGCCATCCTAGGGCCCTCAGAGTGATGCTTTTCTCTCCCTTGACAGCTCCAGGGGAGAGAGATTCCTCCTGCCTTCCTTGCTCCCCTGCCTGTGTGGCCTACATTGTCTCTGCGACACTAGCTCACCACCACCCAGACACCCCTCTACTGAGGACGTTGCTTCATTCTTCTGGAAAGCGGAGCCCTGCCCAGTAGAGTAAGGTCTGGTTCCAGAAAACCCAAGAGCTTTGCTGTTGCTGTCACACACACCCCTCCAGCTCCCCCTCCTCTTCCCTCCTCATGCAAATGTCAATAGCCGGAGAGAAAAGCATGCATACGATGGCATGTTTCTTAACTTCTCCCGGAGCCACTGCTCCTCTTGCCAGCAAAAACAAGTTCGGCTTCCTGGCCCTGTGAGCCAGCTGGCAGCCTGTCGCAGAGGACACAGGCTTAACAAGTGTCTGGTAATCCCATCCCACTGTCCCACTTCAGGCAGCCCAAGGGTGGCCTCCCGGCTCTTAAGCTGTGAGGCACAACACTGAAAGTCCTCTCGAGACACTCAAAGCCTTCACCTAAAAGGAGGTGGGTGTGCAACCGGACAGTGTGCAGAGACAGACAGGCAGGCAGGCAGGCAGGAAGACACTCACTTTGGAGCACTCAGTCCTAAATGGGACCAAACCCCTCCCTCAGGGCTCAGGGAGAGATGGGGAAGAGGAGGTGAAAAGTGTGTTAGAGCCAGAGGTTATGGATGACTCCTAGGAAACACTGCCCTCCAGGCATAACAGGAGATGCATATATGAATTCATGGGACTGTGGCAGCACAGTCAAGTCTGATGGGTCCCAGGGCTGAGAGAGGGAAGTGAACGGGGCTCCCACCCCTAACCGGGAACTATCTGCAGTTGCAAAGAAAGACATTAGCCTTCTCTAATGGACTCTCGCTGGGTTTATTAACTGCCCCAGCCAGCTGGGCTTCGACTAGGGAGGAGACTCACCTGTGTGAAAGACTCTCCCGGGATTCAGACCAGCTGCTCGCTCCACAGAGAACCAGACCAAGCGCAGTAAAACTAAGCCCTAGGCTCCAGGACAGAACACAAGACACAAAAAAGGATTGACCCCATGCCCAGGAGTAGAGGGCCAACACACAATGGAGTCAATGGCATTCTTATAAACTTTTTGTCTCATTTAAGTTTTTTTGGGTTTTGTTTCACTTGTTTGTCTTTTTGTTTGTTTGTTTGTTTGTTTATTATGTATATAGTATTCTGCCTGCATGTATGCCTGCACACCAGAAGAGGGCACCAGACATTATTATAGAAGGTTATGAGGCACCATGTGGATGCTGGGAATTGAACTCATGACCTCTGGAAGAGGAACCAGCGCTCTTAACCTCTGAGCCAATTCCCCAGCCCTTACTTGTTTGTCTTATTGGTCTTGAGTTTGTATGTTCTGATTTCTGGTTTCGTGTTTTTGCGATTTTAAGTGTGTGTGGTTTCTGCCTTTTGTGTTTTGGTTATTTGTGTTTTTTAAGGGGTATGGAGTTGGGTGGGGAGGGAGGGTCTGAGAGGAGCTGGGAGAGAGGAAAAGTGTTATCAGAATATACCGCATGAAAACAATCTCTTCCAGTGAAAACAAAAACAAACAAACAAACAAAAAAGCACATGCCTTTTAATCCCAGCAGGGATGCAAAAGCAGGCAGATCTGAGGCTAGCCTGGTCTACAGAGCAAGTTCCAGGATAGCCAAGACTATACAGAGAAATCATGTCTCAAAAAAAAAAAAAGAGGATCAGAGCAACAGGAAAAGGTTGGGAGGTGCGGAGGGCTTGCCAGGAGCCTGTTGGCAACTCATGTCCAAGCAGAAACAAATGCAAACTTAGGTCTCCTGGGGTTAAGCAAATCTCCAGTGCTCTCAGTCACCTCTCCTTGCATTCTCCACATAAGGGCTAGAGCCAGTCAACCACCTTCTGATGTGATGGTACTTAAGCCATTTTTACAGAGTGCTCACTGCACACTGGGTACTTTGCCGAGCTCTCAGAAGTCCTGCAGGGACAGAGGTGTCATCCACCCCATCGCCAGCCCTGGTCACATTGTTGAGGCAACAAGAATGAAAGAAGTTAGCTGGGTGCAGTGGTGCACGCCTGTAATCCCAGCACTCATGGAGGCAGAGGCAGGCCGATCTCTGTGAGTTCGAGGCCAGCCTGGTCTACAAAGCCAGGCTAGGATAGACAAGGCTACACAGAGAAATCCTGTCTCCCAAAAAAAAAAAAAAAAAAAAAATCAGAGAAGTTAAGGAACCAAGTCAGGCACAGTACAGCCCATAATTTCAACACTCAGGAGGCTTGAGGCAGGAGATTTGTGAGTGTAAGGCCATCCTGGGCTGCATAGTGAGGACCTGTCTCAAAAATGAGCAAGTGGGACATGCACATTAGACATGGATGAATTGGGGAGCCAGCCTTCCTCTCAACACACACACACACACACACACACACACACACACACACACACACACACACAGACACCTAGGCTGCTTACCGCCCTATTTCCCTGATCTAGTGTCCTCTCTCCTGCCAGCTCTCTTCATAGCTCTCCAGGATCACAGAGCCTGTGGATGCCTGAGTTCTTAGGAAGACAAGAGCCTTCTCTCCAGTGGCCACCATTCCTAGTGGACGGCGGGAGTGGGGCTGGGGCTCTCTCCCTCTCCCTGTACTAACAGCAGCTGTGTGGTGTCTCCCCACTCTGCCTCTGAGGCTCCCACTGTCCTAGCTGCTCTACACCTGGGCCTCTTCTCTGTGATTTCTCCAAGCCATGTCCTGCCTACAGGTCACAGACAGACAGACAACACTCGCAGGCTGTATCGCATAGCCCATGCCCCTGTTCTGAGTCAGCTCCCAAACAGTTCTCAAATTAATGGCTCCTGGCAGGACACCAGTCCCCCCAGCCCACTAATGGGCCTGTACTCCTTGTACCTGCTTGTATTTGGCAGAGTCAGTATTTACCTTGGCTCAGCCCTTCCTCCCTATCTACCAAGTGGACCAAATACTCATGAGAGAAAGGCCTGGGAGAAGCCTCCCATGTGCTGACTCGGAGACCCATGGTGTGGCCAGCTCCAAACCAGAAAAACACTGGGTCCCTTGGCTTCTTCAGAGAAAAATCACTCAGCCCCAGGCTAAGAAGGTCTGAGCAGGTTATCTTTCCAAAATTATGAGTTAATTAGAGGAAAGACAGCTGAGGAGAGCAATCTGCTGCCCCGTCCCCACCTGCCCCATATTACCCCATATTAAGCAATGAAGAAACGAAGAGGCCAGAGGAGGCCATCTCTGGCACTGACTCCCCTCTGGGGACTCTGGGGACTTTGGTCTGGAAACCAGTGTGGGGAGGTTCTGCGGCAGGAAGCAGGTGCTGAAACAGGCAGCAGGCTCAAAAACCTAAGGACTCTCTCGGGATTCAGACCAGCTGCTGTAAAACTAAGCCCTAGGCTACGAGCTTTCAGTTTGTGTCCACCCCACAGCCATCAGCCTTCCTAGCAGTACAACATAAAAGGGCTTTTCTTCCCATTTCTTACGGCTAACCAGCAGCCTGGCCCACAGTCAGGAAGATGGGTAGAAAGTGATAAGGAGGACCCGTTCCTATCTCCCTTAGGCCATCCCAAGGCAAAGCTACCAAGCCCGCCCACCCCCAGCTCCGACGTCCACCCCTTAGCTAGGGGAGAACAAAGCTCTAGAGCTGATTCGGAAAGATTCAGCCCTTGGAGGGGAGATGGCAAGCCCTCAGAGGAGAGCGTCCTTCTCTCCTGCTCAAGCTCCCTTACCACCTCTAGAGCCCTACACACCCCCACGGAATAGTAACTCAACCCAGCTCAGACAATACACTGTGTGGGTCTGTTTAAAAAAAAAAAAGCCAGGTGGTGATGCCTCACGCCTTTAATCCCAGCACTCAGGAGGCAGAAGCAGGACCATCTCTGTGAGTTTGAAGCCAGCCTGGTCTACAGAAAGAGCTCCAGGACAGCCAGGGCTGTTACACAGAGAAACCCTATCTCAAAAAAAAGAAAACGAGGCTGGAGAGATGGCTCAGAAGTTAAGAAGCACTGACTGCTCTTCCAGAGGTC
The DNA here is from genome assembly GCF_903995435.1 of Acomys russatus. NCBI lineage: Eukaryota > Metazoa > Chordata > Mammalia > Rodentia > Muridae > Acomys > Acomys russatus. The sequence continues at coordinate 62,728,880 of NC_067151.1, forward strand.
CTGAGTTCAATTCCCACCAACCACACGGTGGCTCACAATCATCTTTAACGTGATCTAATGACTCCTTCTGGCCTGCAGGCAGAGCACTGTATACAAAATAAATAAACAAATATTTAAAGACAAACAAAAAAAGAGAAAGAAAACAAAATAAAACAAAAACCCTTGTAACAAAAGAAAACAAACAAACAAACAAACAAAAGCCCTGTAACTTCCAGGATGGACTCACAGCAGTGGGGCACAGTGGCTGTGGACTTCTGTGCATAGTGGTGTGGCCCTGAAAGATCCCAAGCCCAAGGTTAGGACAGACAGTGGCCAAGCATCATCAAAAGGTGGACATTGAGCTCCACCTGCCCTGCCATCGATAGCACGAGCTATGCCTAATGTGCTGGGGACAGCTGGGGACACCAAGGATGAGGAGGCCCCCAGGATACCTTCCCTCGGCACCCCTTTCCGGCCCTCCCTTGTATCTGGCCCCTGTAGGCCCCCACTGCGCCGTGGCGACTAGCATCCATGGGCGGGTGATAGCAGTGTCTTGGAGCAGGGTGGCTGGCAGCAGAGTGCTGCTCCCTCCGCCGCCACCACTGACCTAAAGATGTCCTTTTCCCGTCCCACTCCTGCTATGCCTGCTGACTTAGGACCTGTTGCTGTGCCTCCAGGATGCTGTTCCTCCAGGATGCTAGCCTGATGGAGGGAGTCATAGTGCAGTGCTCCCTCCAAGGGTGCCCTCTGGCGCCCTTGTGGGACTGATGTGTGTGTGTGTGTGTGCGTGCGCGTGCGTGCGTGTGTAAAGAAAAAGAAGGAAGCAAAGGCTCCCAATCCCTGCTGCGTAGGTCTTCCATAAAGAACAACATTGGAGGGGAGTCTCAAGAAAAGGCCTGGGCGTCGGCAAGAGGCTCCATCAGTGACGTGCCTGCATAAGGAAGGACAGGAGTTTGGACCTGCAGGACCCACAGCAGGTGACATGTGCCTGCAACTCCAGCACTGGGTGGGTGGGTGGGTGGGGTCCCTGAAGCTCCTGGGCCAGTCAACCCAGCAGAATCAATTACCTTTGGTGCACTGAGCATCCGTCTCTCAAAAAAGGTGAAAAATCATGGAAGAAAAACACCCACCAGTCTATCTCTGTAAACACATGTGCACACACCTGCAGTAACATGTCACACACACGCATGCACGCACGCGCGTGCACACACACACCAGAAAGGAAGCAGGTGAGCACATCTGCTCTTGGTGGGACGCAGGCGTCCAGCTCTGCCACTGCCCCAGCTCAGCCTCTTCATGAATAAACCCCAGGAGGTCTCTCAAACAAGAGGACTGCATTGCAGAACTGCCACCTAACCGCTGACCTTTGTAGCAATAAAGAGGTGGCGTGTGGTGGCACACACCTGTAGTCCAGCAAAGGTACAAGGATAGCCTGGTCTATGAGGTAAGCTGAGATAGGATTTCATGGTTGGCCTTGCTATGTAGCTAAAGGTGACCTTAAACTCCTGATCCTCGGCCCCCATCTGCCAAGGATTACAGTCCTGTGTCCCCACACCTGGCTCTACATAGTCTGTGGCCAACAGGGCTACATAGTGAGATCTGTGGGGTCAGGGGGAGGAGACACAACAGGACTATTTAAAAAGATAGTTAAGCCAGGCAAGGAGACTCTAAAGTTCAAATGGAAAAGCAAACAAACCAAGATAGCCAGGAAAAACTTGGAAAAGAAAAAAAAAAAAAAAAAAAAAAAAAAGAGAGTGAGAGTAGTCCTGCACAATTTATAACATATCATAAAGATATAATAATTAAGATCGTGTGGTAGTGTCACACGAATAGAGACATAACTAAAGAAGAAACGAGAAAGCACAGAAATAAAAACTAGGGCTGAAGCTGGGTATGGTGGCCTTTATCCCAGCACTTGGGAGGCAGAGGCAGGAGAATCTCTGTGAGTTCAAGGCCTGGTCTACAAAGCTACTCCAGGACAGCCAAGGCTACACAGAGAAACCCTGTCTCAAAAAACCAAAAAACAACAACAACTAGGGCTGAGGCTCTAGCTCACCAGTAGATCACTTGCCTGGTGTGTGCTCAAAATGCTCAAGTCCCTGGGTTCAAAACCCAACCAGCACGGGGGTGGGGTGTTACTCTGTACGACTGAATGGTTGGCTCACTTTAAAAGTGGCTAAGAGGGCATGTGCGCGCCTGTAATCCCAGCACTCGGGAGGCAGAGGCAGCAGATCAATGTGAGTTCGAGCCTGGGAAAGCCAAGGCTACACAGAGAAACCTTATCTCGAGAAAAAAAAAGTGGTTAAGGGGATACACTGAGTTCCAGGCCTGCCTGGGCTACATAAGACCCCGTCTTGGAAGGAAAAAAGGAAGGAAGGAAGGAAGGAAGGAAGGAAGGAAGGAAGGAAGGAAGGAAGGAAACACAAAAGGAGAAGAGAGAGTGCTTTCCTAGCATCCAAAGCTTACTCCCCACTACTGTAATTAATTAAATTCAGTGGATAGGAAGCAGCTTGTTCAATAAACAATAAAGGGTTATCAGGTTACAACAGGAAAAAGCTAGAGCAAACCTCATAACTCATCCCTTGGTTAACTCAAAATGAATGAACTATTTATAAATTTTGTTTGGTTTGTTTTGAGTCAGAGTCTCCCTACACAGCCCTGGCCGTCCTGGAACTCATGATGTAGACTAGGCTGGCCTCAAACTCACAGAGAAGCTCCTGCCTCTGCCCCCTGAGTGCTGGGATTAAAGGTGTGCACCACCACACCTGGCCAAATATTTAAATTGTTTTAAAATGCATTTGTTTATTATACAGGTGAAGGGGTGCCTGACATGACGAGTGTGAACGCCACGGCACATGTGCGGAGGTCAGAGGTCAGCTTTGAGAAGTCGCTTTCTCCATCCGCCTTTTATGTACGTTCTGGGGGTCAAACTCAGATCACCAGGCTTGTGGCATTAGTGTGTTTGCTCACTGAGCCATCTCAACAGCTCTCAATTCAACTCTGTGCGTGTGTGTGTTTGTGTGCATGTGCGCTCATGAGTGCAAATGTCCACAGGTCCCAGAAGAGGGCATTATCACCAGAGTCCCCTGGAGTTGGAGTTACAAGCAGCTATAAGCCACCTGTCATGGGTGCTAGCAACCTGGGCCCTCGGCGAGAGCAGTGTGTTCTCTTAACTACTGAGCCACCTCTCCAGGACCTTTAATATATATCATTTAACGCTGTGACTTGGCTGGCCTTGAACTCCCAGTAATCCTATTTCCCAAGTGCTAGCAGTATAAGTGTGATTTTTTTTTTTTTTTTTTTTTTTACATTTTTAAACTCTTGAAAATAAAAGCAAAGCTGAGCATGGTGGTGCACACTCAGGAGGCAGAAGGTGGGGGATTTCTGTGAGTTTGAAGCCAGCCTGGTCTACAGAGTGACTCCAGGACAGCCAAGGGTACACAGAGTAGCCCCGTCCTGAAAAACCAAAAGGAGGAGGAAGAGAAGGAAGAGGAGGAAGAAGAGGAGGAGGAGGAAAGAGAGAAAGAAAGGAAAAGGAAGATTGGTACGAAGACGATCTCACTAAATACGACACAAACTCAAGAAGTCATATAAATTCAACTGTAGCTTAAAAAAAAATTATTTTTCTGAGAATGGTAGGCCTGTCCTGCAATCCCAGTAATCAAGAGGCTGAGATAGGAGGCTTAGGAGTTTGAAGGCAGCCTGAGCTATACAGCAAGACCTTGTCTCAAAAACAAAATGAAACAAAGCAAAGCAAATCTGTGTAGCAAAAAATAAAAACAAACAAAAGACTTTGCTACCAAACAATAAAAGACAAATTGAAAAACTATTTGCAACTTGTATCAAGCCTGAGTTCTTTTTATATAGTAAAAGCTTCTGTAGAAAATACAAAAAGGAAGCCGGGCGTGGTGGCACCAGCCTTTAATCCCAGCACTCGGGAGGCAGAGGTAGGTGGATCGCTGTGAGTTCGAGGCCAGCCTGGTCTACAAACTGAGTCCAGGACAGCCAAGGCTAACACAGAGAGACCCTGTCTCGAAAAACAAAACAAAACAAAACAAAACAAACAAACAAACAAACAAAAAGAAAATACAAAAAAGGTCAACAACAGCGCAGTGAAAAATAACAGTTTAAACAGGCAGATAATGCAAGTAAATTATGAAATGCCTGCTGCCCAGAGAAATACCCATCAGACTCCCTCAGAGAAGTGTGTGCAAATAAAATCCACACAGACATAATGTTCCTTGCAGAGGCCATGGGGGGTGGTGTTTGTTTTGGGTTTTGTTTGTTTAGTTTGGTTTGGTTTGGTTTTTTGAGACAGGGTTTCTCTGTGTAACAGCCCTGGCTGTCCTTGGAGCTCACTCTGTAAACCAGGCTGGCTTTGATCCACCTACCTCTGCCCGCTAAAGTGCTTGGATTAAAGGCGTGCACCACCACCACAGAGGCTATTTTTTATGTATGTTTGTTTATTTTTGTTGTTGTTGTTTTGGGATTTTTGTTTTGTTTTTGAGATAGGATCTCTATGTAGCCCTGCTGGTTTGGAATTCATGATATAGACCAGGCTGGTCTCTAACTCACTGGCCTCTGCCTCCTGAGTGCTAGTATTAAAAGAGTGTGCCACCATGCCTGACCAGATGCCACTTTAGTAACACACACTGACAGTAGGTGTAGATACAGGCATGCTTGTATTTTGCTGGAGTATAAACTGGCACAACTTCTCCTTTTTCTTTTCTTTTCTTTTGTTTTTTGTTTTTCGAGACAGGGTTTCTTGTGTGGTCTTGGCTGTCCTGGACTCACTTTGTAGACCAGGCTAGCCTCAAACTCACAGAAATCTGCCTGCACCACCATGCCTGGCTTTTCCTTTTTCAAATTACAAAGTTCATGGCATTTGCCCCATCAGTCCCCTTGGAGGACTTGATCCTGTGGGTGTGCCTTTGAAACACGAGTGGTGCTGACATTATCCCCCACAGTACTGTCTGCCACGGCAAGATGGTTTGTGGTGAAATGTCCATCACAGACTGGGTGTGGGGACATAGCCCAACTGGTAGAATGCCTGCCCTGCATGAGCAAGGCCCCGGTTTCCATGCCCAGAACCCAGGGGAGAGGCTGGGTGAGGAAGAGGGAAATGCATATATTCACACAATGAAATATCCAAAATGAATAAATAAACAAACAAACTCTATTTAGGTGGCACACATCTGTAATCCCAGAACTTAGAAAGCAGAGACAGGAAGAGAGTATTGCAAGCTCAAGACCTCCTGGTTTACACAGCGAGTTCTAGAACGTTCCAACCTCTCTAGGCCTTGCTCTGCCCATTCAGAGTCTGTACTCACCTCAGAATGTTGCTGTGAGGCCTGCATTCAACATCTCAGGCGACACCTTCAGCACGGCCTTCAGAACACACCTAATCTCCCCAACGTGAGCGTGAGTGGCAGCTGTGAGCTGTCACTACTATCCCTGTGCTCTGGCCTCTTCCCCGCTCCCAGAGGCAAAGCCTTCCCTCCGCAGCCTCCCCTTCCTCAGGGGTTCAATGAGAGACGCTGCCTCAAAGGATAAAGTGGAGAACAACAGAGGAAGTGACCCAGTGTCCATGTCCGGCTTTCACACGTGTGTCTTGTATATGACCTCTGTATGCATGTACACATATGCGCTGGTGAACCTGCCTGCACGCACAGCACACGCACACACACACACACACATCGCACACGCACATATACTTATTATAAAATAAAAACTCAGAGCAGAAGCTCAGACCTTGGTCTGTCACATCTTTGCTGTGTGGTCACAGGCCAGTTTCTGAGTCCTCTTCCTCCTCACTGCTCCCTCAAGGTCCTTGCCCATCAGTTTTTACTTCTTTCAACTATTTGGCCACTAGCTCCTTCCCAGCAGCATAGAAAAGCAGACATATTTCAATAGTCTTTAAAAAAAAATTCCTCCTTGTCAACTTTAGTCAACAAATATGCTCTAAAATCTCAAAAGAGCTGACCAGACCTGTGGCCTCTGTGCCGGTCTTTGGCTTCCACCATTCCTCAGGCCAAAGTCACCACCAATGTCCTGCCTGCTGTTAAACCCCACTGGTCAGCCGGGCGTGGTGGCACACGCCTTTAATCCCAGCACTCGGGAGGCAGAGGCAGGTGGATCGCTGTGAGTTCCAGGCCAGCCTGGTCTACAAAGGGAGTCTAGGACAGCCAAAGCCACATACAGAAACCCTGTCTTGAAGAACAAAAAACAAAATAAACAAAGAAACAAAAATCCCACTGGTCAAGCCTGAGCCATCCTGCCTGACTTTTTAGGAATATTTGACAATGAACACTCCTGCCAGGCAGCTGTGGCTCACTCACTCCGTTAAGCTCAGCGCTCAGGAGGCAGAGGCAGGAAGATCTTTGTGAGTTCAAGACCAGCCCAAGGAGATACACAGAGAAACACTGTTTGGGAGGAGGTGAAGGGGGGGAGGCGAAATCTGCCTGTAGGTGATTTTCAAGTTCAGGTTTCATTCCCAAGTTGCTCTGGATCCAAAGTCATTCTCTACCCAACCCCCCACTCTCTCCCCCTACCCCACCCAGGGAGGGGGGGTCTCTTGTAGCCTAAGCTGGCCTTGACCTTCTGCCCCGTCTTCTCTTGTACTGCAATTACAAACATACAACCCAGCAGATCTAGTTCAGCCCCCTTCCTTGGTTGTCCTATAGACGACTCAGCTCCCATGTGCTCCAGAATGACCTTTGACCTGCTCATCTAACACCACCTGCTCTCCTGGAGCTACCCTGGCCGGCCAGAGCTGGCTGGCACTGCGCCCACCTAAAGCTGCACTGTTGTGCCAAGGGTCTGACACAGTTTCTTGCATGAAGTTGATACTGACTGCCACAGTTACTGTAACCACCATGGAAAGGGAAGCCCAAAGAATGATTTTCTGGAAGGAGGAAAGGAGAGAGACGTGAGTCAGAGAACAGGCCCTTGGATTCAGGCCTCAGGAGCGCACCGTGCTAGAAGCCGCCAGGAAAGAAGAAAGCTGCTAAAGTTCAGCAAAAAACATCAAAGCTGGGACTAGAGAGAGGGCTCACTGATTAAGAGTTCCTCCGGAGCCCACACCTTTGTCCCAGCACTCAGGTGGAAGGCAGAGGCAGGCAGATCTCTGTGAGTTCGAGGCCAGTCTGGTCTACAAGCGAGTCCAGGACAGCCAAGGCTACACAGATAAACCCTGTCTCAAAAAACAAAAACAAAAGCAAAAAAGACTAAATGGCTTCTTAGCCAACACACATTTGCACACGCACTCTGTACCCGAGACACTTCTGAACACTTGTCTGATGCCTTACTCAGCCCACACCATCCTCACAGCCACCTGTGAGGCAGCACAGTCATCCTCAGGGTGGCCAGCCACTGCTTTCAGAAGCCCCTGCACAAACCAGAGCACAGCGATGCTCTCGACCCCATACAAAACGATGGCTCAGCAGTTAGGAGCACTGTGCTCTTCCAGAGGACCCTGGTTCAATCCCCAGCACCCACATGGCAGCTCACAACTGTCTGTAACTCCGGGATCTGACACCTTCACACAAATATGCACACAGGCAAAACGCCGGTGCACATACAATAAAATAAACAATTTTTAAAGGTTTATTCTATCTTATGTGTATGAATGCTTTGCCTGTGTGTTATGCGTTCACACCGTGTACATGCCTGATACCCGCGAGTGTCAGCAGGTGGCACTGGATGCCCTGGAACTGTACCCACAGATAGTTATGACCCACCATATGGGTGCCAGAAACCAAACCCTGGTTGTCTGTGAGAGCAACAAGTGATCTTAGGTGCTGAGCCATCTCTCCAGCCCCATCCAAGTCCAATTTTATTTATCATCTATCTGTCTATCTATCTACCTATCTATCTACCTGTCTGTCTGTCTGTCTGTCTATCTATCTATCTATCTATCTATCTATCTATCTATCTATCTATCTATCTTTTTTCCCTAGATGAAAACACAGTCTTGGACTAAGGAGATGGCCCAGTGGCTCAGAGCACTAGCGGCTTTTCCAGAGGGCCCAGCTGGATTCCCAGCACCTTCAGGATGGTCCACAAATGTCTGTAACTCTGGCCTCAAGGGACCCAGAACTATCTTCTGGCCTCCCAGGGCAACAGACACTTACTCATGTGTACACAGACATACACGCAGGCAAGACACCCAGACACACACACAAAAAGTAAATAAACTTAGCCGGACATGGTGGCGCACGCCTTTAATCCCAGCACTCGGGAGGCAGAGGCAGGCGGATCACTGTGAGTTCGAGGCCAGCCTGGTCTACCAAGTGAGTCCAGGATGGCCACGGCTACACAGAGAAAGCCTGTCTCGAAAAAAAAAAAAAAAAGTAAATAAACTTTAAAGCCACATACAGTCACGGGGGTTGGGGTGGGAGTGGAGGTGGTGACATCTGACAGGCTCCAAAGCCTCCTCAGCCATCACTAGGACAGAATGAGCTCACATGGAGGAGAGGAAGGGCCAAGGCAGGTGGCAAGAGCAGCAGAAAGCTCTGGAAGACACTGTCCAACACACTTTGCTTCAATTATAAGAAAGCACCATGTGGTGGCACACGCCTTTATTCCCAGCACTCGGGAGACAGAAGCTGGCGGATAACCAGGGCTGTTAGAGAAACCCTGTGTGTGGGGATGGGGGAACAAAGCTGGGTGTGGTGGTGCACACTCAGAGCAGCCAAGCCTAACACAGAGAGACCCTGTCTCAAAAAACCGGAAAGAAAAAAAAAAAAAAAAAAAAAAAAAAAACCCAACCAACCAACCAAACAAACAAAACACACACACACACAAAACAAAACAAAACAAAACAAAAAAAAAAGAAAGAAAGAAAGAAAGAAAAGAAAAAGAAAGCGCCGTGAGCAGTCCAGCACAGCCACATGAGCCACAGCTGACCACTGAGCACTGAAAAGTGACTGTTGTGATGCAGGACAGAAGTTGGTTCTGTTTTTTATTTTGAGAGTTTCCCTCCTCCTGCCACCCTCCCAGTCTCAGTACCTTAGGCTGACCTAAAACTTGCAATCCTCCTGCACCAACTTCCTATATGCAGGAATTGCACCGTCAAGCGCATCTATAAATCACCTCTCTCTCTCTCTCTCTCTCTCTCTCTCTCTCTCTCTGAGGTGATTACCAGGGTGACTCCAAACTCACAGAGTTCCATGTGCCTTTGCCTCCTGAGTGTGGGACTAAGGGTATGAACCACTACATACAATTTTTTTTCTTTTGTTTTGTTTTGCCAGACCAGGTTTCTCTGTAGCCTTAGTTGTCCTGGACTCACTTTGTAGACCAGGCTGGCCTCGAACTCACAGCGATCCACCTGCCTCTGCCTCCCGAGTGCTGGGATTAAAGGTGTGCGCCACCGCGCCAGGCACTTTTTTTTTTTTAATTACATTTGTCTGTCTGTTTCTGTGCTACAGCGCATATGTGGAGACCAGAGAAACAGCAACGCTTGGGAGTAATTCCACCATATGGTCCCTAGGTCCTCAATAGCTACCAATGGCCACTGGCTCATCTGTGACAGCGTTAACCCTGGGTTCAATCTGGTGACTAGGTTTGTGACGCTCAGGCCTGCAGGGACATATAAAAGGCTTGCAGAGGGAGGGGGATGTCTGTTTGCAGCCAGGAGCTCTGAGATGACTTTGTTTATGTAGCCCAGCAAGGGCCACACTTGTATACACACTCGGATGAGGCTCGGGTGAGGTAGCGAACAGACATGCCCCTGTTGCTTTGGGGTCCCAATCAGAGCTGGTTCCTGAGACAATCTGTCCCTGGAGAGTTGGTACCCAGTGTCCAAGTCAGAGAGACTGAACTCTGTCCTCAGGATTTGCTTTGGGCCACGGTCAGGACCGTTTGAGGGTGGAGTCTGCATGAGTGATCCCACACAGTCCCCAAGGGCTTCACAGGGAATCCATAAATGTGTGTTGCAATGAATCAAGGGGCAGAGCCAAGTTGGGGGAGGCTTCTGGTAACCAGGAGCCTGATGAGGGAAGGATGTCCTTTACTCAGTTCTTCAGCCATTTAGGCAAGTGTCAAGTGTCCCCAAGCCTAGCAATGCCCAAGAATCACAAGCAACACTCGGCTTTTTGTTTTCTGTTTCTTAAGTCTGGGACTCACTCTCTGACTCTCTGATGCATGTTTTTGGTTTGGTATGGTTTTGGTTTTTCAAGACAGGGTTTCTTTGTGTAGCCTTGGCAGTCCTGGACTTGTTTTGTAGACCAGGCTGGCCTCGAACTCACAGAAATCCACCTGCGTCTGCTTCTGGAATGCTGGGATTATAGGTGTGCACCACCACACCTGGCTTCTGATGCATGTTTAATGAAAGGTCAGGGGTCGAATTGCCGTTTTTGAGCCAGGCGGTGGTGGTGCATGCCTTTAATCCCAGCACTCGGGAGGCAGAGGCAGGCGGATCGCTGTGAGTTCAAGGCCAGCCTGGTCTACAAAGCGAGTCCAGGACAGCCAAGGCTACATAGAGAGAAACCCTGTCTTGGAGGGAAAAGAAAAAAAAAAAGAAAGAAAGAAAGAAAGAAAAGAATTGCCATTTTTGGCTAGGTTGTAGTGTCTACAGAGTGGGTTCAAGATAGCTAGGGTTACACAGAGAAACCCTGTCTCAAACTACCCCCTAATTTTTTAAAAATGTTTTTTAAAATGTCATTTTTACACAGATTCATCCTTCCTAGCTAAAATCTGATGTTAGACAAAAACATATCCTTCAAAAACAAACAAACAAACAAACAACACTGAGTCAGGGTGAAACTAGGAACGCAGGTGTGTTTTGCAGACAGAAAGAGGCTGTCCCAAAGGGAATTCAGGCATCTATGCTGCTGCATGTATTTTCCTGCCTTGCAGAAGGAAAGGGGAACTGAAGCCGCCCGTGTGCCGAGGCTGTCCTCAGCTAGCAGCGCCTAGAGTGTCGGACCTAGCTGAAGCCTCAGTCCCCAGCTGGTCCAGGACCCTAAGTGACAGACACAGAGGAGTCCTAGCCTGCCGTTGAAGACTTTAAAATTCCCACCAATCGGGGCTGGAGAGATGGCTCAGGAGTTAAGAGCACCAGCTGCTCTTTCTTCCAAGGGTCCTGAGTTCAATTCCCAGCACCCACACGGCAGCTCACACCTGTCTACAACTCTAGTTCCAGGGCTTCTGGCACCTTCACACAGACATACATGCAGGCAAAATACCAATGATGATAATTACATGGTGAGTGTGTGTGTGTGTGTGTGTGTGTGTGTGTGTGTGTGTGTGTGTGTGTGTCCCAGCCATGGGTTTCCCCTGGAGCAGGCTCCAGCCGCCCTCTAAAGCCAAACATCTCACAGTCATTTGCTCCACGCTTCCTGTTTGATGCTTGTTTCCTGATTGTCACTCCGCAGTTTGTGGCTGTGCAAGTGTGGGTGTGGGAGATGGGCTAGGGACTTCAACGTCTCTGCATTTTCCTTCTGAGCCGAGAGGGCTTTCACTTCCTCCCCAGACTCCCAGTTCCACCTTCTAAAGGCTGTTCGAGTCAGAAGACACCCCCACCCCACCCCTGGGTGTCCTTTCTGAGCCACAGGAAAACACAGCTCGTTGTTCCCGAAGCCTTGACGCTCCCTCCTGAGGAACGAAGGGAGGTGGTGGTGGTGGGGTGCTCTGTGGTGGGGTGTCGGTAGTAACTGAGATGAGGACACAGGCTCACTACTGCTCTCCTGAGACGGAGACACGAGAGAAGACCTCGGTTCTGCCTGGCACCACGTGAAGCCAAGCAGGGACCTTTACTTCTGTTCCATCGGTGTTTTCTGCCCCAGAATCCCGCCAGATATGAGAGTGTTGTTCAGCTTGCCCCAGACGCTCTCAGCTCTGCCCACTGGCTTAGCTCCACACTGAGAAGTCTTAAGGGTCTACCACAGGGGAACACTGAGACATAGAGCCACTGGGCATGCAGTGGCTGCGCCTGACAGCGTCCCATCACACTTCTCTGAACCTCGGGCTCCTCTCAGAGCTTTATGTCAATCCAGTAGAGGATTTTTTTTTTTTTTAAAAAACATGTGTGGAATACAGGGTGGTGGTTAATGCCTGAAACCTCAGCAACTCAAGAGTTGGAAGGCAGAAGAAGCACAAGTCTGAGCCGGTCTGGGTTTTGTGAGACCCTGACTAAAAAAAAAAAAAAAAAAGGAAAGAAAATATAGACAGGGGTACCAAATGGAGCTTGAATTCTGCCTTCAAGGCAGAGAGAGAGCCAGCTGTGTGTTCTCCTGTCTCCACAACCCGCACAGGAGAAATCTCCCCAGTGCCCTTTGGCTCCCACGTCCTCAGCCCCTAAAATAACCTGTAGAGAAGCAGCTGCGCAGTTCCTCCAGAAGAGACCAGGCAGGCTGCTGAGCCTGAAGCCAGAGCCCACAAACAGGCCTAGACCCACGAGGCAGAGTGCAGCGAAGGCAAGCACAGTGCCCCTACCCTGCGCCTGATCCACCCTCTGGGACAGGGGACAAGGGGCATAGTTCCAAGAGGTTTCCCACATCCCTTGCTGTCAGACTCACAGGCCTGGGGTGGGCGTGGGGGTTGGCACTCTGCATGCCAGGGCTAGTGCTTGCTCAAGGAGTAAGTATGTGAGGCAGGAGCACCCGTGACTCAGCCCATGATGTCAGAGACCCTTCATAGCCCGGCCACTGTCATCACACACGCAGTGGAACCGAGGAGAGCCGCAAATAAAGTAGAGGGAGCCAGTGGCACAAAAGCTCTTCAGAAGGAACTGCTACTCCGCTAGGGCCCGCCCTAAGGATATCTCCTTTTAGGACGACCCGGGATGCCGTTGAGTAAGATCTATGGGAACACTGGGAACCAGACACCAGAGTCAGGTTTCGGGAAAACACACAGCCGTGTACTCAGAGTCAGTCCGGTCACAGACAGGAGCCCCGTGCCAAAAGGTGCTAGACGCAGCAGGGGGCGCGCAAACCACGATGGCGTCCGCACAGGTAGGTCAGCCCGGGGCACGCACCCGCTACCCGCCGGGACCCACGCTGCCCACGGAACGAGACAGTGTCACTCCACCCACCCACGCTTCACCCCCACTCTATCCCCGCGGCGCGCCTTCTCTTTGCCGTCTTACCCAGAGTGCGACAGCTCTCGAGGACCAGCGCGATCGTGGGCGCGGCCAGCAGGGAGGCCAGCAGCGCGCAGCCGACGGCCAGCATGTTTAGTTCGGCGGCGGGCGGCGGGCGGCGGGCGGCGGGCGGCGGGCGGCGGGCGGCGGGCGGCGGGCGGCGGGCGGCGGGCGGCGGGCGGCGGGCGGCGGGCGGCGGGCGGCGGGCGGCGGGCGAGCACCGCAGCCGGGGCCGGGCGGCGGGCCGGCGGGAGCCCCGAGAGCAGTCGCCGACAGCCTCGGGCTCCGCACTGCGAGTGTTCACCCCGGCGCGGCTCAGCTCGGTGACGGCGCGACTTCCCACTTGCACGTGACGCGGAGCAGCGGGCCGTCCTGGCAACAGGGAAACATTTGAGGAACCGGTGCTGAAGCTCCTTTTTGGCAGTCCAGGCTCGCGGTTACGAAAGCGGGTTGGATGGCGCAATCGCCCAGCGCTCCAGGCCACCGGAGGAGGTAACTTCCTGCAGTCTCACCACACCTGAGCCCAGACCTCGAGGGACCCCCACCACCACCACCACCACCACCGGGGCCCCTTCCTAAATTGTGACGCTGAGCGAAGTGGAATTAGCCCCCCCACCCCTAGCCCAACCGCGAGCGCCTGGGTTTGGGTTTTGCTACCTTGAGTGCTATCATGGAGCTGGCCAGGTGGCTCTGGCTGTTAAAGTAGAGGGCTAGGCAGCTACCTTCCTCCCCCACCCCGCCACCGCCCCGGCGTGCTTACAGGAATCATCCGGGGAGTCCGGAAAGACACCGGTGTCTGCGTCGACCCCAGAGGCTGTGATTTAATTGCTCTGAGGGAAGACTTAGGCATCCGAAACTTAATTGAAAAAAAAAAAAAAAAAAAAAGGTTTCCCCTCACCTTCCAGCCCAGCGGCCTTTTTTGAAGGCTGTTGCAGAGGCCTCAGATACCAGTGTGCATTTTTGAGCCTGGAACAGAGACATGCGTTACCATCCTTAAGATTGCTAGCTAGTCTCAGCCTTCTCACCTGTTAGATTTTTTTTTTTAAGGCCCATGATGAAGACTTATGGGAACACCATCTAAGTACCTGCACCCCAAGTTCTCAGTGAGGAGTGGGGCTTTGACTATCCTCACGACTTGAATGGACAGAAAGGAACCAGCACTGGGTATTTTCCAGAACCCACCAAGGTTCGCCACAAAGCTTGGAGCTACAGGGCAGCTTTGCGTGCAAAGGCAGAGAAAAATGAAAACATTGAAAATAAAATTTAGAAGAGGGGGCGTCCCTGGACTTGCACCTGCAAGCTATAATGTGCTCCTCCGTTTTGGGCTTCAGATTTTTGGGGCAACTGGCATGGATGTGTTCCGGCTGAACCCCTAAATAAGACATGGCCTTATTTTGGCAACAACATTGAACATGCAGGCTGCAGTCCGCCCACCCATCGCTCGCCGTGTGAGCCACCCATAAGCAAGGGCAGGACCAAAGCTGTGGCCAGGACAGTGGGACTGGTTTGGATGGCCGGGAAAGAAAAGCATGGCTGACCTTCTCTCCCTGTGGTGGTGCAGGCACTTAGGAAGCAGAGGCAGGTAGATCTCTGTGAGTTTGAGGTCAGCCTGATCTACAAATTGAGTCCAGGGCAGCCTGTCTCAAAAAACCAAAACAGGCCTGGAGAGATGGCTCAGTGGTTAAGAGCAATGTCTGTTCTTCCAGAGGTTGTGAGTTCAATTCCCAGGAACCACATGGTGGCTCAGAACCATCTATAACGTGATCTGATGCCCTCTTCTGGTGGGCAGGTGTACATGCAGGCAGAGCACTCATACATAAAATAGACAATTTCTTTAAAAAACCAAACCAAACAAACAGCCCGCACTCTGGAGACTGAAGCAGGAAGATCCAGGGTTCAAGGGAAGCAGAGTGAGGCCCCGCCTATCTCAAAGTTAAATTAATTTCCAGCATACCCTCTTTGTGGTGGCTCCTTTCTTTCTGTGGTACTCGGAGAACTGAAAATAATTGCAGAGAGACAAGTTGCTGGCCTGAAACAGGAAGGCTACAGAAGCTGCCAGCTTTAGGAGACTCAAGCTCACAACAGGAGGCTTTTGTTTTTTTAAGATTTTATTTATTATGTATACAATGTACACCTGCACACCAGAAGAGGGCATCAAATCTCATTAGAGATGGTTGTGAGCCACCACGTGGTTGCTGGAAATTGAACTCAGTGCTCTTAACCTCTGATCCATCTCTCCGGCCCCCAACAATGGAGGCTCAGCATCTCCACCTACACTCTGCCACTGTCAGCTGAGGTCACCCCAGAGACCGGGCTATTAAAACCATTCTCAAGAAGAAGTTATATGGTGGCGTACGACTTTAGCCCCAGCACTTAGGAGGCAAAGGCAGGCAGGTCTCTGTGAGTTCGAGGCCAGCCTGGTCTACAGATTGAGTTGAGGCCAGCCAGGGCTGTTACACAGAGAAACCCTGTCTCGGGGAAAACAAAAACAAAGAAACAAAACTGAGAACCAAAAAACTACCTGAAACATGATCGGCACAGTCCCGGCAGCAAATGTCCCATAAATGCCAGCCAGGCTATGAGGAAAAGCTGCATTTATGAAAACATCATCCCAGAAAGAAGGGAGACAGCATTTACTATCTGGTTCCTCTTGATGAGCTGAAACTCCTCTCTTAGGAAAACAACAACTCTTTGTCTAGCGTCTGTTCACACATTTTTGAGATCAGTCGTCCTGTAACCCAGGCTGACCTTGAGTTCTCTGTGTAGTTGAGAATGACCTTGAACTCCTGATACTCTGGTTTCCACTTCCCAAACAGTGGCACTACCAGTTGCTGCCACCGCATCAAAGGAACAACAGAGCCAGGTATGACAGCACAATACCTTTAGTCCCAGCAAAATAATAATAATAACAACAACAACAACAACAACAACAACAATAATAATAATAATAATAATAATTAAGTCACTCTTATCAGAAGTGTCTTTTTTTTTTTTTTTTTTTCAGTTTTTCAAGACAGGGTTTCTCTGGGTAGCCTTGGCTGTCCTGGTCTCCCTTTGTAGACCAGGCTGGCCTCAAACTCACAGCGATCCGCCTGTCTCTGCCTCCCGAGTGCTGGGATTAAAGGCATGTACCACCACCGCCCTGCCAGAAGTGTCTTTCTTAAACAAACTATCTACTTTTATGACTCATAAAATTGTCCCAGTGAGCGTAAGTTCCTTAACTTTGAGGTAACGGGTAGTAGGACTTAAAAGCCTTTCCCGTAGCTAGAGTCAAAAAGAAAGGGAGCTAAGCACCGTCCGCTGGGAGCTGGGGACAGGACTCAGTGCTAGAACATGTGCTTAGCTGTCACAAGACCCTGGTTCCATAGCACAAAAAGGAAAAGAAAAAGAAAAGATCGAAACTGGAACCCTTATCCACTGCCGGTGGGAATACAAAACGGTACCACTTTGGAAAACAGCAGGAGCTCTTTTTACAACTAAGCGTGGCGTCTGTCACCATATGACCAAGCAATTCCGTCTCAAGGTGTATGCCCAAGAGGAAAGAAAACAGATCCGCAGCAACTTGCACAAGATTGCCTAAAGCGGCTCTGCTTGTGACAACAGTCAAAAGCAGGCGCCTGTGAATGCCCATCAACAGGAGACACGTGCTCTTCGTATGTGCTAGCACCGGACCATGAGCCGTTTTTCCCAGTTATCTATTTATTATCTGCTTACGTGTTTGGGATCATGGATGTCTGTGCACCAAGTGTGTACCTAGAGCCTGTAGGGAACAGAAGAGGTCGTCCTCGGGTCCCCCGGAGCTGGAGATGGCTGTGAGCAGCCGTATGTGCCAGCCCCCATGAATGAATTTTGAGAACATTAACTTAAATGAAAGAAGCCACCAACAAATTCCCACGTAGCTCACGAGTCTGTTAATATGGAAGTCCAGAGCTGAAGCCAAATGCACTTGCCTGAACTGCTCAGCACTCGGAGGGGCCGGGGGCAGAGGTATGAGGACCAGGAGTCCAGTACTCATTGTCATCTTTAACCCATAAAACACACACTAGGGGGTCTGGAGAGATGGCTCAGTGGTTAAGGGCACTGGCTGCTCTTCCAGAGGTCCTGAGTTCAATTCCCAGCAACCACATGGTGGCTCACAACCATCTATAATGTGATCTGATACCCTCTTTTGGTGTACATGCAGGCAAAACACTGTGTATATATGATAAATAAATAAATCTTAAAACACACACACTAGGGTCCATCCCTACATCTCACCTCTGGCCCACATGAGCATGTGGTCTCCCTTCCCTGGCCCTGTCCAGACTCCTGATCCCGGGAACCAGGGTGTGCTGGTGTTACTCCCTGCAGCCTAGTCAGCCCTACCTTCTCCCTGTGCCAAGGCCAGGTAAGGACTCCCCAGTGTCTAGGCAAGGATTAGACTGCCAATACTCCATCCAGCTGGGAATTTTCTCCTATCTCTGACCCTTCTGTCCCAATGGGCAATTCTCTTTCTTTTTCTCTCTTTAACAGTCCTGGCTGTCCTGAAACTCTTTGTAGACCAGCCTGCCTTCCGACCCATAGACATTCGCCTGTTTCTGCCTCCCAAATGCTGGGATTAAAGGCGTGTAGCCACCGCAGCCCAGCATGTGGGGAATTCTCCAAGTTCCTGTCCCCACAGACAGCCACTCAGGGACAAAGTCAACTGCCAAGGCCTCGGCTTATCATTGCCTCTACTGACCCTGTCCTCGGGATCGACTCACCTGCTGTCTCGATCTTGTTTCTCGGTGCTGCCACAACAGATGTAGGATCCGGTACACACACCGCTGGGAGCTGTCTCCTGGGCCTCCCCTCTCCATCTCTGGTCTTCATGTGGTAATGGGATGTCTGCCAGGCTCTGGCTGCACAGATGCAAGAGCCTGTCTCTGTTTCTCTCTTGTGAAGATGATGACAGAAATGACCAAGGCCAGGGCCTGCCTCCCACAGCAGCCGGTGGGAAGGCACTGCTCACACCAAAGCTGACAGGCCCAGCAGCTAATCTCCCATGCTTCCCCACTGTGGAGCAGTCACTGGAAAGCCCATCTCAGAGCCTGGAGAGGTAGGTGCTGAGGCCAGCTCTTGGCTGAGACATGGGGACAGCGATGTACAGACATACATGCAAGCAAAACACAATATACATAAAGTAAGCCTAATTTAAAAAAATTTGTAACTGAAAGAAATAATTTTTTTGGTAACTCTATGTTGACTCATTGAATAGAGTTCTAGACTGGACCCTGAGAATCTTAGAGTTCAAGAAGCCATTTCTTTGGTTGGTTGGTTGGTTGGTTGGTTGGTTGGTTGGTTGGTTTTGGGTTTTTTGAGACAGGGTTTCTCTGTGTAGCCTTGGCTGTCCTAGACTCACTTTGGAGACCAGGCTGGCCTCGAATTTAGCGATCCGAGTGCTGGGATTACAGGCGTGTGCCACCTCATTCCGCAAATGCTTTCTTTTTAACGGCTTCTTCTGTATCTCCTACCTTTGCGTTGTGGGTCTGAGCGTCCCACGTGTCTTCCAGCACTCCCAACGATTGAGAAAGAATGCTAGGTGGTGTCTGCTTTTGCAATGGGCTTTGGTTGCACAGGCGTTGCATCCTGCACAGGCCGTGACGATTTGATCGGTCGGAGCATGCAGAGTCCTGAGCTCTGTTGGCATGGAAGCTGAATTAACCGTGTATGATCGTCACTCTTGGTCGCTCAGCAGACATGTTCAGACTCCCAATGTAGGTAAATATGACCTTGAACTTCTGATCGCCAAGTCTCTGCCTCCCAATGAGGGGCACAGACCTCAGGGCCCCCTAAAGGGTGGGTACCAAGCTCATCCCAGGCCCCAAGGATATCTAATCTGGACTGTCAGCTCTTGGCGTGGCTGTGAGGACGGGGCATTTCCAGAAAGGAGGAGCCACACTAAGCTGTGGCAACAGCATCCCAAGACATCCCACATGGGATGATCCCAGGTTCAATGAAACGGAGAAATCTTTCTCCTTCCTTCCTGGCTGTTCTCTCAGCTTCCTAACTAAAGCTACAAAATGACCAGCCGCCTCACACTCCTGCCGCCATGCCTCCTACACTCTGGTGGACTGTACCTTCAAACTGGGGCCAAAAGGAGAAAAAAGAAAAGAAAAGAAAAGCCCTTCTTTCTGGGCGTGGCGGTTCGAGGCCAGCCTGGTCTACAAAGTGAGTCCAGGACAATCAGGCCTATTACACAGCCTTACACAAAAAGAAAAAGAAAATCCCTTTTTTCTTCTGAGTGGTTTTTGTCAGGCCTTGGTAACAGCAGTGAAAACAGTAACTGATGTGCTATAACCCTCTGAACTAAATTTAGCATTGGGTTATGTGTTGCGTTACAGTTTTGTGTGCCCCTGTGTTTCGCTGGGCAGGAGTGAGCCATGTTCAGATTTGTTTGCTACCTGCAGCCAACTACTGCTGTCCACCATGAACTGTCTCTGTCCAGGTGTAAGATATCAGTAAACAGATTTATTCTCACAGCCTAAGATCATTTACATTTCTAAGCAGACCAACAGGAAAAGCTAATCTTTTTCATATAATTATTCCTGTTCTGTTTTTTTGGTTTCCCCCCCCCCCCAACACAGGGTTTCCTCTGTGTAGCTCTGTCTGTCCTGGACTTGCTTTGTAGACCTGGCTGGCCTCGAACTCACAGTGATCTGCCTTCCTCTGCCTCCCAAATGCTGGGATTAAAGACATGTGCCCCCATGCCCAGCATAATTATTCTTAAGAGAATAGTTCATGTCAGGCGGTGGTGGCGCACACCTTTAATCCTACCACTCAGGAGGCAGAGGCAGGTGGATCTCTGTGAGTTCGAGGCCAGCCTGGTCCACAAAGAGAGTCTAGGGCAGCCAGGGCTCTACAGAGAAACCCTGTCTTAAAAAAAAAAAAAAACAAAACAAAAGCCAAAAACAAAAAAGAAAATAGTTCATAATCATTGGATAAATATTGAATAATCCCGATTCCATACAGGCTGATTTGTTACTATATTTAAAGTGATAATGTGTCATTTGCCCAAATAATGTATTTTAAATAAACAATTTCTTTATTCTTCTGCAATAAAGTTAAACTTAACTGCTTAACTAATTTAATTTTATTGGAATAGTCTTGAACTCCTGATCAGCAGATATTTGTATTTAGATACAAAATTAAGGTTATATTTTGAGTTGGGCAGAGGTGGCTCACACCTTTAATCCCGATACTCAGGGAAGAAGAGGCAGGTGAATTTCTGTGAGTTCCAGGCCAGCCTGGTTTACAGAATGAGTCCAGGACAGCCAAGGCTACACAGAGAAACCCTTTCTCAAACAAACAAACAAAACAAAAAAAAAACCCAGCAGCAACAACAACAAAAAACAAAAGACAAAAACCAACAAAACAAAACCACAGTATAAAAAGGTTATATTTTTGTTACAACATACCATGAATCAACTCTTTTTAAGCTATTGTTCCAGCCAGGCAGTGGTGGCACAGGCCTTTAGTCCCAGCACTCGGGAGGCAGAAGCAGATGGATTGCTGTGAGTTCAAGGCCAGCCTGGTCTACATAGGCAGTATAGCCAAGACTATACAGAGAAACCCTGTCTCGAAAACAAAACAAACAAAAAAATATTTTCCTATGTGATCCTTAAAAATGCAATGTGAAATTCTAGTCCTTTTTAAAGCTACTATGACAAACTGTTAAGGATAATTAAGAAATGTAAGTTAATAGTCAATCAAACTTGTGGTTTTGTTAGGTACTAGTTTAGTTAAGCACAGATGTTTTCTAAGCTAATCAGACAGTAAGTAGCTACAGACAAGCAACAGTTGCCTATTCCGATAATACTGAGATAAATAGACAGTCTTCAAAAACCCCAGAGATCTATAGAATATGGCGCTTAAAGATACTTTACTAATTTAAGACTTTCCTGACAATGAGACATGTCAGTTCCTGGCAGCATTCCATCCTACTTCAAAGAAGATGATGATGAGAATATGAGATTTGCTTTATAAGTGGCAAGCTAGCCGCTGGGCAAGGAAATGTCCCTGCCTCAACTGCAGACAGAATACTTGACAAACTGGATAAAGGAAAGTCAACTGCCAAGATCTGCAAGGACAAAGCCTACCGCAAGTCCTTCATAATTCCTGCTCCGCTGGAAAAAAAAAACTGTCAGAGATTCTGGGTCAGCAGGCCTAAGAGATGGATGCTACCATGTTGCAGAGGATTCTTGGGTGACTGTCCAGGCAGCCATCGGTCTCTGGCTTGCTCTACACTTCCTGCTTATTCAGATACTATTTATCCTTCTCGGGTCTCTAATGGGATTGAAGACTAGATAGTAATAGCACCACAATAAAGCTTAAGTTGTTTAGGATGTAAGAAATTGTTTTAAGGTCTAAAAAGATGATTTTAGGTGGATAACTGCAACTTTGGACTCACCAAGGTAAGATAGATAATAGAGTACTTTCTCCAAAGTTGCCGAATACGTGTGAACTGGTTTTTCAATTTTGTAGTGCTGGCTGTCTTGGACACACTTTGTAGACCAGGCTGGCCTTGAACTCACAGAGATTCACCTGCTTCTGCCTCCCAAGTGCTGGGATTAAAGACATGCGCCACCACGTCCAGCTAAATATTTTTTTTTCCCACAAATAAAGTATTACTTGTTTTGTTTTGTTTTTGAAGACAGCTTTACCATATAGCTGAGGTTGGCTCCAACTGACTGCAACCCTTCTCCTCACACCCAGGGCTTTTCTTTTTTCTTTTTTCTTTTCTGTTTTTTTTTGGGGGGGGGGTAGTTCAAGACAGGGTTTCTCTATGTAGCCCTGGCTGTCCTGGACTCACTTTGTAAATCAGGCTGGCCTCGAACTCACAGAGATCCACCTGCCTCTGACTCCCAGAGTGGTGGGATTAAAGGCGTGCGCCACCACACACAGCGCACCCATGGCTTTTAATATGCCAGACGAGTGTTGTTTCCTAAAACTACACCACCAGCCTCAATATATCTAATTTTCTTCTCAATTTTTTTCATTCTTTTCTCCTCCCTATGTGTGTATATATGCATGTGCATGGGTGTGTGTGTGCGTGTGTGGGTGTGCATCTGTGCCTGTGTATGCTCACACGCCTGCATGTGTGTGTGTGTGTATTTGTGTGTGTACATGCCATAGCTGATGTGTAGAAGAAAGAAGGAAACTTGTGAGGATTGGCTCTCCTTGTATCCGTGGATTCTGGGGGTCACAGTCAGCCCCTTTGGCCTAGCAGCGAGGGTCTCCACTCACTGAGCCATCTCTCCAGTATATATGTATATATGTATGTAGGAAGATAACCCAGCTGAGTATGGCACCTCACCCTGTAATCTGCACACTTGGGAGGCAAAGGCAAGATTTCTTCACATTGGAAGTCAGCCTGAACTGCGGAGAGACTCTGTTTCCCAAAAAACCAGTCTAGGCTGAGGGTGCAGTCCAATGGAGAGGTTGTCCAGTGTGTGTAAGATCTGTGTCTGATCCCTTAGAACACACACACACACACAAAGAAAGTTCTACCCTATCCACAGATTCACTGCTCACAGTTTCTGTGGTCTGAACTCTGCCTTGGCCCAAAAATACTAAATGGAAAATTCCAAGAATAAATAATTTTTGTTTTGTTTTGTGGCAAGGTTTCTCTGTGTAGCCTTGGCTGCTCTGGAACTCTCTGTAGACCAGGCTGGCCTTGAACTCAGAGATCTACCTTCCTCTGCCTCCCACGTGCTGGGATTAAAGGTGTGCACCACTGCTCAGGCAACAAATAATTCTTGAGTATTAAATTAAATGAATCTCTCCGTCTCTTGCCATCCATTCCGATTAAGAACCGCCCTTGTGTGGAACGGATCCCAGCTGCGTACTAACCACCCTGCTACAGCACCTACTTTCAAAGAGGCCAGAGCTCAAACCTCAGGCAACACCCTGGGGCTCTGCCGCTCCAGTCACTTCATCTCCTCACGCAGAGATGGACTCACAAGAAGATGAGTAAGTACAAACGTCAGGGGACAGCTTCGGTGTTTTTTTTTTGTTGTTGTTGTTTTGCTTTGTTTTTTGTTTTTTTGATGCAGGGTCTATCTGTGCAGCCTTGGCTGTCCTGGACTCACTTTGTAGACCAGGCTGGCCTTGAACTCACAGTGATCCTCCTGCCTCTGCCTCCCAAGTGCTGGGGTTAAAGCCTTGTTGGGCCCAGCTAGATGGCTCAGCTAAGCCTGATGACATGAGGTTCATGGCTGGATCCCACAAGGTGGGAAAGAACAGGATCTTGCGAGTTTTTCCTGGCCTGTGAAGAACGCACATGCCTTAGGGCTTTACTGCTGTGAGGAAACACCACGACAAAGCCATGACTTCTTATAAAGAAGAACATCTCACTGGTGCTGGTTTCAGAGCGGAAGTTCATGTTGTCATGGCAGGGAGCAAGGCAGCAAGCAGGCACACACGGTGCTGGAGGAGCCGAGAGTGCTACTTTTTTTTTCCCCCTTGAGAAAGGGTTTCTCTGTGTTACCTTGGCTGTCCTGGCCTCACTTTGTAGACCAGGCTGGCCTCGAACTCACGGTGATCCACCTGCCTCTGCCTCCCGAGGACTGGGATTAAAGGCGTGTGCCATACCACCTGGCTTCAGTTCCTCATCTTGATCCACAGGCAGCAGAGGCGGACTGTGTGACATTGGCCAGGCTTGAGCACAGATGAGACCTCAAAGCCAGCCCCACAGTGACACGCTTTCCCCAACGAGGCCACATCTATTCTTTCTTTCTTTCTTTCTTTTTTTCTTTTTTCTTTTTTTTTTTTTTTTTTTTTTGGTTTTTTGAGACAGGGTTTCTCTGTGTAGTCCTGGCTGTCCTGGGTTCCCTTTGTAGAAACAGGCTGGCCTCAAACACAGAGAGATCCGCCTGCCTCTGCCTCCTGAGTGCTGGGATTAAAGGCGCGTGCCACCACGCCCAGCTGTAAGCAGCACTCTCTGCTTCTCTTCCTGTCTCCAGATTCCAATCTTGAGTTCCTAGGTCAGTTTGCCCTGAGGAGCTGTAACCTGCAGCTTCCCCTCCCTGAGTTACTTGCTTGGGCTACTTGGATTCCAAATTCATAGGTTAAACTGTCTCATGAGTATCTATGTGGAGAAAAACACATACAGGATGGACTTTTAGGCATCTGTGAGGTCTCAGTACCTATGAGGTCTCAGTGCCTACGAGGTCTCAGTACTCCGGTTTAAGAGAGACGGCTGTAACAAAGTCCCTGTGTTACCATATAGACTGTAGGGATGAAGATGAAATGGTCCTAGCCAAAGCCAATACTGCTTGTACCATCAGAGCTGCTGTGGCCTCCACGTTACTGGTTCTGATGAAGTCACGGGCTGTCACCTTGCAGGGTATTACACTACATTTCGGCTCTTGTTGCCAAAACACAGGACCCCAAATCTCTGCCACCGTTGATTCCTTCAGGCCTGGGACCCCAACACAGTCACTGTGCTCCTGGACACCAACTGCCATTGCCTCTGCAGCACCTGTGCTGAGGACACGCTCCCCTGCCGCCATCACCACCACAGATGCTTTGGTCAAGGTTGTGAGCACAAGAACACCACAAGCAAAAGGAGATGAGAGCTTGTCTCCCGCCATGACTTCCACCATGAGCGCTAGAGAGGAAGTCAGCTGGGGAGACTCAAGGGAAACTTGCTCACAGGCTCCCAGTTCCCGCCTCACACCACAGCAAGGACTAGCTTGGCGCTCTGGCCCTCATTCTCCACCCCAGCAGGCCCTGAGGCGCCCAGACCACAGCTTCAGCACTGTTCTGACTGCTTCTGTGGGGCTTTTGGGGATGCGCACCCATGAGTCAGGAGGAGAGAAGCCGCTTTGCTGCTTCCAACACCTGGAAGGCCTCAGCACAGCAGGAAGCTGAGCCCCTCCCAAGGAAGAAGGAATTGTTACTGCCTGTCACCTTAGACAAAAACTCCCTCCACTCCTGACAGCCTTGAAAGCTCAGGAGCATTTTCAGGGTCTCAAGCCTGACGGTCCTCAGACAGGGACTGTCTGTCTTCATGGCGCGGGTCTCTGGGCAGCCTGGAATCACCCTGCCTGTGTCCTGTGCTGTGCTGCTGACTCAGCCTAAAGACATCTGGGCTTAGCCTCCGAAATCAGATAAGCCAATTTATTGAGCATTTGTGTGAACGTGTGTGTGTCTGTGTGTGTGTGTGTGTCTATGTGTGTGTGTCTGTATGTGTGTGTCTATGTGTCTGCATGTGTATGTATGTGTGTGTATGTGGGTCTGTGTCTGTGTGTGTGTCTGTGTGTGGGTGTGTGTTTGTGTGTGTGTGCATGTGTCTGTGAGTGTCTGTGTCTCCGTGTGTGTAACAGTTCTCTGCAAAACCTAGACCAACTGCAGGAATGGAGGTAGGGACAGAAAGGCCATTGCAAAAGTTTCAGATTTTAGAGATTGCTATTCAGCTTGCGATGGCAGAGTCTGAGTGGAGCTGAGGTAGGGACAGGTTGAAAGATACTGTTCCTGTGAGCAGCAGTGGGGAGAGGAGACAGAAAGACTCTGAGCAGAAGCAGCAGCATGAGCAAAAAGGATTCTGGGAGTGTGGACAAGTATTCCATCTTTTCCGTACAGCACTCTCCGCCCACCCTTCTAGTCACCACACTCGCAGCAATGGCAAAGGGACCCTGCACCTGGGAAACTGTCCAACTGTTGTGTGGTAACTCACCTGAGCAGTGAGTGTGAGACCCGCATTCCTTCCCCACAACTGTGATAAAACAAAGAAAACTATTATGGGTATTTCTAGCTAAGGGGACATCCTGCCATTGGCCACAGCTTCACTTCCTGCAGCTTCTGTTGCCTGGAAAAAGTGCTAAAAGGGAAATTCCAAGAATGAAGAATTCTTGGGCTGGAGAGATTGCTCAGTAGTTAAGCACTGTCTGCTCTCCCAAAGGCCCTGAGTTTGATTCCCAGCAGCTACATGGTGGCTCCCAACCGTCTATACTGGGCTCTGATGCCGTCTTCTGTCACCCACGAGTACTCATTTATATAAACTAAATAAATAAGTCTTTAAAGAAAAGAATGAAGAAGTAGGGCATGGTGGCACACGCCTTTAATCCCAGCATCGGGAAGCAGAGACAGGTGGATCCAGCAATTCACTCAGTCAAGCACAACTGGAAACCAAAGACTGATATCAGAATGTCTTCCACAATCGTGGTTTTCTTTGCTTTTTGTTTTGTTTATTTGTTTGGCTGGTTGGTTTGGTTTTTCAAGACAGGGTTTCTCTGCGTAGCCTTGGCTGTCTTGGACTTGCTTTGTAGACCAGGCTGGACTCAAACTCAAAGAGATCCACCTGCCTCTGTCTCCCAAGTGCTAGGATTAAAAGTGTGTGCTACCACGCCTGTCTGCTTTTGCTGGTTTTGAGACAGAGACTTGTAATGTATCCCTGGCTAGCCTGAACTCAATATACAGACTAGGCTGGTCTGGAATAAACAGAATCACCTGCCCTGCTCCCAAGTGCAGAAATTAAAGGCATGAGCCACCTTACCTGGCCCTCCTTGTTATTTTTGAGGCATGGTCTCTCATTGAACCTGGAACTTGCCACGGAGCCATCTCTTCTGTTTCATGTAACTTCTATTATGATAGAATGTTCTTCTTTTTTTTATTTTTTATTTTTTGGTGTTCCTTTTTTTAATTTTTAAATTTTATTTTATTAATTTATTCTTTTTTTTTTTTTTTTGTTTTCGAGACAGGGTTTCTCTGTGTAGTCTTGGCTGTCCTGGACTCACTTTGTAGACCAGGCTGGCCTCGAACTCACAGCGATCCGCCTGCCTCTGCCTCCCGAGTGCTGGGATTAAAGGCGTGCGCCACCATGCCCGGCCCTTAATTTATTCTTATTACATCTCAATGGTTATCCCATCCCTTGTATCCTCCCATCCCTCCCTCCCTCCCATTTTCCTCTTACTCCCCTCCCCTATGACTGTGACTGGGGGGGACTTCCTCCCCTTTTATATGCTCATGGGGTATCTCTTCTTGGTTTTTTGGTGTTTCAAGACAAGGTTTCTCTGGACTCACTTTCTAGTGGTATGCCCAAATTTTGAGAGACTCCCCTAACAGGCCACCCAAAAGCCAAGTCCAATTGCAATGGCAAGGGAGTCTTTATTGCAGGTTCGAACCCGGGCCACCCCTCCTATGCACTGACACAGCAGATGCAGGGAAGTGGCCTTGAGTCTCAATTGAGAGGAGTTTGTATAAGTTTTAGACAAAGAAATGAGCTTTACAGTATATGATTGGATGACATTTGGGCAGAAAAGCTGCAAGCAGGGAGTTACAAGCCTTAGCATTTCATAGTTGGGTAATAGGTGTAGGGGCAAGTTGGCCTACAGAAACGATTGGTTGAAGCAGTCATGGGAGCATTAGCAACTTTGGCGTGGCTTCTCCTAATTGGTTGTTGCTATGTGCAAGACCACCTGCTGGTCAGCTTGACCAGCAGAGAGTAGATTTGGACTTTCCCAAGGTGAGCTGATTGTGTTGCTAGGGAATATTTTTCTGTTTAGACTAGTTTGCAGTTTTTCTGGATCTGAGTTCAGCCCTTGGCGAGATTTAACACAAAATGGAGTTCCTTTTTCAAAATGGAGATGCCTGGTCCTTACATTTCCCCCTCTCCTGGTGACTGGAGAATCACAACCGTGGGCTTCTGTGTTCTCTGGGTTTCATAACTGACTAGGTCCACATTTTGTAGGGGCTGGTAGCCATCAGTTGGGTGATACCTAGTTCTTCTACGAATTGTATTATCTCATTTAGGATACAAGGCCCAAAGGTGAGAAGGAGAAATAAAATGAACAAAGGACCCAAAACCATGGATATCAAGGTGGTTATCTGTGGAGAGGAACTGAACCGTGATTCAAACCATCATTAATGCGGTTTTGGACAAACAATCTAAAGTCTATCATATAAGGGCACAAAGCATTATTTGGAGAAACAGAACCAAGGGTCCATCTGTCCCTTATGCCAGAGCCTTTTTGTTTTTAAGTAGCATTTTAGCCTATTAGGTGGGATAATGGATGCTCTAGTCTCTTCTGTAGCTCCTTCCAGCTGACATTAGGACGTTGTTAGCAGTGACCCAGGAAGGCTGAAAAGTGGCAAAGGCTAGGTAATGGGGCACTTATCAAAGCATCTGTTTAGCCGATCTAGTTGAAGAGACAGGGAGCGGTCATATCTGCGGAGCTGGTTAACATCAGCTTCCAGCCGGTCCAGATCTCAGCAGCTTGTAATCTACAGGTGATCTCTGGATGAAGTCTGTTAGCCAGGTAAAACGTCTGTTGAGGCAAATATAGGAACAGAATTAAATTTTTTTCTAGCACTCGAGGAAGGTGAAGAATCCCAAGTCCAGGGAAATTTTCCATTTTCAGAAAGAGGTAGATGTACTTATCTGGAGTTCGTTTGGTCTGTGGCAAGTGGATCCAGTTCTTATGATCTTTTGATTTTCTGAGGCTTATCCAGATTTTAGCTTATAAAGGAAGATTATTAATATTACAGTTGTAAAAGACAGCAGCAGTAGGCTCCTACCTTTGAGACCCAGTAAAAACATTAACAATTTTTTCTTAGTTTCAGTAGCCTTGACATACAGACTAGATAGACTTGTTTTTAGCATAAGAAGAAGCATCCTTTATTTAAGTCTATACTCAGACAAGAACCAAAGGGAAATTAGAATCTTGAGCTTGTGACGGATTAATAAGCAGCCAGTGCTTCACCCGCTTATCAGAACGCTGTCGATCTCATTTTCATAGGCCTCAAGTCATTTTGTAGCTCTACAACTTGTATTTATGTACATTTTTTCTTAACATCCTCTAACCTTTACCACTTGCACTTACCATTTAAACACCTTCTTAGACCATCGAATACTTTCTTTATTACCAACTTTTAAATATCCCCTTAGACCTTCTAGCATTTATAAGACACCTTCTCAGACCTTCTAATATTTAGATTCTCCTAACTTAAACATTCATGTCATCAGACCTACACATACGGTGTATTATTGTTTCCTTCTCCAGTTGTTTACCAAGAGACACGTGCAGTTGGTTCCTGGGAGCTGTCATCCACATGAAGGATTAGTAAAAAGTGACACTAAAATCCATTTACCTTTTAACACGAAGCCTGTGAGGCAGGCAAACTTGTCTGTCTTTTTAAATAAGAGAAGAAACCTGGCACCTAGTAGTGTTCACTAGCTAGCGAATTGCCTAATGAACTAACAGTGGCTCTGACTGTCGTCCAGGTGTCAAGCTACCCTTAGCTTAGCCGTCAATGTGATCAGAGACCTGAGAAGGGAAAACTGTAACCTAGATGACAGCGATCACTAGCCAGTCCGCCACCTAGACAGTTGTCTCACCCAGGCTCCTGTGGTTCCCTGGTATCATGTGCAAAGGCAGTCTGGCCATCAGGCGCTGAAGACGAGAGGCTGTTTCTGTGGAAGCAGAACACGAGAGACTGACCTCACCTGGTTTTCAGCAACTTGGGACAATAACTCTCCAGGGGTCCAGCTTGTTGTCCACAATCCACGCTGGGCCTAGCAGCGGGGGGAAGCATTGGGGGAGTTTTGCCCGGTGGTTAGAAAACCACAATCCAGCGCTGTAGTCACCTGCCATGCCAAAAGGCTTCTCGGAGACCTTAGGAAGTTATCGCTAGTATATGGTAATCTCTGCCCTAACTAGTTTAAATATATTTAATACTATACTCAGCAGATTCTGACAAGCTTGAGGGCCAGCATATCTGATCTGAATCCTTGTCTATCTTTACCTGTCTGTTGTAAAATACATCTTACAAACAGAAGACTGGATGTCGTGATTTATAATCTGCAGATCAGCGTCTGCCTATAGGATAATCTGTCTATTTTTAGTATATCTGGATTGCTTACATTGACTGATTAATTTAGAAAACACCCATGGTTAACTGAACTAGCACCTAGTTAAACCATAAGTTGTGATTGCCCTAAACAGTTTGTCATAGTAGCTCTTAAAAGGATTAGAACTTCACATACCATTTTTAGGAATTACATATAATACTTTAAAAGAGTTGATACATAGTATGCTGTAGTCAAAATATAATCTACCTTAACTGACAGCTGACCATCAATCTGTATCTCCCAGGTATATGTAATAATGTAGTTATTTACCTCTGCTTAATTTTGAGACAAACATAAGAAGCCAAATAAATCCCATCCTGACAATCACTGGTGACCACACGCATAGGCGAAGAGATTTTAAGAATACAATCATTGATGAAGCGACCGATAACCTGCACATGGCAATTATTTTTAACAGTTAACAATAAGATGACAACTGTTGGATTGGAGCTCCTTTACTTCAGCATCGAGATCTCTAAATGCAGGGGCTGGAAACTTTTCTGACTCCCACATGGCATGCCATTATAGAATCCTATGGTTTTCTTTTTTTTTTTTTTTTTAAAGATTTATTTATTTTGGGCTGGAGAGATGGCTCAGTGGTTAAGAGCGCCGCCTGCTCTTCCAGAGGTCCTGAGTTCAATTCCCAGCAACCACATGGTGGCTCACAACCATCTATAATGTAATCTGATACCCTCTTCTGCAGATAAAGCACTCATATGCAATAAATAAAATAAATAAATCTTTAAAAAAAGATTTATTTATTTTTTATTATGTATACAGTGCTCTGGTTGCACATGCACCTGCAGGCCAGAAGAAGGCACCAGATCACATTACAGATGGTTGGGAGCCACCATGTGGTTGCTGGGAATTGAACTGAGGACCTTTGCAGGAGCAGTCAGTGCCCTTAACCTCTGAGCCATCTCTCCAGCCCCAACGGTTTTCTTACAAGAAAATTTATCATTGTTACTACATACTTAACTCATAATTTACAGGCGTTTCCTTTAAGTCACTAGTACTCTGTATTGACTGTAAATGGCATAATTAATTCAAATGGTTCTTCTTACATGTGTTTAAGACTGAAGTCATAGAGTAAAACCATATT
Source organism: Acomys russatus (assembly GCF_903995435.1). Lineage (NCBI taxonomy): Eukaryota > Metazoa > Chordata > Mammalia > Rodentia > Muridae > Acomys > Acomys russatus. The sequence continues at coordinate 62,759,912 of NC_067151.1, forward strand.
TTTAGAAGTCAAAACCAGACATTTAACAGTGTCACTGAGCCGTCTCTCCAGCCCAATCAGTCTACTTTTTATAAGTCTTATCATTAAGAAAATAATCATCCCTGGGCCATGGTGGTACACGTCTATAATCCAGCACTTTGGGAACAGAAGAAGGCAGATCTCTGAGTTCAAGGCCAGTCTGTTCTACAGAGTGAGTTTCAGGACAGCCAGGGCTACACAGAGAAACTCGGCCTCCAAAAAAAGGGGGTGGGGGTAGGGGGATGGCTCAGTGGTTAATAGTACTGATTGCTCTTCCAAAAGACCCAGGTTCAATGGTAGCAACCACATGGCAGCTCACAACTGTCTGTAACTCCAAAATCTGACACCCTCACACAGACATACATGCAGGCAAAACACCAATGTATATAAAATAAAAATAAATAAAAATTTAAGAGAAAAAGCAAAAAATCCTTGGAGATGGAGAGATGTCTCAATGATTAGAAGCATTTTTTTGTTCTGGCAGAGGACTGGGGTTCAATTCCCAGCACCCACTCAGTGGCTCAAAATCATCTGTAACCCCACATCTAGGAGATGTGAGTCATGCATCTGATACACTAACATGCCTGCAGGCAAAACATTCATACTCACAAAATAAAAATATTTTTTAAAGTGTAAAAGGATAATCTAGCTGAGTATGGCACCTCACCCTGTAATCTGCACACTTGGGGGGCAAAGGCAAGATTTCCTCACATTGGAAGTCAGCCTGAACTGCGGAGAGACTCTGTTTCCCAAAAAACCAGTCTAGGCTGAGGGTGCAGTCCAATGGAGAGGTTGTCCAGTGTATGTAAGATCTGCGTCTGATCCCTTAGAACACACACACACACACACACACACAAAGAAAGTTCTACCCTATCCACAGATTCACTGCTCACAGTTTCTGTGGTCTGAACTCTGCCTTGGCCCAAAAATACTAAATGGAAAATTCCAAGAATAAATAATTTTTGTTTTGTTTTGTTTTGTGGCAAGGTTTCTCTGTGTAGCCTTCGCTGCTCTGGAACTCTCTGTAGACCAGGCTGGCCTTGAACTCAGAGATCTATCTTCCTCTGCTTCCCACGTGCTGGGATTAGGGGTGTGCACCACTGCTCAGGCAACAAATAATTCTTGAGTATTAAATGAAATGAATCTCTCCGTCTCTTGCCATCCATTCTGATTAAGAACCGCCCTTGTGTGGAACGGATCCCAGCTGCGTACTAACCACCCTGCTACAGCACCTACTTTCAAAGAGGCCAGAGCTCAAACCTCAGGCAACACCCTGGGGCTCTGCCGCTCCAGTCACTTCATCTCCTCACGCAGAGATGGACTCACAAGAAGATGAGTAAGTACAATGTCAGGAGACAGCTTCGGTGGTTTTGGGGTTTGTTTTTTTTTGTTGTTGTTGTTTTGTTTTGGCTTTGGTTTGGTTTTGGTTTTTCAAGACAGGGTCTGTCTGTGTAGCCTTGGCTGTCCTGGACTCACATTGTAGACCAGGCTGGCCTTGAACTCACATCGATCCACCTGCCTCTGCTTCCTGAATGCTGGGATTAAAGGTGCGTGCCACCACGCCCGGCTGTAAGCAGCACTCTCTGCTTCCGTGCCTGCCTCCAGGTTCCAACCTTGAGTTCCTAGGTCAGTTTGCCCTGAGGAGCTGTAACCTGCAGCTTCCCCTCCCTGAGTTACTTGCTTGAGCTACTTGGATTCCAAATTCATAGGTCTCATGACTGTCTCATGAGTATCTCTGTAGAGAAAAACACATACAGGATGGACTTTCAGGCATCTGTGAGGTCTCAGTACCTATGAGGTCTCAGTACCCTAGCTTAAGAGAGATGGCTGTAATAAAGTCCCAGTGTTACCTTATAGACTGTAGGGATGAAGAGGAAATGATGCAGCGGCCGGGCGTGGTGGCGCATGCCTTTAATCCCAGCACTCGGGAGGCAGAGTCAGATGAATTGCTGTGAGTTCGAGGCCAGCCTGGTCTCTCCTACAGAGACAGTTCAGGACAGCCAAGGTTACACAGAGAAACCCTGTCTTGAAAAACCAAAAATAAATAAATAAATACAAATTAAAAGAAGACGAAGAAGATGATGAAATGCTCCTAGGCAAAGCCAATACTGCTTGTACCATCAGAGCTGCTGTGGCCTCCACGTTACTGGTTCTGATGAAGTCACGGGCTGTCACCTTGCAGGGTATTACACTACATTTCGGCTCTTGTTGCCAAAACACAGGACCCCAAATCTCTGCCACCGTTGATTCCTTCAGGCCTGGGACCCCAACACAGTCACTGTGCTCCTGGACACCAACTGCCATTGCCTCTGCAGCACCTGTGCTGAGGACACGCTCCCCTGCCGCCATCACCACCACAGATGCTTTGGTCAAGGTTGTGAGCACAAGAACACCACAAGCAAAAGGAGATGAGAGCTTGTCTCCCGCCATGACTTCCACCATGAGCGCTAGAGAGGAAGTCAGCTGGGGAGACTCAAGGGAAACTTGCTCACAGGCTCCCAGTTCCCGCCTCACACCACAGCAAGGACTAGCTTGGCGCTCTGGCCCTCATTCTCCACCCCAGCAGGCCCTGAGGCGCCCAGACCACAGCTTCAGCACTGTTCTGACTGCTTCTGTGGGGCTTTTGGGGATGCGCACCCATGAGTCAGGAGGAGAGAAGCTGCTTTGCTGCTTCCAACCCCTGGAAGGCCTCAGCACAGCAGGAAGCTGAGCCCCTCCCAAGGAAGAAGGAATTGTTACTGCCTGTCACCTTAGACAAAAACTCCTTCCACTCCTGACAGCCTTGAAAGCTCAGGAGCATTTTCAGGGTCTCAAGCCTGACGGTCCTCAGACAGGGACTGTCTGTCTTCATGGCGCGGGTCTCTGGGCTGCCTGGAATCACCCTGCCTGTGTCCTGTGCTGTGCTGCTGACTCAGCCTAAAGACATCTGGGCTTAGCCTCCGAAATCAGATAAGCCAATTTATTGAGCATTTGTGTGAACGTGTGTGTGTGTGTTTCTGTGTCTGTGTCTGTATTATGTGTGTGCATGTGTCTGTGAGTGCGTGTGTCTCCATGTGTGTAACGGTTCTCTGCAGAACCTAGACCAACCACAGGAATGGAGGTAGGGACAGAAAGGCCATTGCAAAAGTTTCAGATTTTAGAGATTGCTATTCAGCTTGCGATGGCAGAGTCTGAGTGGAGCTGAGGTAGGGACAGGTTGAAAGATACTGTTCCCGTGGGCAGCAGTGGGGAGAGGAGACAGAAAGACTCTGAGCAGAAGCAGCAGCATGAGCAAAAAGGATTCTGGGAGTGTGGACAAGTATTCCATCTTTTCCGTACAGCACTCTTCGCCCACCCTTCTCGTCACCACACTCGCAGCAATGGCAAAGGGACCCTGCACCTGGGAAACTGTCCAACTGTTGTGTGGTAACTCACCTGAGCAATGAGTGTGAGGCCCGCATTCCTTCCCCACAACTGTGATAAAACAAGGAAAACTATTATGGGTATTTCTAACTAAGGGGACGTCCTGCCATTGGCCACAGCTTCACTTCCTGCAGCTTCTGTTGCCTGGAAAAAGTGCTAAAAGGGAAATTCCAAGAATGAAGAATTCTTGGGCTGGAGAGATGGCTCAGTAGTTAAGCACTGTCTGCTCTCCCAAAGGCCCTGAGTTTGATTCCCAGCAGCTACATGGTGGCTCCCAACCGTCTATACTGGGCTCTGATGCCGTCTTCTGTCACCCACGAGTACTCATTTATATAAACTAAATAAATAAGTCTTTTAAAACAAAGAATGAAGAAGCTGGGCGTGGTGGTGCACACCTTTAATCCCAGCACTCAGAAGACAGAGGCAGGTGGATCGCTGTGAGTTAGAGGCCAGCCTGGTCTACAAAGGGAGTCCAGGACAGCTGAGGATAATACAGAGAGACCCCCCCCCCCATAAGAAAAATCTCAACACTCTGGAAGCAGAGGCAGGTGGATCCACCAATTCACTCAGTCAAGCACAATTGGAAACCAAAGACTGATATCAGAATGTCTTCCACAATAACGGTTTTCTTTGCTTTTTGTTTTGTTTATTTGATTTTGGCTGGTTGGTTGGGTTTTTCGAGACAGGGTTTCTCTGTGTAGCCTTAGCTATCCTGGACTTTCTTTGTAGACTAGGCTGGACTCAAATTTAAAGAGATCCACCTGCCTCTGTCTCTCAAGTGCTGGGATCACAGTCCTGGGCCACCAAAGCCATCTGCTTTTGCTGGTTTTGAGACAGGGACTTGTAATGTATCCCTAGGCTGGCCTGGAATCCACAGAGAATCACCTGCCTTGCTCCCAAGTGCCTTGAACTCACAGCAATCCCCCTGCCTCTGCCTGCCGAGTGCTGGGATGAAAGGCATGTGCCACCACGCCCGACCTATAATGTTTCATTGCTTCATTTCATTTTTTTATAATTATTAATCTCTTACTGTCAGGAGCAATGGAGAGACGCAGGGCGACCCTCCTAGGGGTTTCCCACTGGTGAAGCCAGTTTCGCTACTATCACAGGAAGAACGTTACGATGAGTCAGAGGGAAGCAAGGCTAGTGTGTGAGCTAACAGTAACAGGCAGTCAGGGTTGACCGTGAGAAAGACTGTGATGCTAAGGAGAAAGGAGCAGGGAAGGGTGGAAGGAGACGGAGGTAGACAGGGACATCGTATGAGGGACCTGTAGGAGGACAGAGCTGACAGAATGAATCTAGATACAGCTATAGAAAGAGAATTTACTAGAGTGGTTTACAGGCTGCAGTCCAGCTAGGCCAACAATGCCTGGCTGCCAGCAGAGAGGCTGAGAGTCCAGTAACCTCTCAGTCCACAGTCTACGCCAGAATCTTGACGACATAGGCTCCAATGCCAGTGATGAGGTTGAGAGCAAACAGGCAGAGAGCCAAAGTTTCCTCCTTTTGTGTCCTGCGTATAGGCTGTCCCCAGAAGTGGCCCAGGTTAACTGGGAGTCTCTTCCCCCTCCAGTCACTACTGCTCGGGAGAGTGGAAGGGATGTTGCCTTTTCAGAGGTGACCTTGCACTGGCCACTCACACCAGCAATATTTATAAAGCCACTACTGTGCTATGCCGGTCCGCGGTATCTAGGATGAGGCCAGGTGCAGCTCCACTTTGAAGGGTAAACCTGCAGAGAGGCCCACACACTAAAGCTCTCGGAGGAGCGCATCCTCAGGTGCACTGGACTGGGTGTGAAACGATGGTGTGCACGCACTGACTCATGGCAGTTGGCTCTGCATGACATACACCCACACTGCATACCGTCCATCCCCTAGGCAGGGAGGATCTGCCGCGCCAACCTGCATCGAGACTGTCTTCTACTCTTGGGAGAAAGGGCAAGTTCAGGGATGCTTTCGTTTGTGAAATAAACTCAATCATCACATTTTTATATATTATTATTATTATTATTATTATTATTATTATTATTATTTTTATTATTGATGAGCCGGGCAGTGGTGGCACATGCCTGTGATCCCAGCACTCGGGAGGCAGAGAAAGGCAGATTGCTGTGAGCTGAAGGCCAGCCTGGTCTAAAAATGAGTTCAGGATAGCCAAGGCTAACACGGAGAAACCCAAACAAAAAAGCTCAAAGCTATGCTAGGCAAAATTGGAAGCCCCTCCAAGCCCAATCTGGTGTTGTTTTGTTTTGTTGTTTAGGTCTCTGGGAAATGAACCTGGGGCCTTGGCCTTGCGTATGCTGTGATAGTGCCTTACCACTGAGCCACAAACTTCGGCCCCCAGACTTTATTTGAGGGGGAGGTATTTTGTTTCTTGAGACAGAGTCTGACTATGCAGCCCTGGCTGGTTTAGAACACTCTATGTAGACCAGGCTAGCCTTGTATTCCTAATCCTGCCTCTGTCTCCTGCGTTCTGGGATTACAGACCAGCGACAAACCCAGTGTTTATGTGTTGCAGGGAGGGGTATTGTTATATATTTCTCTTAATCATTTTACATCATCCCATCACAGCCTGAAACTTTGTTTTGTTTTGTTTTTTTCGAGACAGGGTTTCTCTGTGTAACCTTGGCTGTCCTGGACTCTCTTTGTAGACCAGGCTGGCCTCGAACTCATAGCGATCCGCCTGCCTCTGCCTCCCAAATGCTGGAATTAATGCTTGTGCCACCATGCCAGGCGAAACTTTTTTTCTTTCTCCTCCTTCTCCCTCTCCCCTTCCTTCAGTGCTGAGAATGGAATTCCAGGCTTAGTGCATATTAGAAAAGCGCTCTACCAGGGAGCTATGGTGCCTCTTCTTCGCCACACCTCAGCCAGCCTTCACCCAAGGCTAGACTCTGAGATTGTGTGCCCAGACAGCCAGTACCCACGCTCAGAGCGTAGCAACCACAGGAGTCAGACACAGCTGCTTGTGAGTGGGGCTGACCTGAACCTCCGGACTAGGGTGAGGCTGTGTAGGGGCAGGCTGCCTCGCAGTGCCACATGTGGGGTGGGGGGTGGGGGGTGGCGGGAGGATGAGAAGAGTCCGGGAATCAAACTGGGGAAACCAGAGCCAGGGACCTCCCACCCCTGCAGCACTGCAGGTGGACAACCAGCTGCCCACTTCTTCCTTCTCCACCAGCCACCCACGGCGCCGGGCCAGCAGCTCCCCCGCCCACGCCTTGCCTAGGGGTTGCTCAGAAGCCCTACAGTGTGGTTCCTTCCACCAGCAGCCACCTCTCCACCTTCTGATCTTAATCTCACCTCCTCCGGGGATATTGAGTAAACCTAGCAATTTTGCCCCTTATCTCTGTCCTGCAGAGGCCTGGGAGACAAAAGAGAGGTCTTTCCTGAGATCTCAAGCCTCTCTGGCTTTCCCCAGTGTCAGCTTGAGAGAGGCTTTTGGGAGTGGGTGCCAGATCCATAGCCAAAGTGGAGAGAGAGCCCAGGTCGGAGGTTTCCAACCGGCTCCTCCCCTGCCCCCTGACCTCAGGGAAGAACGCAGAAAACAAGAATTATGGGAGCCAGAAGAGTAGAGGGCACCTGGGGACATGGCTCTGGGAACCAACAAAGCAGCGCTCACAGGCGCTCCCTCCCAGAGACTGAAGTGGCAACCGAGGAGGCTGCGTACTTCTGTGTTAGGTCCACTGCATATATGCTATGGTTGTCGGTTTGACAGTTTGGGGGGACTCTTGACTGTGGGAGTGGAGGTGGCCTATACTCTTTAGCCTGTTCTTGGGACCCTTTTCTTCCTACTGGGGTGCCTCGGCCAGCCTTGATGCAACGGTTTGTATCTACTTGTGTGGCATTCAGCCGATCACGCTGGGAGCCTAACCCTAACCTTAACCCACCACGCCCCAGGTCCCCTTAAGATTTGTTATGTATACAGTGCTGTGCCTGCATGTGCGCCTACAGGCCAGAAGAGGGCACCAGATCTCTTTATAGATGCCTGTAAGCCACCATGCGGTTGCTGGGAATTGAACTCAGTCAGGACCTCAGGAAGAGCAGCCAGTGCTCTTAACCGCTGAGCCATCTCTCCAGCCCTAAGAGTCCCATTTTAGGACAGAAATGTGTTAGTGGGTCTGAATCAATGAGATAGTGGTGTAGGAATTGTCACAATGATTTCTGCAAAGTAGGAGACAGGAGTGCTGAGGGAGAGTGGGAAGCGTGAGGAGGGGAGGAAGCGGGGAGAAAGAGTGCCATTGTGCTAAAAGCCTGTTGCGTAGGGAAGCGCGCCCAGGGGGCGGGGCTTCCTCTCCTTTGACACTGCACAGTCCCACCTTGGAAGCGGGATGGGAAAGCGGGAAGGGCTCAGAGGAAAGAAGTAAATAACCACTGAAGGCTGAAGGAGGAGGGACGCTACAGCCCAGGAGGTCAAGACCAGCCCAGCAGCACTATAAGACCCTTTCAAAACAAAGGCTCTGGTAAGAGAGCTCCCTGGGTCAGAGTTTGTGTTCTGCAGGCATGAGGGCCTGAGTTTATATGCCCAGCACTGACAGAAACGTGTGTGTGTGTGTGTGTGTGTGTGTGTGTGTGTGTAACAAAATAAGGAAGATAAAAGGAAGTGCTTGGAAGGGGGAGGGGAGAGGAAGGTCCACTGAGAACAGTAGTAAAAGGCAGAGCAACCACAGGATGCAGAATCTAATCACATTCTAAACTTGAAACTTGAGAGATGGAAACCATTCTAGGACAGGGTGGTGCCCAGGCAGGCGTGCGCATTTGATTGAGATGAATGTTACAGAGAGGCCAGCCTCAGCTACAGATAAGACACAGCTCTCCGCTCTCACCCTCCCTCAAAAAATATATACACAAAAATAAAAATAAAGACCAATAGTTACACAGCTGTCACTGAAGAACAATGCACACGTCACACAAAGGAGGCACCCACTGGCTCTGAGGCCATGGCAGGACAAGACGCTAAGGCCCTGGTGGACATCAGCTTCCACAAAGGACTTGGAGATGGAGGTGCGGCTGAGGCAAGGAGAGAAGGCAGCAGCATCCTGGAGCCAGCTCTCAGGAAGCAAGCCTACACCAAGGAGGGAAAATAGGTCTGGACCAGGTGATGAGGTACACAGTTCAAAGTCACCTTGGTCTATTCAGGGAGTTCCAGGGTTATGTGGTAAGAACCTGTCTCAACAAACAAAAGCCAGGTATGGCAGTTTATGCCTGTAATCCCAGTATTTGGGAGGCCAAGTGGGAGGGTCACAAGTTCAAGATTGGCTTAGATACTCTCACCAAAAAAAAAAAAAAAAAAAAAAAAAAAAAAAGGGAAGGAGGAACATTCTCTCCGTGCCTGCCTGACCCACCTCTGTTCTGGAAAACCTCACTACAGGTCTGGTAAGGGGCCTCGAGGGACAGGAAGAATAGGTAGAGGTGAGGACCCACTGGTTGTAGGAAGAGTATTAGCCTTAGGGGTAGGGGTGACAGAGGAAGGGGAGAGAATTGGCCTGGTGCCCTCTGAGCTACCTAAAGCTTTGGGCCTGGGTAGGCTTGTCCCATTTGGAGGCAGGCACAGGTCTTTAATCCCAGCACTCAGGAGGCAGAGGCCGGTAGCTAGATGTCCTTGAGTTCAAGGTCAGTCCGTCTGTATAAAACCACCCTAGCTAAAAACAAAACAAACAAAAAAACATAGAACCCAGGGAGTTCCCAGGTCTGTGGTCCTCTTCTTGCCCTGGCCTATTTGTAACATCTTTCAGTATTGCCAAAGTGGTCTCAAACTCAAGGCACTCCTCCTGCCTCAGCTTCCTTTCTTTCCCCTCTTGAGGGAGGGGGTACTCTTCATGTCTTCCCTCTGGGTGGAACATTTGCTTGGAACTCCTGAGGAGCAAGAGGAGCAGGGAGGAGGAGGAGCAAAAGGAGGAGGAGGAGCAGGGGGAGGAAGAGGAGCAGGGGGGAGCAGAAGTGGGAGGAGGAGGAGCAGAGGGAGGAGTGGGAGGGGGAGGAGCAGGAACAGGAGGAGTAGCAGGAGCAGGAAGATAAAAAGCATTGCCTCAGGGCAAAGATAGATTTACACTGACCTGGGCTGAGTCCTGAGGCAGGTCAGAGTGCCCAGCCCCCTGGCCTACCACCTCAGTCTGAAGTCATGGTCTAGAAGACTTGGTTGGGGTCACTGATATTCACTTGAGAAGCCAGGAAGCTATGAGGCTACGAGATTCTCTCAGAGGAAAAGAAACATAAGGAGGAGATTAAAAATAAAAACCTTGAGAACACATCTGTGAATGCCTGCCATCCCAGCTACCTTGAGGCCAAGGCAGGAAGAGTGACAGTCCAAGACAGACGTGAGCTGCAAGGCAAGAATAAGGGTTATCTGGGAAATTTGGTAAGATTCTACCTCAAAATAAAAATCTTTTAAAAGTAAAAAGGAAGGTCGGAGGCTGTGGATTTAGCTCAGTTGACTGTCTTGCCTAGCAGGCACAAAGCCCTGAATGTCCCCACACATTAACCGGTCAAGGTGGTATGGCCTATATTTTAGCACTGGGGAAGTAGAGGCAGGACAAAGTTCAGTGTCGTCATATACCCTAGGCTGGGTACCTGAGATCCTGTTGGGTTTGTTCTTTAAAATATGGTGGTTAATACAGAAACTCCAAATTAGCTAACATGTCAAGACTGACAGACAGGTGAAGGAGGACATCTGTATCACGCCCTCCAGGCCTCAGGGAACATGAAGGGTGGGCAAAGAGAACCAAGTCGGAGGCTGAGGGGTGGCTCAGTGGTTACTGCTGCTCTTCCAGAGGATCTGATTTCAGTTCCCTGCACCCACACTGTCTCTCACAACCACTTAACTGCAGTCTCACAAGATCCAACGTCTCTGTAGTCCCCAGGCCCTTGCACTCATACGGATGTGTACAAGATAAAATTTGTTTAGACCTCTCTCTTTTTTTTTTCCCCCGAGACAGGGTTTCTCTGTGTAGCCTTGGCTTTGTAGACCAGGCTGGCCTCAAACTCACAGTGATCCACCCGCCTCTGCCTCCCGAGTGCTGGGATTAAAGGCGTGTGTGCGCGTGCGGCTAGACCTCTCTTAAAAATAAATAAGTGAGCACTTGCTTGCCTTGCTGAGAACCTTGGTTCAGTCATCCTTGGTAAGAGAGAAATAACACTTTAAAATGTCGAGCAGGTAACATGTCTGGCACGCACACAGAACACGTTGGCCTGTGTTTAGAACAGCAGTAAGTCAAGGTCCTAAGTGTCATGTGGCCACTGGCTAAACACAGGCCCATGTCTGCCGTCTTTGCACTGTGCACGGTCTGCTGAAACTGAAGACACAGAAGTGTACAGAGTTGCTGCCCCCACAGGGTCAGCCTCCACCCAGATTCACCCACAAAATCCCACTGGCGGGTTTCTGTCTGTGCTTTTACCCTTAGTCTTGTTTAAATATCAAAAAAGAGACAAATTACCCACCTCTCAGAAATTGGAATTTTATAAAAAGGGCATTTTTCTTTTATATCCATAAAATGATATAATTTTTGCAATTATAGAAATGTCATAAATTATACAGAATGTTCCTTAATTACAGCTCAATGCAATGTGGTACTTTCCTCCCTCCCTAAAAAAAATGAGAGAGAACCAAAAAATAATATATATATAGCTATATATATATATATATATATATAATATGTATTTATATAATATAGACAAACCAAATATGAAAAAAATCATTTCCTCTTTGGTATAAAAATCTCTTTCCTCTTAAGAGACACACAGACAGACATGATACTGGGCTTGTAAACTGCGTGGCCAAAAGGGACTTCCCGACGTCTCCCACCTCCTACTCCCCACACTGGCAGCCCACTTGACAGCAGCCCACTCCGGCTTTTGAGGCTCCTATATGGAACATTCAGCTTCTTGTGCCCCGACTCCAAGCTCCACACCATCCTCCCCACCCCCTTACTCTGCTGCTACCAAACAAGGGGAAGGGATTCTTCTGGAAGCTGACAAGGTAGCAGGTAACTCGAGAGGTGCCCGACTCAGGTAGCCGGGCCGTGAAGAGAGCCCAGGGGTGGTCTGTCCAGACCAAGCAAGCGGTCTCCGGGCTGAACAGGTTTCCTCCACCTCCTACCACTTGCTGAAGGCTTAGCCAGAAGATAGAGGGCCCTATTACTGGGCCAAAGCAGCCGTGGCTAGCTTCGCTTTCAGTTCCACCTCGGGGTAGGTAGAAAAAGCACCGGATTGGGGGGCGGGGTGGGGTGAGGGAGCTGGAAGTGAGTATCCTAAGGAATTGGGGACTCAACTTAAAATCCCCAAAAACCTGCTTCCCATGCATGTCTCAGCACTTCATTTCACACTCAGCTTTACCTCACTGAGAATGATGGGGCCACTATCTGGGCTCCAGCCCAGCACCAGGACTTAGGAAATCCGAGAACCCGTATGTGCGCCCTGGGGAGGCCACAGCACAGGTGAGGAAGGAACCAGGACCGCTCTTCTTTCCACTTTCCCAACCTCGTCTCACAGCTCTTCCCTATCTGGTATCTCCTGTATACCCCTACCCCGTAAGGACATTGGTACCTTAAAGGTGACGCATGAGACGTGGCCCCTCCCAGGCTGCTCCACCAGGGAGGGCATCCCAGTGTGTGCCAGTCTCCTTTTCCCAGGAGAGTTAAGCCACTAACCGCAACATAAACTCACACGAAAGCTTCCTCCACTTACCAAAGTAAAAAAAAAAAAAAAAAAAAAAAGACAGAACCGAACAACACAAACATAAACCAAGAGGACACGCGATGATGTGAGGGGCTCGTAGGCCCCAGCAGGTCTCTGGCTTCCCGGCGTGATACATTCTTGTGTAATTCTGGAACAGGGCGCAACGGCCCCTCTGGGGAATAGGAGTAGAAAAATACGGAGACTGTTGTCTCCCTGTGGACTCCAAGCAGGGCAGGGGTGGACCCAATCTCATAGGGGTTTTCCATGTGTTTTGGTTCCACATCTGGTCCCTCACTGCGGGGCCCTATCTGAGGCCCGAACCCCTGCTCTGCCCCTGGGGCCCACTCCCTCCACTTCTAAAACTGGTGAGACCCGCAGGGCAGTCCACCAGGCAGGAGGCAGGCTACACGGAGGGAGAACCAGCAGTTTCCAGACGCTGGCTGGCCCTGTGAGCTCCAGTCCCTGGCACAGGGGGGTCCCAGCCCAGCTCTTTAGGCCTTGAGGGGCTTCTCAGCTCCAGCACTGGGGCTGTTGGCACTGTCACTTTTCTTCCTGCGCAGGCTCTCGATCCAGCTGGAGCTGGAGCGCGAGCTAAAGTTGGAGAGAGCCAGGGAGCTGAGCCGCATGTTCTTGCCAGACATAATGAGCTCCCCAAACCCTTCCTGGTGCGAGAAGGCATAGCCGGAGCGCCGGGAGCCGGTGCGGCCCACCCGCCGCATGCAGCGGTGTTGCGCCTTCTGCTTCTTCCTCACCAGCTGGGTGTAGCGGACCTGAGGAGGGCACAGGGAAGGGGAGTCCTTCAGGTCCGCTCACAGCCTCAGGCACCGCCATGGTGTGCAGGGACCCAGAGTACCATGGCGGGTCAACACAGGACTTTCTGTAGCCTTGTGCTGCATGAGCCCCCAGAGTCCCGCAGCCCAGACAAAGCTCTACAGCACCCAAGCAAGAGAGGCTTTTCCTGCCACATTGCAGCTGCCCCCCAAGGCCTACGGCCAGCTCTGCCGGGCTTCTCACCGTGTCGGAGAGATCCGGCTTCAGGCTAAGCCTGAGGAAGCGGAAGGCAACCACAGGCATGATGCAGACCGCCGTGGTGAGCACGATGGTGAGCCACACGGTGGGCTGGGCCAGGGTGTTCTGGGCATTCCCTGGGGGACAGGAGTCACGAAGTTGACAGAGGGGATCTTCTCACTTCCCCAATGCCATTTTTCTGATGGTTCCATGTCCTCAAACTCAAAACCCAAGCCACCTTTGACTTCTTTCTTTTTGTCTGCCACCCAAATATGCTTATCTCCAAATCTGTCTGTGGTCTCAAAGAATCTCCAGGCTAATGTGGTCCACGTGATGAACTGTTTCCTCTACCCCAGATCTGCTCTGTGCCTTTTCAAGCTAGGGAAGTACCAGCACTCAACTAGGCTAAAACTACAACGCCCACCTCACTCCCTTCTCTTCTCCACACTCACAATCTAATCTGTTGGCTCCGTTTTCTAAAAATCTAAACAATTCCAAGAGCTCACGGTCCTACTTAGATCACTGACTGAGGTCCTAACCAATCCAAATACGGTAAACTGGCCCTTTAAAAAACAAAAACCAGCTGGGCACGGTGTGATCGCAGCACTCAGAGGCAGACAGATCTCTGTGATTCCAGGACAGCCAAGGCTACACAGGGAAGGCATGTCTTGGAAAACCAAAAACTAAAAAACACAGAAACCGGCTTATGTACCTTCCTCCTCAAACTCCCCAGTGGAGCCAAGGCCTCCACGCATGGTAAACAAGCATTCTGCTGAGTTTTGCCCCCAAACACACAACCCTCTCTTCTACACACAAACCCCTTTTCCTTGAGACAGGCACTCGTGTAGTCCAGGCTACTCAGAAACCTGCTATGCAGCACAGAAGGGCCTTGGGCTCCTGACCCGTCTGCCTCCAACTGTCGAGTGCTGGGATTAGAGGCATGTGGCAGCCTATGTATTTTCTAAAGCAATCCTGTGAAAAGGACGAAAACAACTAACAAACAAAAAGAAGACAACCTTTTGATGTCTTCTGATTCCTTTCTCTAAGTAAGTGTAGACTTCTGGCAAGGCACGCTTGGTGGCCTGGCAGTTGGCGACCTCTGTCTTCTCCCTTCCCGCATCCCCAGGCCTCTTGCCCAACACTAGCTCTCTAAGAGCCCAGGGTCCCTACACACCCCTGGCTTTGCTCACTAACAGTAGTCTCCTCTATGGGACCGTGACGCCCGCCACCCCTGACCCCCGTGGATCTCGGACCTTCCATCGCCAGAGGATGCTATTTATTCATCACCCTCACGGACGCAGACGCTCCTCGGCAGCAGGGCCTGGGTCAGCTACCCCTCCATATGACATGTACCTTGCAAAGTGTTGGCAAGTGCCAGCCGTCTACCCTGTTGTTGCTAGGACAGATGCAGCTCATCGCTGACTAAAAAAGACGCCACAGACACTTACCCACAAACCGGAACTGGTTTGGAAACATGTCAAAGAGCCCGTCGCTGTGCATGGCAAAGAGGATGGCAAAGTAAACGGCGAGGCTGCCCCAGATGAAGAAGTGGTTGATGGCTGTCCAATAGCCTGTATCCAGTCCAATCTGCAAGAAAAAAAAAGTAGTGATGGCAGGTAGGAGTACCCCCAAACAGACATGTGATGCTGAGGCAGCCCTGGGGATGGAACACTCCCTCCTTCCCGAGAGGCGGCCTCGTACCTGCATGCTGACCACAATGACCAGCGACGTGGCCACGGTGACTGCGAAGGACTGGTAGTCTGCCAGCTGGGTGCCATCGTCGCGCGTGGCCTCCGCGAACACCCCGTAGGGGATGAAGAACACGAGCACGGAGGCGTAGATGCCCTGGGCGATGCAGATGAAGAACTCTCGCTTGTTGAATAGGAGGTTCAGCTGGCCCGGCTCGTACAGTTTAGGGTACTCCATGCTTCGCTGCTCCGGGACATCCTGTGGAGGTGGGGCCCCAGAAGCTGCCACACTGATGCTCCTCAGTCAAGGGCAGGCAGGTGCTGCGCCCTGGCTCTCCCTTTCTAATGTCTTAGAAAACAGACCCAGGCTCGAGCTAGGTTCTCCCGATCTATGTGTGTTGAGCAGCGCAGGGCCGCCTGGCATGGGGGTGCTGTCCCACCCCTGCTGCGGTGGCACACCACCTTTCACAGCAGTATTCTCCCCTGCCAGGCTGACCACTGACCTCCCGCCTACCTGGTCAAAGACCCCCATGGCCAGGACTGGGAGGGACGTGTACACGATGTTATACAGGGTGATGAAATACTGGTCATACACAGTCTGGAAGAGAACAGGCAGGAGGGAGGGAATCAGCCTTCAGGCACAGGAACAGAGTGTCACGCCACCACGCGGTCTATCAGCTCCCCTCAGGTCCTGAGAGCAACACTCTCCCGACAAACACTTGCTTTTTAGGTTGTTTATTACATTAAGACAGGGTTTCCTATGTAGTTAGGGTTGACCTGGAACTCCCTATGTGGCCCAAACCGACCTCGAATTTTTTGTTTTGTTTTGTTTTTCAAGATAGGGTTTCACTGTGTATTCTTAGCTGTCCTGAACTCACTTTGCAGAACAGGCTGGCCTCAAACTCAAGAGATCTGCCTCCCAAGTGCTGGGATCAAAGGCTGTGCCATTGCGCCAGCCTGACCTCAAACTCTCAATCCCATCTCTATTTCCTGAGTATTGGGATGAGTGTGCACAGCCATGCGCAGATTCAGTGTGGTGAAGGCTGATGCAGGCCAAGTAGTGCTACACAGTAAATAAGGGGTCAGCCTGGGGGCTGGGGAGACGGGGCTGGGGAGACGAACACTGGCTGTTCTTCAGGAGGTTATGAGTTCAATTCCCAGCAACCACATAGTAAGTAGCTCATGACCACCTATAAAGGGATCTGATGCCCTCTTCTGGTATGTAGGTGTACATGCAGGCAGAGCACTCCTATATTTAAAAAATACATTAGAAGGGGCTGGAGAGATGGTTCAGAGGTTAAGAGCACTGACTGCTCTTCTAGAGGTCCTGAGTTCAATCCCCAGCAACCACATGGTGACTCACAACTATCCACAATGAGATCTGATGCCCTCTTCTGGCCTGCAGGTATACATACAAACAGAACACTGTATACATAATAAATAAATATTTTTTTAAATTAGAAAAAAGATTTATTATTTATATTTTTTAAAAAAGGCCAGCCTGTGTTACATGAAACCACGACTCCCTCCTGCCCCCCATTAGAACAAAAGAGTAAAAAGAAATACCAACATCGAGACAGACCTAAGGTCTGCTCTTAGGTGTTTGGTTAGTGAGGTGGGAGAATGTGCTGTCTGGGGGCTTGTGTGTGCCATGGTGTGCTGCTGTGCATGAAGATCAGACAACAACACTGGCTGTCGGTCCTTCCTACAGGCAGGGGCTTATGGTGCTGCATCTGACTTCTACACGGACTCTGGGGATCCGAACTCAAGCCTTCACGATTATGCGACAAGCACTAGGCTCTCCCCACCTCCCTTCCGGAGTTTCTGGATATGTACAGAGAGGAATAGAAACACTTGCTACCTGGGCTGAGAAGCCGCAGAAGAAGCCAAACCAGAAATGGACCATGGTGAACGCGAAGTTCTTATAGAAGAAATAGCAGAGGAACTTGCACATGCGCAGGTAGGACCAGCGCCCGTGCACCAGCAGGAGGCGTTGCAGAAACTTGAACTGGGAAAAGGAATAATCGGAAGCCAGGACGGCCTGGATCCCTTCCTGCCCGCTGATGCCCACACCAATGTGAGCAGCTGCAGAGACAAAAGGTGACGTGAAGGTGAGGACAACCAAATACATCAGATCCTACCAGTCATAGCCCCGCCCATCACTCCTCCCACCCAGCTATAGCCCCACCCCTCACTCCTCCCACCCAGCTATAGCCCCACCCCTCACTCCTCCCACCCAGCTATAGCCCCGCCCCACTCACTCCTCCCACCGTTACATCCCAGCCACTCTCACTCCTCCCACCGTTATATCCCCGCCCCACTCACTCCTTCCACCAAGTTACAGACCCCACCCCTGTGTGTCACTCCTCCCTGGTCCTGCCACCTGAGAACACAGCAGCCCAGTCCACACTCACTTTTAATCATGCTGACGTCATTGGCCCCATCCCCGATGGCAAGTGTCACTGCCTTCTTGTACTTCTTAACCAGTTCCACCACTTGTGCCTTCTGCAAGGGTGTCACCCGGCAGCAGATGACAGCTTTGCAGGCACATGCTGTCTCCAGAAACTCTAGCTCCATGTCAGCCTCCAAGGCATGGGCCTGAATCACAGAGAAACACGAAGAGTCACGGTCTTCCCAGGAGCCGCCTCAGCTCTTCCGGTCCCTTGATGATCATAACCCTCCCTCCCTCAAGTCAAGGGATGTTGAGAGCAAGAGAAGACTCCAAGGCCACACTGAGACAAAGCATAACCAGTGTCCATAGGCACCTCTGCCAACAGGGAACAGAGGAGCTATGGCAAACACTCCACAAGGCCTGAGCATCCCCCTGCCTGGTGGCCTGCTCCGAGCTAGGGACAGCAAGCATTACCAGGCTGTGGCCATTGATGACCAGGGCGTACTCCCCAGCAACAGCCTCCAGGACAGATGTGAGCTTTGAAGAAGAAAGGTTCTCCTGGTAGGTGAAGCCGTTGCCCACAGTGTGGGATGAATCCACCATCTTCTTTCGGGCTTTCCTGTGAGGGCAGGAAAGAAACTATGTTGTGTGCAGGGGGGTGGGGTGGGGGGACGACAGAGGGGCTCCAGGACTGTGGCAGGGAGGAAGGATCCAGCCTGCCAGTCCTGGGCACAGTTCAGGGCATCTGCACCTCGTTTACCTGAGCTCCTCTCGCACCTCCAGGACAGTGTGGCCTGTGACTATGAACACCTCCGTCATGTCATCGGTCAACATCTTACAGGAGTAGCCAATGTTCACAGCTGTCTCTGCCAAGAGAGCAAAGGTGCTGAGGCAGGGATCCACCAGGGTCGGTCTGCGCGCTTTCCCACCTGGTGGCCCAGCGCGACACCATGTGCCACTGCTAGGCCCTCTCACCTACCCGTGTACCCCTGCTTCTGCCTTGCTAGGCGCTCTCACCTATCCGTGTGCCACCGCTTCTGCCTTGCTAGGCGCTCTCACCTACCCGTGTGCCACTGCTTCTGCCTTGCTAGGCGCTCTCACCTACCCGTGTGCCCCTGCTTCTGCCTTGCTAGGCGCTCTCACCTACCCGT
The DNA here is from genome assembly GCF_903995435.1 of Acomys russatus. Lineage (NCBI taxonomy): Eukaryota > Metazoa > Chordata > Mammalia > Rodentia > Muridae > Acomys > Acomys russatus. The sequence continues at coordinate 62,778,235 of NC_067151.1, forward strand.
GTGCCCCTGCTTCTGCCTTGCTAGGAGCTCTCACCTATCCGTGTGCCACCGCTTCTGCCTTGCTAGGCGCTCTCACCTACCCGTGTGTCCCTGCTTCTGCCTTGCTAGGCGCTCTCACCTACCCGTGTGCCCCTGCTTCTGCCTTGCTAGGCGCTCTCACCTACCCGTGTGTCCCTGCTTCTGCCTTGCTAGGCGCTCTCACCTACCCGTGTGTCCCTGCTTCTGCCTTGCTAGGCGCTCTCACCTACCCGTGTGCCCCTGCTTCTGCCTTGCTAGGCGCTCTCACCTACCCGTGTGCCCCTGCTTCTGCCTTGCTAGGAGCTCTCACCTACCCGTGTGCCCCTGCTTCTGCCTTGCTAGGAGCTCTCACCTACCTGTGTGCCCCTGCTTCTGCCTTGCTAGGAGCTCTCACCTATCCGTGTGCCCCTGCTTCTGCCTTGCTAGGAGCTCTCACCTACCCGTGTGCCACCGCTTCTGCCTTGCTAGGCGCTCTCACCTATCCGTGTACCCCTGCTTCTGCCTTGCTAGGCGCTCTCACCTACCCGTGTGCCACCGCTTCTGCCTTGCTAGGCGCTCTCACCTATCCGTGTACCCCTGCTTCTGCCTTGCTAGGAGCTCTCACCTATCCGTGTACCCTGCTTCTGCCTTGCTAGGCGCTCACCTATTCGTGTGCCCCTGCTTCTGCCTTGCTAGGCGCTCACCTATCCGTGTATCCCTGCTTCTGCCTTGCTAGGTGCTCTCACCTATCTGTGTGCCATTGCTTCTGCCTTGCTAGGCGCTCTCACCTTGCTTATCTCCAGTTAGCACCCAGATCTTGATGTTGGCCAGGGTGAGGAGGGCAATGGTCTCTGGAACTCCCTGCTGAAGCTTATCCTCGATGGCTGTGGCACCCAGCAGCTGAAAATACCGCCAGGGCTACTGAGGAGAGCTGTGGGCTCTACACCCTCAGGCCCCGTCCTCAGTCTGTCCTGCCCTGTCCGTACCTTCATATCAGTCTCAATCTCTTCACAGATGCTGGCCAGCCTGTCCTCTCGGCTGTCTTGGGCTAGGCTGGCCTGAAGGCGTCTCCTGGCCCATTCCTCGTAGTAGTCTTCATCCAGGTCTTTGTAGGCCAGCACCAGGGTCCTTAGCCCGTCCCCTGCGTACTCCTGGGGGAAGAGTTGGGAAAAGCAAATGAGTTCTAGAAATTCTAGAATATTAGAAAACACAGCGCCATGCGTGGTGGCACAAGCCTTTAATCCCAGCACTTGGGAAGCAGAGGCAGGTGGATCGCTGTGAGTTGGAGGCCAGCCTAGTCTACAAAGCGAGTCCAGGACAGCTACACAGAGAAACCCTGTCTTGAAAAACAAACAAAACAAACACAAAAACAAAACACAGCAAGAGGACTGCAACTCAAATCTCAACAGATATCTCAAATAATCTTTGGTTGGATTTTTAAAAAAATATTTAACATTACTTTGTTATTTGTGACTGTATGTGTGTGCATCATTGCACACATGCAGAGGTCCATGGGGGTTGGCTATATCCTCCCACCATATGGGCTCTGGATCCAACTCATGTCATCATGATTGGCCTCAAGCGCCTTTATGTGATGAGCCATTTTGATCACCGTCGTGGCTGGTCTGTAGAGACAAGGTCTCATGCAGCCCAGACTAGCCGCAAACTTTTGATCTTCCCGATTCTATGTGCCAAATACTGAGATCACAGGCATAATGCAATACCAGGCCTGGCTGATTTAAGAGTTCTCACCACAGACACAAAGAAACTATATGCACCTTAAATATAAGTCAGGCGGTGGCAGTGCATACCTTTAACCCCAGCACTTGGGAGGCAAAGGCAGGCAGATCTACAGCCTGGTCTACAGAGTTAATTCCAGGACAGCCAAAGTTGTTACACAGAGAAACCCTGTCTCAAAAACAAAAGATCTGAAATGTATTCAATAAAACAAAATAAAAACCCACCAAAAAGCCTTGGCTGTCCTGGACTCGCTTTGTAGACCAGGCTGGCCTCAAACTCACAGCGATCCGCCTGCCTCTGCCTTCCTCAGTGCTGGGATTAAAGGCGTGCGCCACCACACCTGGCTACACTTTTATTTTTAAAAGGATAACATGGGGCTGGAGAGATGGCTCAGCAGTTAAGAGATGCTCTTGCAGAGGACCTGGGTTCAATCCCCAGCAACCCAATAGAAGTTCACAACTGTCGGTAACTCCAGTTCTGGGGATCTGACATCCACACACAGATACGAATACACGTAAAACACCAATGCACATAAAATAAAGACGAATAAATCATTAAAAAAAAAAAAAAAGGACAACATGCCCTTGCCCCCCCAGGGTGCCCCAGGCCGTCACACCTACATTCAGGTGGTCAGTGGTGCTGTTGAGCAGCTCCTGGGCAGAAGGGTGGAGTCTGTCGAGCAGGATTGTGTCAGCCCCTTTGCAGTAGAGCCGGATCTTGCCCTCAGGATTCCGCACTGTGAATGGCACAAGGCAGGAACGTGCCAGAAATTTTCAGACGGAATCCAAACCAAATATATCAACCAGAGTGCCCCCCAGCACACCTTCCAGACCCAGGCCCCAAGTCTCCTCAGCTCCCCGGGACTGGCCTCACCTATGACTGACATCCGCTTGCGAATGTTGTTGAAGTCCAGGATGGCCAGCAGCTGGTAGGTGATGGCTGTGCCCAGCTCGTGGACAGTGATTGTCTTAGGGGTACGAGAGCGGAACACAAAACCAAAGTTCCTGGCTGCAGTGACCAGAGCCCCCTCATCTGGAGACTGAGCTTTGTAGAACAGCTCTCCTGGTGGGGAAAAGGAGTGTGCGGGGCAGTCAGTGGCCACTGCCTCGCCATGAAGCCCCAGGGCGGCAGCATGACAGAGCAGCAGTACCCAGGAGCTCCTCAGCTCACCTTCGTTCTTTTCTTCAGACATGACAGTATGACACAAGGAAAGGAGACGGAAGAATTCATGTGTGTGAGGGTCTCCCATCTTGACAGCCTCTAAGAGGCTTGGGTCCCAAAACAAAAACTTTTTGTCAGCCAGAGGATTGAAGGAGAAGTCAACAGGCTCTGGTCTCTGGAACAGACAAGGAGACTGTGAGCTGCCGGCCCGCACACCAGGAAGTTCACTCTCCAGCCGCCCACCTCTTCCCACCTCTTCGTAGGAGCCCAGACACTTTGGGCCTCAAAAGTCTAGCCAGGCTTTTCATTTTTATTTTTTATTTATTTATTTTTCCCTATTTTTCAAATAGGACCTCAATATGTAGCCTGGGATGATGTAGAATTCTCTATATAAGCCAAGCATGCTTCAAAGTTGTGACGCTTCTTCAGGCACTGCAGTGAGAGACTGCAGGTGTGCACCGAGCCTCAGCCAGCAATTCCCCTGCCTCTGCAGCTCTCCTTTAAACACCCAGTTCTCCAAGATCTGCCACTTCCTGCCCAGACGGTACACTCTTCCCCTCCATGCCAGCCTTCGCTGGCCAGGTGCCCAGGCTGTGTCGAACTGACATAAACAATATTCAAGGAGACTGGATCCTTACCTCTCCCAACTCAGCCTTGTGTCCCAAGACGTCAAACACATCACCTACATGTACCCAAACAAAAGGAAAGGTGATGTTAGTGCTTTGACTCTCCAGAGCAGCACAGGAGAGCCTCTAGTGCAGACCCCACAGCTAAGTGGTGCCCTCAGGCCTACTCATCCTGTACATGCCACCCACATTCATCCTGCAGGTACCCAGGATCCCAGAATCTGGGTACCTGGCCACAAGGGGCCTAGAGCCCATTGCTCACCATGTCACCCCAGCCACCTGCCAGGAGCTTTCCCCACAAGGCATCTGTAGTTCTCTACCTGCCTCTGCCAGCACCCCAGACCTGCTGGGGGCCTGGCACCTTCCAGGCCCAGAAAGCAGATAAAGCCTTACACCCTGGCCATAAAGGCTAGGTTAGTACAAAAAAAACCACAAAAAACAAAAAACAAAAACCCAGTTACTGCAGGGTCACACACCCAGCCCCAACCTATCCCGGCGGCTTAGTCTTAAGGTCACTATGACAGGGCCACACCAGAAAGACTGCAGGTACATTCCGGAGACTCACAAGGGCCCCTTGCAGCAACAAGGAAAGCTGGACATCACTGGGCAGCCAAGGTACGCCCTGGCTGGGATGCCAGTGTCCTGGGGCTCCCTTCAGATAACCAAGGCATTCCCCTGGAGCGGGAGCTGGGATCACGGCAAGGAAAGGATTCTCAGAACACTCCCTGGCACTGATACAGCCTTCCAAGGCCCTTCACACCCAAACAGGAAAGACACAAAACCCAGCGTCCGGACAACTAAGCTCCGCTGTCCTTCCAGGCAAAGTGGGAGCCCCAGCCCCCCGCATCCAGCCTCACCATAGCTGCGGCCGTTGATGGAACACCTGTTGAACACCATGATGTTCTGCGTGAGGGTGCCTGTCTTATCAGAGAAGATGTACTCCACCTGGCCCAGCTCCTCGTTCAGCGTGGTGGTCCGGGCCTCGGCAGGCGTCCGCTTCTTCGTGCAGAACATCTTCTTGTCCCAGTTGATAAAGTAGCTGTGCCCCAAACGGATGACTTCCACACTGCAACAGGGGGAAGGAGCTGAGGCCTCGGGCAGCAGGGAGGGAAGGACACGCCCCACCCACGCGGGCCTTGGCTGCAGGCATGTGGCCTGGGGAGAAACAGGAACACGGAGGAGACGCCCGGACACAGGAGCCTGGCTGGGAGGGGGCAGGGAAGCCTGCAGGTACAGCTCCGTGTACCGCTGACAGAGGAGCTCCCCGACCCGACCCTCCTGATGCTCTCCACACAGAAAGGCGCAAAGGCTCTGGGCAGGCAGGACAGAAGGCACAGGCGGAGAAGGAAGAGGGGCCGCACACAAGGCACTCGGCCAGTTCTTACCTCGGGACTAGATACAGAAACCATGCAGAGAAAAATAAGGAAAAATAAAAAATGCAAGAGGGAAGGGAGAGAAAAGAGAGAAATAATGAGGGCGCTGTGCGTGCATTGTTGCAGCAACACAGAGCCAGCTCCAAATGCTCACGCTGGGGGAAAGCCCAAGAGGCTCCCGGGCCCCGTCATCCCTCACGGCCCAGCACAGGTGAAGGCTTTGCTTCCACACTGGGAAGCTGAGGCCTAGGGAACGTGGGAGTGACACCACATGACAAGAGCATGGGGCTTTCAGCTAATCATTGCCTTTAGGACCTAGGCTGTTAACACTCCCAGAAAGCAACCCTGTCTTTGGGTCCAGGATGGCCAGGCTGTGGGCCACACATCTGGAACCCTACTTCAACTTGACTGAGGTCCCATCAGGATCCTGTCATTAGGTGGAAAAGTGAGATAACTAGAAATGCTGTCACGGCCTTTCCCCAGGCAGCTAATCAGCCCCACTCCCACCCTTTCCCCAAACATGAATGCTGATGTAACTCAGGAAAAATCGCTCTCAGGCAGCTCCCAAGGGCTCCAAGTGAACTCAGAGACAGAGCAGGTACAGCAAAGCACAAAAGTGGGAAAACAAGATGAGGTCATAATCAAGAAAACATTCAAGGGGCTGGAGAGATGGCTCAGAGGTTAAGAGCACTGGCTGCTCTCCCAGAGGTCCTGAGTTCAATTCCCAGCAACCACATGGTGGCTCACAACCATCTATAATGTGATCCAATGCCCTCTTCGGGCCTGCAGGTGTCCATGCAAATAGAGCACTCATATACATAAAATAAATAAATATTTTTTAAAAAGAAAGAAAGAAAGAAACCATTTAAGTAACAGCCTAGTGATTGAGACGGGGCTAGGTGCAGCACCCCACATTCGCAAGGGAATTCGTTGGTGCTGCTATGGTTGGTTTTGGAGGTTGGGTGAGGTGAAGGCAGGGCCTTGTTTTGGGGCCAAGGCTGACCTCAAATTTGTGGCAGTCCGCCTACCTCAGTCTTGCCCCCTGCTGTGAATACAGGCGAAAGGTACTGGGCCAGGCTGACATGGTAATTTAATGTTTTACATGTACTCTCTAACTCAGCGCTTTCTACCAAAATGTCCTTATGAGGGAGGGGCACGGGGATCACGTACGAAGAAGACAGCATGCGAAACCCTCGGTGACTGCGGGCTAGCCTGAGGTCACGTGGCTAACCTCCACACTCTCCTTCCTGTTCTAGAAGCCCAACCTGTACTGCAGAGCGCATCACTTTCTCAGCCATCATCAGGAGGGCGGGACTAGTGAGGAGAGCTGAGCACAAGCCGGGGCATTTCCATTAACCAACGATGAAGGCTAGAAGTTCTGAGGGGCTGTGTCAGGACTTCCATCAGATGCCGCGGGCTAAGCCTGCTGACAGACCTTCAATCCCAGCACTGGAGAGGCCGAGGCAGGAGGAGTGCCAGCTCCAAACTGGCATGAGATCGATTCAGTGACTGAGTCAAAAGCAAGAAGTCACCGGCTCCCTTATCTCAAACGCAAGGTGCAAGGCGCTGTGATTAGAAGCTCTTCTGGGCTCTCTCCCCGCTCTCCCGCCCCCTCCTTCCTTTGTCCTCACTGGCCTCTGCTTGGCCTGCACGCGCTGCACACCACAGCCGGCCAACGACTGCCGAAGCATTCCTAAAGACTGTCTATTCTTCAGGTGGTTGCGAGAACCATTCCTGCAGGCCCACAGACAAAGACTGAAGAAGGTCCTTAGCAGCCCAGAGGAAGCTTCCATTTCCAGACGCCCCCGGCCCCCGGCCCCCCGGCCATGGCCTCCTGGCTTCTTGCACACGGCTGAAACTTCTACCAGCTCCTCCATCATTCCCAGCTTCTCATCTGCCAGTCTCTGTCCTTGTTTCTGGCCTCTTCCTCCTCCTCTTCCTCCCTGGCCCCACCCTCACCCACCCTACACTGCCATCTCCTCATCTAAGAAGTTTTCCTAACTAACTGCTCAGAGAACCTGGTGCCTATCACATGCCACCTCAGCCAACCCGCTACCCTGAAGGCAGAGGCAACCTACATAATTCAGAAGATTCAAGGTAGAGCAACTTCTATTTTGTGACTTAAGGCAATCAATGGCTATCTTTGCACACACTTCCCAGAATAGGCATGCAATAGCATGTGGCGATGAATAAATCAGTAGGTTCATCGCTATCTATACCCACTATATATATATGCACAATATTCACTATAGAAGAGATTGTTTTGTTTTTGTTTTTTTTGTTTTTTGAGACAGAGTTTCTCTGCGTAGCTTTGGCTGTGCTGGACTCACTTTGAAGACCAGGCTGGCCTCGAACTCACAGTGATCCACCTGCCTCTGCCTCCCGAGTGCTGGGATTAAAGGCGTGCGCCACCACCACCCAGCAACAATATCCACTATAATCCAGATGCCAGGAGACTTTTGTGGGAAAGAATAAGCCTTGTCACAGGTGAGAGCAGTCTTGGCGGGCTTTACCCTTGGGGCACCCCATGAATACCTTGTGACTGACTGAGTGAAGCCATCCTGGGTCTGGAATTCAGGAAGCAGACCTGGGAACCCCACCTGGACTATTGTCTTTCTAATTGACCCTCACCAGGAGAAGGAGACGGTCCTTCCCACGTGACTCAGGGAGTTGGGGAAGAGAGAACAACAAAGTCAGCTGGGCGGGAGAGCGCGGGGAGAGCAGAGGGCCAGAGAGACACCTAAGGACCCATCCCGTGGAACGGCTACCGGAAGGTTCACTCTTTTGTCCCTTTAACCTTTTTCCTTCTTGTATAAGCTAGTTGGGTTGTACAATAAAGTTTTATTGTAAAGAAACAGATCCAACAGACGTCGATAGAAAAACAGACAGGTACCACAAAACAAGTCACAGTATGGAAAACCCCCATATTCCCTCTCAAGGGAGTCATCTTCCTGGAAAAGTGGGCAGAGAGCGCACTCACCTGACATACAGTGAGATGGGCACAACGGTATTGAGAATGATGATGTAGGACCAGAAGGAGAGGAAGCCGGAGAAGAAGGCACTGTCCACAGCCTCGTCCCAGGGCAGGTAGACCTGGAAGCGCGCCCCCACTTCGTGCTCCCAGATGGCATTACCAATGGCCAGGATCACCCCCATGCACACCAGGAACCCAAAAATCTGAGAAGGAACAAAACGCACAGATGAGGCCGGGGCTTGGAGAGCTCTCAAGGCGTCCTGTTCCCTGAAGGTTCAAGCACTGCTACACTCTTCTACTGAAAGGGACCAGGACGGGTGGCAGCTCTGCCACTGTAGCGTGCGGCCATTTCTCTGTGAGCGTTCTCACCCCTGTGACAGAGAAGTGGGAGGGTGAGGCTGGAGTGAGCTACTTCTGACACAATTAAAAGCTTACTGTAGGGCTGGAGAGATGGCTCAGCAGTTAAGAGCACTGGCTGTTCTTCCAGAGGTCCTGAGTTCAATTCCCAGCAACCACATGGTGGCTCACAACCATCTGTAATGAGATGTGGTGCCCTCTTCTGGCCTGCAGGGGTACACGCAGGCAGAAACTGTATACATAATAATAAATAAATAAATCTTTTTTTTTAAAAGAAGCTTACTGTAACTGACCTATCTATCTGCCTGTGCTAGCCCACAGAAAGCCAACAGAATGTACGTATTGTATAGAATGCCTTTTTTCCCCCCTTGGGATTTAAACCCAGAGCCCCCTCCATGGTAGGCAATCTACTACTGAGTTATACCCTAAGGCTTTTCTTCACTTTTTTGTTTGGAGACAAGGCTGACTTCAAACCTGTAGCAAACATCCTGCCTTGGCCTCCCAAACTCTGAGATTATAGGTATGAGCCACCAGGCCTGCCTTGGGAGGATCCCGAGTCCAAGGCCAGTCAGGGCGCAGATCAAGACTTTATCTGAGCCAGACAGAGGGCAGGCGGGAACAATGGAGACCACTGTCTGGTCTCCAACAACTGCTTCCGGAACAGTCCCAAGGCTGAGGCTCTGAACAGCAGCCGTCATCCCGCTCAGCGGCCACCAGGGGGCGAGAAGAGCATTTGAATGCAAAATTAACCCTTCTTCAGCCTGGGTTTTTGCAAACCCTGTAAGGCTAAGGTGGAAAACTCAGCTGTGGCAGCCCTGGGAGGGGGGGTGGTTTGGGGAGGGTGGGGGGTGCCCCCAAGCTGGTATGCTGTGGGCAGGCGACTGGCAGAAGGGGTACAAAAAGGGGAGAGAAAAACCCAACAAGGAAATCCTATTCTAGACAAACAGGAGGATGCCTCAGGGACTACCAGAACAGGCGCACAACTTTCCCCTTAGGATCCTTCATCCCCTAGAAGTTGGGGCAAGACCCTGCTAACTATCTTCCCCATGGAAATTTCCCCCTTAACTCTGACTCCATCTCTAAGAAGACCTACTTGTCCCCAGCAAAAGCTAACAGATGACACGCATATTAAGATGCCTTCATAACTGAGCCCACAGAAGCGGTGGTTTATTTTAGCTTTCTTTCTTTTTTTTTTTTTTGTTTTTGTTTTTTGAGACAGGGTTTCTCTGTGTAGCCTTGGCTGTCCTGGACTCACTTTATAGAGGAGGCTGGCCTCGAACTCACAGCGATCTGCCTGCCTCTGCCTTCCGAGTGCTGGGATAAAACGCGTGCGCCACCACCGCCCAGCCCTATTTTAGCTTTCTTTAAGTTGGTGGTTTATACACGTCCCTAAGGCTTTTAAAAAACAGTATCTGCAAGTCTGAAATAAACACTGCCCCCCTGTGGCACCCCCCAGCAGCCAAGCCTAGCCACTGCCTGGAGAAGAACCAATGGGCGGAGGGCCCTGAGGGAGAGCGTCAGGGGGGCTCACCCAGAGGACCAGCGTGTTCATCAGGCGGTCGATGCTTGTTCGCTTGAACTTTGTCCTGCCACTGTTCTGCATCAGCTTAGTATCAGGACCTCGAAAACAACGGGAAGCCAAATAAACAAATCTGAGGGCCGTCAGTCAGAGCAGAGGCCCTCGGCGGGCAAGAGGCTGCACCCAGGGACAGGGGTGCAGTGCCTCCTGTGTTCTGTCCGGCACCTGAGGGATGCCAGGAGGCTCACCGGCAAAGATGACGAGCCCGAAGCACCACTCGGTATTCCTCAGTACACAGCCACGCAGCAGCATGTTCTGGTTGCTCAGGGGGAATTTGTTCTCCTTCCAGTACAGGGTGCCACTGAACTTGTCTAGCTTGTTGTTGGGGGGCTCGCAGATGACTTCTCCTGGAAGGGAGACAAAGGTGCCACCGCTTAGGGTTCAGTCACATAAGGAGACAGACACTGCAGTAACAGGGCTGGGGAGATGGCTCAGCGGTTAAAAGCACTGGCTGCTCTTCCAGAGGTCCTGAGTTCAATTCCCAGCAACCACATGACGGCTCACAACCATTTATAATGTGATATAATGAATGCCCCTCTTCTTGTATGGAGGTGTACATGCAGGTAGAGCACTGTACACATAATAAATAAATAAATAAATAAATCTTTTTTTGTTTGTTTGTTTGGTTTGTTTTTTGAGACAGGGTTTCTCTGTGCAGCCTTGGCTGTCCTGGACTCGCTTTGTAGACCAGGCTGGCCTCGAACTCACAGCGATCCACCTGCCTCTGCCTCCTGAGTGCTGGGATTAAAGGAGTGCACCACCACCGCCCAGCATAAATAAATCTTTAAAAAAATAAAAGTATACACACTTAGACTTCAAGTAATACATGCGTGTGGGTGCCAGAAGTCACCACAAGGCATTTTCCTCTATCATTCTCACTTTATTTCTCTATTACACTTGTGTGTATATGTGCATTGTGTGCGTGCACATGCACAAACACATGCATGTAAAGCATGTGCCAGGGTGCACATGTGGGGGTCATAGGGCACTTTGCAGAATTTTCTTCCTACGTCATGGGTCCCAGGGATTCAATTCCCGTAGTTAGACAAATGCCCTTATCGGCTGAGCCATCTAACCAGCCTCTACTTTATTGTTTGGGATAGGGCTGTTACTGAGCCTGGCGCTCACGGATTGGCCAACCTAAATGCCCTGCAACACCTAAGGATCCTCCTGCGCCTGCCTCCTGGCAATGGGAATACGGCTGTGCTTCCCCGGATGGCTTTCCATAGGTGCTGGGTATCTGGGCTCAGGCCCTCAGGCTTGCCCTGTAAGGACAACTGATCCATCTCCTCCGCTCCGAAAACTCACAACCTTGAGGCCACACACATAGAACAGGTCGAAAGCCTTTTACGATAAGCATCGCTGAAACAAAAGGGCAAATGGCCTCGGGGTGGCTGAACAGTGCCAGCCTATGGCACACTCAGTAAAGAGGACAAGGCAGAAACCCTTGCATGCCGATAAGCTGCTCCTCGTGAGTGGGCATGCCAGGGTAACACCCACAGTCCCAGCAGTGCCAGGGCAGAGGCTGGCAGATATCTGTGGGTTCCAGGCCAACCACGACTACACAGCGAGACTATCACAAAACAAATACACAGACAAAATGCTTAGGATGTATTTAACAGGCCAAAAGGGTGAGTGGTGGAGACTTTACTAAGATAGCACTCACGTAGGCTTACGCATCCGTGTGGGAACCGTCAGCTAACACGGCTACGTGAGGAGGGCAGAACTGGAGAGGGAGCGAGAGCCCTGGCTTCTCACATACACAGCTACATAGGCTTGTCATGAGGAGCAAAGCCAATGTTCTGAGTGGATAAGCCACAGGCACCCTTGAAATGACCATCGGTGCAAAAGCCAATGGTACCCCGGTCACTCCAGACCTGTCCTTCCAACTGCATGATCACAACTGGAAGCCAAAAGAAAAGACGCAGTCTGGACCCGAAGCCCAGCCGCCTTTTCCACCCAAGCTGTGCCAGGACGACTCACCATCGAACTTGGCCAGCTTGCTGATGTCCCCCAGCTCGGAGGTGACTGGAATCGCCTGGCGCACTTTCATGTTGGTCTCTCTGGAAGAACAAGCCAATACCCTTGAGTCCTGGCCTCTCCCCCGACAGCTGGAATCAATCCTCGGGCACCTGACCCCCAACAGCTTGGCCTACCAAAAGTTTGACATGTCTTTCTTCCTTTTTTTTTTTCCCCCTTTCTTTTTCTTTGAAGACTTACTTATTATTTATACAGTATTCTGCCGGCATGTGTGCCTTCAGGCCAGAAGAGGGTACCAGACCTCATAGATGGTTGTGAGCCATCATGTGGTTCCTGGGAACTAAACTCAAGACCTTTGGAAAATCAGACAGTGCTCTTAACCTCTGAGCCCCCAACATATCTTTCTTACTCCACAATTTTCTAAAAGGTGCAGACCCCAATCCTGGGAACCTCCTTCAAAAAAAAAAAAAAAAAAAAACTTTCTCCATTAAAGATACACGCAGAAAGCTGACAACATGCCACTCACCCATCCAGTTCCGCGGTCTCTATGTAACACAGCCCATGGGGCTCGCTGCTGGAAAGGAGGAGGAGGTCCGCCTACACAGAGAGCCCAATAAGGAGTCACATCCACAGACCCTGGCCTCAGTGGGCTCTTAGTAGGGTCACCCTCCAGCAAAGCAGACAAGGTTTTCTTTTGTTTGGGGCTGTTTTGAGATGGTCTCCACTGTAAAGTGCTGTTTGGTCTGAAATTCATTATGGAGGCCAGGCTGGCCTTGAATTCAGACGTCTACCTGCTTCGGCCTCCGCTCTGTTCTGGGATTAAAGGCTCATGCCACTATGGTTGGCGTAGGGGTGTACTCTTTTTGTTTTGAATTTGAAAAGCATGAAAAACTAGTCCTGGCCATGCCAGCGTGACACAGAAGCCCACTCACTGGCTGGGAGAGTCTCTTTCATGATTGCTAAGAGGCAACAGAAAGCCAGGGAGGAATTGGCCGCTGCAGACAGAGAAGGAACCTCGTCTCTTACCGCCACAAATTGGTTATTTTCTAGCTTGATAATATCACCAACGCAGACATTCATCCACTGCTCTTGTTGGAGGCTGTGGCAAAGAGAAGACGGTAGGGGCCATCAGTAACTACAGGCTCCCATGGGAACCTCCCTCCTCCCCAGAGCCCTGGTCTCCAACCGTCACTCACACTCCATTGATCAGCACCTGAGAATGGCGGCTATTCACCTGGTTATCACTCTTGTGGCGGAACTGAAAGAGAACTGAAGAAAGTAAGACACCTCTCCACACACAGCGGTGGACCTCAGAGCATCCTCAGAGCACACTGCGTATACCTGTCCACAGACCAACTCCACCCGCAGTGCCCCTGCCTAGCCCTCACCCTAGGGACTACACAGATCTAGCTGGACCATAAAGAACATCAAAGTGCCAGGCACTGGTGGCGCACGCCTTTAATCCCAGCACTCAGGAGGCAGAGGCAAGTGGATCTCTATGAGTTCGAAGCCAGCCTGGTCTACAAAGTGAGTCCAGGACAGCCAAGGCTACACAGAGAGACCCTGTCTCGAAAAACCAACCAACCAACCAAGCAAACAAACAACAACAAAAATCAAAGTCACCGAGGATGTGTGCTGAATAAAGCAGCCCAGGGAGGGGCCGCAGCGGGCAGGGAAAGCAGAAGGTAAACAACTCACGTAGTCATCTGTGGCATCCTTAACAGCTGTGATGGTGAGGACGAGGACCAAAGGCACGATGGTGGTGAACCAAGACAGGGACGAGATCTGGGGGATCAACTGAAAAGAGCAGAGAGGTGGCGTGCTCCTGAGGCCCCAGGCCAGAGGCGCCCCAACCCTTCCTCTTCTCTGGCTTTATTCAGCTTTGTGAGTTAGAGAAGGCAGAAGAGAGAGGTCACTTACCTGCAGAATGAGAAGGAACAGGAAGTAGGTGTTGGCAACTTCCTGGAACTGCTCAAAGAGGTTGACAGGCAGGAAGGTGAGAATATTGTACTTGGAGGTCTTGATGCAGTTACTCTGCGGAAATAGGAAGAGGGGTAAGTGAGGCGCCCCTCACCCCAACCTACAGGTGGGGTGGGGGCTCCCTATTCCATCTTTGTACCTTCCCAAACCTTCTTCTCGCACACACCCCACCCCCTGCCAGCCACTGGAGGTGTGGGACAGGAGGAGGACACGGGGGAGGGAAGAAAGCGTTCCCAGGACAATGCATTCGTCCTCTATTCATTTCGCTTCGGTGACAGAAAGTCTGAAAAGTTCAGGCCAGCAGTAGCTGGAAACTGGCCAAAGACGTCTTTCTGCCTCCCACAAGCACCCTTCGCAGTCAGCCACCCCAGCCTCAGCCTGGCATCCTCCGATGCTCTCCCCTTCCGGCTCTGGAAGAGGCCACACTTACAGCATACTGGAATTTCTCGTTGTAGTCACGGTCGTTAGCCCGTGCCCTCCGCTCTTCTTCTGCAATGGAACAAGGTGAGGCACAGTCGGTCAGGAGGAGTGCGCTCAGTCAGGTCCGCTCAGCCTCTGTGAGTGAGGGTCCCGCCCAGCAACTGCTTCTTTCCACAGATCACAGCTCTGATGTCATTAGACTCTTCGCTCTAGCCCACAGTTGCCCACAGTTGCCGGCCGCTTAGGCCACATGGCCCTGCACGCTACTCCCCCACTTCCCTTTTTGAGACAAAGTTTCAGTGAGTGGTGCAGGCTGGGGCTCCGTCCTCCTCAGCTTTCCAAGGGCCGTGCTACCACTTTTGGAGGTGACACTCTGCGCACGGGACATGTCCTCTGTTTCTAGCTATCAACAGTCAAGGTCGCCCGCTGGAAGCTCTCAGGTCTTCCCCTACCGCTTACATCCCCAGGTCCCTTTACTGTTGTTAGTAACACGTCCATCACCATAATCGACAGGTAGTGGCTGAAGGCACAAAGCTCCCTTGCTTGTGGAGACCACTGCAAACCTACACATGGGACCGCTCTCACGGAGGAGCATGGTGGGCGGTGCCAAGACAGAGGGTCACAGTGCCCTGGAAGCACCCTGCGGCAGCATACCAGGCCCACGTGCAGTGTCTCTAAAGGAGCCTCTTGTCACATGTCACCGAGAACAGCTTCTAACTGGTGGACAATGACATCATCCTATTGCAAAGCTCATCCTCAAGTGTGGGGGTGTGTGTCAGAGATGTGGGTCATGCAGACTGAGCAGAAATGAAGGGTGAGGTGAGACTGCAATATCTACCAGTTAGAGACGGTTCCCTTAAAAGGAATGTCACGGTTAATGACTCTCACCGGGCTGCACTTAACCTAAACCCTGCAGACACCAGGCTGCAGGTGCCAACTCCAGGGCCAAGGATATGAGGCATGCTACGAAAGCTTCCCTCTTCAGACTTAAAAGGGAGTAGTAACTTGGTTACGCAGTAAGCTTGCCACCTTGCATCTGACAGAATCCCAGACCTCCTCCCACAACAAGCCCAAAGCACTAACAAACCCCCAAGCCACATAGTCCCCAGACAAATGAGCCCATTTGGCACCCAGAAATTTCCCTCAGAGGGTCCCCCTTCCGACTGAGACCCTAATCACCAAGGACCATGCAAAGGAAGAAGGGTCCCAAACCCTATACCCCACCCTCAAAAGCCTGGAGAGGGAGGGATGCTGAGGACAAGGGAACTCGGAGGTCAGAGAGGGCAAATCACGGATGGTTGAGAGCTGTTAGACTCTGCCTCCCATTCGTTACCTGTCCCCCAAGAGGGCTTCTTCTGGCTCCAAGACGGAGGCGCCCCGGCCCGAGCCCACTTTTCGGGCATCTCCTTGGGGACCGTCATGATCCCGTTTTAAGAAGGCGCACTGTCTGTCCTTGGCCTCAGCGGCGCCTACGGGGCGGCCCCCCGGGGAGGCGCAAGAGCTGCGGCCGTGCAGAGGGGAGCCCCGGCCGCTGGGCGTGCGCGCCACCCGCAGCCCAAGCCATCCTCACGGCCACCTGCGCCTGGGACCACCAGCTCTGCAGGAGCTCCACTCTCGAATCTCAGGACAGAGGCGGGCAGTCGAGCTCCGAGTGGCGGGGACCCGGTGCCCACGCCCCAGGCTCCGCCCCACCGGCTCCCACTGCAGAGCCGAAGCCTGCCAGCGCCGCGTAGGCGAAAGCCAGCGCACGGCTCCGCCCCCTCCCCCAGCCAATGCGGGAGAGTCGACCGCCCGCGTTGTCCAGGGCAACGGCTTTCTTCCCACACGCCCCCCTCCTTCCGCGGGAAACTGAGGAGGACTTGGGTGGGTAGGCAAAGGAGGCCAAAGCCCAAGAGCCCAAGACCCCAGGGCAAAGAGTAGGACCTGCAGGTGCTTCTGAGTAAGGGGCTGGGGATTAACAGGGCTGGGAACTAGCCCAAGGATGAAAGGAAGAATTTGGTTTCTTAGGCTACCCGCTCAGGACGCCATGCGGCCTTAATCCCCTTTTTCTCAGACCCTTACTGGTCGGCCCTCTTCCCTTGGCTCCCTAAATCGTTAACAATAGCAACTTTCATCATGGTCCCAGAAAACCACTTCTTGCCTCTCTTACCTGGGGGGCGCTTTTTTGCACACAGTGCCATCTCACCCAGCAAGGTTCCAGCAATCCCATGGGAGACCCTGCAAGAAAGCGACAGACAGACGCACGCTGTTTAGAATTCCTCCTTCCCCACACCAGACCTCCAACTCTACTAACAGTCATCTTCCTGCCCTGACATGGATACCTGAGAGAAAAGTGGGGCCTTCCCTCTGGCCGGGAAACATGAGGGGACTGAGAATTTACAAAAGCCAAAAGCCTACCGGGAAGGGCCTAGGAGAGACCAGATAAGGCATCCACCTGAGAAACAATGGACGTCTGCGTGTCCTCCTGGTAGCAATGGATCCTGCCTATACTAGAAAGCAGCATTTCCCCTAGTGGGGTTGGGTGGAGATATCATGGGCCAGGAAACACCTGGCAGGGCATCAGGAAAGAGGGTGGGGGTATGTTCCACCCTTCTAAAAAGCCCATAATTCCCCCACCCCCACTTTCATTACTGGGCCTTCCATTACCACCTCCATCCACCCCACTCCCTGCAGGGAGGTGGGGGGCCACTCATCAGAAAGGAGGCCACCACTTCCTGCAGACAGTCCCCAAACCACTTCCTCTCGGTCTTGTCCAGCTACCCCCCTGGGGCCATCAGAGAGGTCTTCCCAAACCTGCTGTGGGAGTCACCTGTCTTTGTCACCTAAGTCTAGTCCAGTCAGTAAGACACTAGGTGGCTCACGCCTTTAATCCCAGCACTCAGGAGGCAGAGGCAGGTGGATCGCTGTGAGTTCGAGGCCAGCCTGGTCTACAAAGTGAGTCCAGGACAACCAAGGTACACAGAGAGACCCTGTCTCGAAAAACCAAAAACCAAACAACCAAACCAAACAAAACAAAAACAAACAAACAAACAAAAAAGACAGTAGGTGGGGGCTCAGAGAGCGTCTGCTTCCTCCTGTTTCCCATGTATTTCTCCTAAAAAGGTGTAAGTCCAGGCCACAGGAAACTCCTCTTCCTTTAGCTGGAAAACCTTCCCCCCTCTGAGTTCCCCTGCCTCCAGCCTGTCAACCCCAAGAGATACTAATTGCCTGTCTGCTCAATCTCTATAATTACTGACTCTGGTCTTGGCCCAGTCATCCACACCAATTCTCCCTTCAACAACACACACTCCCTCCTTGACCTCAGAGCGCAGACAGTCCGGAGGGGAATAAGTCCTTTTCGCGCCTGGCTCTTCACAAGTGTGGCAAGCAACAGCGCTGCTCCCCCTTGGCTCAGGAAGAAAACCTCATGCACATTTTGGCGATGCCAAACCCTCTTCCAGGGCCCCAGCCAGGGTCTCCACCCAATCTAGAGAGTGTGAGTCATGGGAGGGTGGGGTGTGGAGCCAGAAGTTAAAGGAGAGGATGCGGGGTGGGCAGTGCTGGCTCCTACCCAGCCCCACCCCAGCGGGAGCCCTAAGATCTGGGTCTTCCTCCTTTGAAAGAGTTGGCAGTGAAGCTAGCTGACCATCAAGAGTCAACACGGATCAGGAAAGTTCGTTTACCTCTAAGACCCTGAGGAGTCTGAAAACAAGTTTGGCCCCAATCCTCCTCGAGGAGGAGAGGGTGGGGGGCGCAGTAATAGAAAAAACTGGCGACACGGTGCCCCTCTCAGGATATCCTGGGTTTTCTAAACCGGTTAGGCCCATCAGCCACGTCGCCTTGCCCCGTCACCCTACCCCAGCCCCCTCTGCAGCCACATCTGGGATAAAAATAGCCAGCCCTGGGAAGGAGGCAACGCTTCACGGAGGAAAAGAGCTCCTCCTCTGAGTCTGGCCTCAGCTCCTTTCCAACCAAAAGTCTTTACATAGGAAGCTAGCAGGTCGGCGAGACACGAGAAAACAATAACACCCGGGGCCACCTTCCTTCCCTCGCCAAGGGCAGTATCCACTGCACAGCTCTGAGCTCCCAAAGCTCACAGCCCTGGCATTCTTGCTTTTCCTGGGACACAGAGACCTCCACCTTCGCGGGACAAATCCTATCCGCCCCAAACTGCCTCTCCCGGCACCCAAAGAAGGCTGGGGACCGGGGTTACTCCTCGCACCCCAACTCTCCGCACGCCTCTTCAGCACCCCATCCTCCCGGCCTGCGCACAAGCGACTCGCTCTCTCCATCCCGGGGAACCCATCTCTCCACACCCCCGGCCCCGCGACGGCGCCTCACCTTAGCGCGCGGCGCTCGGCGCTCCGCCCGGCCGCCCGGTCCGGTCCATGCCGGGGGCTGGGGCGGGGGCGCTCGGCTCCGCTGCCCGCAGGCTCCCGCCCCCTAGCAGCACCCGGGTTCTCCCCCTCGGGGCCCCGGCCCGCTACTTTGTGTCAGTTTCGGCCGCGGGGCGGAAGTGACGGCGGCGGCCGCGGGCGGGGGGCGGGAGGGGTTTTGGGGATGTGAGGGGCGCGGCGTGCGCCATCTTGGTGCGGTGGGGAGGGTCCCACGCTCCAGCCCTGGGCACGCAGGCGTTCGGCGAGGCTGGAGAACGCCGGGGTGTTGTTTATTTCGGAAGCCAGCAACCGAGGGAACATCTGGCGGGAGGAGCCTGATGCGGGAGAAGCGATGAAGCCCCATACCTCGCTTCTCTCTCTAGCCCGAGTCTCGGCTCTGCCTTCCCTCCTCGCTCTGGCTCATCTCATGGCTTTTCACCCTCCTGAAAAGGCACACCTATGCATTGAGTGGGTTTTGGCTTGTGCCTCAGTTTCTCTGCTTCGTTCTCCTGACGCTGAGAAGATGGCTCTGCCCCCTTACCACGCCTCCTGGATGGTACACCGGCGCGCGCGCGCGCGCACACACACACACACACACACACACACACACACACCCTCGAAGAACCAGCTGGGGTCGTTGGAGTATAAGGGAGGCGCCCCAGTCAGGCCAAAAGGTAGGAAGCCCTGAGATTGCGCGAGCTGGCAGCCAGCAGATGGGAGATAGCTCCGAGGCAGAGCACTCCCCTAGGCCCTGAATTCAATCCCTAGCACCGCCAAATTTAAGTGGTTTGGATGTGTTTTGTGTTATTGTTGTTTTGAGACAGGGTCTCACTATGTAGCTCTGACGGGCCTGGAGCTCTCAGCCTAATGCTAGGATTAAAGGCGTGCTCCTCCACTCCCGACTCAAAACTGAAATTGGGTTTTGTTGGGTTTGTTGTGCTTGTTTGTTTAAAAGAATCACCCTTGTTGAGCGTGTTGGGTCACTGGCTGTACTCCTTGACTCAAGTCAAGGCCACTCTGGTCTACCTAGAAAGCTACAGGGCTACATGGAGGGACCTTGTCTTAAGGGGTTAAAAGGGAGAGAGGGAGGAAGGAGAAAGGAGTCAGAGCAGTGGAAACCAAGCCACTCCAGAGGCTCCCGGCCCCTACCCTTCAGGATGATTGGAGCTCCCCACCCCGCCGATTCGAGAATCCTTCCAGCGGCCAGTGTGCAACGCCCTCTGGCGGCTGCTTTAAGGAACTGCTTAGCTAGAGGCCCTAGGGTGAGAAGACCAGTTTGGAGGAGGAAGAGACGTCTGTTCTTTTTTTTTTTTTTAAAGATTTATTTATTTATTATGTATACAGCATTCTGCCTTCACGCCAGAAGAGAGCACCAGATCTCGTTATAGATGGTTGTGAGCCACCATGTGGTTGCTGGGAATTGAACTCATGACCTCTGGAAGACAGTCAGTGCTCTTAACCTCTGAGCCACCTCTCCAGCCCAAGCCGCCTGTTCTTGTCCTCCGGAGGCTTAGCGGGAGTGGGTAAACAGAAGTGTCTCTGGGTCAGGCATATTAGTACAGAGAATATCTGTCCTGCAAGCTGGCCAGCTTATGGTGCTCTTGGAGAGTGGGATAAGGTTGGTCGCCGTCACAGCTCACACTCCAGCTGAGCTAGAGTTCCCGAGCCTGAAGCCTTGAACCGAGGAGCTGCCGTCACCTTTTAGAAATGGCCCCCACCGTAGGGGCCACCATAGGCACCCACCACCAGCCATCACCAGCACGGGGGTGGGAGGACAAAAAGGAGATGTCAACGGTGGCTCTTCGACACACCTCTCCCCGTGAGCTGGGAATGGTAAGGCGGGTCCCACACTACTTCCTGTCGTGACAGATCCCACAGTAGTTTGGGGGTCACATTTCGTGAATAGGAAGCACTTAGGAAGAGACCCAAAGCAGAGCTTAGTCCAGCCTGTAGTCTTGGGGAGTTAGCTGAGTAGGGCTCCTTGTATGGGTGGATGGATAGAGCCCAGACAAGTAACATGCCCAGGGACACCTCTATGTCCTTGAGAAGGGGTGGGGAGCAGGAGAGCTGTGGGGGAAGGGCAGGGAGAGGTTGCCAGGTGAAGAAGGAGCACTAGTTTAAGAGGGTAAGAGAGGCTGGGCCTGGTGGCACACGCCTTAATCCCAGCATTTTGGAGGCAGAGGCAGGCTGATTGCTGTGAGTTCAAGGCCAGCCTGGTCTATAAAGCAAGTCCAGGAAAGCCAAGGCTAATACAGAGACCCTGTCTTGAAAAACAACAAAAAACAAGACAAAGCCGGGCGTGGTGGCGCACGCCTTTAATCCCAGCACTCGGGAGGCAGAGGCAGGCGGATCCCTGTGAGTTCGAGGCCAGCCTGGTCTACAAAGCGAGTCCAGGACAGCCAGGGATACACACAGAGAAACCGTGTCTCGAAAAACCCAAAAACAAAACAAAAAAGAGGGGAAGAGAACCGGGTAAGTGGAAAGAGAAAGAACTTGCTCTGGGCATGGTTGCCCGTGCAATCCCAGCACGTGGAAGGCAGAAGGGTCTCTGTAGAGGAGGCCAGCCTGCTACATAGGGACAAAGCGATTGACAAGAGGTGAGTCGCAGACTGTACCAAGAGAAGCTGTCTCCTACTTGAACATTTCAGGGCCCAGCCAGCAAAGTGAGTGAGGAGCCGTGGGCCCAGGTCCCGGGCAGGGTTGAGTGGAAGGCCACAATTAACACCCACGGAAAGTCTGATGGTGAGGATCAGTGGTCCACAGCCACGGGCCCCCAGCGTGCAGCCACCCCTTTATTGCGTTTGTCTAGGATAGCTAACAGTCCCACAAGCAGCACTCAGGTGCCCAGAACCTTGAGTGCTTCATCGGCCCACCCTCGCTCAAAGGCTCCATGCCACCCACCACCTCAGTGCCCACTGTCCAGCAAAAGCTGGCCATGCCAAGGTAGAACTAGCCCTCTATTCCACCCACAATCTGAACAATGGGTTGGGACCCCAACAAACAAGGCAAGGGTTGGGAGTAACCATGTCTTCCTCGCACACTCACCTGATCCAAGGAGCCATTGTTCAGGCATTGACAGATGAGGCTGGGAAAGCTGATGGGAGCCGGGCAGTGCGCACGCCTGTAATCCCAGCACTCGGGAGGCAGGCAGAACTTCATGAATTTGAGGCCAGCTTGGTCTACAAAGGTAATCCAGGACAGCCAGGGCTACACAGAGAAACCCTGTCTCAAAATAAATAAATAAATAAATAAATAAATATAATTTTTAAGAGCCGGGCGTGGTGGCGCACGCCTTTAATCCCAGCACTCGGGAGGCAGAGGCAGGCGGATTGCTGTGAGTTCGAAGCCAGCCTGGTCTACAAAGTGAGTCCAGGATGACCAAGGCTACACAGAGAAACCCTGTCTCGAAAAAAATAATAATAATAATAATTTTTAAAACATTAATGAATTTAAAAATCTTCAACTCGCTGGGTATAGTGTTGTATTCCTTTTATGCCAGCAGGGACAGATAGACCTCTGAATTTGAGGCCATCCTGGTCTGAATATCTAGGCCAGCCAGGGCTACATAGTGACACCCTGTCTTTGTGTGTGTGTGTGTGTGTATGTGTGTGTGTGTGTCTGGGGTTTCAGGGTAGTATGGAGAAGAGAGCTCAAGACAGGGTGTCTCTATGTAGTCCTGGCTGTCCTGGAACTTATAGAGACCCACCTGCCGTGGCCGCCACTACCACCACCACCACTGTCAGCTGAAATTCTTGTCTGTATCAAAACCATGAATCCTGATTTGATCTCAGTCAGGGGCCGTAAAAATTTGGGAAACTTCCTCATGCTGTTGAGAGTGACAGAGTGGAGCTGTGTCTCTTCTCCTTCACCACCCATAGGTCCTGTTCTACAGACGAAGACGCGGAGCTGCGCCCAGGCATGCCCTCATGCTCACACAGTGGCTAAGTGAACTCATATGTAGGTCTCCTCTCTGTCTGGGATTCTCCAGGGCCTCTCACATTGGAATGTACATCTTCCTGAGCTCCTTGGACGCATGGAGAACTGAAGAGGCATCCAGAGTCTGCACTGAAGACAATAGGCTTTGGTAATGATTGTTGGATTGGGTACAGGGCTGAGACGGGGTCTTTCCAGGTAGCCCAGGCCAGCCTAGAACTCAAGATCCATTGAGCTGCCTCAGCCTCTTGTGTTAAGATCATAGGTGTGTGGGGCTGGAGAGATGGCTCAGAGGTTAAGGACACTGACTGCTCCTCCCGAGTTCAATTCCCAGCAAGCACATGGTGGCTATGATGTGATCTGATGCCGTCTTCTGGCCTGCAAGCAGGTGTACGTGCAGCCAGAGCACTGTATACGTAATAATAAATAAATAAATCTTAAAAGATCATGGGTGTATACTACTTAACAGCACTCTAAACATCCCCCTCTCAGAAGCGGTGTGCCTGTGCCCTAGCTTCTGGGAATACCAGCTGCAGAGACCACACAACTACCTCCCACACTGGGCAGTGCCTTCCAAGCCAGGACTTTGCCTCACACGAGGTTCAGTGTTTCCTCATCATAGTCCTTGGCCTCTCTTTTGGACTTGTAATGTATATCCTGTGCCACTGTATGTTGTAAGTATGTTACCTGCTTTTTGATTTAGATTTTACAGGTGATTTCAGTTAAGAGATTGCCAGAAAAGCCGGGCATGATGGTGCATGCCTTTAATCCTAGCACTTGGGAAGCAGAGGCAGGTGAGTTCGAGGGCAGCCTGGTCTACAAAATGAGTCCATGACAGCCAGGGCTACACAGAGAAACCTGTCTGGGAAACAAACAAACAAAAGAGATTGCCATGAGTCTCAGAGATGACTTTGGACTTTTAAACAGTGTTGAGACTGAGATAGACCTTGGGGACTTTTGAAGTAGAACTGAACACATTTTTGCCTTGTGATCTGGCTCCAAGACTGTGGGGACCAGGGAATGGAATATGGTTCTTTGAACGAGAGTGGCCTCTACAGGCTCATATTTGAAAGCTTACTTACCAGGGAGTATGGTGTTACATGAGAAGACTACAAGGACTCAGAGGCGTGGCCTTGTTGGAGGAAGTGTGTCACTTTCAAAAGGCCAAGCCAGGCCAGGTCCCAGACATAATGATAACAAACTAACCCTTTGATACTTAAAACAAGCACAAAATTTAATGTTTTATGTGTGTGTGTGTGTGTGTGTGTGTGTGTATTGTTCTTTTATAAGAGTTTCCTTTAGCTGGGTGTGGTGGTGCACATCTTTAATCCCTTGGCAGGCAGAGGGAGGCAGAGGCAGGCAGATTGCTTTGAGTTCAAGACCAGCCTGGTCTACAAAGGGAGTCTAGGACAGCCAAGGCTAACACAGAGAGAACCTATCTTGAAAAGAAAAATAAAAAATAAAAAGAATTTCCTTGGGCCAGGTGTGGTGGCGGCACATTCCTTTAGTCCCAGTACTCTGGAGACAGAGGCAGGTGGATCGCTGTGAGTTTGAAGCCAGTCTGGTTATGAAGCGAGGCCAGGACAGCCAAGGCTACACAGAGAGACCCTGTCTTGAAAAACAAAACAAAAGACAAACAAACAAAAAGTAAAAATAAATAAAGTAAATTGTGGGTCTGTGGAGGAGTCTGCATTCAGGAGGAGTGCAGGTGCCTGCAGAGGGTGGAGGCTTCAGAGCCCCTTGAGCTGAAGCTACATAGGTTCTGAGAACCAATTCCAGTCCCTTCCGAGAATGGTATGTCCTCTTAAGCACTGGTTCACATCTCTAGCCCCTTAAGGGGACTCCCACTCCTGACTAGGCCACGATAGTGCCTGTCCTGTCTGGCTTACTCGGCTCTTCCTGGAGTCTTTCCTCTTCTGCCTTCCAAAGCTTGACAACTCATGAGTGTTGAAGCTAAGCCAGACGTGGTGGCACACGTTGGTAATCCCAGCACTTGGGCAGGCAGAGACAGGCAGGCCTCAGAGTTCAAGGCCAGCCTGGTCTACAAAGTGAGTCCAGGACAGCCAAGGCTACATAGAGAAACCCTGTCTCAAAAAAAAAAAAAATTTTTTTTTTTTTTACAAAAATTTAAAAAAGGGCCAGGACTCTACTCCAGGGGCTATGTACTATGATAGCTGTTGGTAGAGTCAGGGTTACAGATCTCAAGTGTAAGAACCCTTCAGGTGGGGGCTGGAAATGTGGCTCAGTAATGAAAAGCACTGTGTGCTCTGCACTTCCAGGGGTCTTAAGCTCAATTCCCAGCACCCACATGGTGGCTCACAGCCATCCATAATGTGATCTGATGCCTTATTCTGGCCTGCAGGTGTACATGCAGAGAAGAGCACTCATATACATAAATAAATCTTTAAAAAATAAAAATAAAAAAGAACCCTTCTTTAAAAAAAAATAATAAATTCCTCCAAAGGCCCTGGAGGGGCCTGCCATTCGGTTAAGATCATTTTTCTTAGGGCTGGAGAGATGGCTCAGCAGTTAAAAGCACTGGATGCTCTTGCAGAGGACCTGGTTTCACTTACCAGCACCCACATGGTGGCTCACAGCCATCTGTAAATCTAGCTCCAGAGAATTCAGTGCCCTTTCCTGATCTCTGTGACCATCAGGCAGGCAAGCGGTGGACATACATATGTGAAGGAAAACATCTAGACAGGGTGTTTTTGCGGGGGAGGAGTTCAAGACAGGGCTTCTGTGTTAACAGTCCTCACTCTTCTGGAACTCAATTTGTAGACCAGGCTGGCCTAGAACTCATAGAGATCTGTCTGCTTCTGCCTCCAGAATGCAGGGATTAAAGGCATACACCACCAATGCCAGCTATCTTTGTTTTTTAAGACACAGTTTCTCTGTGTAGCCCTGGCTGTCTAGAACTCACTCTGTAGACCAGGCTGGCCTTGAACTCAGGGATTCTCCTGCCTCTGCCTCCTGAGTGCTGGGAGTAAAGAAAGACATGGGCCATACCACTCAGCTACACACCAAAAAAAATTTTTTTTAAATATTTATTGTATATGAGTGCTTTCTCTGCAGAAGAGGGCATCAGATCACATTATAGATGGTTGTGAGCCACCATGTGGTTGCTGAGAATTGAACTCAGGACCTCTGGAAGAGCAGGTGGTGCTCTTAACTACTGAGCCATCTCTCCAGCTCCACACAAAAAAAATTTTTTTTAAAAACTCATTTATTTATTAAGTATACAGTGTTTTGCCTGCATGCATACCAGAAGAGGGCACCAGGTCACATTATAGATGGTAGTGAGCCACCATGTGGTTGCTGGGAATTGAACTCAGGACCTTTGGAAGAGCAGGCAGTGTTCTTAACCTCTGAGCCATCTCTCCAGCCCACAAAAAAATTTTTATTTAAAAAAGAGCTCCTCTGGGTGGGGGGAAAATATATGTTCTCAGAAAAAAGAAAGAAAGAAGGAAAAAGAGAAGAAAGAAAAAAAATTGTTCCTCCTAGAAGAAGCTACACAACCAAACTATAGCTGTAAGAAAATAATCTCTGAGCCGGGCGTGGTGGCGCACGCCTTTAATCCCAGCACTCGGGAGGCAGAGGCAGGCGGATCGCTGTGAGTTCGAGGCCAGCCTGGTCTACAAAGCGAGTCCAGGATGGCCAAGGCTACACAGAGAAACTCTGTCTCGAAAAAAACAAAAAAAAAGAAAAGGAAAAAAAAAAGAAAAGAATCTCTGAGTATGTGGTATGAGAAAATATTAAAGAGACACATGTAGAGAGTCCATATTGGACCCTTTGCAGCATAGGGAGCCACAGGGTTGGTTACACGGGCATCATCCTTAATGACAGCATTCAGTGGGCACCTTTCCCCCATGTCCAGGCTCAGCAAAGATGAGAGCAGTGGTGTCTATGCAGATCCAGAGTGTGCCTTTCCGGTGGGCTGTGCCTGTGCCGCCGCTCTGTGGACACAGGGATAGCGTGCAGCAGTGTACTTCACCAAGAGACCATCAACTCTCGGTCAGTGTTCTCCTTCCTTCCCAGGTTGCAGCAACCCTCTGCAAAGGGCATGGGCAGAGGGTGGAGGAGAATGTGAGAGGGCACAGACTGGACGACCAGGCAGCCGAGCCCGCTGCTAGGAGCACTGTCCCCACCACACTCACAGAGGCCTGTCTAAGTTGGGGACATGCTCCAGATGGACCATTGCTGGGGATATGCCTTGCAACACACAGAGTGGCTTCAGAGAGAGAAAAGAAAATTGCTCTTCCCTGAAGCCAATCAATGGAAAATTCCTAAAACTCTTCACCAACCCTTCTGTCCAGGTCAAAGTAGGCCCACCAGATGACACAACACTCTTTATAAGGAAACAAACTATTTTTCTTTTTTAAAAAATTATTTATTTACTTATTACTTATACAGTGCTCTGCCTGCATGTAGGCCTGCAGGCCAGAAGAGGGCAACAGATCACATTATAGATGGTTGTGAGCCGCCACCTTTTGGTTGCTGGGAATTGAACTAAAGACCTCTAGAAGAGCAGTCAGTGCTCTTAACCGCTGAATCATCTCTCCAGCCCTGGAAAAAAAATTTTTTTTAAAGATCATTAAACATCTGGGCATGGGAGTTATGATTTAAAAAAATAAGAAAATAAGATAAGATAGTAAGATGCCAGGCAACAGATATTATGTTGTAGAGGAGTTTATTAAATGAGCATGGGTGGAGAGGGAAAGGGGAAAGGGGGAGGGGCACCCCAGAGAGACAGAGGAAGGGTAGAGGGGGAGGAGAGGGGGGAGGAAGAGGAAGAGGGGCGAGGTAGGTCTGCCCTTTTATATAACCCTGGGTAGGGCCACCACCCCATGGCAGGTGAACCATGACATCACAGATAGGCAGAAGGAAGTGGAATGCTAACAATGGTAGCACACGCCTTTAATCCCAGCACTCGGGAGGCAGAGGCAGGTGGATCTCTGTGAGTTCGAGGCCAGCCTGGTCTACAAAGCAAGTGCAAGACAGCCAGGATGATAAGAGAAACCCTGTCTCAAAAACCAAAACAAAAAAAGATCATTAAAGTTGCCAGAAGCAGGGTGCAATTGCACATACCTGTAATCCCAGCACTGGGGGAGGCAGAGGCAGGTGGGTCTCTGAGTTTGAGGTCAGCAATCTGCAAAGTGAGTCCAGGACAGCCAAGGATACACAGAGAAACCCTGTCTCAAAAAAACAAAAAACCAAATAAAAAGAAACAACAATAACCTGGACACCATAGTCCTCCAGGTTGGGGTGCACAGAAGCTAATGGGAGCCTGATGAGACTTGTGAGAACACTAACCCTTCCTTCTGTACTGTTTCGCTACCCTCCTCTAAGTCAGGAATACCTGCCGCAGGCACTAAACTTCAGCACATCTGAGTAGCGCTCTTTCTTTTAAACTCTATTTTATTTGGGGTGTTTAAGCCTTAACCTCCCTCCCAACCCAACACAGGGGACAAGGTTAGTGGGCAGAGGGGGCCCCTTTACTTCTCCCAGCTCTTTAGGGTCAGTTGGGCTCTCTCTGCCTGTACTCCTGTCAACAGCAGACACACTCAGCAGTCTCCTCCAAGACACTGCACCCAGAAGTGTTTCTCTCCGGCTGTCTGCTCCAAACTGCTACATGCCACACACCAACACTGCAGGCCACCACAGGTGCTTTGTCTCTCATTTATACCTCAGAGCTCTAGGCCACACCCCTCTCTGTGCTGCCTGAGGAGGGCTGTTACCAGGTGGCAAAAGCCACACCCCTCAGGAGACAACACATGTGGACCAGCAAAAGCTCAAACTAAAATGCCACACTTGGGATTAGAACAAAAACGTATTTACATAACACAACTGAGATGACAAAGAAACCAAAACTTCCATGACATAGCCCCCTTTTTGTTTAAAAAATGGCTTTTCGAGCTGGAGAGATGGCTCAGTGGTTAAGAGCACTGTCTGCTCTATCAGAGGTCCTGAGTTCAATTCCCAGCAACCACATGGTGCCTCAAAACCATCTGTAATGTGACCTAATGACTTCTTTTGTCATGCAGGTGTACATGCAGATAGTGTTCATATACATAAAAATAAATATTTTTTAAAAATGGCTTTTCTTGGGGCTGGAGAGATGGCTCAGGGGTTAAGAGCACTGCCTGTTCTTCCAAAGGACCCAGGTTCAATTCCCAGCACCCACATGGCAGCTCACAACTGTCTGTAACTCCAAGATCTGACATTCTCATATTAAGGCACATAAAAATTAAAATTAAATATTAAAAAATGGCTCTTCTTTAATGTTAATAAACTACATACAATAAGAACAACTACTAGAATTATGAGGTAAGAATTACATTTGCACATTTACAATGTCCAGCCCTATTCATATTTGGCATCTGTCCTTTCCTGGAGAGTCCTAAGCTCTATACCTAGATGGCTTTCTTAATCTGTCAACCTAAAAGCATCTATCTAGACCTGAAAACATCTTTTTAGACCTAAACACTGTCTTAGTTCCTAAACAACTAAACCTAGTTGTAGTAAGACTGTGACTATCTAGTCTTCAACCCCATCAGAGACTTTAGCAGGAAATAATGTTACCTGAGTATCTAGGAAGCATCGAGCGAGCAGCTTCCAGAACTACAGAAATGACAGAGACAGCTGACCACCTGGACAGTCACCAGAGGGTTCTCTGCGTCACTGGGCATCCAGTCTTCAGCCTACTGGCCCAGAGTGTCTGGCAGGCTTTTCTGTGAAGCAGGAATTTTGAAGGACTGACCACTTAGTCCCTGCAAAGTTGGCCAGTCAGTTTCCCTGCTTGTTCACAGTTTGCTCAGACAGCCTGCTACCAGCAGCCAAAGGACAGTTTTCTGCGTTGTTTTCCCCCCTCCAGTGCCTATCTTACCACACTTGTTTCTTTGATGCCCATCATCTTATTTGAAGTAGATTAGAGGTGCTGCCAGGAGCAGACGTGTCTCTGTCAGAAAGCCCTTTATTATTACACTATTTCAAATGCCATGTTCTGCAGGTCTCTGAGGTGTCTGAAGACCCCCTGCCTACCCTCACAGACTGCATCGTCATTCCTATCTACTTACCAGTTATGGTCTATTAGGGCAACCTCGCTAATGTTTGCAGCTATGGACTAACTGCTTAGCCTTGAAAACATACACAAGAGACTACTAATTTGTGTCTCCAATCATCCTGAACAGTTTGCAATGGTTAACTTTCATAAGACTAGAACTCTACATCACATTTTCAAATGAGTTGCATATGTATGATGCATTAGGCAAGAGTTGAACAAAATAATCTTAAATTTCAACCAATATACAACAATCCATACCAATACATAATATTTGAGACTAGTAGACTCAATAATCTACCTTTTATCCTATAATCCTATGTCCCCTTCCTTTTCTCTGCCCTAACACCAGATAGGAGAAAGAGATAAGAGAAAGAGAAAGAGAAGAGAGAAGAAAAAGATCCCTGATTTTAACATATACTTTGTTTCTTCCCTTACCATGAAAATTCATAACCCACCAAATGATCAAAAATGCCCATCCCACCTTTTGGGACTAGGGGCGTTGTGTTCTTAAAATTACTTCTTGTTGTCTGGGGGTAAAAACATCTTTGGGTAGACTTTAAAAACTAGGATAGCTGGGCTTGGTGGCGCACGCCTTTAATCCCAGCACTCGGGAGGCAGAGGGAGGTGGATCGCTGTGAGTTTGAGGCCAGCCTGGTCTACAAAGTGAGTCCAGGACAGTCAAGGCTACACAGAGAAACCCTGTCTCAAAAAACAAAAACAAAAACAAAAACAAAAACAAAAAAATGCCCATCCCACCTTTTGGGACTAGGGGCGTTGTGTTCTTAAAATTACTTCTTGTTGTCTGGGGGTAAAAACATCTTTGGGTAGCCTTTAAAAACTAGGATAGCTGGGCTTGGTGGCACACGCCTTTAATCCCAGTACTCAGGAGGCAGAGGCAGGTGGATCGCTGTGAGTTCGAGGCCAGCCTGTTCTACAAAGTGAGTCCAGGACAATCAAGGCTACACAGAGAAACCCTGTCTCCAAACAAAAAAAAAAAAAAAAAAAAAAACACCTAGGATAATGGCCAAGTGCTGGAAAAGCTAGCTGTATGTTTTCCTATCCAGTCTCTGTTTTCTGTCAAGAGAGAGAGAGCGAGAGAGAGAGAGAGAGAGAGAGAGAGCGCGCACTTTTTTGTTGTTGTTGTTTTTTAGACAGGGTTTCTTTGTGTATCCCTGGCTGTCCTGGAACTTGCTGGCCTCAAACTCACAGAGATCTGCCTGCCTCTGCCTCCTGAGACTGGCAGAGTTCAAGGCCACGCTAGTCTACAAAGCTAGTCCAGGACAGCCAAGGCTACACAAAAAATCCTGTTTCAACCCTAACCCTCTTCCAAAGGACCCGGGTTCAATTCCCAGTACCCACATGGCAGCTCATAACTGTCTGTAACTCCAAGATCTGACACTCTCACACCAATGCACATAAATTAAAATAAAATATTTTTTTAAAAAAGTACTTCTAGAAACTGTAAACATTCAGTCCTTGAAAGACTGGTCTTCCTGCTGCTTGAGAGGCCTAAATTCATCCTTTTGTTCGTTTGTTTGTTTTTTCGAGACAGGGTTTCTCTGTGTAACAGTCCTGGCTGTCCTGGACTGGCTTTGTAGACCAGGCTGGCCTCGAACTCAGAGATCCACTTGCCTCTGCCTCCTGAGTGCTGGGATTAGAGGTGTGCGCCACCATGCCCGGCTCAGTATGTGTTCTTAATCTCTAAGCCATCTTTCCAGCCCCCTAAATTCATCTTTTAGTATCTCTTTTTTCTTCAATCTTCCCATATAACCCAAACATCTATAAATACAAAATTTAAATAATGAAAATGTTTTGATTGGGGGTGATACACCTTTAATCCCAGCACTCAGGAGGCAGAGGCAAGTGGATCTCTGCAAGTTCAAGGCAAACCTTAGTAACACGAGGCCATGCCTCAAAAAACAAAACTCCAGTTCAGGCTTCATGTCATCTACAAAGCATTTGGGCACAGTTTATTATATTTTCTTGTTAACTTTTCCCCATGAACAATTAGTTATTTTGTATATGGTGCATATGCATGGGGTCAGAACATACCACTGTGCCTGTGTGCAGGTCAGAGGACAACTCGTGGGAGCAGCTGTTTCTCCTCCTACTGTGTGGGCCCTGGGGATTGAACTCAGGTTCCAGGCTCAATGTTTCTGAGACAGGGTTTCTGTGTGCCACACTGGCTGTCCTGGAACTCTTTGTAGACCAGGCTGGCCTCGAACTCAGAGATCTGCCTACCTTTGACTCCCAAATGCTGGGATTAAAGGTATGCGCTACCTGCCCCCCTCCCCAGCTGAGTGCTCTTTTTGCTGAACTCTCATAGGATCATTATATTAGTTTATTACATGACATTGAGTGTGTCATGGGCACATATGTGTCATAGTGAAAAGTCAGGAAACCACTTATGGAAATTAGTCCTTTTCTACCATGTGAATGTTAAGGACAGAGCAAAGATGGTCAGGTACCTACTGAGACACTCGGCAGTTCCATGATAACATTTTCATACATCATTGTAACATGTTTCTAAAACCACAGAGATTTGTTTGTTCAACAAGTTTTTTTGCTTGTTTATTTTGAGACAGGGTTTCTCTGTGTAGCCTTGACTCCTGGACTCACTTTGTTGATCAGGCTGGCCTCCAACTCACAGTCATCCACCTGCCTCTGCCTCTTGAATGCTGAGATTAAAGGCACACACTACCATGCCCAGCAAAAAACCTTTGTTCTTTTTTCTTTGGCTTTTCGAGACAGGGTTTCTTGGTGTAGCCTTGGCTGTCCTGGACTCACTTTGTAGATCAGGCTGGCCTCGAAATCACAGCAATCGGCCAACCTCTGCCTCAAGTGCTGGGATTAAAGGCATATGCCACTATGCCTGGCTTTTTCTTTTCTTCCTTTCCTCTTCCTCCTCCTCCTCCTTTTTAAAGGAGCTCTGGCAAAGCTTTATTTAAGGAAAACTTTCCTGGCTTACTTCTCACTAGTCTGTTCTGGCATGCTTCTAATGCTATCAGAATCAGCTGGGTCAGTTATAACCAGTGTGCATACTCTGTAGTATTTTCCACACGCTGTGCCCAATTCAATATTATTGCCACTGTAGTGATGGACACCAGTTTTAGCCAACATAGCATAGTATTCTTTTTTGTTTGTTTGTTTTTGAGACAGGGTTTCTCTGTGTAGTTCTGGCTGTCCTGGACTAGCTTTGTAGATCAGGCTGGCCTCGAACTCCAAGAGACCCACCTGCCTTTGCCTCCCGAGTGCTGGGATTAAAGGTGTGCGCCGCCACCGCCCGGCATCATGGCATAGTATTCTATTTCAGATTTCCTCAAAGCTGGGCAGTTGTTGGCGAGGATAACCAATTTCACTTTGCCTTGTCTGATCATCTTCAGAGTCTGTTTGTACCCCAAGAAATACTTCCCACTTTTCATAAGCAGCTGGAGCCCAGAGTTGATCGACTCCAGAGACTTTTTTGTCTTCTTTGTGGCCACCATCTTCCTGCCTTAAGTGCAGGACAATCTCCAACCAAGATCAGCAGCCAAGATGGCTGGAGAGTGAGAAAAAAAGCTTTTTCTTACATATCTGATGATCTTTGGCTTAATTTATATTTATAACTGAAAAGCTCATTGGAAAATTAATTGTATTCTTATATAAATTTATAGGAGCAGAATAAGAAAATGGGAAGATATCATCTACTAAAGACAAGCATGACATTTATATTTTTGATAGGGTCTCACTAAGTAGGCCAGGCTGGTCTCAAACTAGTAGTACTCTTCTGCCTGCCTGGGATTAAAGGTGGCACTATCACACCTGGCCCTATCATATTTAGAAGTGATATAAGAGGGTTGGAGAGATGGCTCAGCAGTTTAGAGCATTGACTGCTCCCTCTTTCAAGGGCCTGGGTCATTTCCTTCCACCCATATGGTTGGCTCACAACTGCCTATACCTCGAGGGCCATGGAATCCCATGCCCACTTCTGACCTTCGCAGTCCACAAGGCACGCACATGGTACACATGCATTCATGTAGGCAAAATTCTTATATGCATAAAATAAAAACAATCTTTTTTAAAAAAGTGTGAAACAGGTATACAGTACACAAGTGGATTAACTGTTGAATCAAAAGACCCCAGGTGTTGTTTGTATGTTTGCATGCATTTTTGTTTTTTGAGACAGTCTCTCTATGTAGCTCAAGGCTGTCCCAGAACTAGCTATATAGATCAAGTTAATCTCAAACTCAGAGATATGTGTGCCTCTCTGTCTCCCAAAAGCTGAGATTAAAGGCCTGTACCAAAAATAAATAAATAAATAAAGGCATGTACCATCACACTGCCTCCAGGTAAGATATTTATAAATACTTATGTAATTAATATACTTTTTTCCAAATGGGGAAAAATAAACTTGGTTTCCTGATTTATTCCATATATAAAGATCAAGTCCAGGGCAGGAGAGATGGCTCAGAGGTTAAGAGCACACTGCCTGCTCTTCCAGAGGTCCTGAGTTCAATTCCTAGCAACCACATGGTGGCTCACAACCAATCTATAATGTGATCTGGTGCCTTCTTCTGACATGCAGATGTACGTGCAGGCAGAACAATGCATACTTAATAAATAAATAAATCTTAAAACAACAACAACAAACCCTACTCAGATATAGCCAGTAGACAGGACATTCTCCACAGTTGTGTGGAGAGCAGGGACTGACTCTGACATGAACACTGGTGCCCCATATTTGACCACTTCCCCTTGGTGGGGAGGCCTGGTGGCACTCAGAGAAAGAATAAGCAGGCTACCAAGATGAGACTTGATAGGCTGTGACCATATCATGGGGGAGGAGGTCCCCCTCGGTCATAGACCTAAGGGAGGGGGATAGGGTGAAAGCAGGAGGGAGGGAGGAATGAGAGGATATAAGTGATGGGATAACATTTAAGTTGTAATCTGAATAAATTAATTAAATTATTAAAAAAAGATCAAGTCCAGAATTTAAAAACTTAAAGAAGGAGCACAGTTAGCCAGTCAGTGGTGGCAAACACCTTTAATTCCACCACTCAGGAGGCAGAGGCAGGTAGATCTTTGTGAGTTCCAGGCCAGCCTGGTCTACTGAGAAGAGTCCACACAGAGAAACCTTGTCTCAAAACCAAAACACAAACAAAAAACCTTACTTGCCTGAAGATTGCTAATTATCTCATGAATTATTCACTTAGTGGGCTTGTACTTAGAGAAGCAGTTATTGTGTTTTTATAGAAATACCTTTTGTTTGTAATCTGAAATACCCTTTTCTAGAAATGCTACTGGAATTATCTATTTCCTCGGTAACGAAATCCTTCTCTTTTTGTGTCTAACTCTCATTTATTAAGTCTTATTTTGGAAATGGAAAAAGTATTTTAAAAAATAATAATGATGGGGCTGGAGAGATGGCTCAGAGGTTAAGGACAATGACTGCTCTTCCAGAGGTCCTGAGCTTAATTCCCAGCAACCACAGGGTGGCTCACAACCATCTATAATGTGACTTGGTGCCCTTTCTGGCCTGGAGGTGTACATGCAGGCAGAGTATTGTATACAAAATAATAAATGAATAAATATTTTTTAAAAAATGAAGGGCTGGTGAGATGCCTCAGTGTATAAAACACATGCTGCCAAGCCTAAACTTACCCTGTGGAGAAAACTGATTCCCACGTGCTGTTGACTCCCACCTGTGTGTACAACCCCTGGTGTATATACACAAAATAAAATCCCAAGCCAAGATAGTTTTGTAAGTTCTCGATGGGTCTGGAATAAAAAAAACCTTGACAAAACCAAGACCTTTAGCATAAATAAAGGCTTTATTGGTCAATTTGGATAGATGACAGACTGGCAAATGCTTAATTAATTGTTTCAAACACTCAAGACCCTGGGATGACAGAAAAAATTAAGCTTACTGGCAATAGGCAAGGGAAGGGAGTGGAAAGGCTTCTGAAGATTAACAAAGCTAAGCTACCGGGACCGAAACCAACGTCCTAGGAGCAGATCCAGGATGGAAAAGGGATCATCCAAAGCTGAAGATCTTTGAGAGTCTGGATCTAGGGAAGAAAGCCACACATATCGACCCACTAGACACCACAGAGAAGTAGTAAACGTCCAAAGGCAGGCATATCTTTTCTCCAAGGAGTTAATAGATGGGCCCTTTGAGTCATAGCCCCACCCCACCCCGACAGGGTTTCTCTGTGTAGCCTTGGCTGTTCTGGACTCACTTTGTAGACCAGGCTGGCCTTGAACTCACAGAGATCCACCTGCCTCTGCCTCCCGAGTGCTGGGATTACAGGAGTGTGCCACTGCATCCGGCAGTTAAGTCATATTCTTACCACTTCTGGAACTGTCAGGTGCTTCCTGATGGGTCACTGTGGTCTCTTTGCGGCCCTCACTGTCCACCACAGTGCGGTGCTCCTCCACTGTCTGCAAGGAGAAGTCCCAACTTACTCCTAACACTGCTATGCTGATTTGAGTAGTTTTCTTATACAGGCCCTTTTTTCCCAGAGCATTCTCTGGCCATTTTTTTTTCTATTTTTTCTTTTTTTGGTTTTTCAAGACAGTGTTTCTCTGTATATCCTTGGCTCCCCTGGAACTCATTCTGTAGTCTAGGCTGGCCTCAAAATAACAGAGCTGCACCTGCCTCTGCCTGCTGAGTGCCCTGAGATTACTGCATGCACCACTACTGCCCAGCTTCTTTAGCCAGTTTTTTGGCTTAGACTTGCTTTGTAGACCAGGCTGGCCTCAAACTCACATCGATCTGCCTGCCTCTCTGGCCAGTTTTTAAACTCCTCTCTCTCAACTCACCCCATCTGGCTTAGTGATCTTGGTCACAGAGATGCTCTTGAAATATGATTTGGGCTGGGGTTGAAGAAGTGGACCAAGACCTTCCTGGGAAACCTGGGAGTCAAGATCTGGAAAGGCAGAGAGATGAAAAGCCAGGAGAGTGGAAGGAAAAAAATAGGACAAGTGTGTCAGAAGAAACTTCTGTGAGAACTTCAGCAAAATATGGTAAGTGTGCCCTCCCTCTAGACTCACCATTGTCCTCTCTGGCTCTAGAATGGGGAGTCACAGGCCATGGGTCATCCAACTGTAGAAGAAGCCACACACAGTTGACGAACCGACCCCAGATTCCTCCTAAGTTCCAAAACCCCAGAAATACTTCCATTTGGGCAGCCTGGGTTCACACACCTTCCTCTTTAGTTTTATGGATTTTAGCGAAAAAGAATTCCTGAAATCCCCCGCAATCGGCCTGCCTCTGCCTCCCGAGTGCTGGAATTAAAGGCCACCACACCCTGCAGAATTCCTGAAATTCTTTCCTACACTTTCAGTATCCTAACTAAGAATTGAAACTAGTTATCTAAAAAAAAAAAAAGAAGCTTAGGGCTGGAGAGATGGCTCAGAGGTTAAGAGCACTATCTGTTCTTCCAGGGGTCCTGAGTTCAATTCCCAGTAACCACATGGTAGCTCACAACCATCTATAATGAGGTCTGGAGGTTGGGGATTTAGCTCAGTGGTAGAGTGCTTGCCTAGCAAGCACAAGGCCCTGGGTTCGGTCCTCAGCTCTGGGGCGGGGGGCGGGAGGGGGGAGGTGGGGAAGAGGAAGACAAAATATAATGAGGTCTGGTTTCCTCTTCTGGTGTGCAGGCCTACGTGTAAGCAGAACTGTATACATAACAAATAAATCTTAAAAAAAAAAAAAAAAAGCAAAGCTAGGCATGGTGGCGCATGCCTTTAATCCCAGCACTTGGGAGGCAGATGGCTTTGAGTTTGATGCCAGCTTGGTCTACAAAGTTAGTCCAGGACAGCCAAGGCTACACAGAGAAACCCTGTCTCAAAACAAAACACAACAAAACAAAACAACAACAAAAAAGCAGAATATTTCCACTTTCCCTTTGTAGTCTGTTCTAGCGCCAGTACTGCAAAAAGAAAACAGAAGCCACAGGGCTCAGAGGGGAAGAATGAGGAACACGTGCTGCTCCCCTAGACGATCCCAGGCAGCTGAGAGGCCCAAGAGACTCAACACCCTTATCCCCTGCACCCACATGGTACATACAAACTCACACAGGCGCACATACAGAAAATAAATCTTAAAAACAACAGGAAAAAAACCAAAACAAAACCAAAAAACCAACAAATGCACTGGGCATGGTGGCACTCACCTTTAATCCCAGCACTCAGGAGGCAGAGGCAGGCTGATCACTGTGAGTTCAAGGCCAGCCTCTTCTACAAAGTGAGTCTAGGACAGCCAAGGCTACACAGAGAAACCCTGTCTTGAAAAATCAAAACCAAACCAAACCAAACCAACCAACCAACCAAACAAACAAACAAACCCAACAAATGTACACACACAGCCAGGCAGATCCCTGAGTTTGAGGCCAGCATGGTCTATATAACAAATTCCAGGTCAGCTGATGCTACAAAAAGACCCTGCCTCAAAATACATACAAAAACAAAATAGGAAGAGAGGGGAGGGGTTGCTCTTGTAGGAGACTGTAGTTTAAAGGTCCCAGCAACAGCATGGTGCCTTACAAGCAGAGTAACTTGAGTTCCATGGGATTCAAAGCCCTTTTGACCTCTGTGGGCACCAGGTACATGTGGTGCAGAGACATACAAGCAGGCAAAACACTCATAGATATAAAATAAAATAAATCTTAGGCTAGGTGTAGTGGCACACATTTTAATCCAGAGGCAGAGGCAGGCAGATCTCTAAATTTACATAGTGAGCTCCAAGTTTCAAAAGGAAAAGCCTAACAAAGAAGAAAATCGAGATAAATGCATTAATTAGAGGGGCTCAACTCTTAAGAGACTCCAATAAGTGTTCTAAGTCACTGCAGTTCAGGTGCAGCAGAGTACTTACCCTATGAAAAGGTCCCTGGGACCCCCAATCTGGAGCTGGTTTGGGGGATTCAGGTCTTGTATGACTCTCCAAGACCCCGTCAAAGAGCCTAGGTTGGTGACTATCTGGGTACTTAAGCATTGAGTCCCGTAGTGTCCGCCCCTCCCGCAGTCTCTCACCAGGTGTTTCTGACTCGGGACCTGGAAGTTCTGTAGAAAGTTGGTAAGTGATGCTGAAATAGGAAGGAACTTAAAACTCTAATAAATCTTTTTAAAATCAAATTTTGCATACTATCCCTCCCCAACTACGTTGCAAGGTCTGTTATTTCACCCACGAACCCACTAGAAACCCATTGGTTGTCCCTCAGCGAAATCCACACACCAGGAGAGTGAGAAGGCAAGGTCCAGGCCCCCATACCGCTGAAGATGCTATTGAAATCCCGTATTAGATCATCAAAGCCAAAGTTGCCGTGGAATCGCATCCCTCCTCCGGGACTGAAGCTGAAACCGAATTCCTCCGGAGGATGAAAACTATCAAACCTACGGCTCTCACGATCCCATGTGCCTCTGTCTTCCTCCTCTTCGTCATCATCATCGTCATCATCTCGAGTCATCCCTCCAAAAAAAGGATCTCTGTGGCTGAGAGTGGAGGCAGATAAGCCACAAGATTTCAACACTGTCTAAACCATAAAATCAACCCAAAGGGCAGGAAAACGGGCCAAGTGCAGGGATCTCGGCAGCTGAAGAAAACACTGGAGAGCTGGCTTCAAAAGAAACACTGATAGGTCTATCAAGGTTTTGTACTGTTTCTAAACCAACCCTCTCCGCACCCCCCAACACTTCTCAAGAGACCTCCCCCGCATGGTTTTCCCTCAGG
This sequence comes from Acomys russatus, assembly GCF_903995435.1. Classification (NCBI taxonomy): domain Eukaryota; kingdom Metazoa; phylum Chordata; class Mammalia; order Rodentia; family Muridae; genus Acomys; species Acomys russatus. Next base: position 62,817,482 of record NC_067151.1, read on the forward strand.
GTCCCCCTGCCCACTACTAATCACCCAAGGGCTTGCTCAGGTCCTCCTCCCCAGCCCCCATTGTCCTCTCTGCTCAGGTCCCTGTTGCATCACCTCAGCCTACAGAAAGGCACCGTTTCTGTCCTCTTAAGCACCGTTTTGGTTACTGGGGCGGGGTGTGTTTTCAAGGTTGAGATTTGTTTTCTCTCTGTACGAGTTGAAGGGGGCTGGAAAGGAGTCGAGCGTCCCCCCAAATGCCCCTCCCTTCTGGCCAGCCCAGAACTACTCTCACCTCCGAGGTCTAGGAAAGCCAAAAAAGCCTCGGAAAAGATCAAAGAAGCTCATTCCCGATCGGCACTAGAAACTGTGAACACCTGCAGCCCATGGACACAAGACCGCCAACTTGCGTACCCTATCAAACACAGCCAGGGTTCAGCATTCGCTGCCGGAAAGCAAGCCTACGACGCGGCATTGTCGTAAAAGGGCTCTAACCCGGAGGAGGAAGAGGCGGGGTTGACGGCGCTCTTCAGACCCGAAGCATTTATACAGTACCTTTCAGTTTTGAAAGAGGATGGGCCTGCAGAACCCCCACAGTCCAAGGATCACATCTCTTCTAGGTGATTCTCCTGCCTGCGCATCTGACAGGCCCCAAAGGATGTTTCCGTTTCTCTCTGGATGGTCCCAGGTAGCCGCCAGAGGGAGCGGCCTGTCCGTAGGCCCCTTTCACCCCAGGCTCAGAAGACACCCACTTTGTGCTTGTTTCTAGACTGATGTAGGTGACGCCCAACACTATAGGTTAGGTAAAATGTTCTACCAAGCTATCAGCGCGACCTCCCTACTGCTGAATAAAGACACGGAGGTACTAGGAATCTTTTCAGCTAGTAGGGAGTTAGTCATGGCCATAAAGAATTTTTAAACTTTTGTTTTTCGACACAGTATTTCTTCGTGTAGCCCTGGCTATTCAGGAACTCAATTTATAGGCCTGGGTGGTCAGAAATAGATCCACTTGCCTGTCTCACAAATGCTGGGATTAAAGGCAGTTACCATCACAAGAAGTTTTTTGGCTTTTTGTTTTTTCGAGACAGTGTTTCTCTGTGTAACCTTGGCTGTCCTGGACTCTTTGTAGACCAGGCTGGCCTCGAACTCATAGAGATCCACCTGTCTCTGCCTCCCGAGTGCTGGGATTAAAGGGGTGCGCCACCACACCCGGCTACCAGCTCCTTTTTTAAACCTTTAAAACAGATGGCAACCAAGGTAAGGTTTGTAGAGTAGGAAGGGAAGCTACTCAAGTGTCCAGGAAAAACAAAGAATGTGCGGTTATGACATTACATGGCGCACGTTTTAACCCCAGCACTCGGGAGGCACAGGCAGGTGGATCTGTCTGAGGCCAGCCTGGTCCACACAGTAAGTTTCAGGCCAGCCACAGAGCTACACAGTGAAACCCTGACTCAAAAGTAAACATAGCACCTCTCGACCCCAGCCAGGACACTTGCAGTTTTGGAAGGCTGAAACAAAGTCTCCTGAATCCTTGGCAATATGGTGAGTCTCAGGCTCTTAGAAAGAACCATGAAACTTCCTTTTTTGGCCTTCAATCGAAGTCCAAAACCCCATGTCTTCACTCCAGATCTTGCTCTACCATTACCTGCTCAACATTGGGCATTTCTTTTGTTGTTTTTTGAGACAGGGTTTCTTTCTCTGTGTAGCCTCAGCTGTACTGGAGCTCACTTTGTAGACCAAGCTGATCTCGAACTCAGAGACCCACCTGCCTCTGCTTCCAGAGTGCTGGAATTAAAGGGGCGCGCCACCAACCTGGCCGAAGTTGGACATTTCTGGGCCACATAAAACAGGCAGGGCAAGGTGTGTTGCTAAGAACCTTCTACCTCAGCCCTCAAGCGACGGAGGCAGGCAGGCCTCTGAATTTGAGAGCACCTTGGTCTCCATACCAAGTCCCCAGCCTGTCAGTTACACAGTGAGACTGTCTCAAAAACAAAGCTTAGGCAGTAAGAACTACTATAGTCTACTTCTGCAAAAGGAAAAGGGCCCTAAGCTTTTGTTTTGCCAGCCAACAGCTAATAAGTGGCTTTGGGCTTCAGAATCCTTTAAATTGAAAGAATCCCAGTCTTTTTTTTTTTTTTTTTCCTTCCCCATTCCTTTTAAATGTCCTTAGCTCCTTCCCCCTTCACTTCCTGCAGATAACGAAGTTTCTAGAAGAAAGGAAGATTTGTGGTGGTTCTTTCCTGTCACAGAATGTGAAAGGGAATTTCCTTAAGGGCAAATACTAGCACATTAAGGTGAGAGTTCATAAAGGGCAAAGACTTCACTTTATTCCACAGCCTTCGAGCCTGCTACAAGAGGCCCCGTGGGTACAGGGCACTTAGTCACCAAGCTGGTCATCGACGAGAGTGAGGATATCCTAGACGGAGCAAGAATGGGCAGAGGCTGAAGGTAGAGTTTGTTTTTTTTCTCCGTTTTTATATATATATGTATATATATATACAAGACACATTAATTCATTAAATTTGAGGACACAGTACAAAAAAAACCACTTCAACTAATTCATCTGACAATGCTGTTCATATTTATGACACCATTTGTATATGTGTGTGTGTGTGGTGTGTGTGTGTGTGTGTGTGTGTGTGTGTGTGTGTGTGTGTGTGTGTGTGTGTGTGTGTGTTTTGGTTTCCTAATAATAAAGGAGGAGACTTAGGGCTGTTGGGCTGATATATATTTGGGGGGTTTCACCCTCCCACCTCACCCATACACCACCAGGGTGAACGGGAAGAAGTGAAGGAAAGGCAAGCCCACAGCAAAGTTTCATAATCTTGAATGCAAAGAGGAAGGAGGAAGAGGAAAGGGGCTGGAGGAGAAAATACAAATCCTATAATACATACAACAGGATGGGATGGCATAGGAATGGGACAGACATGAAGCTGAGGTGTGGGATGGGCCGCTGGGGGTGTGGAGCAGCGGAATCGCCCCACATTCTTTTCTCTCTTTGATGCTGTTTCCATAGTTTCCAGGCTGAGAAGCCCTCTCAGAAGATGGGACCGGGAGAAGAGGGTCAGGGCCTCAGTTGGCCCCCCAGCTGTAGCTGTTGTAGGCAGACTTGTTGGTCTGGGGCTTCTGCGGGATGGAGCTGGTCTGGCTACGTTGCCCGCTGCCCGTCTGCAGGGGGATGCGAGGGTTATGGGGGAGGAAAAAGGTGTCTAGTTAGTGGGATCAATCTGTAACGCCTTCAAGTGGAAATGTGCAAATAGTCATGCTCTCTTATTTCCTTTACTTAGAACCTACTATGAAGTTTACTTTTCAAGCACAGAAAATTTGGTCTACATAGCCTCTTTTCAGAGGTGACTTTTTTTTTTTAAACCTTAAAGTAGAGGAAAAATGAAAAGTGGACAAGAAAACTTTGGAGATAAGATGGTGAGTTGGTTCTATTCCTGTTTAGCTGTCTTCCCCACTATCCACTGTCCTGGTCTAAAAAGTCAACTGTGAGAATTCTGGCCTTTTCAAAGAGAGCGATGACATTCTCACTCATATCCATGAATGCCCCAATACAAAAAGTTATCTTTGGGAGCAAAAAAGCCCTATTCTAGTTGCCCAACCACCTAGTTGGAGCTCTTAAGAGGTCTCTCTTACCACCCTTCAGATCCACCCACCACCACACGTTACTTAATGTGAAACCAATTCAGACAAAGTAGGAAAGACCTGAGGCATCAGGCACCAGATGCTGCCCCAAGTATCTTTTCCATTCTGGTAACCAAGTGTTTTCCAGAGTTGGGGAAGGGTAAAAGGATAAAGAGGGTGTTGAGAGGGGAAGGAAGAGAGAGGATGGGGAGGCCAGAGAGCTTAGCATAGTGTTTCTGTTTGTGTATCCCGATTTGTGACTGGGTAGGCCTTCCAGTGTGTGAAGCTGTGGAGGTGAAATGGGGCTGAAAGAGTTGGTTCAAGCACATTATCATTCAGTTTCATTACCTGCTCCTCCTGCTGGCGCTGGCAACAGAGAATCATCTGCAAATATGGTAGCTGAGGCAGAACCAGGATATATGGAAAATAAAGGGACAAACTTTTGACAATAGAACTCCACCGTTAGAAGGGCAAGCTGTAATGTCAGGGAAGGGAGAGGGCTGGGAGAGGTGAAAAGGGAAGGTGTGACCCAGGTCTGACAGGATGAGGACAACTGTGCCATGGGAGGAGGAGGAGAAAGGTACCAAAGGAACTGGACAAAGGGTTGGTATCTGGCCCATTCTTTCATGTTTCCTTTGCTAACTGCTCGTGTTATGTGCGCTTGTGTCTGTATGTGCTGCGTGCCCCTGGCTGGCACTGGTGAGGGCTGGGTGAAGGTGGTGGTAAGGAAGGTTAAGAAAAGGAAAAGGGAGGTAGTTTTAAGGGATAGGAAGGAAGAGGAAGGGAAAGGAGAGACGGGGCAAGGGCTATTACCTGGCCGTCCTGCTGCAGGTGATGGTGAAGGATCTGAGAGTGTGGCTGCTGATGGGGGGTCAGAATATGCATGAAGGGGGCAGGTGGGTAGGCAGCAGCTGTGGCTGGATTCATGGGCCCTCCACTTCCTAGGGCTGAAGGCAAGTTGAAGGAGGCAGCAGGAGTACCGGAATGAAAACCTTGTTTCTCAAATGACTGCTATCCCAGGAGAACAGGAGGAGAATAGTAAAAAGGGATCATCAAAAGAATCCTAGGACTTTCTGACCCAAACACCCTTATCCTCACAAAGTAGCATGTAGCATACCTCAAGTCAAATATTCAAAAATCTTAGTACTAGCTCTGCGCTTTCAATGTGCTGTGGTCCTGGGCAAATTAACTATTTAGTCTCAGGTAGATCTCTGGAGTTTGAGACTAACCTGGTCTACACAGTGAGTTCTAGGTCAACCAGGACTACAAAATGAAACCCTTTCTCAAAATCAATAAATAAATAAATATAATTCATGTGAATATAGGGACATTCACTGACTAGTCTGGGCATTCCTGCCTCTGTAGTTTAGTATAAATTAAAACTCCCCCCCCCCCCATATATATATCCATCCATCATTCCAAACAGGTATCTTGAGTATGCAAGGTGTTAAGACATAAAAATGACAAAAGACATTCCTGTAAATATATCATATGCCTTTAACAAATCCCTCATTATATTCCCACTGTTATGGACTTTCAAAGAATGAAATTAACTAGTTTCCCTTTGTTCCTATGTTTATTCTTTTGCAAAGTTACAAAAATGGTATGTAATAAGTAGGTTGGTCAAGAGGCCAGGACATTAGCACAGCTGTCCCTGACATTTCTCATTTCCCCCTCAGAGGGCTAAATTTAAAGTCTTAGAGAACCTGAAACCTAGAGACAATTCATTTTAGGAAACGTAGAATAGGTCCCTACACCTCTCCTGAAGGTGGTCCTAACTTCAATCCCACCGCTTTTTCGAGACAGGGTTTCTCTGTGTAGCGCTGGCTGTTCTGGACTCTCTTCTGAGGATCAGGCTGGCCCTTAACTCAAAGCGATCTGCCTGCCGCTGCCTCTGAGTGCTGGAACTCACAGCGTGCCACCACCTCCTGCTTGACTCCACCTCTTCTATGCCCATCAATCTCTATCTCCTTTCGCCCAGACCAGGCACCTACCTGGGTTTTGGAGTACACAGAACCCGAGATATCTGGCACGCCCGTATTACTGGATGTGACTGACACACCTATGGGAGGAGGAAACAGAGAGGATTAGCTCTGTCTGTTCTCAGCTTAGACTCTGTTCCTAGGACAAGTGATGTCTGCAACCTTCCTAGCTATAGCACTGCAAAGGAATTTTAGTATATATTTCCATGTTTGCATTAGTTCTGAGATGTCAGAATTCATGACAAATGCTGCCTAAAAGTTCTTTTACCCATTACAGATACTATGTGTGACCTGCTCTGAGGGGAGCAAGGATACAATAAACTTAGTGTTCACTGTGAATCACTCTCAACTCCACTTGGTTCTGCCCTTGAAGACTTGGGTCATTTGGCTCTTTCTGTTCTATAGACACTCTTGTGGTTCAACATCCTTAGCACACATTGTTAAAGGAGGACAGTCCCATGTGGTCCCCAGAGCACTCGCTGTTAGTCTCACTTCATTCTAGTCTCGATTTTTATGGCTCTAGGAATTCTAGGGTTATGTCCTTGTGACTTAAGGGGCTGACAGAAGATGAATTTCTAGTTCTATATTTTTAGTGATGAGGCATGAGGAGGACATCGTAAGGGGTAGTCTCAGTCTATATGGAACATAAAGTCAATGTCATTTTCATTATTTCATGAAATAACAGCTTTAATCCATACCTAACTCATGGTTTCTGTAGAGAAATTCCCTACCACCACAGTTTAAAGGAGTCTGTAGTAGTGTAATCCATTTTAATTTGTTTTCAAGCTGAAATGAACTATTATACTCTTCTTTCCTGACGATATAGGTCAATGAATCAAAAAGACAGGAAAAGCCATCAGATAACCTAGCATCTCACTAGAAACATTTTAAACAAAAATGTTAAAAGTAAGTTATTTTAACTAGGAATTCCCAACTGAAAAAAGACTTTATTAATGTAAAGATAAAAACAAAACCAGAAAAACTACATCCCTATACTCTTAGATTCTGGCTTCCAGAGGTACATTATTCTTTTTTTTTTTTTTTTTTTTTAAACACTATTCTTTTATATGGGGAGCACGCTGATGCAGTTCTGTTGTGCCGTTTTCTGAGAAGCAACGTATTTAATGATAAAATTTCAAGGACCCCTCCATTCACTCACATTCAACAGTCTCCATACAAATTCCAGAACTCAAATTCTACCCAATCTTAGAACAAAGGCAGCCTTCAGGAGTTAAGTTCACAATCGCTTTAGAATCCTTCCATAGAAGTGGTTTTCTTTATGGGTTTAAAGATTTGGTCAGTGATTAAGTGCTTTTCTAGCTAGCACAAGGACCAAGGTTAGACCTCTGGCACCAAGGGAAAAAAATTTAACTGTTAAACCCTACCACATCCTAAGTCAAGACAGTGGCCTTCAAAAGGAACAAACACAATCTTAAGGGCAAAAAGCAGCAGCACAGAAATAAAGCAAGGAAAAAAAAAATACTTCCCCATCTCCAAAGCCGTAACTATATACTTGGAAGGCACAGAGTAACAAAGGGAATAATACATCACACTCTTTTGTGGGTAGCAGAGACTTTTCTTTCTCTTTTCAAACTCCAGATGACTATCTGACAGAACATGGGTGGAAGGCATAACTTTAAGTTCAGTTATGAAAGTGAGAGGTTTGATGTGGAAGGAGATGAGGCAGGATATAGACAGATAGTTTTTAAAACAGAACCAAAGAGCCAACTTGTTTTTACTAGGTAAGTGCACACAGCTGGTTTGGTTCCCGCAACAGAGACATGAGGCTGCTTACATACCAGGTGCTTACAATCATTAACTGCGTCCTCAGCCTGGGTAGGAAGGACTGACTCAGATCTAACAGAACGCCTACCTTGTTTTACTTTTTACCTAAAAACAGTTTAGGATCAGAGATTTTAGATTGTATGGAAGATAAAAGGAACTAAAAATGCAGGGGCAGGGGTTGGGGAGATCCTGTAGAGTAGCTGTGATAGCCTCTATGTAACAGAAAACCTAAAAAATAGCAGGCACCGGTTTCCCTGTTTTCACTAATTATTGCAGAGATCCTCAGACTAGAGTTCTGTTCTTTTCCCTGCCCCACATGGCCTGCCTACCCAAACTCAAGTTATATAAAGCCATTACAGAACAGTGTAGGTAGTAGGTAGAAGAAATAAGAATACATTTCTCTTAACATGGCAGCAACTTGGAAAATTGGTTACACTCCTTAGGACCAGAAGGGTAGGACCTACAAAAGGAAAGTTGAATATCTGGTTTTTCCATTAACCAAGGGTAGTGGTCTAATTGTTCGAGTTTATGCTATAAACCAAAGGGTGATAGTGCACTGGTCAGTGAGTGCATGGAGATCAAAATTTCCAGCAGAATGTCTGACCAAACATCTCCCACACATCGTTGGGTACATTCATGAGTAAAAATGACTAATTCACCATCTCTGAAAAGCCATCAAAGGACCATAAACAATATTACAGGCTAGCACCATTTCCACAAAGCCCAAGTCATCAACTAAGTGATCACTAATGACCTGATCAGCTATCAATCAGCCAGCCAGCCTTTGAGAACCAGATGTAGAAGTTATGCCTTGAATGATGATACTTCCTAACCACAGCTTTGAACACCATCTCCTTTGCCTGTCACCTGAGGTGACACTCTAACTTCTTGTCCTTCCCCTCAGAGGCAAGGGGATGATCTACATGAAAAAGACATAGTAAAGACATAAAAGCGTGGGAAATCATTTTTGTTTTGTTTATTTATAAATAGCTTTACCAACCAATCAATAGGCTGGAAACAGGCTGTTTTCCCTCCACCCAAATTAAAAACCACTATACTGAACCACTAACAGCTCTTTGGCTACACTAGAGATTGATTGACAAGGCCACCCCCCACCCTTTATCCACAATACAGCATTGGCTCCTAGTGTCCAGAAAGACATGCACGGAAAGAACGCAGAGTTAGCTAAAGAAATACCACAGTTTATTGAAGACTACAAATATTTTGTTACAAGTTGGAACTACATGCCTTCCAGAAATCAAAAGCAACAGCAGGTGTGTGCATTGATGCTTCGGAGGTGCTGCACCGCTCGAACTTGAAATGGGTAAGACAGGGTCAGACACATGGGGGAGAGGAAATGGGGAGGGGCAAATTCAAAAGCCCAGAAGGTATCCACCAACTCATTTCCCCAAGCCACGCAGGCCATGGCCTCAGCTCAGCAGGCTCTCCTCAGTGGTCTGGTTTCTGAAACAAGACTTCAGTGCAAATTTATACACACACACAAAACACAGCCCCCAGGCTTGGGCCAAATTAGCTCTCAGCCGTCCAGAAATGCTTGTAAGGGGGTGGATATTTTCTTCCTAAAAGGAATCAAATACATAAAGATAAATGAATTTAGACGTTGATGAGGAACAGAATGACAAGAGCCCTCTGTTGGGGGGTTGGGAACTGGGGGTTCTCAAAAAGCTCCATTAGCAGATTTCTAAAATTGTAAGTTAGGTAAGATGCTAGGAGTTTCAGAATCAGATTCCAACCCTCATCAATCATAAACCTTTTAAAATATTTGTAACCGGACCACAGAGTACTTAAACCTAATGCTAAATTCTGGGATGAAGCCACTAAAAGTAAAAAAAAAAAAAAAAAAGCTTATACTTTTTTCTCTACTCACCAAAGATTAGGCTAGGACTTGCTCAATAAGAGCAGCAGCCATAACTAGTACAGATATTAAATGTCAGAGGTTCTTCACGAATTTTCCCCCTCGAGACAGAGTTTCTCTTTGCAATAGTCTTGGCGGTCTCTTTCTAGATCAGGCTGCCAGAGATCTATCTGCCTCTGCCTTCCACGAGTGCTGGGATAAAGGCGGGGGCTCAGTTCTTCAAGATTATATTCTTTTATTTATTTATTTTGGTTTTTCCAAGACAGGGTTTCTCTGTGTAGCCTTAACTGTCCTGAACTCACTTTGTAGACCAGGCTGGCCTTGAACTCACAGTGATCCGCCTGCCTCTGCCTCCCGAGTTCTGGGATGAAAGGCGTGCGCCACCACCGCCCGGCTTCATGATCCATTCTTAAAGGTCACAATTAAATCTCCAGCTGTCTATATTAATACCTAAACCCATTTGTTGTCTTCTGTGCTTATTTACCCACCCAGAGCCATAGAAGAGTAAACAACACTGGTTGATCCCTCTAAGTCCCATCAAACTGTAACCAGGCTGCAAGATTTTAAAGATAACCCTCAACTCTTAACACCCAGCAACTGGAGTAACCACTTCCCCAGATTCACCTGAAGTCATTAAAAAGTACACGGGATTGTTTGTAGTCTCTCCTGGAGTCAGGAATGGTATATATCTAGTACCCAGTACTCAAGAGATGGTGGCCAAAGGACTGCTACAAATCTGAGGCAGGCCTGGGCTTCATAGAGAACTTGTCTCAAAAACGATACAAAACAAACAAACAAAAAAACCAAACAAGCCAGATGTGGAGGTGCACACCTTTAGTCCTAGAACTCTGGAGGCAGAGGCATACAAATCTCTGTGGATTCCAGATCACCCCTGGTCTACACACTGAGTTCCAGGACAGACAGGGCTATATGGAGAGACCCTGTTTCAAAAAAAAAAAAGCAAAACAAACAAAAAACCCCATAAATTAAAACAACAAAAAAATCCTATAAAAACAAAATTTTTCTTTATCTCCATCCTCCAAAAGCAAAGCACATATCCAGGTACAGAAGCCAGGACTAGGCTACAGTGTCCATAATACCCTACACTTCCTTCCCTGCCAGCACATGTGCAATGAGACGCTGCAAGAAGACTGACTACACATAGGAAGGAACCTAAGGATCAAAGTCTCACTCTAATGAACAGCCAATCATGTCTACTCATTTTTCTCTACATTGTAGGTCTCATAGGAATAGAATTTAAAAAGGGGAGTCATGCCACAAAATTAATGCTACAAACACACTTATGCCAAACCTACTGTACACAGTCTGTTAGGAAAGTATCTAACTCCTCTCTTGAGTACTAACTCTCAGTGCCATGCATACTACCATGTTCCCTTACTGATACTTCAATGACACCTTAGGGCCCCTGCCTCACTCCTCACTCAAACTCAGATGAGCCAATACATGCCCTTTGAGCATTCCCACTGTGAATAGAGCAAACAAGTCCTAGCAAAAGCTCCTCACTGGCACTATTCTTAGACACCTAGCCAGGCAAACAATGACAGTCATGTGTGGATAGTTTGCATATCCTTACTGACCCACTTTCAAGTACCAGGTCTTTTTCCCATCTAGTAATACCCCACAAAGACCACTGAGCAAGGGCCAAAGGGAACTTACCAGTGTTGTATCCATGAGACCCATATCCACTTGGCTGTTGGAAAGGAGTGGCCGAGGCGTTCACACTGACATTCACACCATGCTGCTTGGAAGAGGTAGGAGCCACCTGAAGAACAAAAAGGACAGAAATGCAATGAAACAGCAACAGATAGCATCTAGGTCACTTTTCTTAATCCAAAGGCTGGACATCTAGGTAGATACCTCTCCTAAGGTAGGCTGGCCACAGATTCAATAGTGAAATGTAAGCCTTACTGATTATGGTTGAAAGAGAAATGTCTCCCCATATGCTCATGTATTTGAGTATTTGGTCCACTGTTGCTCAAGGGACCTTTAGGAGGTGGCACCTTGCTGGAAGAAGCATGTCAGTGGGACAGGAATTGAGAGTTTGTAGCACTGCCCCACCTTCCTGATCTACCTCCTGCTCCTGGCATCTCACCATTATGGGCTTTCCCTTCAAAATGTAAGCCAAAGTTCAACTTTTTCTCTTGTGCTTGCTTTTGCTCATGGTATTTTAAAGTAACAACAGAAAAGTAACTTATACACTAATGTTTTCAGAATTGACCCAAGAAGTCAAGAGGTAGAGTGGTTTGGAAATAAAAGGAGACAAACGTTGCAGGGAAGGAGGAGGCAGCAAAGATATACAGGATCATAGTCCTCTGTTGGCCAATTCTAAGATCAGACAATCCTTATTCTAATTAAAACCCCATACCCCTTCATCCCAGGCCAGAAGTGGGCCACAAGTACAAGTTATATACAAGTCATCCTCTTTTATTATTAAGGAGTTATGTATCCGTGAAAGCAGCTAGGATGGTGTCCAGATCTGGGATCCATTACAACAAGAGCACAGCCAGTCAGCTACTCACAGGGAACACAGCAGGCCCATACTGGAAGGTGCTGGGGAGGCCCGGGACCCCTGTGTAGTATGGCAGGCTGGTGTAACTGTAGCCAGGAGGCAGCGCCGGGTTCAGGAATGTCTGCTGCGTGGTGTGGTGAGTCTGCGTCTGGTTCTGTTGGGGTTGGGCCAAGGTGGTGGCTGGGGCTGGGGAGGAGGCATCCCCACGGCCAAACTTGGTGAGGTCACCTATGACAAGAAGGGCTAGCTGTATACTATAATGTGCAAAGAAGCTCCCAGAATGAAACCTCCCCATGTTCCTCTGCCAACTTGTTTTCTTTCATCTCCATCCCACCCTCTTTTCCTACCCACTGTTTCTCCAAAGCTTGAAGGACAACAATAGTTGAGGGAAGATGAGAAGACACTGGTCAGTCATGAAAACAAAAACAAAAACCCCCCACAAAAATCCAAGGACTAGCAAGGCATGAGACTGTTACTGTAACAGGGTAAAGCGGTACAGGGCACACAGAAGGGCTATTCAAGCGTACTGCCTGGGAAAAGGTAGACTAGCCAAAAACACAAACAAAAAAACCCCACCAAGTCTAGCTCAGTACTGAGCTTGTGTTTAACATGGTGAAACTCAGAACAAAAATGCCTGGAAATAAGACAACAGAAAGTGATATATAAAAGAAAAAGATGTGACAGGCACATATGTAACAGGATTATCAATCTCCCAGCCTTGACTCATTACATCCATGCCAATAGCGTATTTGGGGTGGGGGTGGGGGAAATCACAATTCTGACAGAAACCTTAACCCTTGCTACTTATCACGTGTCTACCTACAATCCCAATACATTTCCCTATAGTCAGCTCTATCCCAGTCCTACCAGAATAAGGGTTGCTGGCCAGGCTACCATCCCTCCCAGTAAGTGGAGTGGTGGGTGTGGGAAACGGGATACTGTAGTAATCCTAGAACCAAAATAAAAAAAGCAGAGATTAAATTCCACTCATTCTCCAGCATGAAAAGTACAAGGTGAGAGGAAGCAGCAGAATGCTTGAGTGCTGCAGTTTACCCAGTTATGATTAAACAGGTTAGAGCTCACATGAACACTGGCCTGGCTATGAGTAGAGTCAGACAAGGTCTATGGATATGCTCACTGAAGTACACATTAAGGTCTATCTAAACCAACAAGTTTAATCTTATACAGATCCTCCCAGCTAATTTTGAGAAAGCAGGTTCTTTCTGCCAAAGTGCTTAAGAAGCTGAGTGTGGGGCCGAAGAGACTGACTCAGTAGGTAAGAATGCTTGCTACTTTGATCTCCAGCATCCATGTGAAAAGGTGGGTATGATCATGGGCATGCTGCTGTAACAGTAGCAAAGGTGGCAGGTAGGTGGGTAGGCAGAGTGGAAAGCAGGATACATTCAATACCCTCCTCTGGCACCTGCATGCACAAAACTACATGGGAGGCAGAGACAGGTGGATCTTGAGAGTTTAAGACAAACCTAGTCTACAAAGCAAATTCTAGGCCAGCCAAGGCTGCATATTCCTAGCTATGTAGATTGGGTTCTGGGATTAAAGGCATGTGCCACCACATCCAGCCTCCTGTCTCAGAACGGAAGCTGTGTGTGTCGTGGTGCTCCCCACAATCCCAGCATTTTAAGACTTGGAAGGCGGAAGCGGGACAACCACCAAGGCCAGCCTAGCCTACACAGTGAGACTCTGTCTCTAAACAACAAAGCTGGGCTTTTATCTACCTACTTGGAGGCACAACTCAAGTCTCAGGCCTTCCTAAGATACAAAGGTAGTATTACACTAGCCTAAACAATGTATTTGCCTAAAATGCAAGAGGCACTAGGTTTGCTCCCTGGCACTAGAAAAGTTTAAGAGTGGCCAGGCATTGTGGAACACACCTTTAATCGCAGCACTTAGGAGCTGAGACAGGCGCATCTCTGAGTTTAAGTCCAGCCTGGTCTCAAAATGGAGTTTCAAGAAGGCTAGGGAGAAAGAGAGAAACCCTGTCTCCAAAAGCAAAAACAAACAAAAACCACCACAACCACCAACAAAAAAAACCTTAAGACATTAAAAATATCCTGTCCATCTGAATAAGCTCCCATTAATTCCAGTTACTCCTATAACACTGCCAAAATCACCTGGCCATGAGCTGAGAGTAAAGGCTTAAAGTGCATCAGTGTAGAGATTTGGGGAAACTTATTAGTAAACAAGACAAAAAGAGGAGAGACAGAGAAACTAAAAACCAAAACCAACCAACCAACTAACCAAACAAACAAACAAAAAGCCATAGAGGTTGGATGTGGTGGTTTGTGCCTTTGATGCCAGAACTCAGTGTATATAGCTTGGACTACAACAGAGAGACCCCCCAACTCAAACAAACACACATGGTAAGATATCTCCTCCCTCATTATTACAAAGGGTAGGTATACCATATAACAGTAGAGTACCTACCTAGCATTCATAAAGCCCTAGGTACAATCATTAGGTCTAAAACAATAACAATAAAATAGAACAGGAAATTGATGTTGATAGAAAGCATGTTAATAGTTTTGTTAGTCCATTTGAGCTGCACCTATGTATACAAATATATATAAATATATTTTGCCACCCCAATTCAATTCCTAATATATATGCACACATATAAAGTATATGAGAAAAGAGGACAGACAGAAATAGCTAGATGATACTGAATGAACATTTAAGAATCTTTCCACCAACCTTTTTATTTAAAAAAAAAAAAAAAAAAAAAAAAAAAAAGAGAAGTTAATGTAGCCCAAGCTGATCTTGAATTCACTGTGTAGCCGAGCGTGTTTTGAACTCTTGGTCTTCCTGCCTCCACTTCTCACATGCTGGGATTACAGGCATCAGCCACAACAGATTTTAACATTAATTTTAATGTTTTGTGAGGTGGTAATAATACACATCTTTCCCAGCTCTGAGGATGCAGAAGCAGGTAGATTTCTGTGAGTTTGGGGCCAGCCTGGTCTACAGAGTGAGTTCCAGGACAGCCACGGCCACACAGAGAAACCCTATCTCAATGTCCACGTCCACCCCAACCCCCAAGTTTAATGTTCTTTTTCCAAATTTCTATGCCACATAACTCACCAATGGAAATCTTGTCTGGAGCATCTGTAAATCATCATAACCATATACTTGTGGCTGCAAGACAGACATTTAACAACATTAATGGAAACTAGTCATGATGGTAGGAAAAGGCAAAGTAATTCAAAAGAATGTTAACCTTCATTGTTTGAACAAGGCAGATTATCTCCTAATAAAGTACAAAGGGATTAAATGATTCATGAAAGGTCTTAAAGCATTCCTTCAGCTACATACTATCTATAAAGACTAGGCTGACATCAGGGCACCAGAAGAGCAGAGTGGGTGGATTCAAGTACATGTACAATAGGCTTTAATGTATTGAATAGTCATTGTCTCTTGCAGACTTTAAAACCTGGGTTGAAGTTTATCTTTCCTGGAAGGACTCACATTTTATTCTAATTTCCACATATTTCTAGGTATAAAGTGTTAAAGTTAAAAGTATTCAATGTGGAAGCTAGAGCACTGGCTGCTCTTCCAGAGGACCTAGATTTGATTCCCAGCATCCACAAGGTGGTATACACCCATCTGTAACTCTAGTTCCAGGGAATCCAAGGCCCCCTTCCTGGCCTTCAGGGGAACCAAGTATAATATAGTATACAAAGAAGACACTCATACACATGAAATAAATCTCCCCTGCACCTCCACTCTCCCGGTTTTTCGAGACAGGGTTTCTCTGTGTAGTCTTAGACTCACTTTGTAGACCAGGCTGGCCTCGAACTCACAGCGAATCACCTGCCTCTGTCTCCCAAGTGCTGGGATTAAAGGTGTGTGCCAACATGCCTGTCTTAACTTTTTTTTTTTTTTAAAGTACACAATGCAGGGCCGGAGAGAGAGCTCAGTGATTAAGAGCACTTGTTGCACTTGCAAAGGATCTGAGTTCAGTTCCCAGTGTCCACATAACAACTCAGTACCATTAAGTAACTCTAGTTCCAAGGGATGTGATGCTCTGTCCTTTTCAACACCATGGCTATCTACCTCCACATGGCGCACATACATACACATAGCAAAAGGGACATACTTCGAGAAAAACAAGTAGACAATGTAAAAAAAGAAAAAAATTAAGTAGGAAGGGGGAGGTATTGAGAAGAAAGAAGTTCAAGAAATAATGAGAATAAAAAAAGGTAATGTAGGGGGTTGGAGAGATGGCTCAGAGGTTAAGAGTGCCGCCTGCTCTTCCAGGGGTCCTGAGTTCAATTCTCAACAACCACATGGTGGCTCACAACCATCTATAATGTGCTCTGATGCTCCCTTCTGCAGATAAAGCACTCATATACAATACATAAATCTTTTTGTAAAAGGAGGGGGAATGGAAGGGTGGTATGATAATATATTATACACATGAATGAAATTGCCAATTAATAAAAGTTATTAAAACAAAAACAAAAAAGCCAGGCCCCTTGCCATTAAACCTAACTCTCAGGAGACAGAGACAGATCTTTGAGAGTTCCAGACCAGCTACATAGCGAGACCCTAACTCAAAAGACAAAAATGTTTAAGAGTGCTATTAGGATATTTCATCTGTCTATTATCTAAACTTCTTTCCTGAAGTATAGGTAAAGACTAGGTAGATGGGTTTTTGTTTTTTGTTGTTCTAAGGTTCTTACTGTGTAGTGCTAACTGGCCTACATAAGTACCTTGGGTGACCAGGCTGGCCTTGAATTTGGAGATCCACTTGTCTCTGCCTCCACAGTGTCTGGATTAAATGCACATGTTACCATGCCTGGTCCAAGAATAAGTGTTTTTTGGGTTTTTTCCCCCCTTTGATTTTTTGAGCTTAGGTTTCTCTGTGTTGCCTTGGCTGTCCTGGAACTCACTCTGTAGACCAGGCTAGCCTTGAACTCAAGATCTGCCTTCCTCTACCTCCATAATATTGGAATTAAAGGTAGGCACCACCAACGCCCAGCCAAGTGGGGCTTCTTAAAATTTGTTTGTTTTGAAACAGGGTCTCACTTTGTAGCTCTGGCTGTCCTGGAATTTTCTATGTAGACCAGTCTGGGCTCAAGCTCATAGAGACACGCCTGTGCCTGCCTTTGCCTCACAACTGCCAGGATTAAGGGCATTTGACAACACACCCAGCAAAAATAGCTGTTTTTAAACTCAATTTTTATAAATATTTTACATTTTAGTAGATGTTGAATAATTGAAGGTGACAGAAGACATGCAGGTAAAATACTGCTACTGTCGGCCACTTATTTTCATGTAGTTCTAAATAGGTCAAAGAAAGCAAAGATTCACAGTGGTAGAGAAGCAATAGCACTAGAGAAAATGACCAAGAAACTACACAGGTGGGCCTTTGATGTTCAAGATCCAGATCGTGTATTACACAGAACAAATACTCAGCAAAGGCCCTTGTCTAAGTTTTGTCCTTCCTCTACAAACACTATTGCATTTTCAAGGGTGGGGCCTAAAGAGGTGTCTCAGAATTTACTGGCTGCTCTTCCAGAAGTCCCAGGTTTGATTCCCAGCACCCACATGGGGATGCCTACAATTGTGTGTAACCTGAGTTCCAGGGGATCCAATGCTGGCCTGCAAAGGCACTAGGGCACACTATGGTGTATATGACATGTGTGTAAACAAAATCACCAGATAAATAAAAAATACACACATAAACCCTGTAACTTTTTTTGACTAGTGATACAGCTTAGCAGGTAAGGTGCTTGCCAACCAACAATGCAAGCCTAACTGGAACATGAATAAAGGTGAAAAGGAGAGGAAGACTCCAGTTCCCTCTGATCTTAAACACACACAAATGTGGGTATAATTCATTTATTCTGCTTTAATTACTGTCTTCAATCTGAAGCCAGAGCTACAGAGGAGAGTGACAGCATCTCACTCTGTAGAGAAGAGCCTTCAGTTCCACTTACCGGGTAGGCATGTAACAGCCCTGGAGCCATAATATATGGATTAGGCAACAATGGCGGGACTCCAGGAGGAAGGTTGGGAGGAGCTTTTCCTAAAAGAGAACATTTTTATGCTGTTATACAATTTATTATCGTCTTCATCCCAGAGGAATGCCACCCACTTAGGCAAAGCTACCTGAAGTCGTAGCAACTGAGCTTCGAGTTGAGGCAGTGACAGTAGAATTGCTGCCCAGGCTAAGGCCCAGACTACTGCCACTATTCAGACTGGAGGAGACACTGACCACTGGGGGAGGTGCAGAGACAGTGCTGGCCGTGGTAGAGAAAGTGCTGGAGGAAGAATGGAGATTCGCCTCACTCTCCACACTTGTGTGCTTCAAAAGGGAGCAGAGGAAGACAGAAACAATGATTAGCAACAGGTCAGGAAAGAGAAGCAATTTATGATCTCATGAAATCTGGAATTCATGAGGCTGGAGAGATGGCTCAGTGGTTAAGAGCACCACCTGCTCTTCCAGAGGTCCTGAGTTCAATTCCCAGCAACCATATGGTGGCTCACAACCATCTATAATGTAATCTGATACCCTCCTCTGCAGATAAAGCGCTCATATGCAATTAAAAAAAAAAAAAAAAAAAAAAAACCAAGTTAAAAAGAAAAAAAGGAATCTGGAATTCATAAAGCCAACCAGGATTCCCTCTGCCAAAATAAAAAGAAATCTCTAGCTCCATGTATCTTACAATTGCTCACTGACCATCATCATAACCCTGTTCAGAAAAAAAGCAAAGTAGGTGGGGACAAATTCCACAAGGACTAACAAAACTGGTTAGTAAGCTCAGAACTAAAGAGTGCACCACACCCCCTTCTGCCCTCTGCTTCAGTAGCTTAGCTTTTAAGAATAGTTCATGACCAGGAATAAAGTAACAGATTTGACTTTAAAACTGAATTTAAGCCAGACGATGGTGGCGCATGCCTTCAATCCCAGCATTCGGGAGGCAGAGGCAGGCGGATCGCTGTGAGTTCGAGGCCAGCCTGGTCTACGAAGTGAGTCCAGGACAGCCAGGACTACACAGAGAAACCGTCTTTAAAAAAAAAAAAAAAAAAAAGTTTGAGGCTCTTAAACTTTTAGCCCTCCTAGCACTTCCTAGGCTCCTGCAACTTAACACCTCAGCTTAGTTCTTCAGGAATGGAGTTACAAACTGTAAAATGATTCCTTGACCACGAGCTCTCATCTGAGCACCACTTTGATAAACATGTCCTGCTTCAAACTATCTTAAAGACTGTATTTCCCAGGCTAACTACAGAATAGTTCTACCAGTTGTTTTGTTGCTAGCTTTTTCTTTTTTCCTTTTATAGTTTAGGAACTTAATCCAGGGACCTAATGGATGTTAATGATGTAATTACTGAGCTATACCTCCATTTATTTGGAGACACAGCTTCACTGTGTAGCCCTGGCTGTCCTGGAACTCACTCTGTACATCAGGCTGGCATTGAACTCAGAGATCCGCCTACCTCTGCCTCCAAAGTACTTGGATTAAAGGTGTGCACCACTACCGCCTGGTGAGTATACCTCCAATAAAAAGAAAAGTGTGTGTTGTTGTGCATTTAATGGTAACATAAAGTCCCTACCTATGTTCTGTGAAAAGAAGACTGCTGAGACTTTTAGTTATGTTCCATAAGTGCAAAACTTGTGGATTCTTTTGGCTTCTCAATATCCTTTTACTCATTTTTCCTACAACCTCAGCTAAGTCATGAAGAAAATTTCAAGAACTCCCTACTGGGTGTGCCAGGTGTTTTAAAAATCCATGCCTGTAATGTCATCACTAGAGAGGCAGAGGCAAGGCATGAATTCAAGGTTAGCCTGATTTACATAGAGTATGAGGCCATACAGGGCTACATAGCAAGACCCTGACTCAAGAGGGGGTGGGGTGGGGGTGGGGGAATCAATCAATGAAACAAAAGAACTACAGAACTTGGGACAATCTTAAGGTTAAAACATTAAGACCAGGGCTGGAGAGATGGCTCAGTGGGTAAGAGCACTGCCTGCTCTTCAAAAGGACCCAGGTTCAATTCCCAGCAACCACATGGCAGCTCACAACTGTCTGTAACTCCAAGATCTGACACCGTCACACCAAAGCACATAAATTAAAAAAAAAAAAAAAAGAAAAGGACCAAGAACTACACTTCCTCTCAAGCATTACACTTACCAAAAGAGTGGATGTTGAAGTACGCCCCGAAGATGCTGATGAAGAAAGGGTATTTTGCTGTGTAGATAGAGCACTGGAAGAAGAAAAAGTTGCCATTAACATATGACTATCTGACCTGGAGCTCCAATTAAGAATCACAGAAAGACCAGGCAGTGGTGGCGCATCCCTTTAATTACAGCACTTGGGAGACAGAGGCAAGTGGGCCTCTATGAAGGCCAACCTAGTCTACAGAGTAAGTTCCAGGACAGACAAGGCTACAGAGTAGCGCTGTCTCAAAAAAACAAAACAACAACAACAAAAAAACCCAAGATGTCTGAACCATGGTCAATGGCTAGTTTTCAGGGTTGTGAACAATCACAGCAAGACCAGATGCTAAAAGCAGAAACTACGGCTCCTTTGTCTTCACGTCCCACAAAAGGTAGGCTAATGTGGTCTACGACAGGTATAGTAATTAAGACAAGACCAGATAGCTGTTACTGAAACTCACAATCCCAACCTAAATTCTCATCCCAAATCACCTGCTGTGTTGTGTGGTGGTGGTATTTGGAATCTCCTCATTATGGCTCAAGCCACTTAAGGAGGATGAATGCTGATTGGCTGTTGTCAGTAAGGAAGCTGCAGGTACTGTTTCGCTGAGAGAGGGTATACTAGATGTGGAAGGTGAGTCAGATCTCACTGCAGAGCCTGTAGCACCTGTAAATAGAAAAGATTTCCCTTCATCAGAAAACAGGGATGCCTATGAGTAAAGAAAAACAACAGTCCTCCACGACTCAAAACACAAACAAAGGGGGGAAAGAGAGGGACAGACAGAGTCAATATGATGAGTTCAACTCTTTTATTAAATTTTAGGCAAGTTGACAACACAAACTTTACTTGGCCAGTGAAGGAAATAAATGGAATTACCGCTTTTAAGAGAGAAAAACAAGCCAGGTGGCGCCCACCTTCAATCCCAGCACTCGGGAGGCAGAGGCAGGTGGATCGCTGTGAGTTCGAGGCCAGCCTGGTCTATAAAGCGAGTCCAGGACAGCCAAGGCTACACAGAGAAACCCTGTCTCGAAAAACCAAGAGAGGAAAAACAAAAATTAAAAACCCAAAAACCTAAGCAAAAACTCTGGATTGTGGAGATACTCCAGTGTTGGGAGTGCTTGCTTATCATAAATCAGGCCCTGGGTTCCATTCCTAGCACCACATAAACCACCTGATTCCAATATCCCAGTAGAGAATGAGAGAAAAGACTCCTTAAGTTGTGTTCTCTGACATCCATGAATGCTGTGGCGTGCACACACGCGTACTCATAACACACTCAAAAAATAATGAAATTAAATCTAGATTTTTAAACACTCTAAAACAGAGAACTCACGCCTATACGCTAGCCCATGGGAGGCTAATACAAAATAACCAAAATGATTTTGACATAAGCTGTGGCTACAGAGTGAAAGTGTGTTCAGAGCAAATGCTGTTTTTCCAGAGGATGTGGGTTTGATTCCCAGCACACACATGGTATGTATGTTTCAATTTCAGAGAATCTGGCACCGTCACACAGACATAAATGTAGGCAAAACATCAATATACATTAATATTAAAAAAATATATGGGGCTAGAGAGATAGCTCAGCAATTAAGAACACTCAATTCTTACAGAGGACCCAAGTTCTATTTCCAATAACTCATATGGCATCTGCAACCATTTCCAGGCCATCTAACGCCCTCTTTTGACCTTCACAGGCACCAGGCGTGTACTTGGTGCACGGACACTAACACACATGTAAAACAAAACACCTAAAAAGACAGAGAGATTGAAAGCTGACTATGGTGGCACATTCATTGACTATGATTCCAGTACTTGTAATGCTGAATTAAAAGTATTCAAGGCCAGCCTGTGTCACAACAAGACTCTTTATAAATTAATGGCCCTAAGTTAACAAGGCTGCTCTTCCTAATGGCCCAGGTTGAATTACTAGTGCCCACATGGCAGGTTACAGCAGCTCCAGGGCATCCAGTACTCTCTTCCTGCACCTTACAATACCAGGCACACAGGTGGGACAGATTGGTCCACGAATCAACACAAAAACACATACAAATACCAGCTGAGTGTAATGGCACATCCTTAATCCACGCTTGGGAGGCAAAAGTAGTAGCTATCTCTAGTGAATTTTAGGCCAACTTGGTTTACATAGCAACCCTACTTAGAGGAGACCCACTAACAATAAGAAGAAAAGGCCTGGAAAACACTTACCTTCAGCAGATTGCGTGGTCTGTAGCTGCGTGGCCTGCACAGAACTGAAACCATTCTGGAGCAAAAAATGAGGGAGAACAGACAAACTTGTAAGACAGATGTTATAAGTCACTTAATTTAATGTTGGTCAAATATATTTTAGGGAAACAGGAAAGATGGCTGTATGTATTGCCCTTGAATAGGACCTGAGTTCAGGCCCCAGCATACATAACTGGACAACTCACAACCACCTGTAACTCCAGCTCCAAGGATTCTAATGGCTCTGGCTTCCTAGGGGACCAGAACTCATGAGCACATGGACACTGTCCCCATCTAATAATCTGAATAAAACAATTCTTAAGACCTATCGTACTCCACACCGCCTTTGATATATGTTATCCTTTTTACCAGAGTAAGGTAGATTTCCTAATATACATGCACCCTGAAGTCTAGCAATCAGATCTTCCATTAGAAAAGGACAGGTATTTGAGACAGTTTTTGCTATAACCAACAAATTTTTATTGCAAAGAAAAGTGTTCCAGCTCTTGAGTCTCCTTCACATTTGCTGAAAAAAACTTTTAGTTTACCAATCATAAAAATGTGCTGTGTCAGCATCTCAGTCAGTAATTCCAAGACTATAGCACAATTTCCAGAAAACTGGATCAATAATATTCAAGGGACTTTTACCTATTACTCTGATAACCAAGACCCAGGGAATTATGAAGCTACTACCTTAGCCTGAGTCAGGTCCTTTTGGGGTGATGAAGAGATGGAGCTGGGATACCGCCGTGTCTGTGTGGATCTCTGTTCATATAGAGGGCCCTGAGCATTATTTTGGGAGGTATAAGTTGTCGACTGAATCGGGCCACTCTGATAACCAGATTCTTGACTCTGGTTAGATGAAACTGTAGATGAAGACTCACTGTGGAAAATGAAAAGAAAAATCTTAGGAAATAGCAGAGATCTTCTATTGGAAAAAAAATTTTCAATTAAGAAGAATCTTAAGACAGGCAAGAGGACAAAGTGTGCAAAATAAGGGACTTGGGAGGCGGAAGCCCTCACTCATTTGCCCTCCTACAATCAGCCATATTTGGATCAATCTCATTTTAGGAAATTTTAAGTTCTAGGATCTCGTGACTTATCAAAGATTACTGGTAGAATTTTCAATAGGGGAAAACTTTTTAAAATTATAGTTAAAAATGATTCTCAGCTGGGTAATGATGGCACACATGTTTAATGCCAGCAATCGGGAGGCAGAGATAGGCAGGTCTCTGAATTTGAGGCTAGCCTGATCTACAGAGTGAGGTTTAGGACAGCCTGAGTTACATAGTGAAATCCTGTCTTGGAGAAAAATAATTTCTTAGTTTTATGTGTACCATGTTTATTTGCTTTGTTCTCATGCATGCCTCTGTCGTGTGCATCCTGAAACTGGGGTTATAGGTGGTTGTCAACCAACATGTAGGTGCTGAAAGTCAGGTCCTCTATATGATCAGGTGAACTTAATCACTCAGTAAGTCTGGAGCCACCCTCCCACCTTTCTGCCCCCCCACCCCCGGGCAGGTTGTCACTAGGTTACCCTGGCTGGCTTTGAACTTACAGATGCCTCCTGATTGCTGAAACTAAATGAGTGAACCACCATGACCAACTTGTCTTTTTTCAAAGTTTCTTCTTAAAAACAAATACAAACAAAAAGAGAAAAGGTTTAATTGAAATGTTTTTATTCCAATAGCAGATCATCACTAGTTCTTGTAACAGCATCTGCTCTCATCTCACATATTTCCCCTACACTCCTTTTATGAACCACAACTGTCCCCTAGAGTTTTTTTTTTTTTAAATAAAATTTATGACTCAACTGATCTAATCTAGATTAACACCAGATATTTGTGTTTTTAAATTAAGGAAAAATTGTTTGTTCCTCTCAAATGCCTCAAAGATTTTCTTTGTGTAACATGGCTTTCCTTGATTACTATCAGAAGACAGAAAAGGCTCTTTTTGCTTCCTTTTATGGTTATTTATCATTTTTTAAAATTACTGCTTTTTGAGTTCACATTTTTACTTTTCACAGATATAGTTCCATACCAAAGGCCTGAAATAAAGCTCTTTCACTGCAGCAGATGCAAAGGTAATGTTAGAGGTACTGTATTGTATCATTCAGAAACAAATAAAGGTTGGGGAGCTAGAAAGATGGCTCAGTTAGATGTGCAACAATGAAAGCTTGATACTGAGCACCTACATAGCAGCTGGGAGGAAGACATGTATCACCTCACTACACTGAGGAGTGCGCAGATGAGAGGTTTCCTAGAGCTTGCTGGCCAGCCAAATTGGTCTAGCGAGCCCTAGGTTCAGTGAGAGATCCTAATTCAGAAAATAAAGTGGAGAGTGACTGAGAAAGACAACTCATACTGACTACTGGCTTCCACATGCACATGTGTCTACACATGCATACATGTATCCATAAAATAACTAAGCTTAGCTGGGCACAGTGGCACGTGCCTGTAATCCCAGCACTTGGGGAGGCTGAGGCAGGTGGATCTCTGTGAGTTTGAGGCTAGCCTGGTCTACAATAACAAAGGCTACACAGAGAAGCCCTGTCTCGAAAACCGAACAAAAACCCAAAACAACAACAAAAAAGAAAACACCTAAGCTTGAATATTCTATTAGTACCTAAGTGATATTTATCTAAATGTTTAATGTCATAGATAATCCTAGTGACAATGTATTTCTTTAAAAACACACAACAAAATGCTATGATTGACTTTTATCCAGTCAAAAAGATATGACCTCTCCAGAGGTGAAGAAATAAGCACAGAACTAAGCTACCAAAAGGTCTTCTGGGTGATGATTCCTCTACCTGGCCGTGCTGGTATACAGGCTACTAGGAGCCTGGCTTGAAGAGGCGCTCGTGGTGGGGGTGGACTCATAATCAGAAAGGACAGGCTCTGACCCAAACTGCAATGCCCCGAACTGCAGATTTAGCCCTGAGATATCTGCTGAGCCAGGCATCTCCACAGCCAGAGCAGGAATCTATGAAGAAAGGTGGTTTAAAAAAAAAAAAAAAAAAAAAAGGTAATTGCTTAATACAATCTTTTTGTACAATAAAAAATTATTCCTTTCAACTTTAATTATACCCTTAGAATATCTATCCTTAAGCCTTATAACTTCCCTGCCTTAAAATGATAACTTCATGAAAAACTAAGTACCTTAGACGTTAAGGAGGTTTTCTTCCTTTGCTGTTTCAGTTTCTGCTGAGCCGGCTGAGGGCTGGAGGATTGGTTGTCTGATGACCCCGGAGACATCTGTGGAGCCGAGGTGGATTTGCTTGGCAGAGGAGAAGAGGGGGGGGGAGGTGCAGCTGTTGAGGTAGCCACTGCAGGTGGCTTCTCCTGAAGGAACACCTCCATCATGGTTGAAGATGGGGTGAATGCCTGGCGCTTTGTAAAAGGACTGTGCACTGTTGAATCATTTGTATTCTTCAAATCTACAAGAAGAAATACAATATGTATGAGCCAGTTATATTTAGTTCCAAGGGAATATTATTATCCTATACTAATACTAGGGATAAGACATTCAAGATTCTGTGGGTAGCCTGGAGAGGTGGCGCACGCCTTTAATCCCAGCACTCAGGAGGCAGAGGCAGGCGGATCCCTGTTGAGTTCGAGGCCAGCCTGGTCTACAAAGAGAGTCCAGGACAGCCAAGACTACACAGAGAAACCCTGTCTCAAAAAGCCAAAAAAAAAAAGATTCTGTGAATAAAGATTCTTGCCACTTGAATTATTTGTTCACTTAACATAAGCTAGTGTTATCTGGGAAGAGCATAAGTTGAAAAAATGTCTCCACTAAACTCACTGTTGGCAAATCTTCAGAGCATTTTGATAAAAACAAACAAAAATGTATTTTATGCGCAGATGTTTTGTCCGAATGTATGTATGCAGTAATATACCTTCTGAGCCCATGGGGCTGCAATTATCTATTATTGTGAGCCACTGTGTGGGTGCTCACACTGAACCCAGAGTTTGAAAGAACAGCCACAGCCGGGCCACAGCTTTAATTTCGGCACTCAGGAGGCAGAGGCAGGTCTGGTCTACAAAGCAAGTCCAGGGCAGTCAGAGCTACAGAGAATCCTATCTTGAATCTACCAGCCCCCCTCAATCTTTCTTTCCTTTATTTTGGAGACAGTCTCAGTGGCTGTCCCAAATAAAATCCTCAATGTAGACCATGCTGTCCTACTCTTGAACTTACAGAGACACACTGCTTCTGTGTCGGAAGGCTGGCGTTAAAGGTATACATCACTCCTGCCCACCATTTTCTTGATTAATAACTGATATGAGAGGGCTGTATGAGAAAATAGACTAAACTAAAGAGAGCAAGCCAGTAAGCAGCATTCCCCCATGGATCTCTGTTTTAGTTTCAGCTTCCAAGTTTCTACCTTGGCTTCTCTCAGTAACGAGACTATAATCAGGACATGGAAGCCAAGAAAACTGTTTCTGCCCCAACTTACAGAAACAGGAACTCACTAAGACACAACTGTCTCAAAAACACAGAAACCAACAACAAAAACCAACCACCCCCCCCCAAAAAAAAGGAAAAAAGAAAAATCAGTTTCATTGGCCTGCCTGTGTAATTACATAAGGCAGACATTTACAAACCATCCAAGTTTAAAGTATAAAATTCTAAGATGGCCTAGGCCATAAGTCCAAAAGAAATTATTACTTTTAAAATTGAAGTTAAATATAAGAATTTAGGGCTAGGTAAGTCAGTAAAGTGCTATGCAAGTATATGGACCTGAGTTTGATTCCCAGTATACAGTGTCCCGTGCCTGTAAACCCAATGCTGGGCAAGCAGTCCAGGAGGGCCCTGAGGATTGCTGGCTGTTCAGCTGAAGTAAGATTCACGAGACCATCTGAACAAGGAAAAGGGTCTTGATGGTGCCTGCCTTTAATGCCAGCAGCACTGAGAAGGCAGAGACTTCTGTGAACTGGAGGCCAGCCTGGTCTACACAGGAAGTTCTAGATCAGCCAGAGCACCACTTAACAAAAACACAAAATCTCAAGAGAATTCTCCCAAAAATCCAGGTCAATAAAGAAACAGAACTAAAGCTCAATGATATATAGCATCAAATCTTTATTACCACGTGACTTTCTGAACCCAGGCCATATTATGCAGTCCTCTGCTACGTTCTAGACAATAAATTTCTTATGTGTAAAAACATCATCATCTTACCAAACTGCACCAGTGATGGCGATTGTGTTGTTGAGCCCATATCCCAAGAGGAGGTGGTGGTGCTTCCAGATTGAGAATGTTGAGCTGCCAGCTGAGCAAGAGCCTGTGCAGTCTTGAACTGCTCCAAGAACTGAGAGCCTGTTGTGCTGCCACCTTTAGCCTCCCCAACATCACCAAATCCTTTCCCCAACATGCTCACCTGCAGATCAACAGAGTAGAAAAGTTTATAGCTACTAACCTTGCTTAGTTTACTCACAAAGATATACCAAAAGCCCACATAATAAACAATGCTACTCAAATAGAGAATGTTATCAAGCAAAGAAAGATAGAAGATGCCTCTAGTCCCAGGCAGTAAAGGGGAGTTTAAGATTAGCCTTGTACCAGACCAAGTACACTGCAATATTATGAGCATACATTTTAGTCACAAACTAATATTCAAAATCTGTGTCTTTTTGGAAAAATTCCTATCTGAAATAGGAATAAATACAGCACATACCATAAAGCCATAGGAAATTTATTTTTACTGAATATAGTATACACGGTACACATTAAGCACTTTTTAAAAAAAGCATGATATTTCTAATATGTAAAATTTTAATATTTCATGTGTCAATTATGAAATAAATTTAAGGACAAGCATGGTGGTACATCTGAAATCGCAGTGCTCAGAAACTTGACGCAGAAAGATCACAATTCAAGGCTAGCACAGACTACATGGTGAGATCCTATCTCAAAGAATAAACAAAACAACAAATTTAAGCACTTGGGAGGCAAGAGGATAATGAGCTTGTAGCCAATGTGAGATTACATAAACAATGAATAAGAGCCATTAAAAACTATCATCACAGGGCTGGAGAGATGGCTCAGTGGTTAAGAGCACTGGCTGCTCTTCCGGAGGTCCTAAGTTGAATTCCCAGCAACCACATGGTGGCTCACAGCCATCTGTAATAGGATCCAATGTCCTCTTCAGATGTGCATGAAGACAATGTAATCGTCTATATAAAATAAATCTTAAAAAACAACAACAAAACCAAACTATCACAATTCTTTCCATAGGGATAAACCTCTAGTAAGTGGAGAATGTTCCAAATTTTCACGTTTTCGAAGCAATCAGTACTTGAATCATTAGATTAATACTGTATGTATGGCCAGGTGTGATAGTGCAAGCCTTTAATCCCTGGAGGCAGAGGCAATGTAAGTTCGAGGCCAGCCTGGTCTACAAAGAGAATCCACGCGAGCCAAGGCTACACAGAGAAACCTTGTCTCAAATAATAAAAACAAACAAACAAACACTGTACATATGCTGTCATTTTAGTCAAAGAAGTTTATTGCACTGTGGAGTGGTAACAGAGACATGTTAGTAGAAGAGGAACCAGTTAAAAAAGGGAAAGAGCCAGGAAGAAGGGTGAGGATGACCTCCCCCCACACATCTTTGATCTCAGCACCCAGAGACACCAAGGGCCAGCATGGTCTATATAGTGAGTTCCAAAACAACCAGGGCTAAAAAGAGTGATCCTGTTTCAAAACAAACAAGACACAAAGCATGGTGGACGCACCTTTAACTGAGCAGGAGGCAGGGATTAGAGGCTGGAGAATGGCAGTAAGTTTGAAGCCAGCCTCGTCTACTACATAGTATATTCCACTAGAGCCAGAACGACATAGATCATGACTGAAAGGAGGATTAGTACGAGGGGGCGTCAAAAGAGGGTGAGGAGAGGAACAAATATGATCAAATGAGTTATATATAGATGGGAATGTCATTGAAGTCTACTATGTAAACTGATATATGTTAACCTATCACAAAACAAAACATGGGCAGTGGTGGCACATGCTTTTAATCTCAGCACTTGAGAGGAAAATGCAGGCAAATCTCTGTGAGTTCAAGACCAGCCTGATCTAAATAGTAAGTCCCAGGACAGCCAAGGCTACACAGAGAAACCCTGTCTTAAAGAAAACAAAACAAAACAAGTCAAAAATCAGTTTACATTAAACAATTCAAACAAAACTAACCAACTGAGAGGTTTGAATGTGAGTAACCAGCAGAAACAAAGGAGTTAAGGGGCAATCCCAAAGTTTACACTAGACAATAAGTCCACATGACTTGGACTTATTTGGGTATAATGAATGCACACTAACATAACAATTTATTCTTAATAATTCTCTCCAATCCCCATGGCAAAGCAAATGAACCGTTGAGAGAACCCTCTAATATGACAAGCCAAAATAATGCTCGCCTCCAGTTAGGTTTTCCAGGTATTTTCTAAAAACAAAATCAAGTGACTAATAGACAAGGAAAGACTTTTTCTTCTCCACTTCATTCTGTTCTCAAGATAGTGCAAATAAAAATCTTAGAAGTTGGGCTAATATGGCTCCCCTGGCACAGTACTTACCATGACGAGCCTGATGATCTGGGTTTGACTCCCAGGACTCCCTTTTTTCTTTTTTATTTTTATTTATTTATTTATTTATTTAATTTTAATTTGTGTACGTTGGTGTGGAGGTGTCAGATCTTGGAGTTACAGACAGTTGTGAGCTGCCATGTGGGTGCTGGGAATTGAACCCGGGCCCTTTGGAAGAGCAGACAGTGCTCTTAACCACAGAGCCATCTCTCCAGCCCCAGTCTCAGGACTCTTTTTTGTTTGTTTGTTTGTTTTTTTGGTTTTTTGAGACAGGGTTTCTCTGTGTAGCCTTGGCCATCCTGAACTCACTTTGTAGACCAGGCTGGCCTCGAACTCACAGCGATCCGCCCGCCTCTGCCTCCCGAGTGCTGGGATTAAAGGCATGTGCCACCACGCCCGGCTCAGTCTGAGGACTCTTAATTATGCCACAAATTGTCCTTTTACTCCCGCATGTGCTCGCATAGATGCAGCAGTACGTGTGCACATACAATCTCCCAAACAATAAATAAATGTTTAATTTAGAAAACCTCAAGTCTATTAGAAAGTAAGAAACTGTGACAAAGAGATAGCCTCACACAATTTTTATCAAGTTATTGTAAAAAATAATTATTTTTATTTATGTGTATCAGTTTCTATGTTAAGTAAATGCCATCTGTTTGGGTGACCAAAGAAGCTAAGAGAGAGCATCTGAACCTTTGGAGCTGGAGTTACAGGCAGTTGTGAATTACCTATTGATGGTGCTGGGAAGTGAATTCTGGTTCCTGTGAAAAAGCAGCAAGCACTCAATTGCTAAGCTATCCTTCCAGCCCTCAATCAAACATTCTTCAAGTACAAAGCACTAAAGACACAGAAAAATGTCAGGCATGTACCATATCAGTAATTACAGCAGGATTTAAAATGAAGTTTAAGATCAAGCTGGTGTGTGTGTGTGTGTGTGTGTGTGCGCGCGCGCGCGCACGCACATGTGAGTTTGTGCATGCGTGTGTGTGCATGCATGTGTTCACTATCCAGGAAAAAAAGGAATAAAAAGAAGTTATGTGTAAGTATGTATGCAGACCTAACTTAAAAACAAAAAGCCCCCACAGAAGCGAAGACTCCAGTCCCAAGGGACCTAACACTCTAGGTTCCAGCCTCCTTGGATATCAGTAACATAAACAGTAACATAAACACATGCCTACGATACAAGCACTGCGGAATCTTAAGGAAAATTGAACCTTTAATATGTATTCAGAAAATTAATGAAGAGGCTAGCTCAAAGGCACACTTGTCAAGCATGCACAAACACTGTATTTTGTCCCCAGAACCATACAAACAGGCTGTGTTGGCACATGCCTAAGATCCCAACGCCCAGGAGGTAATCCTCTACTGTAAAAAGCATCTGAGCCAGACTGAGACGCTTAAGACCATGCCACAATAAGTAAAAACATAAAAGCAACGGTGAAAGAAAAGAAACTGGGCTGGGTAAGGAGCATATGCCTCTAATTTCAGCATTCAGGAGGCAAAATTGTTTCAAATTCAAAGCCACCTGAGCTAGGCAGTGAGTTTCAGGCCAGCCAGAGTTACATAAAGAGGAGCTGTATGAAAAATAAAAACAAAAAACACCCAAAACAACACAACAACATGAACCCAACAATAAGCAACTACTAGTGCTGCTACCGCACTCATTTCCCTAAAGTCAAACACGACACGACAAGCAAACACTCTCACTCCCATTTAAAGGCCAAGTGGAGACAACACATATACCAAAGGGCAGACCTGCAAAGACCTTAGGATTTGAAAACCTAGTCTACAAATGTATAATGTAAGTATATACATTATATATGAGGCTTAACACCACTGATTTTCTGTTGAGGGGGTAATCGGAGGAAAAGTGTGCAACGCTCTAAATATTCAATAAATGGTATTATCTCATTCCATGAGACAACTCAGCCAACTTCTCCTAGAGCCGGATGCTACTCCCCAACCTCATCTCTAGCCATGAGGCTTTTTTATAGGTGACAAAGCACCTTTCCCCTGCTGTATATAAGCCTTGACTATCTTTGAAGATTTTATGGAATTTCTCACTGTTTTGGTACAATTCCAAAGTACATCCAAATAGATCACAACAAAATTCATAATTTATTCTAAATTTCCAAACTGAAACTACATTATCCTTTAACCTTCTGAAAAATCAGAAGAATCAAGTTTCCTCAACAGGCTGATTTCAACTAGTACAATAATCAAATTCCTTAGCCTTGCAGAAAAAGAGTATGTTAAACAATTTCCTTTTTTTGTTTGTTTTTCGAGACAGGGTTTCTTTGTGTAGCCTTGGCTGTCCTGGACACACCTTGCAGACCAGGCTGGCCTCGAACTCACATCGATCCACCTGCCTCTGCCTCCCGAGTGCTGGGATTAAAGGCATGTACCACCACGCCCAGCTACCAATGCATTTTTTTAAAATCTATTTTTATTTTTATCAGCCCCCTTTGGTCTCTACAACCACCTTTTTTCAAGGCATCATGATGCACCCATGGTCCCAGCACTCAACGGAAGGAAGATCACCATAACCTAGAAGCATGACTGAATTCTAAACATTACACGGGCAGCCTGCCTACTCAGAAAGACTTTCTCAAAAATCCAAATCCAGCTGGGTGTGGTGGCCCATGCCTTTAATCCCAGCACTCAGAAGGCAGAGGCAGGCATCTCTGTGAGTTCAAGGCCAGCCTGGTCTACAAAGCGAGTCCACAACAACCAAGGCTACACAGAGAAACCCTGTCTCAAAACACCAAAAGAAAAAACAAAAAGAAAACAAACAAACAAAAAAAGCCAAACCCATAAACTTCTGCTTGGACTATCAGAGGGTTTATTTGATTTTAGGGAATGAGGTACTATATGATCTGAGAATTAGAAACATGGCAAGCAGCAGTGCGTGGTGCTCATGTTTGTAACGCCAGAGGCAGAAAGCTCTCTACTGTTCTACACAGGCCTCTATGTTAACAGTCCTTGACAAGGAAATGCCCACCTGTGTGTTTGCTGGGTTAGTGTAAGGCTTGTTCCCTACTTACCATACTATGATGAGAAAACGCATTCCCGGAAGCAGGCTGTGCTATGGCATTCTGCTTCGAGTTACTGAACACCAGAGGCTGGGCCAGCGAAGGAGCCTGAGATGGATCCAGATTAGACGAATCATTCTCCATGGAAGATGGTGTCTTCCCCAGCAGAACAGCAAGGTCAATTCTAGATTGGGACCAAAAGGGATCTTTATGATAGAACATTCTAGCTTTAGCTGCATTTAACTTAGATCATGGTTAGATTAACATGAAAGTTATTTTCTGATGCTGTACTCTTGTCAAGTCCTAAGATGTTATAATAACCAAAATAACCAAGGTCTAAGAGCCACACAATATTCAGAGAGATTCTACTAATACTGTCAATAATAATAGTTAAACATTTAATTTAATGATAGCACTAATTTAATAAAATAGCAAATCTTCAAAGGTTTTTTGGTCTCTTTCAAACAGGGCTTTACTATGCAGTCAAGATTTGCCTTATATTTATGATTCTCTGGCCTCAGTGTGCCCATGCTGCAATTATAAGCCATAACATATTCAACAATATTTTCTGTTTTGGTTTCTTGTTTTTCAAGACAGGGTTTCTCTGTGTAACAGATAAAAAAAAATTTTTTTTGAGATAAGGTTTTACTATGTAGCTCTGACTAGCCTTGAACTCATAGAGATCCACCTGCAATTGCCTCCTAAGTACTAGGATTAAAGTGTACCACCACACCTGACACCCCACTTTAAATATTAAGTTTTAATTAGCAGCTCAATAACTGGGTAGCAGTTTAAAAGTATTTAGCTATGATTTTGATATATAATATTAATTTATTTTTTATTTTTTCTTTCTTTCTTTCTTTCTTTTTTTTAAGATTTATTATATTATTGTGTATACAGTGCTCTGCCTGCATGAACACCTGCAGGCCAGAAGAGGGCATCAGATCACATTACATGATCACCATGAGGTTGCTGGGAACTGAACTCAGGAGGACCCCTGGAATCAAAGGATATGTGCCATCACACCAGGCCTATTTTTGTTTGTTTGAGACAGGGTTTCTATGTAGAGCCTTGGCCGTCCTGGAACTCACTCTGTACACATGGCTAGCCTGGAAGAGCAGTCAGTGCTCTTTTACTAATTTCTAAGATATAAGACCAAATGCTTAGCTGGGTATGGTGGTGCAAACTTGGAATTTCCAGCCCTCAAAAGGCTAATGAAAGAGGACGGCTTCAAATTCAAGGATACCCTGGCCTAAATAGCAAAATCCTGTCTCAAAACAAAAGACCATATTAGATTACTAGCACCCTCAAGTGGATTTATAACATAGAAACGCAAGGATACCATCACTAGAAAGACTAAAACCAGATTATTCAGCTTCTCCCAGTACCCAGTACCAGCCACATCCATAGGAAAACAAACGATTAAATAAAAACCAATGGCTAGTAGTTTCACAAATTATGCTTACATTAGCTAAACATCTATTAAAAACTCAAAACTAAGCCAGGGAGTGGTGGCATACACCTTTAATCCCAGCACTCAGAAGGCAGAGGTAGGCAGATCTCTGAGTTCAAGGCCAGCCTGGTCTACACACATAAACCCTGTCTAAAAAAACCAAACCAAACCAAAACCAAAAAACCAACAACTCAAAAACAGATTTAGAGATCTTCTAGAGGCCCGGGGAGAATAGGGCATGCTTTTTTGTCCCAGTACACACAGACACACACTCTCACATACTCTTTCACTGCCCTGTGTATTTCTACATTGGCTATTTCTGAGATTATAATAGAGCAGTAATAAGTAAAACACTTTACTGCATTGAGTCATTACAGTGAACTCTCAAATTTCAGGAAGATGACAGGAACCTCTACGTTTGTAGAGGTGTCTCTCTCTCTCTCTCTCTCTCTCTCTCTCTCTCTGTGTGTGTGTGTGTGTGTGTGTGTGTGTGTGTGTAGCCTTGGCTGTCCTGGACTTACTTTGTATGTAGGCCACGCTGGCCTTGAACTCAAGAGCTCTGCCTGTCTCTGCCTCCAAAGTGCTAGGATAAAAGGTCTGTGACACCACACAGGGCTCTCTGCAACAGTCTAAGTCATCTTCACTTTATTTGTATGTTCAGTACAGATATGGCTCTTTTCCATCTTTACTGGGAACCATGGAACTGGACTGGCCTAGCTGCCTTAAGAGGCATGTATCATAGGTTTTCAGGTAAGAGTCCATGACTCCTGGGGCACTATGTGCCTTCCATGTCTTAAGAGACCAGTGAAGCACCTCAGGCAGTGAAGCGTTCAGAATGCTTTGTGTTTCTCTGTATGTTCTGTTAGTAGTCAAGGAAGCATGGAAGCCTGAGAGGAAAATTGGTCTTAAGACATTAATCGTATGTACCCTGTATATCGTGCAAACACTGTGTCCTGGCAACTACTTGTTTTGATCCTGGCAATTGTCATTATAATCTAATAAAAGTTATGAAACCTGACTGCTCTCAATAAAACTGTCACAGCCTCAGTCTTACCGTGGTCCCTTCAATCAGTCAGATTTAATTCCTCATGGCCGTATCAGATAACTTTGGCTCAGTAAGTAGGCTCAGGAGCTTACCACCCTCGCCCCTTTGAGATGAGAGTCTCTACGTATAGTCCTGGCTGTCCTAGAGCTCACTCTGTAGATGAGGCTGACCCTTAAACTCAAGAGATCCTCCTGCTTCTCCCCCCTCATCTGGGATTAAAGGAGTGCACCAGTATGACCGCCTACTTCAATATTTTCTTTTATTTTTTTGGTTTTTCGAGACAGGGTTTCTCTGTGTAGCCCTGGCTGTCCTAGACTCCCTTTGTAGACCAGGCTGGCCTCAAACTTGCTGCGATCCACCTGCCTCTGTCTCCCGAGTGCTGGGATTAAAGGCGTGCACCACCACGCCTGGCCTTTCACTATTTTCAAACTATGGTTGGCCAACTTCATGAATGAAGAACCCATGAATATGAAAGTTGGACTGCAACTTGCAAAATTCAGAAGTATATTAAAAATAATTTCCTTAACTCTTGTTTCTCTGGCTTACTTCAAAACAAGCTACATATTCAGTGCTGGTTAAGACTAACTGCTCTATATAACTAAGAGAGTATTTTAGGTTGGGGACTAGAGAGATGACTCAGCGGCTAAGTAAGAACAGCTGCTGCTCTTCCACAGGACTCAAGTTCAGTTCTCCACAACCATGGCTTACAGCTCAAAACCACTTACAGTTACAGGGGATCTGACACCCTCTCCTGGCCTTTCTAAGCACTCAGACACATGTGGCGGCATACGCACATGAAGATAACACACATTAAGATAAATTAAAATTATTTTAGGGAGATGGGTAGTGGTGGCGCATGCCTTTAACACCAGCACTTGGGAGGCAGAGGTGGGCGGATCTCAGTGAGTTCGAGGCCAGCCAGGTCTACAAAGTGAGTTCAGGACAGTCGGGGCTCTGTTGCACAAAGAAACCTGGTCTCAAAAGCCAAAACAAAAACAAAAACAAAAAACCACCAGCAACAAGAACAACAAAATCAAGCAAACAAACAAAACATGTATTTTTAGGGAGGACTCAAATTTAATACTACAGCATATGAACTACTTAGTATACTAACTTAAAACTGTTTTAGCCAGCTAGTGGTGGCACACGCCTTTAATCCCAGCATTCAGGAGGTAGAGGTTCGATGCCAGCCTGGTCTACAGAGTCAGTTCCAGGATGGCCATGGCTACATGGAGAAACCCTGACTCAAAGGGGAAAAACAAAACAACAACAAAAACCTTTTAAATCTCTTAATCAAAAGGAACCTATGTGTTAAAAAGATACTCAATTTTATTACACACTTGCCTCTGACCAGCAGTGATTGTCACATTCTCCGCAGGCAGAGGCACTGAAGACACATTAGAGGCAGTAAAGATCTTGGTCTCAGAAAGCTGGAAAGAGAGGAATCAGTTACTTTCAGTGTCACAAAGGTTAAAGAGAGAAATCTGCCTTATGTAAGGTAAACTCAATACCAAGAAAAAAGGAAAACTCAATGAAAATAACTATCTACCCTCAGGTTCCTGAATGAGTTGATCTCAAGCCTGCTTACTGATCCAAGCAAAGACTAGAACCAAGAACACAATAAAACATGACAGTCATACTAGAGACTGAACTCGCGGGAAGAACTCTGTGCTGGTCACGTTTATTGAGGAAATGTCTTATTTTCTCACTACACCTCCCAACTCCTTCCTCTACCCAAAAGGCATTTATGTTCCACCATTTTCTCTCCCTCACTGAAAGGAAAAGCATGGCCAAGATGAAGAAATAAATAACATTAATTCCTGACTATTGAGCAGTTCAGGTCCAAGTGCTGGTCAAGTAATGTCTTTTCGGGAATTTTAACTATATGAAAGTTTTGCATTATACTGACTATAATTGTAAGGTATCTAAATAGGTAACCAATTAAAGGGAGTAACTTTTCTTCCTAAATAAGAGTTGAATTAGGTTTGTTTCTTTTACTTGATTAAAATATCTTCTTTAATAAACAAAAAACACATTGTTTCCCATATACAGTCCTTATGAATATAAATCAAATTTCCCTAAGTAGAACTTGTTCATATTAACAAAGCAATTTAGCTCAGCTATAAGAAAATCATAACTCTATGATGTTGGTGCACTGGAATTTTAGAAACCTAAGACCGACATGCAAAACCATTTGACAAAGCTACCTTCTTATTTATCTATATAAAAGCACACAGACATAAAATATTAAAAGACGTTTACCCATAGTCACTGAAAACCACAGCTCATGGCAACCCTGGACCCTGAACAGGTAAATTCTTTTTACTCAGGTAATATGCAAAAGACAACTCTTTACAACCCACCCAGTCACCAGCTGTGCAGGCCGTGTCAGCTGGCAGGCACTCAGGAGCTGACTGGACAGCCACTCCAACTGCAGAGTTGGGCACAGGGTAAATGGAAGCTTCACAGCCAACTGAACTGCAAGCTTAAAGCTTAAATACTGTAACTACCCACTGCCAATTCACTGTACAACTTAATGCCAAATAATGCAAAGGCTCCAAGTAGAGCTGCGTGCCATCAGCAACAGGTACTCAATGTACTCCCTGCGATCTGCTTAACTAAAAACAATTTCTGTGCAGCGACAAGATTTGGATGTAAAGTCTCATACATACTAGGCAAGCATTCTACCATTGACTTGTTCCCAGTCCTAATTGCATTGTTGGTACCCTACCCAGCCACTCTATCTTCCTGGGTTAATCTGACAATCAGGTATTGGACTTACACACCTGCACTTGCCCTTTCCATAGTGTGGTTCCACAGAGTCCTGTCCATGCCCAGTCTCCTTCATATAACATATGTGAAATGTTCTGGTTCAGAACACTATTTTGGATGTAAAAGTTTTAGGTCAGAATCTTAGCAGTGCATTTTGAAAGGTAGAAATACATCCATTTCTATCCATAAACACAAGGCGGGGATAGAACATATTAGGTCAGCAATAGCCCAGGAATACCTACATCTTCATTCCAATCTTCCGTCCCCCATTCTTCTGTTGCAGTCCTCCATGCACCTAGGAATTGGGGGAAAAGAAGGTAAAATAAATTAAAGTGTCATTATAAAACATATTCAGACAATACTGCATTAACATTTAACAAGCAATCAGAAAGAATCTGTTGACTTGAGAGATAGGGACTCTTTAGAAACACTGAAGTAAAAAGACTATTAAGATTATGACTTCGGAGCTACTTTCTGTTGGGTCACAGAAAGCTATAGTGGAAAAGACAGATAAAAGGAGGTACATATAAACATACATCCATCCGCCCAAGGCCACTTCGTACGCTCCCCCTCCAAGACTTAACATGCCATGCAGTATCTTTGTCTTAGCAATCACTTAACAAGGTAGTAGCAAATAACTCAAACCAGAACATGCAAGCAACATCTATTAATTTTATATAAAAACAAGCAAACAAAAGGCAAGGTAATCTGAAGTAGAGAAATATAAAAAGGTGGCACATGTTTAGTGAGAGGGGAGTGAGGAGGTGTGACGCTGGACAGAGAATAAAGGGCCTATCCGCCATCAGAAATGCGTAAAGAAGCAGAGTCAGGACAAGTCACGCTCATACGTCCTAAGGGCCCAAGCCAGTAACTACAGGGCACACTACAGAGACGTGCTCTTTTGGGAGACACATGATGAAATTAAAATCAAGTATGTACAACAGCTATTATCCTAATCCTACTTATAGAGAATATGGCATTTGACCAGGCAAGGTCATTGTACAGACCATGGAGGAAATCATTTTCCTCCTCTTCTAAGCTGAAACAGCTGGCACAGAAAAGTTCTAGGCACAATCAGTCCGCTTCCAGATTATTTACCTGGGCAACTTTGCTTCTCTCCCCCCTCTCTCTGAGATTTATGTATGTTCACACGTCAAGACACAATATTTGTGTTGGTAAGTGTTTACATGCATGTGGAAACTAGAGATGGCCTTCAGATTATCTTCCTGTGTCCCTCTGTTTTACTTAGGCGGGTCTCTGGGTCAACCTGAAGCTGATCTTATTTTGGTAGTTCAGCTAGCAGCTTGCACTGGGGATCCAGTCTCCTCCTCCAAAGTTCTGGGGTCTATATATAGGCAGGCCTCTACCTCTATGTGGCTCGTAAGTAGATGCTGTGGATCCAAATCAGCCATCATGCTTGCACAAGAGCTTTATCGATTCTATGGAACACTCCTTTTCATCACAATTCGTCTCACACACAGTATAAACTCGGAAAGAAAGTCTCTGTCATGAGGACGTTTTTTGAGAAATAGGACTCTTCTCTTCTACTCAAACACTAACGTACAAGAATTAACAAGGAGGGGCTGGACATGGTGGCAAACGCCTTTAATCCCAGAATTTAGGAAGCTGAGGGCCTCTAAGATCCACAGCATCTTGGTCTATATGCAATTCCATACCAGCCAAGGCTGCAGAGTAAGACCTCTATCTCAATAAGATAAAAAATTTAATTTAAAAATAAAAAAGAATTAACAGGGGCTAGAGAGATGGCTCACTGGTTAAGAGCACTACCTGCTCTTCCAGAGGTCCTCAGTTTAATTCACAGCAACCACATGGTGGCTCACAGCCATCTACAATGTGATCTGATGCCTTCTTCGTCAAATAAAGCACTCATATGCAATAAATAAAATAAATCTTTTTTAAAAAATTAACAAATGATTGAGTTAGCCTCCTCCCAGCACTTCGAAGGTAGCATAAGGACATCAAGCGCAAGGAAAGATGGTCCAGTAGGTAAAATCTTTCTATACAAGCATGAGAACCTGAGCCTATTTCAAAAAAACTCAAACTCCACCAAACCCCAACAAACACATAGAAGCTAGGTACAAGCTGGGCATTGGCTCATTAGAAGCATGCTTGCTTAGAGTGGACAACATCCTGGATTTGATTCCCAGCAGCATAAAAACAAAATCTAGCACAGAGGCATGAGACCAGTGCCAGCAGCAGGAAGGCAGAAACAGGATTACTGGGGCTTTTGAATTTGTGAGCTTCAGGTGCATATACACATGCAGACAGACATAACATGTGTACACACATGTATGCACACACACACACGAGTATTGAAGCCAACTGGGTGGTCTACAATAGTAAGATCCTATCTCTATTTCATTAAGGAAAAGGCTATACGTACAATATATTATATATATTTAATATACATAATATATTTTTTCTAACAACTATACAAAACCGCCTAAAAATTTCAAATATTTAATAATGGAAACTATCTTCTACATATAAATACAAGTCACAAATCATATCCTCTCACTCTTATGGTTCTCTTCTTACTCCTCATTGACATCTGTGTCATCCTCCATAAATGAAACCCCAAATGAGTTAGCACTTCATGTAATTCTGGAGTTAGATCTCACTAAAAAGTTACTAGTCTGGACACATCTTTGTCTTTGTCCATCCCTTTTCTTTCGGCACTCTGGTGACCTGAGCTAAGGTAGGAACGCACGGATACTTATGCGTGCCGCTCTCCTGTACCAGAAGTGTAGGCATGGCTAAGGAGGCCAGAGCAGCAAGGTGGGAATGTTCTACCACACAAAGCTGTCAATGTAAACGGCAAATATTTACTAAATGAATATATTTTGGGGAGGGAAATGTGGGCACAGAAGATGAAAGATAACGGTAGGGGGGAAAAAGCAGAAAGACAGAAAAATAACATATCCACAGATATTTCAATTCATAAAAATCTTTAAAAATATCCGGGGCAATTAGGCGCCTGGATGTATCATACCAGGAGCAGTCTCAAATTTTCGGGGATAATTTGACCCCTCAACCCCAATGAAATCAAGTCCTGAAACAAAAAGAAAAGAAAAGAAAAAACAACCAGTGAAATTTTGCTTGTGAATAAGAACATCTGCCCCCAATACATAATCCCCACTGTACCTGTGGATATTTTAAAGGTAGATTTGAATTACTTCTTAAATTAAAAAAGGAATTTGAAGTTTGCTCTATGAAAACATAAGAGATCATGCGTAAAGATATGCTACATCATGAAGTTGACAACAGGAGCACAGGAAGCTACCATCTATCCTTTCACACGAAGGGCTGTGTGGCATCACCTATCACTGCACTCTAGCCAGACAGCACTAACTTGTAAAATCTGCAACACCTATGGGGGTGGGGGAGCTGGATGGTGGTAGCACACATAACCCCAGCATCACGGAGGCACATGTAGACAAATCTGTGAGTCTGAGAACTGCCTGATCTACAAAGCAAATTCCAGGACAGCCAGAGCTACACAGAGAAGAAAGCCTACTTCAAAAAAACTCAAACTCCACCAAACCCCAAAAGACAGCAAAAGATAAGGACTGAGTCACAACCGCTACACACATACCCCAAAAGTTTTTATTCTAAACTAAAAGCTACTACCTTAATTTCTACTATTTTTTTCTCCCAAGGATTAAAAAGCTACACCTACAATCCAGAAGAAGGCATCAGATCACATTATAAGTTGTAGTGAGCCACCATGTGGTTTTTGAGAATTGAACTCAGAGCCTCGGGAAGAACAGTTAAACCATCTCTCCAGGGCCCCAGTAATTATTTTTTATATTGAGAATGATACCATTGCCTCTACAAAACTAACAAAAAATGAACTGAAAACAATTTAAAAACCTATACAATACATTAAGTTCAAACATCATTTAAACCAGGTTCAATTTCCAGCACCTACAACAGCAGTCAATAACCATCCAATCTCCAGTCAAGGGATCAAAGACCCTTTTCTGGCCTCCACAGGCAAAAGGCACGAATGCTGTATACAGACATACATGCAAACAAATTACCCAACACCATTTTAATAAAGATATAGTAAACTGTGTGTATGTGTAAATTTGAATGGTAATGTGTCAGCAAACCTAAAATTTCAGACCCTTTGAATCCAGACTTCTTTGTCAAAAGGAGAACCCACAAGCTCTCCTAAGGCAGCTCAGACCGGAGAAGTTAGATGATGTCACAAGACAGCAAGGTGCTTGGGGGGGGGGGGGGGGGGGTAGAGTTCTTGCTTAACATGCAAAATGCTTTGGTTCAATCCCCAGCACCATGAAAAATCAAACAAAACAAACAAGACACTCAAGATTCTGGGGTTGCTCCCATTAAAACAACACCTTGGGTCTACAGAGTGAGTCCAGGACAGCCAAGGCTACACAGAGAAGCCCTGTCTCTAAAACCCAAACAATAACAACAAAACAAACAACAACAAAAAACAGCACCTTCTCTTTCAGTCTTGAACATACCTTGTTGTACACGATAAGGCTAAACATATCCTTACAACATTTACACTACACCTAGTGGTTCTTGTTTTTCAAGACAGGGTTTCATGGGGCTGGAGAGACGGCCGGGAGGTTAAGAGCACTGGCTGCTCTTTCAAAGGTCCTGAGTTCAATTCCCAGTAACCACATGTAGCTCATAACCATCTATAATAAATCTGGTGCCTTCTTCTGGCCTGCAGGTGTACATGCAGGCAGAATACAGTATAAATAATAGTAAGTAAATAAATCTTTAAAAAAGAAAAAAAAAATCTTGAAAAGAACAACATTCCTTTTTTTTTTTTTTTTTTTTTTTTTTTGAGACAAGATCTCTCTGTGTAGCCTTGGCTGTCTTGGACTTGCTTTGTAGACCAGGCTGGCCTCGAACCCACAGCGATCCAACTGCCTCTGCCTCCCAAGTGCTGGGATTAAAGGTGTGAGCCCCCACGCATGCCTGGCTTTCTATTTTGGTATCACAAAATGAATCAAGTGTTGATTCTGGGCCCTGACAATCTTGACTAGAACCTTGATCATTTCAATTATACCCAAAAGATGAAACTACCCTAACACAGAACACTAGGAAATATACTCAGTGCTAGAAGCAGCCAAATGGAATAATGCAAAGAACATAAAGTTTTAGAGTCAAGTAGTAATGAATTCAAACACTAGTAAATCCATACTCTCTCTCTCTCTGGTTTTTCAAGAGATGGGTTTCTCTGTGTAGCTGGACTGGACTCACTTAGTAGACCAGGCTGGCCTCGAACTCACAGAGATCCATCTGCCTGGCCTCTCCTTCAATCTTAAGCTTTATCAGTAAGATGGTGGTGACAAAGCCTATTTTAAAGGCAGGTGTCTGGTGTGTGTGTACACCTATATATAACTCCTGGATAGATGGAGGCAGGATAAACAGTTCAGTCATTCACAGTCATCCTCAGTTACATAGTGAGTTTAAGGCCAGCTTAGGATACATGAAACCTGCTTGGCTACTTCATGAAAGAGTGATCAAACGAACTGGTATATAAAATATGTTCACATACCATGGCAAACCATACTATACACATTAATTTAAATCTTTATCCCTATATTAACTTATCTCTGTTCTTAAATCTAAAAATAACCTTAAAGTAAGATGACAGAAATGCTTCATGCAAAGTTATTTCCAAGAATGAGTACGTCTCAATGGTAGAACACTTGCTTTTTATGCACAAACCCTGATTTCCAATCTACAACCTCATTGCCCCCTAAAAACAAAATAAATTCCTAGAAAAGTCACTTACTCGTTCCATCATCTGGCTCAAAGTGGCCAGTGTTGTTCCATGTGTTGCCGCTGCTACTGCCATAGTTCTCGTCAGGGTTGGCTGGCTCTGCATAATCAGCTGGGTTAAAGGTTCTGAATAAAACAGACAAAATCTTAGAATTCCTAACTTCATTATCAGATTCAGCAAACTTTAATGCAAATAAAACAATCAATCTTGACTACTTCCTTCCTAACAGAGAT
This sequence comes from Acomys russatus, assembly GCF_903995435.1. Taxonomy (NCBI): domain Eukaryota; kingdom Metazoa; phylum Chordata; class Mammalia; order Rodentia; family Muridae; genus Acomys; species Acomys russatus. The sequence goes on from NC_067151.1 coordinate 62,861,573, forward strand.
CAGTCACTCCCCATTCTATACAATCTCACATATTTTCCTTCATCAGCCAATGCAAAATGACATAGCATAAGCTATATCCAAATGATCCAGGTGGTAAATGTCTATATCTGAAAAATGAGCACAAATCTACACAACATCAGTCAGGTGCCACAACCTGTAATACGACCATTTGGGAGGCTGAGGCAAAAGAGCTGTAAACTTAAAGCTCGGTTGGGCTATAAAGATAGCAGAAATCAGTTCAGAAAAGCAAGTCTAGGGCTGGAGAGATGGCTCAGAGGTTAAGAGCACTGACTGTTCTTCAGAGGTCCTGAGTTCAATTCCTAGCAACCACATGGTGGCTCACAACCATCTACAATGAGATCTGATGCGCTCTTCTCAAGTGCAGGTGGTACACGCAGGCAGAACACTATATACATAATAATAAATAAATCTTTTTTAAAAAGCAAGTCAATAAATCATTCTGATTGCATTTTGGCTAAGGTTCTCTTTGTTGTTTCTCAGAGTGAAAAATTAAAAACCAATTACCCCATTCCTTGAGCAGAAAACCTTCCTCCCCGCCTACCAGAGCTACCTGCAGAAAAAGAGACATATTTTAGAAGTTGATATTGAACACCAAGCCAGCCAAGACATCTTCGGAATAGCCAAGTGTTCACTACTAAACTTCCCTCCTTTCAATCCCATGGAGCATAGCAGTTAATCTAACACAGGATAACCACTGCTGTCAACGTGTTTAGTTGGCCAAAACTGCCAAAAGGGAGAGCGAGCTCAGGTAATGTACTTCATATCTAAGAGTTAAAACTTCAACTTTACAGATCCCTGGGTCACCCCACAACCCACGGGGAGTTCCAGACCAATGAGACTGTCTAAAAAAAGGGGAGACCAGCTGGATTCTTGGGCTGCTCCAGACAGAAGTCCATGTGTCACTTTGGCTGGTAGGAGCTGTTCGCTTAAAAGGTTTATGAAATTGCTACTGACAATTCTAAAACGAGTGGAGCTGAATGTACCGGAGAGATGAAGAACATTGCCAAGTTAGAATGTTAACTGCTTGAGTCCTTGGTTGGGGACTCTATCCATTCAAAACAAAGTGCTGCGACTACATCTGTGCCTGGCGTTGCTAAGTGTAAGTAGAGAGCAATTTCCCAAATAAATTTGCAAACTCATTATAGAAAAGTTATCCAAAATACAAAGTGGAATTGGCAAGCCTGGCGGTGGTGGCGCACACCTTTAACCCCAGCACTTGGAAGGCAGAGGCAGGTGGATGCCTGTGAGTTCGAGGCCACCCTGGTCTACAAAGTGAGTCCAGGACAGCCAAGGCTACACAGAGAAACCCTGTCTCGAAAAACAAAACAAAACAACAAAACATAACTTAAAGGATTTGACATTAGTCTTAAATCGAAAGGTTTTTGGTTTTTTTCCCCCTCAAAATTTCTCCTGCAGTTTAGAAATAACATAATTGATGTTACTCAGGAAAAACAGCCAGAGGTGAAGCCAGCATTGAAGATCTTGAGAGAAGCAAACTTGAAGCCCCAGCTGCTCTGGCTGGAGAGGAAGGCCTCTTAGCAAAGCTGCAGACTACTCTGGTCCTCAGCATTCTTACTGCTCTGTACAAAACATTTTGCATTTTTTTAATGACCAAAATCTGATAAACAAGAGACATATCGTCTTGTTTACCTATAAATGTGAATTTAGTTAAATAAAATGTTTGAATATTTGTTATTCCTTATCTTGTAACTTTTTATTTTGTGGAAACTGTGCATACTTTCCCCTCAATGCAGGCTATCAAACCCAGGGCTTTGTGCAGGCTGGACCAGCACTGCCATTAAGCTGTACTACGATTCTGATGAGTGTTTTGACTGCTTAAATAAATATTTTATTTATTTGATTGTTCTTGAGAACCAGATCTCGCTATGTAGCCTTGGTTGAACTGGAACTTGCTGTGTGAATAAGCTAGCCTCAAACTCATAGCGATGCACTTGCCGCTACCTCCGCGGCGCTAAGGTTAAAGGCACCATCACTCCTGCATCACATGTGTGCACAAGTAACTTAAGGAGGTCAAAGCAAGCATGAGACCGCTTGAAATTGAAGCTAGAGATGACAGTGAACCATCATGTGCCAGGTCTTCTTCAATCTCTGATTTTTTTGTTTTTGTTCATTTGCTTTTGTTTGTTTGTTTGTTTTGTTTTGTTTTACATGAAACACTTCTAGTGGCTATTTTATGATAAAAGCTAGGTTTTGTTTTTGAGACAGGGTTTCTCTGTGTAGCCTCGGCTGTCCTAGACTCACTTTGTAGATCAGGCTGGCCTTGAACTCACAGTGATCCGCCTGCTTCTGCCTCTGAGTGTTGGGACTAAAGGCGTGCGCCACCACGCTCTGCCCAAGGTGGCTATTTTTAAAGATTTAAAATTTTTCTTTCTTTACCAATAGTATGTCTCCTTATTTCTTCAGTGTGATATTTATGAAACACGTTCAGAATCAAAACATTTACAGTTCATAATAATTTGTTCCATCATTACCAACAACGCCCATTTTATTGAAAATAACTGGTAGTTTTGCTTAAGCTATTTAGGAATCACTTAGTAAAGTGCATTAAAAGCCGTAACATAGCCAGGCATGGTGGCACACATCTTTGATCCTAGCACTCAGGAAGCAGAGGCAAGTAGATCTCTGTGAGTTCCAAACCAGCCTGGTCTACATAGCCAGGATTGCTTAATGAGACTTAGTCTCAAAACAAAACAAAAGGGCTAGTGAGATGGCCTGATAGGGTAAAAATACTTGCTGTCAAACCTAATGACGAGTGCAATCCTCAGGATCCACATAGTGGAGAGGCCCTCCGGCACCCACCTAAGTGTCGCATATATAAGCACAGGATGTAAGTGAAAATGTAACTAAAAGTTTTTATAAACTTGGGGGTGAGGTGGAGGGGATGGACTCTGAGCTGGGAAATAACACAGTGACAAACACCTGCCTAGCATTCTCAGCATCACTACCAGTGTGTGGGGGAAAAGTATTAAAATCATTGTAAGCCACTTTTAAAAATATTATCCTAAAGAAATGATCACAGGGGCTAGAGGGATGGCTCAGAGGTTTTAAAAGCACTATGTGCTCTTCCAGAGGTCCTGAGTTCAATTCCCAGCACCCACATGGTGGCTCAGAACCGGCTATAATGAGATTTAGTGTCCTCTTCTGGAGTGCTGGTGTACACTCAGGCAGAACATGGTATACATACCCCTTTTTAAAAAGGCAGTCACTTATAAATAAAGATGTCTATTACAATGTTACTTATAACAAGAAATATAAATGATGAGGCTAAAGATGGCTCAGTGGTTAAAGTGCTTCCTGCTCTTGTAGAGGAGCAGAGTTTGGTTCCTAGAACCTACAAAAGGGTTCCTAAATCTCTTGATTATTTTTGTTTGTTTGTTTTACTTTGTGACAGGGTTTCCTGTGCGTAGCTCTGGCTCTCTTAGAACTCAATCTGTAGACCAGGCTGGACTCAAACTCAAGATATCAGCTTAACTCTACCTCCAGCATTCTGGGACTAATTTAAAGGTGTGTGTGACCATATACTGCTATCTGTGATCTTCTAAGTCTAGATCCAATGCCCTCTAGTGGCCTCTAGGGAAGACTACTTGCCCAGCATGTGCAAGTAAAACAAAAACCATGAAAGAAACAAACAAACCCTTTACACACCTTAGAAACTCTGAACAGAGTCAGGAAAATGAATAGGAGGAAGAGGTGGAGGGGGAAAAAAGGAACTTAGAATTCATGAGCTCTCTGTTTATCACCAATGCAATCTTTCTTGGGAAAAAAAAGTTTTAAAGAAGATATAATAAAGATCTAACTTTAAAAATAAAAAACTATGTAATAGAAATTGCTTGGGGAACAACACCATCTGGGGTCCACCTCTGATTCCCCACCCCCACATATATACGAACACACACACAGGTGTTCACACACACACTGCCAGGTCTTCAAGCAAATGTAGTACATAGCAGTCAAGACTAGAACTGAGCCAGGCACTTGTAATCCCAGCACTCAGGACGCAGAGGCAGGCCAGCCTGCTTTAAAAAGCAAGTCCAGAACAGCCAGAGCTACACAAGAACACCCTGCCTTGAAAGACCCCGCCCCAAAGAAGACCACAACTGTCGTCTCCCATCTTTCCCTTTCTTCCCCGCACAGGTACAAACTGTTAGGCCTCTGCCTGTTCGCTCTACTAAAGTAACTATTTCATGGCGATTTCTCTATCACCTCCCCTCAAGACTGTCTGTCACCTCTGCCTCGGCCACGGCCTCTTCTGCCTCTGTCTGTGCCTCTTCCAGAAGGCCCTCCACTCTTAGTGCCATCCAATCCATTTTCCTGGCCCCGAACTGAAATATAAAACACACACAGCAGAACAAGGTCAGTTAAGATACATAAAAATATATACCTTATATTGAATACAGTGTCAGGAAGCAAAACTAAGAGAACATGACCTGACAGGATGGAACAGGAGGGTCACTCAGGGAACAGTGATGAGGCACAGCAGAGAGCTCAGCCACGTAACTTTACAAACGACTACATGGCTGTTCAATGCCATATAAATGGCTGCTGTGGAAAGGCTACATGCAAAGGATGTCAAGATGTTAACAGATGGAGGCAAGAAAAGCAAAGAGGTAATATAATAGTTCCAGGGTCCTGCCGACCAGAGGCCTGACACATCCCTGGAGTCTAGACATTACTGACCCACAGCTGGTTTTGATAAAGCCCCATGCATACACTCTCGTCCACGGCTGGCACCTCTCCCCCGTCTTGGTGGCCCAGCACGTCGCCGGCTACAGTCTCTGTCCCGGTCTCGATTTTCTCTTCCTTCTCCGTTAGGTTCGGCCTGTCCACCGTCTTTCTGTCCCGAGACGCCTTTCTTCTTCCCAACCATCTCCCAGGAGTGCTGAAGACAGGAAGAGGACTCACGTCTAGTCAGGATGGACTACAATTTGTACATTAAACATGAAAACTAGTACAATGATTTTTTTCAGGATCCATAGTTTAAGAAATTTTGAGCTGGGCAATGGTGGCCAAAATCCCAGTACTTGGAAGGCAGAGGTAGGAGGATCTTATGAGTTCGTGGTCAGTATGGTCTAGGGTGAATTCTAGAACAGCAGGGCTGCACACAGTAACTCTGTCTCAAAAAACAAAGGAACAAAATTTTTTTATTTTACTTCTGTTTAAATGCAGGGTACAGATAGAACTTCAACTCTTACACTTTGTGCTACACTTGTTTTATGGGGGAGGGAGGGGGGTGGTCTCACTGTGGTGGACATGCTACACTCAAATTTCCAATTCCCTTGCCTTAGCTCCAGAAGCTGAGATAACAGGTACCCACCACTCACGGTTCCTGGCCAATAGATGGAGGGATCACTTGTAAAGCTCTATGCAGTTAGCAGCTCAGGTGTATTAGTCTAAGAATCTAGTGACAGGTCCCTATAAATCACATTTACCAGAACTAGAGAAAAAACAAAACTCTCTATAAGCCTCTCAACAGTAGAACACATACAAGTATGAAGGCCTGGGTTCAATCCAAGCACTTTTGCTCTGAAAGTCAGGTAAAAATTATTTTAAGGCCTGGGTTCAATCCAAGCACTTTTGCTCTGAAAGTCAAGTAAAAATTACTTTATAAGGCATAATATAAAATATCACTGCTGGGTGTGGTGGCACACACCTTTAATTCCAGCACTCCAGAGGGCAGAGTCAGGCCAAACTGGTCTACAAAGCGAGTCTAGGATAGCCAGCCAGGGCTAGACAGAGAAACCCTGTCTCAAAGGGGGAGAAAACAAAACAAAACAAAAAACAAAGGCATACTATTACATTCTAAAGCGCCTACAACCCTTTACTAAAGTAGCCCAGCATGGGCTGGATATAGATGGCTCAGGTCTTGTTGGTCTTCAAAGGCTCCAGGTTCAGTTTCCAGTACCAACATGGCAGTTCACAACCATCTGTAACTCCAGTTTCCAGGGATTCTGATGTCCTCTACTGGCCTCCAAGGACACCAGGCAGTCATATGACACAGATACACATGCAGGGAAAAATACCCATACACATAAAGTTGTTTTGGTTTTTGGTTTTGTTTTGTTTTTTTAATAATTTATTTAATTTTGCTTTTTGTACATTGGTTGAGGCCATTAGATCCCTTGGAGCTGGAATTATAGACAGTTGAGAGCTGCCATGTGGTTGCTGGGCATTGAACCTGAGTTCTCTGGAAGAGCAGACAGTGCTCTTAACCACTGAGCCATCTCTCCAGCCCCTGTTTTTTTTTTTGTTTTGTTTTTTTAAATAATGTAACAAAGCAATTTTACCAAGTATTAACCTAGAAAGTAGCAGCTCCTCCTGTGCCTTCTTCCAATGCACTACTCCACAGTAGGTGTGTCGTCTGATGCTAAGCGTCAACCTATAAGTCCTAACTCTATAGCTATATCTGCACCAGAACACTGGAAACTGGACTAAGAAGTTCTAATACATCTTTAAATTAAAACAAAAGCTAAATATAGGGCTGGGAGGTATAAAGCTCTCAACAGTAGAACACCTACAAGTGTGTGTGTGTTTAATTTTTTTTTAAATGAAAACTTAACTTACTACGTTATCCTCTCTAGTTTGGAACCCACCAAACTACATAAACACAGATGGCCTTGAACTCAGAGATTCACCTGTCTCTGCCTCTGAGTATTTGGATTAAAGGTGCATACAATCGTGCCCAGCCATGTTTTAAATTTTATGCTAGTCTGACTAAATTTATGACAAGTTTATGGAATCTCACTGTAACTGCTGGGCATGAATGCAGAAGTCTTTTTTTTTTTTTTTTTTTTTTTTTTTTTTTTTTTGGTTTTTCGAGACAGGGTCTCTCTGTGTAGCCTTGGCCATCCTGGACTCACTTTGTAGACGAGGCTGGCCTCGAACTCACAGCGATCCGCCTGTCTCTGCCTCCCGAGTGCTGGGATTAAAGGTGTGCGCCACTACGCCCGGTTCTAATGAAGAAGTCTTTAATCACAGCACTAAGGAGGAAAACGAAGGTGGCTCTCTGAATCTGATGACAGCCTGGTCTACAGAGTGTGCTCCAGGACAGCCAGAGCTGCATAGAAACCCTGTCTTGAGGAAGAAACAGAAAGGTCTACAGTACATACATTAACTGCCAACACCAGTGAGTTCTTTAAGAAGTACGACTATGGTCTTCCTTATCCACTGTTAGTTTTTTTAGTGATCTCATCCACTAGGAAAATATTCAATACCACCATTACCGACTCACATTGGTTTTATTTACAATAGTAAATAAATTGATTTAAGTGTAGCCTAAGCTTACATTCTCACTACCTCCTTTTCATTTTTTCACATAGTGGGTGGTCAGATTTGCAGCACTATATACAGAAACCACATGAGCTGAGATAAGAAAAATGAGATATAAGTTCTAGGAAGAAAAACAGAAAAACATTTCAAAAAGCATAAGGACAACAGGTGAGATGGATCAGCAGATAAAGACCCTTGCCTTAAAAAAAATCACACAAACATAAAAAATAAACCAGTAAGTTTTTGTTATTTCCGAGACAATAGTCCTGGGTGTCCTAGAACTCACTCTAACGAGGCTACACAGAGAAACCCTGATTCAGAAAACCAAAACAAACAAACACACAACAACAACAACAACAAAAAAACACACCAACACAAAACAAATAAACTGCCTTCTACATATTTACTTTTTTCCTTTTTTATGACAGGCTCTTTTCTTTCTCTCTTTTTCTTTCTTTCTTTTTTTTTTTTTTTTTTTTTTTGTTTGTGTTTTTGTTTTTGCTTTTCGAGACAGGGTCTCTCTGTGTAGCCTTGTCTGTCCTAGACTCACTTTGTAGACCAGGCTGGCCTCGAGCTCACAGCGATCCACCTGCCTCTGCTTCCCGAGTGCTGGGATTAAAGGCCTGTGCTACCATGTCCAGCTGGGGCAGGGTCTTTTCATATGGCGCTTGCTGTCCTAGAACTCACCACGTAGACCAAACCTATAGATAACTGTCTGCCTCTGCCTCCCTAGTGTTGGGATTAAAATATCCATCATACCAAGCCCTAAACATGTAACTTCTTTGTTTCTTTCTTTTTGTAATGGGCTGATAGGGAGACTCATTAACTGGTCAAAGTGCTGAGAACAGCTAACTTTGAGTACTCAGCCCTAAGTAGGGCATCTACAACACCCCTAGCAAGGCTCAGGGAACAGGACGATGAAAAGAATCTAAGAGCTAGGCTGGGCACAGTGGCGCTCGCCTATAATCCCAGCACTCAGAGGAAAGTTTAAAGAGTGAACAGTATCCCAACAAAAATCCTCAGTTTAAGATTAGTATAGTAAAAATATTCCAAAATGATCTGTTCACATTAAAGTTCTCTAGTGAGTATTACAGCAACATCACAAAGCAAAGCTCTGTTGCTAAAGACAAACACTAAAAAAAAAAAATAATAATAATAATAATAAATTTTTTTAAAAAATTAAAAAAAAAAAAGAATTATTATTCAGTGGGAAGGAGAAATGAGGGCACCAAGGCAAGTCATCCTCTAAGATATTCTGTCAGATCCAAGAAATCAATCAATATAGTGTTTTTTTAATTAACACATCAAAACTAAGTTCAAACAATGATACAGTAAGTTAGTATAAAGATAATGATGTAAGAATGTCAATTTAGAATCTAGCAATTTGTGACTTCTTGTCAGCACAAAAATGAAGAGAAATCCTGTTTAGTAATCAAGACCGCAAAGCAGTCCTTCTAGCTCAAAGCCACCCAAGCTTCCAAGCTGAAATCAGTAATGTGGAATGAGCAACTTACTCCAGGCCACTTGGAAGAGGCTGACTTCACTTGCTCTCTCCCGTCCCTCTTATGAAGAGGATGTGTATATCAGGTACAGTGCTTCTAACCTGCCACAATCTCTATAGAAAAGGTGTGTAGGTTTAAGACCGTCTGCCCTCAAGCTGTTTTAGAGTTATTACTAGTCTCCCGACCCCGGACCCCACATTCTAAAACACTTGAATAGCACTTTACCGTGTCTGGACTTCCTTCCAGGAGGACATTGATGGCTCTGTTGACATCTCCATTGCAGTCATGCAAAGCAATCACACATTCATCCTGGTTTTTGCCTGTGATATCAATCAACTGGAGGAAGAGAAGAGAAAAACGATCAGTAGCCATAAGTAATTTTATACTCCTAAGAGGAAAGCTGATGAAGGAATGAGATACCAACTATATTTGAACAAAGCAAAATTTAACACCTATGGTTTACAGATGGAGTCAAAAATATTCAGAGTAATTCAGCACCAAGTGGAGAAACAGGCTGAAACACACAAGCTCCTGTTGTACCTATCATTTTCCACCTTACTTCCTAGATCCAAGGGGCTGAGAACATAGGTGGTAAGGTATGAATGTGGCGTGTACTTGGTATGCACAAGATTCTGGGTGTGGCCAGGTGTGGTGGCACACAACTGAATTACCAGCACTTGGGAGGCAGAGGCAGGCGGATCTCTTGTGAGTGTGAGGCCAGCCTGGTCCACAGAATGAGCTCCAGGACAACCTGTCTCGAGGGGGAAAACAAAACAAAAAGATTCTGGGTGTGTCAGAAGAAACACACACAAACCAAAAAAGTTTTGGACATGGTAACTATCCACAGGAATGCAGTATATAACACAATGAAAACAATTATTCAGTGAGCTAAACTGTCAATGAATATAATTATTGTTCTTGGTGTGTGCGATGTGTATACAGCAGGAATGTGGGTGCCACAGTCCGTATGTGAAGGTTACAGGACAGCTTTGGGATCAGTCTTGTATTGCCATCTTGAGACAAGTCTCTCTTTTGTCGTCCACCACTGAATAAAGGAGCTAAGGATTCGCCTGTCTCCACCACCCACCTCACAGTAAGTGGACCAGGAGTACAGATCTTTGCTCCTATGCATAGTTTGCGAGGCTTTTGGGACTCAAACTCAGGTCTACAAGCACTTTCCCCACTGAGTCCTCTCCCTGCCCAGCATTTAATCTTGCTTTTCATTCTGATATTTTCCTGGGTTTTTTTTTTTTCTTTTTCTTTCTTTCTTCTTTTTTTTTTTGTTTGTTTGTTTGTTTGTTTGTTTGCTTGTTTTTTGAGACAGAGTTTCTCTGTGTAGCCTTGGCTGTGCTGGACTCTCATTGTAGACCAGGCTGGCCTCGAACTCACAGAGATCCACCTGCCACTGCCTCCCGAGTGTTGGGATTAAAGGTGTGCACTGCCGCTGCCCGGCTCATTCTAACATTTTCACAGAAAACTAGTAGGACACTTACTTGTTTCACCTTCTCCTCAAAGTCAGCATCATTATGGTCCGAAATCATCTGTGCAAGTCGAATTTGCTCTGCAGTGGCCTAAAATTGAGACAGGACCAAGAAACCTCAACCAAGAGGTAAGAGTGAACTAAACAGCTGATATTTACTCACTACCACCCCAGTTTCTTTTTTGTTATTAAGAAAAGAAAGAAAGAAGAAAATTGACAAAAGCAGTAGGCTGCAGATGAAACTCCATAGTAAGGCACTTGCCTAGGATGTGGGTGGCTCTAGGTTCAACCCTCAGCAATGCAACTTCCCCTACAAAATCCAAAGCAGCTTGGTCTGGTGATCCAAGCCTGCAATCCCAGTTACTGTTACTTGAGAGGCGAAGGCAAGAAGATGGAAAGCTCAAGGCTGACCGGGACTAGAGAGTGAGTTCAAGGCCAGTCTAGGCAATTTTATGAAGGCCTGTCTCAAAATAAAAAAATAAAAACAAGACTGGAGAGAGAGCCCAATGATCAAATGTTTATCCAAACTACTCAAAGCTGTGGGGTTCTCAGTACCACAAAAACTTAATTTAAAAAACTGAACAAAGGGCTGAGGTAGAGCACACCTTTAATCCCAGCACTAAAAAGACAGAGGCAGACAGGCATCTGAGTTGAAGGCCAGACAAGGTAAAAGAGAAATCTTATCTTAAAAAAAAAAAAAAAAACACACCCATGAGGACAGCACATGTCTAAATTCATTACACAAAAGCTGACACACAGATTCCAAGTTTGAGGTCAGCCTGGGATACATAGTGAGTACTAGGCCAGCCAGGGCTATCTACCATGACTAAGAAAAGGGAAGGGAAAGGGGTTAAAAAAATAAAAATCATAGAACATATGGGGACATTTAGTCTAGTCTTTCTTATATATTCAATATATTGGACCAGTGGGCTCAATTCAATATTTAACTCATATCTGTATCATTAGTTATTGATTTTGTGATTTACAGCATATCTAAGTCAACTGCAATACCCAGTTCATTTATTCATGTAAAACTTAGCAATGCTCTATAGCAGTGGTTCTTAACCTATTGGTTAACACCCCTTTGAGGGTCAAACAACCCTTTCACAGGGTCATAGATCAGATAGCCTGCATATTAGACAGTTACAATTCACAGTAACAATATTAAAATTACAGTTATGAACTAGCAAAAAACATAATTTTATAGTTGGGGTCACCACAACATGAATTGTATTAAAGGGTGACAGAATTAGGAAGGTTGAGAACGACTGCTCTATAGTGTCTCATTGTTAATTTAGAAGGATTATAGTGAAGATGCTAGCTTCTCACAGGAAAGAAAAAAAAATTCAGGTAAGGCCTCAAGACCTTAGGGGAAATAAAAGCTAAGTCAAGTCTTTCAGGAAAAGGTATCCTGACAACTATGGGCTTAAGAGAGTAAGTAATGCACTGTTCAATCCATCAGCTCAGACACTGGGAGGAAAACAGACATACCCAGTAGCCGGGCGTGGTGGCGCACACCTTTAATCCCAGCACTCGGGAGGCAGAGGCAGGCGGATCGCTGTAAATTCAAAGCCAGCCTGGTCTACAAAGAGTGTCCAGGACAACCAAAGCTACACAGAGAAACCTTGTCTCAAAAATACAAAAAATAAAATAAAAACATACCTAGCACAATATTCCAAATGAAGCCGTAAATCTCACAATAATAAGCAATAAAACCAGAGAGCAGTAGTTCAGGCCTTTAATCTCAGTACTTGGGAAGTAGAGGCAGGCAGATCTCTGAGTTCGAGGTCAGCCTGGTCTACAGATCAAGTTCCAGGACAACAAGAGCTACACAGAGAAACCCAATCCAAATAAAGCAAGCAAAAGAGTAAACATGTTGTATCATAGGTGTCACTGACAGTTATCAACCTGAAATAGGTAAGAATAAGGAGCCTAAATCAACTCCAAAACACAGAATGCTGCTACACTGCATGGGAACCACTATCAGCTGGTAGTTTCATGGACTCACATCCTTAGGTTTATTACCTGTGGTCGCTGCTTGTGCTGTGTCTGGTTTTGGTTTTGAGGTTGTTCCCAGTTTCCCCGGGCTCGGTTAGTGCCCACCGATGTCATCATTTACAGTATATACAAATAACAGTATTTACAAGGAAGAATACTGAAGAGGAAAAAACAGATGGTTAAACGTAGGTAAAATGTTTCAGATTCTTTTTTTATTAGTCCTTTACCACCAATCTCCTTGTTATTCTCAAAGGAACAAAGGAAATTCACCTTTTTTTTTAAACCATTCTTTTCTTTCTATTGGTGCCGCGATAAAACTTTGGCCTTTATATATGCTAGGCAAGCTATCTACCACTGAGCTGTATTTTCAACTCAAGATCCACCTTTTCTTAAGGTATATTTTGGGTTTTAGTGTGAGTTGACCCCAAACACACTGTAGCATTGCTGACCTTGACAACCTAATCATCTCTACTTCCCAGGTGCTATGACTAGAGGTATGCGCCACTGAAACATTTTTTTGTTGCAAACGGATGATAAATATGGCTGCTCATCCATTTTTGTTCATGTGCCTCAGTGATAAAATATATGCTTTGCATACATAAGGTCCCAGGCTCGGTCATCAAACCCTACATCCTAAAATGTATAAAAGCATATGTGATGTTTGTTTGAAGACAAGTCTCTCTATGTGACCTTGGCTGGCCTCAAACTCATGGCAATCCTCCTGCCTCTGTCTCTCAAGTGCTGGCCTATGTGACTTTTTATTTAAGGATGTTAGGAACATAATTTGATTTACTATCTTGCAAATAAACAAATCATCAATATTAAAAAAATCTTCTAAACATGTGAAAGCATCTGATGTCTTTGACAAAAAGAAAGACAATTAACAAACCCTAAAAAATAAATGCCTTCCAGGAGTTGGGCACAGCACATACCTGTAATCCCAGCACTTGGAAAGCTGACCAAGAGAGGATCGTAAATTTGAGGCCAGCCTGGGCAACACAGTAAGATCTGCCACAGAAGATAGACAGACATGAAGGAAGGAAAGGAAGGAGTTGGAGAGGAGAAAGGGGAAGGAGGGAAAGGAGAAAACCTTCTAGATTAGTCTGTAAGTCAAAGAGATTACAATTTAAAATATTGTAGGAGTTGTGGGCTTGGCTCAGTTAAGGACCTAAGTTCATAACCGTAACAGGGGAGTAGAAGAGAACAAATGTACCCAGCATACATTAGAAGCAGCCATGACCTTACCTGCCCTAGACTGACACGTTGTGTGTGACTTCTACTAACTGGGAAAAACAAGTTCACAACTAGCCTTTTCTCTCATGACTCTATTAGGGTGTGTGTTAGTCCTAGTGACTACCTAAAATCCATCTCCTAATTAGCTGACGGCAAGGCAAGGTCTTCGCTGCTGCTTCACTTGGTCTCATGCACACTCTCAAGTAAGCAGAAGGCCATTTCTCTCCACCACTCACCTTCATACAAAAAGTGAATCCCAAATCTGCCCCCAATCAAATGCATTTATCACCAAGTTTTATTTGAAAGGGCTTCTAGGAAATGACTTTAAATTTGAAACTGTTTGCAGGATGACTTCACTCTTTAAAGAGAGAACACAAGAGCCTTCCCAAAACTAGACTATAGTTTCTGTCCTTGCTTCCAAATAACTGTTCTACTAAATTTAACTTCTCTTTCTTCATGTTGTTTTTTAATGTAATCCCAGCTGCTGCTTTGAATAAACAAAGAAAACATTCTTCATCATCATGATGGAGTTATTCAAAATCAGGTTACTTTTCATTGTTTTATTCCTTTCCAAAGACAAATTTATACTTTCCTGATCTACATTTTTTTTTTCACCTACAAAACATCATACAGGGTAATTCTAGACTGCCCAGCAGTGGATTTTAAGATGAGAAGAGCTCTGAAGAAACGTGCAAGGATTAACTAGAGATGTGAACTTCACCTGTTTCTTGGATAACGTGGGGACGGGGTGGGGGGGGGTGTATCAGACTTTGCTGTGGATAAATCCTTCAACAAGTGTCAACAGATTGCACAGGCCTTTGTTTTTTGGTGTGGTTATTAAGCACAAAGACTTCTACTTCACTCCTTATCACCAATAAAAGGGTTTTACAAAACACAGCACAGTTTTTAACCAGTACTCCTTCCCGCTACAAACACGTACAAAGACCTGTAAATTGTATAGTATTAGTTCACTTTCCCAAGTTAGCATTATAGTTATTATAATACTTAATTTACAAAAAACAAGTGTTGTTTAAGTACTGGTGGATCCAAAGCAGCAATAGTGGGGAGTAGGGGGAAAGACTAAAGGAAAATTATGCTTTAAAATCAGATATAAGATAATCAATCCCAACCTACTCCGTAGCTTAAAAATGCTTTATGGTTTTCTATTCCATGTTTGTCAGGGCTTAAGAATTATACCATAAACGTAAGTTGTGAGACTACTTGTACAGATCACAGCACATCTTGCCAAAGTCGATATAAACATATTACAAGTCATACTGAAAGATATAATCAGAAAAAATCCTTCCAATCATTTTTGCTTTTAACTTCCATTTCCCTTTGGATATACTCTGAACTGTGTAAGGAAAATTTAACCCCTAATTAGTAACAATGAGCAACAGGTCAAAAGTAAATAATCTGGGCAAACCACTCAAGGGCACAGAATTAGTAGCACTTTAGTAGCAAACAAAGACAAACACCCAGAGTTCCACAGAGGGAGTAAGTGGCCTTGTTTGTTAACTCTTAGAAAATGTAAGTACTTAAGGGAAGTAGGATAAGAAAGGAACACTATAGGAAGAAGTACAGGTTTCAACAAAGAAAGTGCCCTTGACTACATTTTTAAAGCCAGCTACTTAAAAAAATAGCCAGAGAAATTTTACTGAAAAAAATAAACAATAAGTATTTATTGAGTATCTACTACGTGTCCAATACTTCAGGGAATACAAAAGCATTGTAACTTAGTTGCTGCTCTCAGGGAGCTTACAATCTAATTTGAGAAACAAGTCGGACATCCTCAAGCTGGATGGGGATGGGTAAGGCTTACCACCACTAACAGAAAGACTAACTTCCCTAGACACTTCCTTGGAAAGACCTGCGTCCCATTCCCCAAGCTCCTTCAATCTAACAGAAGTCGTCTTCCCAGTCAGAACCGCTTGGGAGGTGCAGTACATTTTAGCAGTATCTCCCATTCACAACAGAAACAAGCATTGGGATAAGCTAATAATTAAAGACAATGGTGTAGGACCCAAAACAGTTTTATCAACAGATAAACATGTCAATTTTTTCATCTCTAGTAATGCTGGTTCTCAAGCTGACCCACATCCCCTCCCAGCAAGTCACATCAGATATCCCCCAAGGCAGAACATGGGAGGAGACAGAAAAGGATTTCTCCATTGAATAATCGCAGTAAGTCAAAGGCAAAAGAACACTAACAAAATCGCCTTTTACTGTGGTGTTTTTCTTTCCACAACAACCTACACTAGAGGTTACTAAATTTTAATAATAGTGGAAAACAGTTTCTTGTTCGTGACATCACTTTGCAAAGCAATTTAGGGGCTGTCCACCAGGTGAAGGGGCTCAAGAAATTTAGAATTCCATTCCCATTATGAGAAAAATGAACAAATGACCGGTGATCTAGAGACGTCCCTTAGGCGGAACGCAACCCATGGGGGGGGGGGGGCGACTCCATGCCCAGCTTCCCAAATATTATAATTGCTTGGGTACCTCAAACTACAGGACAGACAACAGGAAGCAAGGACGGCAGGAGAAAATCTGTTTCCACGACCAGAGTCGGTGAGAAAGAAGGCAGGGTGATGAGAGGAGCTGACAAAGAGGCTGGAAACGCAGAGGCCAGAAGCCCACGCGCGGAGGATAGGAGCCCCCCCTCCGCGCCACATCAAGAGCCCACGGGGCCACTCGCCTCTCTACCTCCCACCCGGAACAAATTAATCCTCCGCACTCCAAGCTGAGGGCCACATGGGGGAGTTGGGGGGCCAGCTCCACCCCCATCGCACCCCGCCCGCCCCCCAAAACCAGGCCGGATCCGGATCAGAGAGGCCCACAGCGGGCTGGGAAGGGAGGAGGCCTTCCCCACAGACACTGGCCCCAGCCGAGAACCCTACCTCGTCAGGCTGGGCCCAGGCCGCGCTCGCCCGCGCTCTTTCTCGCTCTCCCCCTTCAGGCTCTAGCCGCATGCCCCCCCCCCCACACCACCACCACCTCCGGCTGCCCCAAGCCCCGCCCCGGCCACGCTCCCAAATCGAGGCCCCGGCTCTGGCGCGGCCCACTAGGCCGCGAACCCAACTATAAACAAAACCCCCGGCGGCCAACTACGGGGCTGGGGGTGAGGGTGAGGGTGGGGGGGAGAGGGCGGGCGCCCGGGCTCGCAAACGAGGAGGGAGGGTGTACAGCGAGGAAACACACGGCGTGGGGGGGGGCGCCTACCGCGGGAGGGGAACGCAGACGGGACAGAGGAAAAGGAGGGAGGGTTAAAAAAAAAAAAGGAGCGGGGGGGGGGGGATCTCGGATTTAAAGGGGCCGCGGACAATACCCGGCCCCGCCGCGCTGCCGCTGCCGCCGCCGCCGCCGCCAACGCCGCTGCGCTCCCAACTTTACCTCAGTCTCCTCCACACTGACACCCCGGGCCGCGCCGCCCCTGTCACGTGATGTGAGATTCCCTCCTCCCCGCCCCCCTCCCTCCTTTTCCCTCTCGCGCTCGCTCTCGCGCCTTTCCACTCCCCCCCCCTCCTCCTCCTCCTCCTCCCACTTGCCTTCCTGCGTCCCTCCGCACGTGACGTGAGAGGACCGCGCACGTCAGCGTGCGCGCGCCTCCCCGCCACGAAACACAGCTCCCGAGGCCCTCGCGCCCACCCGGCCCTCGCCCGTATGGTTCCGCCTCCATCACGTGACCCCCGGGCGGCCTTTGCTTCCTCTTACTGGCGAATTTCCGCGTCTCCGCACTCCCAGGTTCCTTTGCGGCGGGAGTCACGTGTCCGGGGGTGGAGCAGGAAGGCTCTGTGCTTAACTAGCGCCCCCATCCACCATGTTTTCTGACCGACTCTAGTTTTGTTTTTTTTTCCCCTTCCCTCCCCCACCCCCCAAAGCCAAATAGAAATGGCTAGAGAGCTCCAGGGAACCTAGGTGCCCCTGGCTAATGCCGAGCCTGGCCTAACGCGCAAGCGTGGCGGGAATAACCTAGCGGGTCTTAGCAGAGAGAGAGAGAGAAAGAGAGAGGCGATGGCGTCTAGCAGTAACTGGCTGTCCGGAGTGAATGTCGTGCTTGTGATGGCATACGGGAGCCTGGTGAGGAGATTCCCCGACTCCATTCCTGCCGTCCCAGCCCAGCCCCTTCACCTGAGCCGTTCCCTGCCTTCTCTCTTCAGCCCCTTAACTTGCTTTGTTCTGGGCTTTCGAATTCTACCCGTACACTGCCCGAGGACTTTTAAGGCAAAGGTCCCCGCCCCCAGCTGCGAACCCTGCCTCGCCCCCTAGGTTCTAGGGCCCAGGTATCACGCCCCCTTGAGACTAGCCCTAGACCCACCCCTTAGCGACCTGGCTTGGCCCCAAGTTTTATCCCACAGCACCCAGCCCTGAAAATATTGTGAACGTGGTTTTGTTGTTTGTTTGTTTGTTTGTTTGTTTTTAACGTAATTCTTGTTATTTCTATAGATGGTTGTGATCTTTTTGGCAGGTATTTGTACTGCTGTTTATTTTTGTGAAGAGACAAATCATGCGCTTTGCAATGAAATCTAGAAGAGGACCCCATGTCCCTGTGGGACACAATGCCCCCAAGGTAGGTCCTTAGGGCGCAAGATAACCCTGATTCTTGGGCGCAAGATTTTCTCTGACTTTAAAAGATGACTGTGTTCATACAATTACTTGGCTTTTCCCCTTCACAAACCAAGCCGTAACTGCCTGCGGACTTGGCTCACTTGCTCATCCCTGCTGCACAACATGGGCTTTATGATCTAAACCAATTCAACTAGAAAGTGCTTCTCATATTCTTCTGAAACTACCAAGTGTTTCATGTTGCTTAGTTCTAGCGTGATGTTGGGAATGGCCACAGAGTAAGAGGACACGCTCAGGCCTGAGGAGCACAGTCCTTGATGAGTGAGGGTGGTGGGGAAGGGGCTCCCCTTTTCTGAGGAATAAGGGAAGTAGGGTGGGGCTACAACCAGCATGTAAAGTGAATATATTAAGGAAGGGGGGGAAGGCGTGTTTGGCCGTAGAAGAAAAAAAATGGTTGCCTTTGCAGAATTTTAAAGATGTCCACTGTGCTTGCCTCGAGTTGCATAAGACTCTGGGTTTGATTCCTGACACTACAAAAAAAAAGGGGGAAAGCGTTAATCGCCCTATTCTACCTCTCAAGTCGAGCCTAAGGAAGAAATTACCTAACAAGTTTTTAATTTTGCTCTTGCTCTTTGTTTTGTATTTTGAGACATATTGAACTATTGTAACCCAAGATGGCTTTCTCACCATGTAACCTCAAAGTGGTCCTTCTGCCGGAACCCCACAAGTGCTGAGATTACTAAAATAATGTACCAAATCAGACCACATTTTTAAAAAGATAGATAATCATGCTGGCCGTGGTGGCGCCCGCCTATAATCCCAACACTCGGGAGGCAGAGGCAGGCGGATCTCTGAGTTCGAGGCCAGCCTGGTCCACAGAGTCCAGGACTGCCAAGGCTACACAGAGAAACCCTGCCTAGAAGGGAGATGGGAGCTGGGGTTTCAAATAGCCATCTTAAACCTAATATAGATAAGTCAGAAGGCTTTTTGTGTGCATGTGTGTTTGTGTGGAAGCCATAATGTGGCATATTCTTAGTTGCTCTCCACCTTAGTTTTGGAGGCTGGATCTCCAGGAGTTTGCCAGTTTGTTGGCAGCTGGTGTTTTTCAGACAGGAGCTCCTGTTTCTTCGGAGAGAGCTAATACGTAGGTCAACATGCCATTGAACTGTGCCACGGTTAGAAACAGGCTCCTCCATCCCTGGTTTGTGAGATGCTGGAGCCTGAACCCAGGAACCTGGTGCACACTAGGCAAGCGCTCTGCCAGCTGGGATAACGCCGCTGTTGTGAATCAGAGTCTCACGCTTTCGCTTTCCAGCCTTGCACTGTTTAGTAAGGTAGCAGCTGACTTTACCACCTTGCGTCTCTGACGCTCCACATCACCAACATCAAGCTCTACTGGTTGAATTGCATAGCTTTGCACACACTGTCACCTCCCAAAAATGGTCTTTACTTGGCTTCCTCCTTCATTCCCTTTCGGTTTGTTTGAGGCTAAGGGTCTCTTGTGGCCCATGCTATCCTCTGGAACTCACCGGTAGCCAAAGTTTCCCATGAAATCCTCATCTCCCTCCTCCGTGTCTTGAGTGCTGGAATTAGAGGCATGTGTCGAAATACCAAACTCCTTAGTTTAGATCTTAGTTTAAAGTTTTTTCCTCAAGAGAGGAATGCATATTACATATTTCTGCTTTGTTTTTTGTTTTTCAGAGATAGGACTTTTCTATGTAGCCTTTACCCTGGAACTCAGAGCTCCACCTGCCTCTGCCTCCCGAGTGCTGGGATTAAAGGCGTGGGCCACCACATCCTGTGTATGTTACTTTTTTTTGTTTTGTTTTTCGAGACAGGGTTTCTCTGTGTATCATCCTTGGCCATCCTAAACTCGCTTTGTAGACCAGGCTGGCCTCAAACTCACAGCGATCCCCCTGCCTCTGCCTCCCGAGTGCTGGGATTAAAGGCGTGCGCACCACGGGCGGCTTATATTACACATTGTAATGCAAGCCTCTTTGTATTCTTAGGGTACCTTGGGTTTCTCATTACAACATTGCCACAGTTTGTCTGCTGTCTTGGTTAAGATGAGCTCTTTTTCAATAGATAATAAATTTCAAGATTGCATCCCGGTGATAGCTCACACTAGGTTCTATACATAGGAAATTGTCAATAAATTGTTGTTTAGTGAGAAATGGGTAATAACTAAAGCTAACCCATGGCTCCAGTAACTCCTAGAGCGTGGTCTTTCATTAGCCAGTGGAAAGGCTGAAGGAGGATGCTATGGACTGCACTGTCAGCCATGTCCTTTCCCTTGGCTATAGGAAAGGACCATGGGGGTTGGTTTCTAACGTGATGATGGATTAAAGCTTAGCTATTCAGTGCCGTCTAGACTACATAATGTCAAAGTTCCTCACATACGTAGGCAGACAAAATCTAACTTTGGGGGCTTTGTTTTGTTGTTTAGGGGGGTTGTTTGTTTTGGGTTTTTGTTTTTTAAGACAGGGTTTCTCTGTGTGTCCCTGGCTGTGCTAGATCCCACTCTGTAGACCAGGCTGGGTTGGAACGCACAGAGATCTAACTGCCTCTGCCTCCCAAGTGCTGCGTTACAGGCATTTACCACCACTGCCCAGCAAAATCTAAGTTCTGAAAGTGTAAACAAAACTACTTGGAAAAATAGTTGAACTTTATATGGTAAGAACATATGTATAGCTGCCTAATCCTTGGCCCAAGGTCCTATAATAGAAAATTTTATTTTGGGGGGCTCTGGCATCCCTTAAGATTAGACAGATTAAAAACTGATAATGGTTGCTTCTGGATGTGTGAGAATCAGCACATTAAGTAATTTTTAGTACATTTTTCCTTTTCATGACAAGGTCTTACTGGGTAGCCCAGGCTAGATTGTAACTGTAGCCCGGGCTGACCTTGAACTTGGAGCAGCCCTCCTGCTCTCAGTCTTTGTGGCACAGGAAGTGAAGTGGTGCTAGAGCACGTGGCAGCTTCTCTCTGTTTTGTTTTTTCCTTCAACTCAGGGAGCTCTTTTTTAAATCATCTTTATTTTATGTGCATGTATGTCTGTGTGAGGGTGTCAGATCCCCTGGAACTGTAACAGACAGTTGTGAGCTGCCATGTGGGTGCTGGGGATTGAAATCAGGACCTCTTAACCAGTGCTCTTAACTGCTGAGCCCCTCAAGAAGTTTTTTCTTTTTTTTTCCAAGACAGGGTTTCTCTGTGTAACCTTGGCTGTCCTGGACTCGATTTGTGGACCAGGCCGGCCTTGAACTCACAGAGATCCTCCAGCCTCTGCCCTGTCCACCCACCTCTCAGTGCTGGGATTAAGGGCCTGCCCCACCACGCCCAGCCCTCAGTAAGTTCTTTGTAACATCTAATCACGATTCTTCTTCTTCTTCTTCTTTTTCTTCTTTTCGTTTTTCGAGACAGGGTTTCTCTGTGTAGCCTTGGCCATCCTGGACTCACTTTGTAGACCAGGCTGGCCTCGAACTCACAGCAATCCGCCTGCCTCTGCCTCCCGAGTGCTGGGATTAAAGGCGTGCACCACCACGCCCGGGCCCGGCCAGGATTCTTTTAGTCCAATTTCAAATCAGAAATAATGCTGGTGTCAACCTAAAGAAATTCTGGCAAGTTAATAAGCCAGGCGTGGTGGCGCACGCCTTTAATCCCAGCACTCAGGAGGCAGAGGCAGGTGGATCACTGTAAATTCAAGGCCAGCCTGGTCTACAAAGCAAGTCGAAGACAGTCAAGGCTACACAGAGAAACCCTGTCTCAAAAAAACAAATTCTGGCAAGTTAAAACATCTGGCTTAGGGACTGAGAAGATGGCTCAATGATTAAGAGCTCTTGCTGGCCAATCATGAGGACTGGGGTTCTGACCCATGTCACATGTACAACCCGTGGTATAAACCAGGGGTCCCTTGTCCCCTGTAACCCAGCTCTGAGGGCTGTAGAGACTAAAGGGTTGCAGGGTCTTGCTGGCTTCCAGCCTCAGTGAGAAAACCCAAGCCGGAGAAAGAGTGCTGGAGGAAGACACCTGATACAGGCATGCACAGCTCCGCAGGTGCAAACACAGCTGCAGGAGAGAAAAGCCGGGTAGATGGCACACTCCAGTCCCAGTACTCCTAAGTAGAAGCAAGTGGTTCTCTCTTGAGTTGGAAGTCAGCCTGCTCTACATAGTTTCAGGGAAGCCAGAGCTGCATAGACTGTGCCTCAAAATTCAAAGGAGAGAGAGAGAGATTTGGCTTTGAGGTGTATATTAGAGAGTCCCAAACACATTGTTGGGTTTTCTGTTTCACCTTGGTTTACATGCTCTGGCCCCTTTACAGATTGTTGGGAAGCAGAACATACATAGTGATGGTGTGTGCTTTTCTGTGAATGCACAGGACTTGAAAGAGGAGATCGATGTTCGACTGTCCAGGGTGCAGGATATCAAGTATGAACCCCAGCTCCTGGCAGATGATGACACCAGACTGCTGCAGCTGGAAACCCAGGGCAATCAAAGTATGTGACAAGCTCCTGGAGGATGTGTCACTGAGAAGTCCCAATGTAGTGACAGTTTTAAGAATTATGGGGCCTGGCGAGATGGCTCAGCGGTAAAGAGCACTGTCTGCTCTTGTAGAGGACCTGGGTTCAATTCCCAGCAACCACAGACAGGATGGCTTATAACCACCTGTGAGATCTGGTGCCCTCTTCTGGCATGCAGGCGTATGTGCAGGCAAAACACTGTATATATAATAAATATTAAAAGAAAAAAGAGAAAAAAAAACTTTAAAAAAGAATTCTGGAATTTTGGTTTCTTTAAAAAACAAAATCAAAACAAATATTATTATAAGAGCATGCTTTGGACTGTCCACAACAGCTGACCATGAGTTGCCTCGTTCTACCAAAGGTATGGTTTTTGCCAGCTACAGATGTTTTTGGCGATTGTGTGGCATTTGAAATTCTAGGAACTGTTGAGTAGGGGGTATGTAAATTCTACAGCCCCGAGAGGTGTGTGTTGTTTAAAAAATAGATTTTTAAAAGTTGGGTGGCAACCTGGTCTACAGAGCAAGTTCCTGGGCGGTTTGTTAGTAGCCATGGTCAAAGAAGAAGAAAAAGAAAATAAATTAGACTCAGGGTTCAGTTGACACCTCCCTCGCTCTCCTTCCTTCCCCCTCTAGCCTTGTTTCTTTACCTTGTGTTGGGGTGTGAAACTGGGATGGGGTGGGAGTGGGGGCAATAAAGGGTGGGAAAAGAAAAGCCCACAAAGTAAGCAAAACCCAGCTACATCCACAGCTTAAGAATTCCTCTACTGCCGGGCGTGGTGGCGCACGCCTTTAATCCCAGCACTCGGGAAGCAGAGGCAGGTGGATCTCTGTGAGTTCGAGGTCAGCCTGGTCTACAAAGTGAGTCCAGAACAGTCAAGGCTACACAGAGAAACCTTGTCTGGAAAAAAAAAAACAAAACAAAACAAAATAAAAAGAATTCCTCTACTGTTGGAAGTTTCAACACCTGTACCAAACCCCCATAGTCCTCAGTTATTGGATATATGCCAGATACAAGGAAGCAGTTTGTTAACCGATTGTACTCTTGGGGTATTTTGAGAGTAATCACTGAAACTAGTCTTTTCCTCAACAGGTTGCTACAACTATCTATACAGGATGAAAGCTTTAGATGCGATCCGCGCCTCTGGTAAGTTAGTTGCAAGAGTGCACTGAAGAGTCTAATGCTAGGGGCACAGTGAGAAAGATGTTGGGATTTGTCCTTTGACACATTATTATGGCTAGAAGGAGTTTCCTAGGGTTCTGAGGGTACTATATTGAAAGAAACCGTTGTAAGTATCCAGATGTGGTGGTGCACACCTTTAATCCCACAGCTCGGGAGGCGGACGCAGGTAGATCTCTGTGAGCTAAGACCAGCCTGGTCTCCATAGGGAGTTCCAGGGCAGACAGGGTTAGCTACATAGAGAGATGCTGTCTTTAAAAAAAAGAGCTGAATCCCCTTGGTTTGCTCTTTTTTTTTCTTTCTTCCTCCCCTACCCCCTGGTTTTTGAGACAGGGTCTCTCTGTAGACCTGGCTGCTTCACTCTGTAGCCAAGCTGGCCTTGAACTCACAGAGATCACCCTGACTCTATGATTAAAGGATTGTACTCTCACCTCCTGAAGGTGAATTATTTTTTTCACTTGAAGTGAATTTTTTTTTCCTCCCAAGTGACTTACCTTGGTTTGAGTGTTAACTGGAGATATCGTCTCACATGGCCAATGCAGAGAGCTTCTGCTTTTACCTCCCAGTGCTTATTATGGGCACTGTGCCGCAACACCAAGTTTACTCGATGTCAAGCCCAGAGCTTCTGGTGTGCTAAATAAACATCCAAACAGCTGAACCACATCCCCAGCCCAGTTTAACATTTCTTTTCAGGGGAACTTGCTGGTTTGTTCTTATTTTTAAGACAAAGTCTTGATATTAGCCCTGGCAGACCTTCAATTCACAGAGACCCACCCTAGTATTGGGATTAAAGGAATACACCACCACACTGTCTTTAATTACTATTTTTATGTTGTATATATTGTGTGCCTGCATGGGTTTATATGTACTGTTTGTGTAAAGGAGTCCAACAGAGGGCATCAGAGCCCCTGGAACTGGAGTGACTTCCAGGTGGTTGTAACCCTCTAAAGCCAGGTCTGCTGCAAGTGCAGCAAGTGCTGTTACTGCTGAGCTCTCAAACCCCAGGTTTATGTTTTATTTTGGGGGGGACTTTATGTTAGGAGGTTGTAGGCCTTCTTTATTTATTTTTTGTTTTTGCCACAGATTGATGCAGTGAAGCTTAGGCCTTACTCAACATCCTTCTGCCTCAGCCTCCCAAATGTTGGAATTCTAGGTATGTGCTGCTACACTGCACCTAGTGTACAATGTTGTCTTTTAAAGTTCTCCTGAGGCCTTTAGTTTCATGAATTGAGTCATGATAATCGTTTTCCCACAACACAATGTGGGAAGTGTAATATCTGGTTTTTCACTGTTATTGGATTTTTTTTTTCACATTATGTGATTACTTGCATGCTTTTACGTCAGTTGAAAGAGTTTATATCTTAATCTTAAAGCCGAGATGTTGATGGTATCATACAGAACTTAGAGTTGTGTGGCGACACCCACATAACCATGTGGGCATAGCAGTGTCCATCTGATCTTAATTCTGTTAGAATCTGCTTTCAGCTCATTCGTGTCAGTAGATACAATCTTTTTATTAATGTATATTAATTTTAAATTTGGGGTTTTTGGTGATAGTTAAAGCTGTTTCTAAGTTTGGAGAATTAACTACGAAAAAAACAGAGAAGAGGTATAATTGTGCTGTTTTCTTCTCAGAGATCCCATTTCATGCTGAAGGCCGGCACCCCTGTTCTTTAATGGGTAAGAATTTCCGCTCTTACTTGCTAGATCTGCGAAACACTAGCACTCCTTTCAAGGGTGTTCGCAAGGCCCTCATTGATGCTCTGCTTGATGGATATGAGGCAGCCCGCTATGGGACAGGGGTAAGTTGGAAGGGTAGTGTTCCCGTCAACAGGTGGGGTGACGTGCTCCACGCAGACACTGATTGTCCTCTCTATTTCTGAAGGTCTTTGGCCAGAGTGAGTACTTGCGGTATCAGGAGGCCTTACGTGAGCTGGCCACTGTGTGAGTATGCTGGGGCATGGCAAAGAATGCCAAGTTAGACATAGAAGTGCAGTTACGAGAAGAATCGAGGAGAAGGTCTAGGCTAGCAAGACAGTCTCTAAATAAATAAGCAAAATGGTATAAAAGAACACAGAAGTGCTAGGCTGGTCCCATGAAACCTGCCAGGATTAAGAAACAGACATTTTGTTCTCTGAGCTAATAAGAGAAACTTCTACTTTGTATGCATATTTTGGTTTTATTTTTGTTTTGGATTTTGGGATTTTTTGTTTTTGTTTTGGTGGGGGTTTTTTTGTTTGTTTATTTTTTGGTTTGGTTTGGTTTTGGTCTACCCAACTAAAATATCAAAATGGTCTGAGCATGGTGGTGCAGGCCTTTCATAGGCAAAGTTGGGTGGCAGGCAACCTGTCTACAGAGTAAGATCCTGGGTGGACAGGGCTACAGAGAGGAACTGTCTTTAATCCCAGCCCTTGGGAGGCAGAGACAGGTGGATCTCTATAAATGTGAAGCCAGCCTGGTCTACAGAGTAAGTTCCAGGACAGCCAGGACTATACAGAGAAACCTTATCTCAAAAAACAAACAAACAAAGGGGGCGGGGAGAGTGGTATAGCTAGCAAAGGAATGAGAGTTCTCAGCACATAAGGACTCCTGTTCTAGGGTCCGCCTTTTGTGCTTTGGTGCAATGAAAGTAAATTAAGTTCTAGGGCCTGGAGAGATGGCTCAGAGGTTAGGAGCACTGTATGCCTTTCCAGAGGTCCTGAGTTCAATTCTCAGCAACCACAACCATCTGTATGGAGATCTGGTGCCCTCTTCTGGCAAACAAGTGTGTATGCAGATGGAGCACTCATATACATAAATGAGTGCACTTTTTAAAAGCCAGGCACAGTGGTGCAAGCCTGTAATCCTAGCATTCAGGGAGGCCGAGGCTACCCTGATCTACATACAAAGCAAGTCGTTGACAGCCAAGGCTACATGGAGAAACCCTGTCTTGAAAAAAACAAAAAGAAAATGACTTTAATTCCAACTTTTCTTAAAAACCATGTAAAGTGATGTAATCCCGTCTTTAGGGAAAAACATCAGTAGAGAGTCAGCTTTTGAGCATTTGTTCATTATGCCACTTAGGTTAATCGTAACTGAGCATGCATGCTGAAAAAGGAAAGCCAACCTAGAGCTGGTTACCAGGGTATGAGGTCATAACACAGTTGTAGAATGCTTGCCAAACATGCACTTTCCTGTGCACATGTGCAGTGCACGGAAACTTGCAGGCACATACACACAAATAAGAAATGAAAAATCTTGAAAGAAGTTAGGCAGGAAACCTGTTAAAAACTCACTTGAGACCTGGATATGGTGGCACACACACTCGGGAGGTAGCGGCAGGCGGATCTCTGTGAGTTCGAGGCTAGCCTTGTCTACAAAGCAAGTCCAGGACAGCCAGGACTATAAGAGAAACCCTGTCTTGTAAAAAACCAAAAAACTAACTCACTTGAGCCAGGTGCACACTTTCACTCCCAGCACTCAGAAGGCAAAGGCAGGTAGATCTCTGTGGGTTCAAGAACAACCAGGGCCACACAGAGAAACCTTATCTGAGAAATGTATTTGCTATATATTTTGTTAGAGATTTTGTTGTTTTGTTTTTATTATGGCTTTTTGAGATAAGGCTTTATTTCCTGCAATTCAAGATAATTCTCTTCCCTTAACCATCTTGAGTCTTACTGGTATATGCCCCCATACCTGGCTCTTACTGCTTTTTAAAAATCCTGGTTTCTGGAAAGGTTTGATGGATAACAATGGAAAAGAATAGGCTTTGAAACCTGATAAATCTGTGTAGCTTTGTGATGTTATTGGAATCTTGGTTTGGTTTTTTTTTTTTTTTTTGGGTTCTTTTTGTTTGTTTTTTGTTTTGTTTTGGAGGGGGTGGGGGATGGTTTTGGTTTGGTTTTTCTAGTTAGGGTTTCTCTGTATAGCCTTGGCTTTGTAAACCAGGCTGTTCTTGAACTCAAAATGATCTGCCTGCCTCTGTCCCTCTTTATTTATTTATTTTTTTTTTAAGATTTATGTATTTATTTATTATGTATGTATGTATACAGTGCTCTGCCTACATGTACACTTGCATGCCAGAAGAGGGCACCAGATCTCATTATAGGTGGCTGAGAGCCACCATGTGATTGCTGGGAATTGAACTCAGGACCTTTGGAAGAGCAGCCAATGCTGTTAACTGCTGAGCCATCTCTCCAGCCCTTTTTTGTTTTTTTTTTGGTTTTTGAGACAGGATTTCCCTGTGTAGCCCTGGTTGTCCTGGAACTCACAGCGATCTGTCTGCCTCTGCCTTCCGAGTGCTGAGATTAAAAGCATGTGCCACCACAGCCAGCTCTGATTTTTAGTTCTTACCCTGCAAAGTTGATGCTACAGTATTAGAGATGTTAGGGTGTTGGTAAGTGAGCTGTTGGCAAGTCACAAGTGCTATGTGCCTTCTGACATGATATGTACCCAAGAGTTTGATTTTATTTCTCCTCTTTGGTCTGGGAATGTTAGCAACATGCACATTAGAGCAGTCAGCAGAGTTACAAGCTTTCTGTAAGCAGAGCAAAATAAAAGCGAGACCCCAGCATGATGGCCTGATTCCTGTAAGGCCAGCCTCACTTACACAGTAAGACCCATTCTGTCCTTGTTCCCTCCCCACATCCCTAAAAAGAAAGGGTGGCACTGGAAATAAGTACTTAGTAAAACCTGCTTGCCTTGATAATCTAAATTAGCAAATGGTCTTAGTAATGAATTGATTGGGTTTTTGTTGTGGTCTTTTGGGGAATGGGAGGTTTCATTTTGTGGTGCGTGGGGTTAGCGGAGACTTGCTATGTGGACCAGACTGGCCTTGAATTTTGAGATCCTTCTGCCTCTTGCAGTTACAGGGGTTTGCAAGCATGCCTTGCTTAGTAACTAGTAAAATAGGTGAGAGACAATTGTACCTGCACTTACTGGGTGGGATAATCTCTGAATTGTATTCTGGGTTTTTGTTCTGATAGTCACTTTCCATCAGTTTTATTTGTGTGTGAGTATGTGCAGAGGTTCTGGCTGAGAGGCAGAGTTACAGATGCATGCTGTAGTTGCTCTGCTCTTCTGGGGGAGCAGTGTGTGCTCTTAGCCAGAGTCATCTCTCCAGCCCCGTTCCTGCCAGTTCTCATTAAGTCTATGCCTGTTGTGTATTCTGCAGAGTCAAAGCACGGATGGGCAGCTCTCAGAGACAACACCAGTCAGCGGCCAAAGACCTAACCCAGTCGCCTGAAATGTCGCCAACAACCATCCAGGTCACATACCTTCCCTCCAGTCAGAAGAGCAAACGTCCTAAGCACTTTCTCGAACTGAAGAGCTTTAAGGACAACTATAACACACTAGAGAGTACGCTATGATGGCTACACAGGTGCCAGCCGTGCGCCTTTGGCCTGTCTGGCTCAGCAGGCCCAGACTTGATTGGCCGAAGCTTGTGTGGAGCCCAGAGTTCTTTCGGAGCTGTGTCTAACAGGTCCTTCCCAGCCCTTTCTTCTCTTGGCTAAGACGTGTTCTCTCCCAGTAGCACTTTTTCTGGATTTGAATTCAAATGTCATTGTCAAAGCTTCCTTGGAAATCCTTGCTTGTTTTTGGCTGTAATTCACCTACCCTGTTCAATGCTGTTTGGCCCCAATGGTGTAAACTGAAGTGAGATGCCTTCTGTATCTACCCCATAGAAACATTTGGGTTTAGACCATCACAGATTTGATTGGTGGAAAAGTCAGGCAGGACCTCCTGAGGAAAGGGGAGTGGGTGGGCGGAATGTCCTCTGGAATTTGGTGCTCATTCAAACAAGCTGTATAGAGGCATGAACATGACTTTCCTGAGGCGGAAGCATCTGTCCCACCTTCACCCAATACTGTTATGACAAGTAAAAGTATGTGTTCTGGCACGTTGTATAACCTATGCTGAGATGGTGAGACACAACGTGAAGAAGTGGTTTTCTCTAAATTCAGTGTATTAGTCTCAGTTTACAAATTATTTAATAAAATTAACTACTAAAAAAAAAACCTGAGTCATTTCTTTAGAACAACAGACATTTGATGTATGTCCGCATTGGCTTTACAGGACAGGGCGTGAAGCTTTGCTGCCAGAAACGGGTTGGAGTCTGTCTGCATCTAGACCACAGACAGTCTGAAATCCCAACAGAAGAAATCCTGAAATAAGGACTGTGTGGCCCATGCTTGTCGCCTGGCCTTGTCACCAATAGGAAGCTGGGGAACCAGGGTTCCCTTCCGGTCACCAGGGCAACAGGCCCAAGTGACCAGTCAACTCCCAGAACCAAGTCATTGTTGGACGCCTTAATGTTGCTATGACAACTGAAACCACGGTGACCCAACTAAACAGAAAGGAGAGCTGCTCAGTGTCCTCAGACTTAGTGTGTCTTAGATATGTCTGTGGAGAAAATTACAAAAGTAGAAGAGGTACGCAGAGTTGGAAGGAGGGTTGGAGGTTGGCGGAGGAGTTTCCCTTGATGTTTTCCAGGTGGTTTCACCCAAGGTACAGGATTCTTGAAAGGGGCCCTGGAAGCGTGCAGGAGAGTGAGCAAAAACGGGGAACTCCTGCTGGAACACAGAGTGGCTGTTCACATATGTCTCCTCTGGCCCCTGTATTTTCTCTTCAGTCTATTCTGAGAAATGTAGGGCTTTTTCGCACTTCCCCTGAGAAACGTGACGACTACATTCCTCAGAAGTGGATCTGGTGGTAAGATTCTTGTAATCAAGGGCATCAACAGAACTCCTCTCTCTTGCAGAATTTGCAAAGAGCCATGTTGCTTAAGAAGATGGTCAACAGGTAATCTGTGTTTCCATCTCCTCCCATCAGGGTGTCTTCTCCAATCTGCTGTCCTTGGGGGACTTGTCAAGGAGGAGAGCTTTGTGCACAGAAACACTCCACTAGCAGCTGTGCCTCCAACCCTAAACTTCTTTAAAGGAAGTGGTGCCGAAGCAGGGCTGGAAGCTCATGCCTGAAATCTGTGATGAGCATGAGTCTGAGGCCGGCCTAGGCTACCTTTAGTTGATACGCTCTTAAAAACCCCATGGGGAGACCGAGCATGATGGCAATGATGCTTTTGATCTCAACACTAGAGGGCAGAGGCAGATGGGTCTCTTGAGTTTGAGCCCAGACTAGTCTACATAATTCAAGGGAATAGGGGCTTTATAATGAGACACTTTTTAAGGGAGGGTGACAGATCGCTGATAGACTGCTTGCCTAACATACACAGAGCTTTGGTTTTATTTCCCAGCATTCAGGAGATAAAGACAGGAGCATCCAAGGTCCAGAGTTAGCTACATAGTGAGTTGGAGGCCAGCTTGTGTCACATGAAATTGTCTTTTTTTTTTTTTTTTTTTTTTTTGGTTTTTCAAGACAGGTTTTCTCTGTGTAGCCTTGGCTGTCCTAGACTCGCTTTGTAGGCCAGGCTGGCCTCGAACTCACAGCGATCTGCCTGCCTCTGCCTCCCAAGTGCTGAAACTGTCTTTTTAAAAGGGGGATGTGTGTAGCTGGGCATGGTGGCATACATCTTTAATCCCAGCATTTAGGAGGCAGAGGCAGGTGGATCACTGTGAGTTCGAGGCCAGCCTGGTCTACAAGGCAAGTCCCGGACAGCCAAAGCTACACAGAGAAACCCTGTCTCAAAAAGGGGCCAGGGGAGGGCCTGCTGGCGGTGGTGCACGCCTTTAATGCCAGCACTGGGAGGCAGAGGCAGGCGATTGCTGTGAGTTCAAGGCCAGCCTGGTCTACAAAGTGAGTCCAGGACAGCCAAGGCTACACAGAGAAACCCTGTCTCGGAAAAAAACAAAAAACAAAAAGGGGCGGGGGGAGGGGGGAATGTGTGTGCTGTGAGATGGTTCAGAAAACACTAGCTGCTCTTCTGAAGGTCTTGAATTCAATTCCCAGCAACCATGTGGTGCCTCACAACCATCTATAAAGGGATCTGTTGCCCTCTTCTGGCATGTAGGTGTACATGCAGACGTTACTCCTATACTTTAAAAGTAGATTAAAAAATAAAAAGTTGCTGGGCAGTGATGGTACATGCCTTTAAACCCAGCACTCAGGAGTCAGGTGGCCGGGTCTCAGAGTTTGAGGCCAGCCTGGTCTACAAAGTGAGTTCCAGAACAGCTAGGGCTACACACACAAACCCTGTCTCAAAACACACACACACACACACACACAGTGTTTTGAGACTCAGACATAGATGGCACAACTTTGAGTTTCCTTTTTTGTGTTGTAACAGCTAACGGCTCTGCCTCTACTCATGACATTGGTTCAGTAACCCTGAACCTGAGCCTGGTCTAGCTACCCTTCCAAGAGGTCACAAAGCAAATCACGCTGCTGAGGACTTGTCTCTGCTACTAACTCATTTAATTCCCTGAACCTGGGGCAGGTGGCAGAGTTCACATACTCACTGTCAGTGGCAGATGACATTGAGCCAACGGAGAGACCCATACGCGGCCCTAAGGATGCAGGACGCTATGCAACAGGAATTAGCACTGTCCAACAAGCAGCTGCTGCTGGTGAGTCCTAGGAAGGCAGCCTGGAGTCTCCCCACTTCCTGCTCTATGTTCCTACCAGCTGGGATATCAAGCACTTCTCTGGCGGGACTTAACCCATATCATATGCCTCTCAGGTTTTTTCATTATTTTATCAGAACATTACTTTAACATCAAATGTCACAGCTCACCAGGCAGTAGCGGTGCACGCCTTTTATCCCAGCACTTGCAGGTGGATCCCTGTGAGTTGGAGGCCAGCCTGGTTTACAAAGTGAATCCAGGACAGCCAGGGCTGCACACAGAAACCCTGTCTCAAAAAGCAAAACAAAACCAATGTCAAAGCTCTTCAGTAAGTGATTATTTTTAAATGTACCATTGTTTGCATATGGCAGTCTTGGTTTAGTTTTTAGGCTTAATGAAGCTTTGTTTTCTTGTGTTCTTTGGGTTTGGTTTGGTTTGAAACAGGGTCTCACTAGAGCTCCATTTTTCTCTACCTCATGCATGCTGGAAATAAAATGAACCAGCAAACCCAGCCAAGGGTTTTATTTCATGTGTTTTAAAAAATAATTTGTTTATTTTTATGTGCATTGGTATTTGTTTGTTTTGTTTTTGAGACAGGGTTTCTCTGTGTAGCCTTGGCAAGACCTTGTCTTAAAAATAAATACATAGGCGGGCATGGTGCACATGCCTCTGGAAGCAGAGGCAGGTACATCGCTGTGAGTTCAAGGCCAGCCTGGTCTACAAAGCGAGTCCAGGACAGCCAAGGCTACACAGAGAAATCCTGTTTTGAAAAACAAACAAAACCCCTACCCAGGTCTGGCCAATGGACAGGATATTCTCCACAGTTGAGTGGAGGGCAGGGACTGACTTTCACACAAACTCTGGTGCCCATATTTGACTACGTCCCCTTGATGGGGAGGCCCAGTGGCACTCAGAGGAAGGATAACAGGCTATCAACAAGAGACTTGATATCCTATGAACATAACAGGGGGAGGAGGTCCCCTCAGTCACATTCATAGGGGAGGGGAATAGGGTGAAAGCGGGAGGGAGAGACAAGGGAGAAACAGGAAGAAACAAGGGATGGGATAACAATTGAGATGTAATATGAATAAATTAATTTAAAAAGTATGAAAAACAAACAAACAAGGTCTTGTTCTGCTTCCCAGGATGGCCTGGAACTTACTAGACATCCTGTCTCAGCTTCCCATGTGCTGGAATTATAAGCATGCCCCACTACCTAGCAGCAGGTGACAGATTTCCAATCCCTGTGCATCATATAGTCCTTGGTCTTCCTTTTTTTTTTTTTAATTATTTTATGAGCATTGGTCAGATTCCCCTGTGTGGATGCTGGGAACTGAACTGGGATCCTCTGCATGGGAAGTTAGTACTGTTAACTGCTGAGCCATCTCTCCAGGCCCAAGTCCTTGGTCTTTCTATCCAGTGACACCCTAAGCTGCCTCTTCTCCCCCGGGTGACAATTGTGATGTCACCTTTTAGTATCTTGAGTACCTAGCTGATTTTCTAGTTCATGGTGATTTCTCAGCAAAATGATCCTTCACCCAGGGAGGGGAAATCAGATAGGCTTCCTCCCCTCCTGATTGACTTTCTCTTCTATGACATCCCTTTGTGTCCCAGCTAAGTCCAGGCCCAAGAGAAGAGACCACAGGGAGGGGAAGGCAACCAGAGACTGAGGAAGAATGTCAGAGAGCCGACAGCACACGTTTACTACCTTCTCTTCCAGGTCCGGCAAGCTGCCTTACACCAGCTGTTTGAAAAGGAACATCAACAGTACCAGCTGGAACTCAATCAGCTGGGCAAAGCTTTTTATGAGGAAAGACTCTGACAGCCACCAAAACACTGCTCTCCCATCATCTCGTCACGCCTGCCAACAGAGCCTCTGCTACCCAAAACATACCCAGACCTGGGGCTTAAAACTGTCCTTTTTTCACTATCATGTCAACTCAAATGTTGCCTCTGGAAACAAGAGTGACACCTTGTGGCCATCGTGGGGTATGCATGGTTGTAAGGGGAGAGGGTATACAACATGGGGTTTAACAAATAAACAAAAAGGTTCAGACTCTGGCCATGCACTTTATTCTCAGCCCTGAGTCTTGGTTTGCTCTTGGCTGCTGTAATTTAACTTCCCAGGTTGTGGGCACCGCCTCAGACCTCAGTTTCCCTGATCTTTTCTAAATGGGTGGGCAAATAGCTTTGCCGTGGCTGTTAATCTACAGGGACTGTGGTACTTGAGTGGGAATCCTCATAGTGTGAAACCACAGATTAGCCTGAACTTCTACTCCTCCCACTCCACAAAACAGGATCCCAACTAATCCCTCCAGGCACTGGGTGCACCGTGTAGCAGGTGCTAAGTATCAGTGGTGGGTCTGAGGGGCTGGAAGAGCATGTCCTTTCTCAAGATACTTGACACTGAAAGTCCTGGAGAGTATTAACTGAGCATATGCACCTGTAGGCCACAAGGAAGCAAATGACACTCAGAGAGACCCCTGCTGTGAGAACATGTCCTCTGAGGTAATTTTTAATACTTTTAAATTGTCAGCTCTCGTCAGTGCTGGCCACTCACCGGTGCCCCGGGGTCTCTGCCTACCGTCAGCTTCCTGTGCCTGTGTCTCCACTGCACAGCTCACACCCGCATCCTTTGTCCTTCCAGTCTGTTTCACTTTGTCTCATTAAGACCTATTCGGGGGCTTTCGCAGATCCTGCTTGAGGTTTAAGAAAGACATGGAGACATCTATATTGTTTAAAGCTGTTGGCCTTTTGCTGGGACGGTCTCTCAGATAGCTACTAACTGAACCAGACTCCTCCAGCACTCTGTCTCCCCAAGTGGTTCCCACTGCCTACCTCCCACTCCATTCCGTCTCCTGCGTCAGTCAGTGTCTACTTGTGTCACTGCCTACCCGGAAGTTTCACCCCTACTTCCTTCCAGAGCTGCAGTTGCCAGCTCTCTATTATGACAAGAATACAGGCAGCTGGGAGGTGGTGGCACACGCCTTTAATCTCAGCAAACCAAAAAAGAAAAAAACAACAACAAAACCAATCAGCAGCAGGAAAATCCTGCTCTAGCTCTTCGGGTTACCCTCTGGCATTGAGGGCTGCATGACCGCCATCTTGGCAATTTTTTTTTTAACATTTTATTATTTATACAGCATTCTGGCCCCTTGTGTGTCTGCATGCCAGAAGAGTGCACCAGGTCTCATTATAGATGGTTCTGAACCACCATGTGGTTGCTGGGAATTGAACTCAGGACCTTTGAAAGAACAGACAGTGCTCTTAACCTCTGAGCCGTCTCTCCAGCCCCCATCATGGCAATTTTGATTTGGTTTCTCTGCATAGCTATGGCTGTCCTGGCTTCGTAGACCAGGCTGGCCTTGAACTCACATGGCAGTTTGATTGTTTTGCCTTGTTTTTTGAGAGAGGGTTTCTCCATGTAGCCTTGGCTGTCCTGGACTCACAGTGTAGACCAGGCTGGCCTCAAACTCAGAGCGATCCGCCTGCCTCTGCCTCCGCCTCCTGAATGCTGGGATTAAAGGCGTGCGCCACCGCGCCCGGCCCCCTTGTCATTAGTGACTAGCCATAGACACTTAGATCAAATGAAACAAAGCTCACAGCCTGGTGGGGAAAGCAGGTCTTGAACAGCAACTATAGGTGTGACCTGAGTTTTGTAGGAGATGAAGCCACAAACACTACCCAGATTTGACAATAAACAAGACTGACTGATTCTCCCTTCCTTCTGTCTGTTCCTGGCCTGCATTTGTCTGCAGTATGCCATCTTCACCTCCTTTTGTTTTTTCAAGCCAGGGTTTCTCTGTGTAGCCTTGGCTGTCCTGGAACTTGATTTATAGACCAGGCTGGCCTTGAACTCACAGAGATCTGCCCGCCTCTGCCTCCAAGTGCTGGGATTAAAGGCATGCGCCACTGCCACTACCACCAGGTCCCATCGTCACCTCTTTAACCTTCCTTCTGATTGGTCTCCGGGCCACTTGCCCATTCCCTGGCAGTATGACCTAGAGTAAAGAGAATGATAAACACATCTGGCTTTCAGGCTTGGCCTTGCCACGCAGGTTGGCCTGGTGCACGTTTCAATATTCTGAGGGGGGGGGAGGGGCTGCTGGGGAGAGGACTCAGTGATTAAAAGCAGAGAACTCAGAATCAATTCCTAGCACCCATATGGTGGCTCAAGATCATCTATAACTCCAGTTCCAGAGGATCCAGCATCCTTTTCTGGCCTCAGCAAGTACCAGACATGCTCCTGGTACACACACACATACAGACAAAACACCCATGCACATAAAATATTTTTAAAGCAATTTTAAGTCTGAGTTTTGGTTGCTTATTTATAAAATGGAAGCAATCCCTACCTTATCAGGTTACTCTGGAAATTAAATAATGCACCTGGAAGAAAGTAAACATACTATGACATGTAAACAGGAAGCTATAACGCTGACCCCCTACCCCATGGTGCTTTCTTCCCTTTCCTCCACTCCCACTAGACTTTATAGCCCACCTCTTCGATTGATTTCTCTCTTCCTCTGTTCATTTTGCACTCACTAGATGCCCCATCCCCTCTGCCTAGATCTCTGACCTTGGCCTGTTGCCTCAGGGCTTGTCAATGCCAAGCTGGCTCCATTATTGGCAGGATGGCCCGCTATAGCACCCATCTTCTCTGACCTTCCCTGTCAATTCTGTGTGTTCTCATCATGTTGCTCAATTGTACGTCTGAAGCCCCTGCTCCTGTAGCTGATGTTATACCCTGGTCTCCCAGCTCAGAAAGGCTTTAGCCTATCTGAAGTAGCTTCATAGAAACCACTTCCAGAGATCAGAGAGATGGCGCAGTGTGTAAAGGTATTTGTAGCCAGCCCTGATGACCTGAGTTTAACTAAAGAACCCACAGATAGGAGAGAACGGATTCCTGGAAGTTGTCCTCTGACCTTTGCATAAGCACCATGACACGATCACACACAAAAATGTAAAAGAGTAGCCCGGAGGTGGTGGCACATGCCTTTAATCCCAGCACTCAGTGACGGAGACAGGCGATCTTTGTGAGTTTGAGGCCAGCCTGGTCTATAGAGTGACTTCCAGGACAGCCAAGGCTACACAAAAAAACCCTATCTCGAAAAACAAAAACAAACAAAATGTGTGTGTGTGTGTGTGTGTAATAAAACAAAAAATAAAAAAGTACTAAAAGAGGGAAGATAAAGTGCTTTCATCAGGGGCTGGAGAGATGGCTTAGAGGTTAAGAGCACTGGCTGTTCTTCCAAAGGTCCTGAGTTCAATTCCCAGCAACCACATGGTGGTTTGCAACCATCTATAATGAGATCTGGCGCCCTCTTCTGGCCTGCAGATCTTATGTGCAGAACATTGTATACATAATTAATGAATCTTTTTTTTACGTGCTTTCGTCACCTGTAATGTTTCTTCCTACTCGTGCCATCCAAAGTTTTTCTAGAAAGCTGCACCTGCCACACCACTATTCCCAAACTTTCTCTGTTCCTATAGTGCCCTAAACACTATTGTCTTCAATTCTGCTTGTTTTGTTTTTTTTTTTCTTTTTCTTTTTTCTGAGACAGGGTTTCTCTGTGTAGCCCTGACTGTCCTGGACTCACTTTGTAGACCAGGCTGGCCTTGAACTCACAGAGATCTGCCTGCCTCTACCTCCCGAGTGCTGGGATTAAAGGCGTGCGCCACCACACCCAGCTTCTCTTTGTTTTTGTTTTTTTTTTACCCCCCTCAGAGATTTATTTATTATTTCTTACAGTATTCTGCCTGCATCTGCACCTGCAGGCCAGAAGAGGGCACCAGATCTCACTATAGATGATTGTGAGCCACCATGTGGGTGCTGGAAACTGAACTCAGGACCTTTGGAAGAGCAGCCAGTGCGCTTAACCTTTGAGCAGTCTCTCCAGCCTCCAGCTCTTTTATTTCTTTTATTCAGTTTTTCTCTACGGAGCCCTGGTTGTCCTGGAGCTCACTATGTAGACCAGGGTGGCCGTGAACTCACAGAGATCTTCCTGCCACTGCCTTCCTAGTACTATGGTCAAAGGTGTAAGCTATTGCGCTCTCTCATTCAGCACGTCTTCCATTCTTTCTAGTCTCTTTCCAGACTCTCTTCCTCCTCTGTTTTCCCATTGTGACCAAGGCCCTCAGTGGGGAAAAATTCGAACTTGAAAGGAGAGGGTTAAGGGTAAATGGAGGGCAAGGATATAAATATTCCATGTCCACACACAGACTTAGGGAATGACAGAAAAGAAAAGACAATACCACAAGTGCCTATCTTGGGGTCTATACCCACTTATTAGTCCCTGGAAGGCAAGTGCCACACACAATAGGAATTGACTGGGTGTTGGGACAAGCTATTGATCTAGACCAAAGTCACTGTGGAGTTGGTGTGTCAGGGAGGGAGATGTCAGGATTAACGGGAGCAAGGACACACAGAACATGCCTGGGGACTGATAGAAAGTGTCCACCCACCCTACACTTCCATACTAGCCCCCACCTTCCATGCAGCTATAACTCAGGCTCCTTCCTGCCAGGATGAGTGAAATATCTGACTCCCACATGACACTCAACAGACCCAATTCTTCCCAAGAGGGGGGAAAAAAATCCCCAGGAAGAGAACCAGGCTGAATCCCTGTGAGAGAAAAGCCTTGGAGAAGCCAGCCCAGGAGCTCTGGTGATGGAAAGCTGCCGAGGGCTGCAGTGCCTAAAGGACGTAAGGAAACAAGATGGCAGCCCCGCAGGTAGCATGTCACACGTTTCCTATGACTCCTGCTTGACAGTTTCAGAAGAAGCTGCAAAGTTGGAGTTCACCACCTCGAAGACTGAGCGGTCTCGGGAGAGAAAGCTGGAAAGGTTAGGAGTTTGGTTGGAAAGGGAAAGGAGAGAAGCCACAACCCCCAACCCCTGGAAAGCCCCGGGGCAGCTGAGATGGCATCGAAGGGCAGGTGGCAAAGCTGTTGAGGAGCTGATACACTGGTGATCCTCTGGAAGCTGGCGCGGTCACACACAGCAGGGAGAAGCAGCTTTGGGGACTGGTAAGAAGCCCTGCCCAGCGTTCTTGCTTTAGACAAACCTGACCCAACGGACACAGCAGAAGAGGGGCTGTGGCAGGGATGGCACGAAGGGCAGATAAACAAGACCATGTTTTGGGAGGGGAAGACCCAAGGGTCAGTGCCCTTGAAAAAGATGGGGTTTCATCCGCACACGGGTGTGACTCTGGGTTGTCCCCGCTGCCCTTTCTTCACAGTGGGGAGGGAGGCAGATCACTACCAAAGCTTGTCTGCCTGCTTCTGTGTGATATGTTTGACATTGGGTTGTTAAATCAGGAGCCAACTGAATGTCAAACATATTCTCACAGAGGCGAGGAGATTTGGCGTCGGATCCGCTGCACTTTCAGCCCCTGGGGCTCTGAGGCTCTTGCCTGTCTTGGTTCGTTTGTTTTTGAGACAGGCCCTGGTGGTCCTAGAACTCACCATGTAGACCGGGCTGGTCTGGAACTCACAGAAATCCTCCTGCCTCTGCCTCCTGAGCGCTGGGATTAAAGGCGTGCACCACCACACCTGGTGCCTGTTGTCCTTTGTGTCTTTTCTTTTTCCTTCCTTAAAATGTGGTGATTGAGCCCAAGGCACAGATGCTGTGGAAGTACTCTACCACTGAGTTACAGCTCTAGCTTGTCTGGGATTGTTGTTTGTTTTGTTTTTGAGACAGTGTTTCTCTGCGTTGCCTTGGCTGTCCTGGACTCAGTTTGTAGACCAGGCTGGCCTCGAACTCACAGAGATTTGCCTGCCTCTGCTGGGATTAAAGGCGTGTGCCACCACACACCTGGCCAGCAGTCTGCGCTTAGCATGGAGGCTGTCAGGAGTGAGACAGCTCCGCCCTGCTCTCAACCCTGACCCTTGCCTCCATTCCCACATCGATGCGGTTCAGCCCTGACACTAACGATCCCGGACATTATGAGCTAGCCAGAACCAGTTCTATTTTCCCTGCTAGCCCCGGTCACCTTGAGCAGCGTCCACTTTGGCATAGTTGGGCATATGGCAGCTGTGTCTGGGATCAATTGACACCTGTCAATAACAAGATTCCAAGGGGAATTATGAACACGGCTGGCACTACACTGGGGAACATAGAGCTGGTTGTGGTGATTATAACGGCGTGGTGGACAGTAGGCTTGGGCAGGGCTTGGCAT
The DNA here is from genome assembly GCF_903995435.1 of Acomys russatus. Classification (NCBI taxonomy): domain Eukaryota; kingdom Metazoa; phylum Chordata; class Mammalia; order Rodentia; family Muridae; genus Acomys; species Acomys russatus. The sequence continues at coordinate 62,902,033 of NC_067151.1, forward strand.
GGGAGCAGGTGAAGACAAGGAGTAGAAAGCTACAAACTTTGATCCTTTAGGGTCACTGGGAGGAAACATGATCTTGTACTGTGACCCTCCCAACTCCTCAGCCCACCGGCTGCCCTAGGATAGCCCTCCAGATGCCAAGCCTCCCATCTTATGGGCCATACAGACTGATGTCTCCTTGCCAATTAGAAAACCCCCAAAATAGCACAGCAATCCCAACCATCAATCTGGGGGATTGTCAAGGATCACGAGTGACCTGCCCTCGTCGCTGTTGCCCACGCTCCCTAGATACCAGGACTCAAAAGACGACACTAGTAGAGTTTGATCCGTATCCAACACAGTCCAGGGAAAACGATAGCTAAAAGCCAGTAGGACCCTCTGGTGGCTAGAACTGCCAAACTGCCCTCCTCCGCTTCAGTGTGCTCCCCTCCACTGTCCAAAGACCCACAGAGCTGCCAAGAACAGAGTGGAAAGTTTCAAGGTCAGGAAGAGCCTCCCCACCCCACCCCACCCCCCACTTTCCATTGTCTAAAATCAGCCTCAGCTGTCCCTCAGTATTTTTTTTTTCTTGCTGGTGATGTCAGTCCATCAATGTGTCTGACCCCATGTTCCCCCAGGAGAACAATGAAGGGGGGTTGGAGGCAGCCGGAAAGGCCATGTTAGGAGTCAGAGGTGGAGCCCGGAGCACCAATAAAGGTTCCAACCTGGGGCACTTCGAGTGACTTGGGTGGTGGCAGCCCTTCCTTCCTGGCCCCAGGTCTCCAGATCTCCAGTGTCCCCACAGGTGAGGCCACCAATAGTCACACCCTCATGATGGAGGCCATCAAGAAAAAGATGCAGATGCTAAAGCTCGACAAGGAGAGTGTTCTGGACCGGGCTGAGCAGGCTGAAGCCGAGCAGAAGCAGGCGGAGGAAAGAAGCAAGCAGGTGGGCACCCGGCTTGGGCCTTTCTCCCTTCTTGCCAGTCACAAGACAGACATGGGCCAGGCAGTGGTGGCACACACCTTTAATTCCAGCACCTGGAAGGCCAACCTGGTCTACATATCCAAGTTCCAAAGCCGTCAGAGATACAGAGAAACCCTGTCTTGAAGGGGAGGAGCGGCAAGGGCCAGGGGGATTATGGGAAAGGCAAGGAGCAGGCAAAAAACATCCAGGGTAACAGTTCAGGCCATTCAAGCCTTTCTCACAGGGGTCACCCAAGACCATCAGAAAACATGGATATTTATGTCACGAATTATAACAGTTACAGTTATGAAGTAGCAATGAAAACAATTTTATGGTGGGGGTCCCCACCACATGAGGAACTGTATTAAAGGGTCTCAGCACTAGGAAAGTTGAGAACCACTGCCCTAGGGGATCCACTTTAGACTATCCATATGACCTTGAGGAAGCCAGTGGCCTCTTCTGCACCACACTGTGCCTGGTGGACCTGTAAGTAGACCATGTCTTTTTGGAAGAATGTCTCACTTCTAGAGCAAAAGGTAAGCACATGCTTCAGTTTACTTTCTCTCCTTTCAGCGGCATCACCGATGTCTTCTTTAGCTTCCAATAGTCTTGGATGGAAACTCCAGATGACTTGGTCATCTCAGGGCCAGGAATTATAGGGTCTGTGGTGAAGCCGTGGCCTAACCTGAAACATGGCTGGAGTTAGTGTGTGTCTCCATTAGGGGACAGGAAGGCGGAGGCCAGCCTCAGAGGTCTTTAGACTCCGAGTGCGCACGGTTGTGACTCTGCGTTCATGTGTTACTCTTCGGCCTCATACAGCTAGAGGATGAGTTAGCAACCATGCAGAAGAAGCTGAAAGGGACGGAGGACGAACTGGACAAGTATTCCGAAGCGTTAAAGGACGCCCAGGAGAAGCTGGAGCTGGCAGAGAAGAAGGCAGCTGATGTGAGTGTTGGGGAGACGGCTTGCCTGTGGGTTCACAGACCGTGGGTACGCATGCCGACATAATGCTTTCGCACACAACAGCACGCAGGTGTGCTCTTTTGTTGCAATATACTTTCTCACTCAAAGACACGTTGTAGCTGAGAGGACAGTTCAATGGTAGTACGCTGTGTCCTAACATGCATGGATCCCTGGGTTTCATGCCAAGCACTGGAGAGAGAGAGAGAGAGAGAGAGAGAGAGAGAGAGAGAGAGACAGACAGACGGACGGACGGACAGAGGGACAGACAGACAGAGCAGTCTCGTTTCTATGCTACTCAGCCTCCTTCCCAGTAATCTAATGACCTTTCCAGAACCTGGACATGAGAGAGGCCTCCACATCTAGACGCATGCTATCAGGTGTCCACTTCCTCCCCCATGCCACATTCTTAGCTTTTGTGTACAAGGCTTGGCATGTGCATGTGTGTATTAATAGGGAACCTCTCATCTCTCAATTACCCAACAAAGCCAGCTTAGATTTCACAATAGAAAAATGGAGGTCACGTTGACCCTGGCCCTCATTGGGTTTATTTGTCCTGGTCAAGGTGGGCATCTGCCCTTATGCCATAGAGCTATTAGAGGGAACCCTGATCATAGGAGAGCTGTGAGGTGTCAAGTGTGGGCTACAATAGAAACTGGAAACCAGGCAAAGGTAGCACCCCAGACCTTACTCTATGGGCCTGAATAAATTGCATAATTCTTTAGGGCTTTTCCCTCTTGAAATTGAAATTAATTACCTTTACCCACTTTCTAACTTACTTTAGCACCAGCTGCTTCCCTTCATCATCAACTTGATGTCTTCTGCAAAGACAAATAAGAGGCTATATAGGACATCTGTTTTTTAAGAAAAGTACCAGAGGATTATTTATTCATTATTTTTTTATTTGGGCTCCTGGAGATTAAATCCAGCCCCCTGCCCCCCTACATTTACCTAGCCCATAGGGACCTTAACAGTAACAAAGGAAATGGCAGTTACACAGGTATTTCTCAGCATCTGGGGGAGGAGAAAGTGGAAGCCAGCGTTGTTTCAAATCTCATTTGGTTTTGGAAAACAGCTTAATGGACAGAGCGGATCGCTTACAAATGCTTTCAGATCTTCACATTAGTCTTTGTCATGAGGCATCTGCTCTTCTCTTTGGTTCTCCACTTTCAAAGGCTCAGGCACGGTGAGTGTTCGCATGCACAGCACAGTGTGCCAGTGTATTCAGAAGGATAAAGGAACCCTCTAGGGGCAATTTGCCAATTTTAGTATGTTTTACACACAGAAGCACAACACACACACACACACAGCACAACACACACACTGTCTTCCCACTATATTTGTTTGAAAAAAGCTTTCTCATATTTATATAACTATTCCACAGAATTTTTGTTCATTTGTTTCTGTTTTTTGAGACAGGGTTTCTCTGTGTAGCCCTGGCTGTCCTGGAACTCAATCTGTAGACCAAGCTGTCCTCGAACTCACAGAGAGATCTGACTGTCCCTGCCTCCCGAGTGCTGGGATTACAGGCGTGTGCCACCACTCCCGGCCCACCTTGTTTTTTGAGGCAGGGTCTCTCACTGAACCCAGAGCTTGCTGACTAGCTAGGCTAGGTGGTCAGCAAGCCCTGGGATCTACCCTTCCTGCCCCCGCCCCCACGGCTGGGAGTGCAGATGCACAGAGCCACACCTGGCTTTTATGTGGGTGCTGGCGGACTGGATTCAGCTCTTCGCGTCATCATCTTCTCAGCCATAAAATGCTCCTAATCCAAGATGGAGAAACAAAAGGAAAGAGGACTCAGGGCGTGAGAGTCACGCTGTTCTTTTTTCAGGAACATGTGTTGGGAGGGATGAGGAAAGAGAAGACAGGGATGGTCAGAGCCACCTGTTGGTACATGGTGTTATTTGTCACCAGGAAAACAATAGCACTGGTTGGTCTCCTTGCTGCCAATCCATCATGCCTCTGAAAGCTCTTGGGGGTCAACCCATCTGCTTCCCTAGATCAAGAGGAGATTATCTGTACAAAGGACCAGCCTCAGGAATGCAATGCAGTGTTCTCTCAGCTTTAGTTTGCCTAGGAGGCAGTCTGCGGGAACAGGGAGGTACAACAGTGCCACCTGCTGGTCAGCACTCAGATGACAAAATTCTCAACAGCAACTCCTCTGATAAGACTTACTCAAAACAAGCTTGAGAAATACTTTAGGGCATCAAGAGGGTTTTACTGAGTGTAGAACTTGGTCTTCTGTCTCAGTTACTGGGGGAGGTGGGTGGTAATCAAAATGTACAGGGTAGGGTAGTGGATACTGAGAAAATTGTTTGTCCAAGTTGTTTCTTCTGAATAGTCTCATTGTTCTTTTTTCCCCCAAAAGAAAGGAGTGTCCTGAGAAGCAGAACCAGCTATGGGAAATGGTAATTATGTTGCCGAACCCAGAGACTCCACAGCGCTAAATCCCCAACCCTAAGTTAATATTCTTAGTTCAAAGTCCTCTCCATATCCTATTTCTCAGGGGAAGGGGAGAGTTTTATCAAAGGAGGAATTTATCATTATTACTTTTTTTTCATTGATTGATTTATTGTTTGTTTGTGACAGGGTTTCTCTGTGTATAGCCTTGGCTGTCCTAGGCTCACTTTGTAGACCAGGCTCAGAGAGATCCACCTGCCTCTGCCTCCCAAGTGCTGGGATTAAACGTGAGCCACCACCCCTGGCTCCTTATTACTTATTGAGACGGCAGGAGAATTACAGAGATATGAAGATAGGATGTGACAGTTCACGCGTGACATTTCAGCACTTAGGCAGCTGATAAAGAAGAGCCGGAGTTTAAAACCAACCAGGGCTATAAAGACGAGCTGGAGGCCAGCCAGGACTACCTGAGATACCATTTTAAAAACAAACAAACAAAAAACCAAACTCAACAAAAACAAAACAAACTAACTAAACAAAAGCTGGAGAAGCAAAGAGAAAATGAAATAAACATTTTTATAAAAGAGTCTGTAGAAGCAGTTCTTAGCTCATAAAATAGTTCCTTGGAGTACTTGAATGCCTTCAGTAAAACAGTTTAGAGGTTAAATCCTACAAGATTTTCCAGATACTTAGACCCTGCTGTTGCACCAAGGATGTAAGAGGGAGAGCATAAAGAATTCTTCCTGATAGAGGCATAAATATCTTGTCCACAAAAGGGGTTATACGCAAATTGAGTATTAAATTTTTAAGTTCTAAATCATTCCAAAGGTCACAGTGGCTGGCAGGTTAACGGATCGTGCATACAGACTTCCAAAAAGCTATAGGAGACAAGCCTGGTACTCTAAACAGAACCCTTCGGTTCATACCTAATCCTAACAAAACGCTGTCTTGCCCATGTCTTCCACCCCGGAGTCCCCTTATTGGCTACCAGGTGATAGGAGTGAGCCTATCTCAATAATTTTTGGTTTCGTTTGGGGACAGTGTTTTTATGTAGCTCAGAGTAGCCTTGAATTCACCATGGAGCCAAAGATGACCTTGGATTTCTGATCTTTCTGTCTCCACCCGCCAAGTACTGAGATTACAGATACGTGCCACCAGGCCAGTTTATGTGCTCCAGCCCAGAGCTCCGTGCGTGCTAGGCTAGTGCTCTACAAACTGAGCAATAATCCACAGGCCCTCTGAGTAGATTTCAAAGGAGCTCACTGGGACTCCTTACACGATGAAGTGTAGAATCTTTTAGGCTTTCCATAGAATCAGGTTTTGGAGTCTGTCATAGGCTGAGTAGAAGTGGAAACAAGGGAGATATTTTATATTGCGGAGCGGAGAGGGAGGCCACAACGGACACAGTGGTAGGAAGGCACTAAGCGTTAAGGACAGCACCATACTTGTAAATGGGGCAACCATTGTTGGGAGACAGCCTGATGGATGAGGCTAGACCACGAAGCGCCTCTCAGTTACTATGGTAGCCTGACCCAACCCCGCCCTCCTTTACTGGCCTGAGGAAAGACCACCCTGAGCGGTCGCCTGAGGCGACTGGAGGGCCCCACCCGTCACTTTCAGCCCGCTGCCCCTCGAGTGGACTGCATTCCCGCCTGCTTGGCAGGGGGAGGACGTGCGGTGGCCGTGGCGTCACATCCGGAAGGCGCTTGAGTTCCGGTATTTCAGGGCGGAGCAGGCGGAAGTAGGGTGAGAAGCGGCTACACAGCCGAGCGGAGGAGGTAGGAACCCGATTTCCAGAAGCAGCTGGGTGGGCACCATGGCCGGGATGACCACCATCGAGGCGGTGAAGCGCAAGATCCAGGTTCTGCAGCAGCAGGCGGACGATGCGGAGGAGAGGGCCGAGCGCCTCCAGCGGGAAGTGGAGGGAGAAAGGCGGGCCCGGGAGCAGGTACGCACGGAGGGCGAGGCGCAGCAGGGAAGGGATCGGCACCCCTCTGCTGTGGAGCTCTTCTGCACAGCGTCCTGGAGGCCCAGACTAGACATTGCAGCCCCGAGGTTGGGTGGGACTCGATCGATTAGGATGGCCCGGTAAGCGGGCGCCGAGGAAACTAGGTGCTCGCGCCAGCAGGCTGGACCCCGGGAAGAATCGAGCCCCGCGCGGCGCGGGCTGCCCTTTTCCCTTTTCTCATTCATTCGGTCCCTCGGAGCCGGGCGCGGCCGGGGGAGGGGCTCAGAGGCCTTTCCCTCCCCCCACTTCTCCGCGAAGGGTGGGGACCTTTTGCTCTCGCTTGAGGTTTCCGGCCAGAAGGGTAAAAGTAAGCGTGTGCTCCTCCGGCCCGGGAGGGGCCCGAGCCTAACCTGTGAAAAATGAGGCTGGGAGGTGGGAACCGCCGGAAAGCCCCCAACCTGGCCCGCTGGCAGCTTTTCCGCTCCCTCCTCCTGCTCAGGAAATGAGCCAGCAGTTGGCTGAGAGGAAGCGCGGTTCCCTCCCTCCCTGGCGGAGCTTAAGGCCACAGCACCACCTCCCATCCCTGAGCTTGGGGGACCTTTTTATAAGTATCTGGTAGCTCCCGCCCCTTAAGTCGCGGGGAAGTGGGAGCGGAGATGCTGCTCCTCCCGGTGTTAGCACAGGTCGGAGCCAGCACGTTTGCAAAGCCCTGCCCATCATGACCTGGAAGGCAGGAACGCCTGTCTGCCAGATTCAGGCCAGAGGAGTGAGCGGTGTAAATTTGTCTTAGGGAGACCGATTCTCCTAAGCAGGGCTGATAAGGGAGTGTATAGCAGAGAGTCAAATGCCACGCCAGTCTCAAGGTTCCTGCCTGGTTTGAACACTGTGGAGGATGGGAACAAATTAATGAGCGGCACTGATGATTGGGGGGGGGCGGGGGTAGGCTGCATTCTCAGTAATCCGGTACAGCGGTTTTGTTGAGCCTGAAAGTGTTGGTGGGGTGGATGGAGTCCTGCGAAAGACTTAGTGAAAAAAAACTCTTGTGGCCTGTTGGTGTTCTGTATTGCTCTTTGGTTTCTATTTTTCCTCTTTTTTTAATTTCAATTTTAATTTTTTTATTTTTTTGTTGTTATTCATTTGGGGAGTAACAAAATTATTTTTGAGGGGGCAAAAGGGTGAGTGTGGAAAAGAACACATCTCCCTTCCAAGTTAGTATTTAAACACCATTAAAATGCTTTATACCTGATGGAGGTGTCAGAGCTCATCTTCACGGTGCCCTTTCCCAGGCGTCCAGTAAGATAGTCCTTGAGACAGGGTGTCCCTTTGTATTCCCAGCAGTCATCCTGCCTAAGTGCTGGAATCCCAGGCTTGCTTGGCCACTCCTGGCACACCTGCAACTTTTCCTTATCAGTTCTTATGAGATTGTTCTAGAGATGAGGAAGTCTTGAGGGAGAACGGAGAGTATGGTGGAAGGAATTGGCCATGTGCCGCAGAGTCATAGGCTGGTGTCCAGGCAGTGAGGACCTGGAAGTGGTTCTGGCTAGGTAGGACAAGTCTGTCCCAGAATTTGGTCATTTTCCTTGTAGGAACATTCGGCTCCTTCGCCATGGAGTATTTTCACGTGTTCAGAGCTTACCAAATGTGGTTATTTCACGAAGTCTCCTGAGGAAGCTCTCAGAATGGGGAAGTAGGGCGGTAGTTAAATATTGATGAAATTACTGTCATGGTTGTGAGTTTTGACTTTGTGCACTCTGAACTTTGAGGCCCTGCTGAAGAGTCATAGAAGGAACTCTTGGCTTGGCTTGTCCTTGCCTAGGCCCACGGCGGGCTCCTGCCCACACTGCCTCATGGGATTAGGAGGCCATCAGATCTTTTTCTGCTCATTTTGTATGGGCATCCAAGCGGCCTCTGTTAAGCTGGGTACCACCAAAGCTGAGAGGCAAGTCCTGAGGTCAGACTTTCCTGTTCTTGGCCTGGACATGGAGTACAGCTCCCCGCAAAGTCTTACTTTCAGTTTTGAATTTCCTTTGTATTTATTAAGAGGGTCTTATTTATTTATTTTTAAGTGGCGCTGGCATCAGACCTAAGGCTTTAATGCTGAACAAGCTTTCTACCACTGAGCTACACCTTTGATCCTGTCCTGTCTAAACTTAAAACAGGCGGCAATATAAAGTTCAAATGTGTTTATTGCTGGGTAACATAAAAATGTCCCTATCCAGGCTAGCCTTGAACTGCTGGCCTCAAGTGACTCTTCGGTTTCAGCCTCTGGGGTTGTCTCCTTCGGGGTTCACTGCAGTGCCAGAGTCACTCTCCATCATAACGTTTCTTTCTTATGCTTGTTTTTGTGTGTGTGTGTGTGTGTGTGTGTGTGTGTGTGTGTGTGTGTGTGTTTTAAGACAGGGTTTCTCTGTGTAGTCCTGACTGTTCTGGAACTCTGTAGACCAGGCTGGCCTCAAAATCACAATGATCCACCTGCCTCTGCCTCCTGAGTGCTGGCATTAAAGGCGTGCGCCACCATGCCCAGCCCTTTGATTCCTATTATTTATTTATTTATTTATTTGTGTGTGTGTGTGTCTGACTCCCCTGGAGCTGGAACTGGAAGCAGTGGTGAGCTCACCGCACACCCCTGCCCCACTCCCACCATATAGGTGCCGGGAGCCAAAAGGCTCACCAGTGCTCTACCTCCTGAGCTATCCCTCTCGCTCCACTGTACCCATTAAGTGAGTGGTTCACCTTACCCTCTAAAAGTATTTTTCTCCAAGTTTTCCACAGTCTTTTTTTATTTTTCCTTTTGTTCTGGAAGTCCTACTGAGGGAGGGGGAGTGACCTTTGAGCAGAGGTTCTGGCCTTAAGCCCAAATTCTTGGTTTCTGAAGGGGTTTAGGATATTTGGCTGTGTGTGTGTGTGTCCCCTCGCTTTGCTAGTGGTTTGGATTGGTTTGGTGCTGCTTGCCTTCCCACCCTCTCCCACAGGAGAGGCGTTTGCCCTAAGTGCCTCCCTCAGCTTGCACTCCACCTTTGTTGACTCTGGGCCGGGCAGATAACTCCAGGTCCCAGCTTTCCTCCCCTCCCAAGAACAGAGTGTAGAGCTCCCTGGCATGTGTGAACACAGGGCGCTCAGCACGTCTGCTTCAGCACAGACCTGACTTTTCTAGGACTATCTTTACGGAGAATTACACCTGTGACTTTTATCTAAAAAGAGAAACCCCAGTGTGGCAGAGTGCCAGATTTAGACTTATCCCCTCTGTTCTTGACCCTACTCTGCCTTTGACTACCAACTCTTCATCTGCTTCTGACATCAAGGGCTGTGGTATGGTTTGGGCCTCTTTTCACATAAAAAAAATGGTCTTATTGAGTAGGAAGTGTGTGTGTGTGTGTACACAACTTTGTGGAGTTCATTCTCACTATCACGTGGGTTCAGGGGGTCAGAACCCAGCCCACCAGGCTTGCACAGATGGGTGCTGAGCCACATGGACAGCCCAGTGGAGCATTTAACTAAACTTCTGTCAGAGCCAAAGCTGCTGTCAGCCATCTTTTAATGTGACCAAAATGGCTGCTGCATTCCAGCACCGGGATTTGTCCTCCTGAACAATGGAGAAAGAACCCTATTGCTGTTGAACTGGGGGACCTCACACTATACCCTTCAAGCTTTAGGGAGCCAGTCAGGCTCTGCTGGGCATTCAGGTAAAACCCAGGATAGTGGGGAAAAAACAACATCAAATGTGCTGTTTCTCAGGATCGCCAGGCTAGCCTGACCAAGGACCTGAGTGCTGTGCGTGAGCCATCTTCCTTGTTCCTTTTAAGGGAGTACCAGATCTTGATTTTGCAGCCTTTTGTTTCCTGGTAGAGAACCGATCTGCCGGAGGGAGAAGCAGAACTTCCTGTCTTGAGCCTCTGGTCTGGGGAGCCTTTGCAGGGGCTCCTTAGTCTTTGGTTCTTATTTTAACACACGCTTTCTCTTACAAGAACACCAAGAGGTGGTTTCCCTTTCTTTTTCACCCTTGTGAAGAAATTGAATTGTACCTGTTGTTTTGTAGGAGAACGTGCTGGAGCCCGCTTGTTGCCATGGAAACTATACCCTGCCCCCATAGCCTGTTATCTTTTTCCAGTTTGGGTAACTTGGCGCCGGATGGGGACTTATATTTCATGTGCTTGCTGTAAATCCAGCTGCATATTTCTTTTTTCGAGACAGGGTTTCTCTGTGTAACCTTGGCCATCCTGGACTCACTTTGTAGACCAGGCTGGCCTCGAACTCACAGCGATCCACCTGTCTCTGCCTCCCGAGTGCTGGGATTAAAGGCGTGCGCCACCACGCCCGGCTCTATATTTCTTTTTCTTTAAAATTTTCCCCTTAGATTTATTCATTTCATCTGTATGAACATAGTATATGTAGGCATATCATGTGTGTGCCTGGTGCCCCTGGAGGTCAGGAGAGAGCTTTGGAGCCTCTGAAACTGGAGCTATGGGTGGTTGAGAACCACCTTGTGGGTGCTGGGAATTCTGCATTCTCTGTAAGAGCAACAAGTGCGAGTCTCATGTTTGCGCTTTAGGCATCTGAAGCCCCCGAAGCACCTGCGTCGGAGCCGTGCCCTGATAGCCTGGCTTGGCCTCGCCCGCTGGGCCTTGTTGGGTTTGTGAGGATCAATCTCAGTTGTCGTCCAGCACGTCTGTTTTCCTAGAAGAGACAGGACTAGAGATTGCTTGTCTCTGGTGTCTGAAGGGCACACGTACGGGTACAGATGGTTTCTTAGGAATGTCAGCTTACGTAGACCTCCAGCCTCCTCTCCTGCGGCTGCTCTCCTGCCTCCTTCCCCAATCCCTTGACTCCTGTGTTTGTACGTGGAGATTTTTGTTCCAATCCTGAGAGTTAGCAGGAGTCTTGTCTGGTTGTGTCCCTCCCCACAGGGCTAGTGGCCCAGATTCCTCAGCTGCTACCACCCTTGCCAGTTACGAGGAAACCAGGGTAATCGAATTCAGTCACAGTCTGGGCTGGAGAGGAGAGCTGGCCCCACCCAGGGAGAAGCATCTGAACACACTCACGTGCTGCAGAGAGCTTAAATTTGGGGTGGTTGGGTTGGGGAAACAGGGTCCCCCTTTGTAGTCAGTCCACGTTGTCCCTGAGTGCTAGGACTGTAGCCACGTACTGGCACAGACTATGCCCCTGCACAGGCCTACTTGCTTAGACTTGAGCTTGTGCTTTATTGTGTGTGACACTGGGGAGATGACTGTCATGCATTATACTGAAGTCCAGTGACACTTTGGAGGTGTGAGGACTAGAAAGGCAGTTGAGACAGCCAGAGGCATGGCAGTTGGTGGAGCTAGGTTTCTTGTTTGTTTTTATTCTTTGTTTAAGGGACTAAGCACACTGAAGGGGGGAGATACCTCAGTCATTTTTTTTCCCTCTCTCAGTGTGCACATGCAGCAGAGTGTGTGTGTATGTCAGGACAACTTGTGGGGGCCAGTTCTCTCTGTCTACCATGTGGGTCCCAGGGATGGGACTCAGGTCCTCAGGCTTGGCATCTGGTGCTTTTAGCTGTTAACCATCTTTCCAGCCCCAGATCTTGCTTTGTTGTTGTTGTTGTTTTTGTTTATTGTTTTTTCCCAGACATGGTTTCTCTGTGTAGCCTTGGCTGTCCTGGACTCGTTTTGTAAACCAGCCTGGCCTCGAACTCACAGCGCTCCCCCTGCCTCTGCCTCCTACCCGAGTGCTGGGATCTTGCATTCTTGCATTGACCTTGTCTGGGAAGCAGCTGTTCAGGAGGCATTAATTAGTTGGTCATCCTCCTGATGTTAGAGTAAGGTGATCAGAGGGTTAACAACTTAAACTGTTCTCTCTGTTACTACAGAGAAGAATATTATAAAGTCATAGAAATACTAAATGTTGGGCCCTCTGGTGTATGGCTCTAGTCCCAGCACTCAGGAGGTAAAAGCAGGGGGATCTGGAGTTGGAATTGAAAGCTAGAAGTAGCTGTCATTTATAGAGCATGAGGCAGAAGTCTGTCTTCTCTGGCTGTTTTTTGAGACAGGAGCTCACCATGTTGATCAGGCTGGCCTCAGATGACAGGCCCACCTGGCTCTGCTCCTGCATGCTGGGGTTGACAGTGTGTGACATCTCACCCGCTTTGTTGACTCTTACAGGCTCTGGACTTTAAATTGAGTCCAGATGAGAGAGGATAATACTGTCTGGACAAGCACAGGGCTGAGGGCACTGTGAGAGGGCCTGTCTAGCATGCATGAAGTCCTGGGTTCCATCCCTAGCACAGCATAAACTGGGCATTGCGTACATATCTGTAATCCCAGCACATGGGAGGTACCATGTGGCATGTTCAAAGCCAGAGCCAGCTTGGGCTGCGTGAGATTGGGTCACAAGAAGAAAACTTTTCATGTATGATAAATGGGAGTCCTTAGATGGGAGGGGAGGAGCTGACCTCTAACCCTGTATCTTAGAGCTTTTCGCATTTGAGCAAGACAGGCTCTCTCTTACTTGCTTGACTCCAGCGTCTTCACAGTCGTCAGGTCTAGCCTTCTGTCACAATTGGTTCTTTTCACCAAACCTCTCTGTTCGCGTCTCCCTTTGACCTAAGGCGGAAGCTGAGGTGGCCTCCTTGAACCGCAGGATCCAGCTGGTTGAAGAGGAGCTGGACCGCGCCCAGGAGCGCCTTGCCACTGCTCTGCAGAAGCTGGAGGAAGCGGAAAAGGCTGCTGATGAGAGTGAGAGGTACGGGGCGGGGTGGGGGTGGGGGGAACGACACGACGGGGAGTAAATTCCAAAAGAGTTGCTGGAAACAAAACAGTCCATAGCAACTCCAACCTAGATTCCCCTCTACACCTGTGGTTGTGTTGTTGTTGTTGTTTGAGGCATGGTCTCATGTAGCCCAGACTGGTTTTGAACTCTTGAGCCTCCTGCCACCACTTTCCAAGTGCTGGGATTACAGGCCTGTGCCACCGTGTCCTGTTCTAGACCTGTTTTTGGTTGTGCAGATTGAGCCCAGAATCTCCCTTATGTGCCAAGCGCATCCTCTACCTCCGAGTTCCACTCCCGCCTCAGGTCTACTTTTAAATGGTAGTGATTTCACATCACTCCTATCATTTTATACTGTGGGAATTGAACTGAGGCCTTGCACATCCCAGGCACCTGCTCTATTGTTAAGTCCTTTCCCGAGCCCAAGTTTGTTTGTTTCAAGAGAAAATGTCTTAAATTAAATGGTACAGGTGCTTGAATGCTATTGAAATTCTATTTGGGTGGCAAACAGGAATGGTCTGTAAAGGGTGTGACTGTGAGTTCTTGGACTGGAGTTGACACAGACCTCAGAACACCATTGCTGTGTTGATCCTGTTTCTGGCAGAGGCATGAAGGTGATTGAAAACCGGGCTCTAAAAGACGAAGAGAAGATGGAGCTCCAGGAAATCCAGCTGAAGGAAGCAAAGCACATCGCAGAGGAGGCAGACAGGAAATATGAGGAGGTGAGCCACCGCCGCGCAGACCGTCCCGGGGGCATGGTGCCCGTGCCTGAGCTGCACCCGCAGGCTCCGCGCAGACCGTCCCGGGGGCATGGTGCCCGTGCCTGAGCTGCACCGGTGTCTTGTCGTCTTCCAGGTGGCTCGTAAATTGGTGATTATTGAAGGAGACTTGGAACGCACAGAAGAACGAGCCGAGCTGGCAGAGTCGTGAGTATTTTGTCTCCAGATTTTGTCAGACCATCCTGCCTGCTTGGAAACTAATTGGAGTAAACTAGCATTCCTTGACCTTGTTAAACAGGCCCGGGAGGGTGGTCATCATCTATAGCCTCTAAGAATGGCTGCAGCCTTCCCCTTATCTCACTAGTAGCAGGTAACAAGGTTACAACAAATTGAGGGAACATGGAGACTAATGTGGCAAAGCCGCTAGCTGGAAGATCCTAGTGGGTCCTTCCATAGAGGACCTCTCCCTCTCTGGCCTCTACTGACTTCAGATCTGGGCTCTGTTTTTACCACTTTGCCACTGGGAACTTGAGAGCAAAGGCTTTAGAGAAATCACCTGCCGCCCACTGGTCCCGGCTTGGCCTTGTGTAACAAAGTCAGCATGGATATGTTCGTGCTCGCCTGGCGCCCTCCCCCTTCAGACATGACATATCATGACCATGGTGGTGTTTTCTTTCCATTTGTTTGTTTGTTTATTTATTTTTTCCCACCCCCCACCCCCCATTTTGCGGCTTGTTTTCTTGCTCTTCCCTTTTTAACCTTCTCCCCACAACCTGGCTTGTGCCATTCCCGTGACTGTCACTAACAGCCGTTGCCGAGAGATGGACGAGCAGATCAGACTCCTGGACCAGAACCTGAAGTGTCTGAGTGCTGCTGAGGAAAAGGTACTAACCAGTAAGCGCGCCGAGAGGCCCCGTGCCTGTGGTGTGCTCTGTTCTAGTTCGGTTTTGTTTTGCAGCTGCCTCCCCTCCACGGTTGCCTTTGTTGAGTGTGCCTCCTCATCTCTCCATGGAATGCTCCATTCCTTTCCACTTGGCGTCTCTCATCTCTTCTTTCCTAGTCCTTCACTGCCTTCCCCCAAAGGGTCTCTGCCTCCCTTGGGTGATTTGGGGGGGTTGTCTGGGTTGGGCATCCGTCCCCACCTCCACACCCCAAGCAGCAGTCGTAACTCGTTCCCAGTAGTCAGTGATTTCTCTCAAGTGTTCTTTCTTTATCAGAGCCAAACAAACTGAGCACAGGGGCTCCGGCGCCTGGCAGACATGTGCCACGGTAGCGGCGGGAGGGCGGATGCTTGCTCAGGTTACCTAGAAACTTCTTCCCTGACTGCAGTCCAGCTCTCTGTACACATAGGTTCAATTCACATCTGTGTGTCTCTCTCCTTTTTTTGTTTTTATTTTATCTCTTCTCCTTCCCCTTTCCTCTCCTTTGGTATTTAAAATATTCACAGTAAGTGTTCTGAGCTGGAGGAGGAACTGAAGAATGTCACCAACAACCTCAAGTCTCTTGAGGCTCAGGCGGAGAAGGTAGGGCTGGTTTGTGAAGATGACAGGCTTTGGGGCCTGGGCCCAGCCCTGCCCTTAATGACAGACACGCTTATTCCGTTCTGGTCATCAGAGTGTAGCTTTAAGGCCAACTTCTACCCCCCTCCATTGCTTAGGTTCAGGTAGCATCGGGGCCCTCAGTGCCTGGAGTCACGTGCTCCCCCAGCTGCCGCCGCTGCGCTCCAGTCAGTTGTGTGGATAGAGAGACTTAGAAGCAGTCAGAGGGGCACCAGAGGGCCAGCTCTCCAGACCTGTAACAGTCAGATCACACGGTGGCCACTTAGCATCATGAAGGGGATGCTTTAACTGTGGGCTCCTCTGGTTACGCTGGAGGCTTGGTTGGCTTGGTAGGAGTAGATCAAAAGTTAGGGCTGCTAACAGGCAAAAGAGGGCCCTGGCGGAGTTCACTTTGCAAGTTTGATGTTTGGGTCTTGTCAAAGACTGGGCCTTGTTTTTAGTCCAGAGCCAAGCCCAGATAATGTCTGTGGCCTATGTAAGAATAACATGGCTGTTGTCTGTGAGACAGTTTCTCCTCTGAAATTCATATTTTACTTCTCTTAACAGTACTCTCAAAAAGAAGACAAGTATGAAGAAGAAATAAAGATTCTTACTGATAAACTCAAGGAGGTGAGCCGAGGGGCTGACACACGGGAGGATGTAAAGCATTGATACTGTGATATTGGTAATTAGCCTTGCTGGTTCTGATTGGCCGTGTATTTCCTCAGGCAGAGACCCGTGCTGAGTTTGCTGAAAGATCGGTAGCCAAACTGGAAAAGACCATTGATGACTTGGAAGGTATGGAGTCGTGAGAGGAAGGCTTCGCCCGCTCATCTTGGGCCTTTTTTCCTCTCATCAGAATGGTAGTGACTTGGAATATGTGATGTGTCCTGTCCTGTGTTACAGCTAAGAAAGTAGGCCTAGAGTTGTTGGATTTTTAATTTTTCCCTTTAATAAGCCTACTGATTTCCAGAATCTGCCACCTTTCCTTTGAAATGATCTAATGGCTAATTTATCTCCAATTTAGTAATCTTAAATATCTTAAGTCTGTGAGGCGAAGTGGGGACCATGACTTTTTAGAAGATAGTGACATCACCTGTGGCCACCTTAGGTCTTTCTTTTTATCATTCAAGTTGGGTGACACCTCTCCAGGAAACAGTAGCCAAGTCTCACAGCTGAGCAGTGTCAGGGCTTCTTGCTCTTGCAGTGTGGCAGCTTTGGCTGTCCACCTTAACAAGGAAACAAGCCTTTGTCTGAGAACTCCCTTGATAGGCTCATGGTAACTGGATGCTCTTTGAAAGGGCTTGGGGGCGGTCTGTAGAGCCAAGGACCCATGCATAATGGTCCCATTGAGTAGGCAGCAAAGTGTCACCACGGATGTGTGCTTCCTCCCTTTCCTGTCTTTGTAAGTGTTATCGCTGGTTCAGAACTGGTGGGAGTGGTGGCCTTGGGTGCTGCAGCGACTGGCCTGTGTTCCGGTTCTCAGTTGTTGCTGCATTTGTCTTAAGAGACATCAGGAAGTACTGTTGGCCATTGGGAAAAGTTGCCAGGATAGTTGGCTTTTTTTTCTTCCCGGTCTTAGAGCCCCTATCAAATTTTTCCTACTTTCTATTGACTCCCTCTCTTCATCTGCTTCTGATACCTTTCACTTTATCCCCTCCGTCTCCCTGTGGTTCCTGCGCCCGTCCAGACGAGCTCTATGCCCAGAAACTGAAGTACAAGGCCATTAGCGACGAGCTGGACCACGCCCTCAATGACATGACCTCTATGTAACTATCAGGCAGCAGAGTGGGGTTGGGGCCCTGGCTCTGGGTGAGGGTGCAGGGTGGTGCACACTCTGCGCGTCCTGCACCCCATTGGAAAACATTGGTGCTGGTTATTTGTTTGGCAGAACCTGGGAAGGCGTTTAATCTTGGGTGTAGTCTGTGCTCTCTTATTGTCCCATCTGGTTCTCACAGGGTCTAATTATATAAGTCACGGTGACCTCAAACACCAAATTCCTGACTCACCCTGCACCACTAAGATTGCAGCCATGCCCATTGTGCCCAACTTTCCTTTGCTGCCCTGAATTGTCACTTTCGTTTCTCAAAGCTGAGTATGGTGGCACACAGCTGTAATCCCCGCAGTCTAGATGCTAAGACACAAGGACTGATGCAGGTTCAAAGCCAGCTAATGCTGCATGGCATGACAGGGTCTCAAAAGCAAAACACAACAGGCATGGGGGCACTCACCTTTAATCCTGGCAGACGGAACTCTTGAGTTCAAGGCCAGACACACACACACACACACACACACTCACACTCACACACTCACACACTCTCACCCACCCTGATTTGTGCCCTGATACTAAAACTGACAGGTCATACCCAGGATGCGAAGCAGCCAGTTTAAGACTTGGACCTGAGTCCCAAAGCAAGCCAAGCAGTAAACAGCACCAAAAGTTTTGGGGAATTTCATCTGTTTGCCGTGGGTCTGATCCCTAATGCTAATCTGCCTCCTCTTCCCGCTAACCCTGGGAGCGGCCAAGTGTAGCAGCCTGTAGTGTCTGGCTCTCTTTTTCCTGCTGCTCTTTTTTGCCCCTTTTCCTTCCTCCCAAGCTGCTGCCTCAGTTCAGCCAGCCCTTCTCACCCGGAGTATCCTTTTCCATACAGATAAACTGTCACCGTTTCTGCTCTGTTCTGGATCTACCCCCTTTCCTTGGGGAACCCAACACCCCACTCGCTCTGGATTCCATTTGGGTCAGCCTGGCTGGTTCCCAAAGCCTTAGTGCCGGGGGCCGACTTGGGGTGCAGTCACAAAGCAATTTACATATTTGCTCTGGCTCCCATTATTAAAACAAGCTGCCAGAAGCCTCATGCTCTCCTGCATTGTGTCATTGACAAGGCTGTTGCTGCACATGAGAAGGAGCCCTGCCGGTGTCCTGTGGGGACAGCTGCCTTAGGCTCCCCCTCTTCTGACTAATGTATAATCAAAGCTACTTCTGTGTGTGTGTTTTTCTTGACACTTAAACTTTTACTGGTCAGAGTCTTGTCAGAGAGGTGGCCTAGTAAAGGCCTAGTGTTAGTTCTCAAGTCCTTAAGGCCGGCTTAAGTCTTCACTTCCAGGATCTTAAACAGTCTGTCTACCTGTAGTGTTTCCGGTTCCTAAGGCCCTGGTCCATACAGTAAGGTGAGCAGGCCGCTGTTTGCTCACACTCTCACACTCTGCCCAAGGTTCAGGTAGGGCATCCTCAGAGCACACTGGGCCTGTGATCCATCCTTAAAGTTATCTACTCTGTCCCCCCAAGTCACAGTGTGACACAGTGGGCTGGGCTCTCAGTCGATGGCCGTTTAAACCCTTCTCACTTACTTGAGGTTGCTACCATTTGTTCAACTTTTTCCCCAATGGGATATAAAGAACGCTATCAATTATTGGAAAATTGAAAACAATCAGCCACAAGGTACACACAAGGGTAATGGCTTACTATTAAATTCCTACTAGTGAAATCCTTACTGGTATAGATTGTAGAATTGAATGTCAACACTTCAGAGACATTCCAGTTTATACACCCGGTACATATGGTATCGTGGCTAAATGTTGCATAATGTATTATTTTCTTAGCAGAGTGTATATTTGAAACTTGTCTTTTTAGTATCCAGGGCTGTGGATGTGGCACAGGGCTATTGGGAGATCACTGTAACACAAAGAAAGAAAGGAAAGATACAGCTAGGTAGAGGGGTTTTCCCTAGTCTAAGTTTCTACCAAGTCAGGCTCCTTTGCCTGTACGATTTCTTCCTGCCACAGGGCCCTTGCAGTTCAGTAGAGGTCGGTCTATTGGTCGGGTCCTGCTGTTTTCCAGCTGTCCTGTCCTGACAGACATAAGTGCAGCTGAGGAGCACCTGCACTTAGGTTGCTCTGGGTTGAAAAGACAAACCCAAAGTTAAAGCTGCTATGTAAGCTGTGGATAGTAAAGTGTGGGGAGCTGAGTTCCATTTGGGACAGTTTTCCACTAGCCCTGGCTATTCTAGAACTCGGTATGTACCCAATCTGGCCCTGAGTTCATGGCAGTCCTGCATCTGCCTCCCAGGACACACCCCACCACGGTGCTAGGTTTAGGATAAGGTTTGTTTGCTGTGTTTGTTTTGGTAATAGAGAATTCTGAACCCAGAGCCTTGAGTTTTCTAAGCAAGCGCTTAGCACTGAGCTACGTCACCAGCCTCAGGTTTGGCTTTAATGAACAGAATTCATTTTGGGGATAGTTGGTACTCAGCATTCCAGTTAAAGAAAAACAAGGTGAAAAAGCATCTAGGGGAAACCACGGTGGTGAAGGGTAGGTGTGGGGGGCGTGGTGGCTGCTGAGGTGAGCCTGGGAAGCTTTGCTCTTGTTCAGTGCTGGAGACGCCCCTGTAGTTAATGGACAAATGTGTGCTGCGAGAACAGCGTTGGATCTGGGCATTGTGGGCAAAGCCTGTGCCAGCATTCAGGAGTTCAGAGCCACACTAAACTACAGAATAAGACCCTGGGTCAAAAATAAACAAGGCTGGGCATAGTAGTGTATACCTTTACTCCCAGCAGAGGGATCTCTGCATTCAAGGCCAGTCCAGACTACACATGAGTTCTGGGCAAGCCAGTATAGTGAGATTCTTTCTCTTAAAACAACTTTTGTTGGGCTGTGGTGGTGGCACAGGCCTTTAATCTCAAGCACAAGCACTCGGGAGGCAGAGGCAGGTGGATCTCTGAGTTTGAGGCCAGTCCCAGGACAGCCAGAGCTACACAGAGAAACTAAAAAGCAAAACAAAAACCTTTTTTCCAATTAAAAAAACAGTGTGTGTGTGTGTGTGTGTGTGTGTGTGTGTGTGTGTGTGTGTGTGTTTTATATATGTGTATGTTGGAGTGAGAGTTCATTAGTGAAGTGTGCTAACCCCCTGTTGCAGGCATTTGCGTGTCCTTTTCTATGGTAGCTCTCACTGGCCTCCTACCTTTGCTCTCTCCAAATTCGCTCTTGCTCTCAAAATGTTTTATTTAACGTTCACAAGATAAACCCTGGCATGCCCACACCAGTAGCCATGACTATACTGGATGTTGGGAAGCACTTGGTTAGGTTTCGGGTTTACCTGTAGCCCAGGCTAACCTGAGGCTCAGCAGTCCTCTCACCTCAGCCCTCCAAGTGCCAGGTTGCAGGCGTGTACAGCTGTGCCTGGTAATAGGACCCTTTGCAACCAAAAAAAGGCTGGACGGTGGTGGCACACGCCTTTAATCCCAGCACTTGGGAGGCAGAGGCAGGTGGATCACTGTGAGTTTGAGGCCAGTCTGGTCTATAAAGTGAGTCCAGGACAGTCAAGGCTACACAGAGAAACCCTGTCTCAAAAAAAAAGGACCCTTTGCCAGCCCCTGACCCAAGAGGAGGCAAAGGTAGGTTCCTGGCTTAGAGATGGAGGAGAGACGCATGTGTCTGAGAAACTGGCTGCAGGGGGAAGGCTGGTAGGAGAGGTTTTGGAATCCAGAGAGACTGGAAGCAGTTTGAAGTTGCACATGTATTTGAGACCCATAAAGAGCATCTGCGGGTGCTGGTCATGGTGACGCACACCTTTAACCCA
Source organism: Acomys russatus (assembly GCF_903995435.1). Lineage (NCBI taxonomy): Eukaryota > Metazoa > Chordata > Mammalia > Rodentia > Muridae > Acomys > Acomys russatus. Next base: position 62,922,857 of record NC_067151.1, read on the forward strand.
GCGCTCGGTGAGAGGCAGGCCATTCACCTTTGACCCAGCACTCGGCCAGAGGCAGGCCAGTCACCTTTGACCCAGCGCTCGGCCAGAGGCAGGGTAGTCTGCATAAACAAGGAAGAAAGCAAAACCACAACTGCAGGTGTGGAAAGATTAAATAAAGAGAAAACTTATACACTGAGAATCCATGACGAGAGAGAGACAGACAGACAGACAGAAGCTTAGTTGGGCAGGAAGCTAGATGCACTTCTTGGAAGTGTGGAAGGAAAGAGAATGATGCTGGGGCTGATTGGTTCTCAAGTCCAGCAGACAGACTGAGATGGAGGTACCTGCGATGGGCGCCCACTGCCCATCCATACTCACTGGATGGTGTTTTGAGCGTTAAGGTGGTGTGGGGAGATAACATAGTCAAGAGACAGGAGAGAGCAGTGGTGAAAGAAGAAAAGCAGTAAATATGCTTTAAAGTGGTTGTGCCCAGTAGAACTTGGGCACTGAGGTCCAGTATGATAGTCACTTGTTTCTGTGGCTGTTAAACATGTCTCGTGATACTAGAATTCCGTTTTATTTATTTTTAAATGAATAAAATTCATTTCCATTTAAGTAATCCCATGAGACTATTGCTCAGCACAGTTGTAGACATTTGGTATTGGACAGGAGTTAGAACACCAGGCTGAGAATGTAGTGAGCCCCTGTCTCAAAATACAGTTAAAAGCCGTCTGTGGAACCCGGGCGTGGTGGCGCATGCCTTTAATCCCAGCACTTGGGAGGCAGAGGCAGGCGGATCTCTATGAGTTCCAGACCAGCCTGGTCTACAAAGCGAGTCCAAGATAGTCAACGCTACACAGAGAAACCCTGTCTCGGGGGAAGAAAAAAAAAGCAGAGAGAATGAGCAACGAACAGTAGGAGACTGAGAAAGGTGTGTTTTTCTCCCTGGTACCTTCCGCTTTCCCCATTGGGAGGTCTCTTTCCACTGTTCTAGGGAACTGTGAAAACTATGTAGTGTTAGGGTGGTCTCTTTCTCTCACATTCTGTGCTTTCATGTCCTGTTTCTTACATGTGCTTATTGTGGGGCCAAGCGTCAGAGCAAAGCACTTGTGCCCCTTAACATGTTTCTCTCTAAAACCAACAAAGTGAGTTTCTTTTCCCTTGCCATTGTTGAGATGAGGAACAACTGTCACCTAGTGGTGGAGCTTCCTTTCATGAGTGCACTACAGTTCCTTGTTTTTATCTTTTGCGTGAGTGTGGGTGCTGCAAGCATGGCATGGCATCATGCATGTCCGCATATGGAGATGTGGCGTTCAGAGGAGGACTTGTAGGGATGACCCAACGCAGGTCGTCAGGCTGCGCAGCAGGCGTGCACTGAGCTGTCTTGCTGGCCCATCTCGGGGATTCTTTGATTGGGCAGGTCCAGAACAGAGCCAGTAAGTCTGTAAGCCAGTAAGCCTTGCCTTGTTTTGGTGTTACCAGGGACCTAAGAGCTTTGATGAACTACTGATATGTGATACTGACATTTTAGTCATTAGGAATAGTTAGAAGCACTGGGTGGTGGTGGTGCACACCTTTAATCCCAGCACTGGGGAGGCAGAGGCAGGTGGATCTCTATGAGTTTGAGGCCAGCCTGGTCTACAAAGTGAGTCCAGGACAGCCAAGCCTGTCTCAAAAAAAAAAAAAAGAAATAGTTAGACACTAAGTTCAGGCTGGGAAAACAATCACATTTCTACCTATGTAGATTTTAGGGAATTTTATCATTTCTCTGACTGGAACAGGCTGTTGAAAGGACCAAGATACTGGTACTGCCGTTCCTCCCCAAAACAGGTGTGGGGATCAAACCAAGTTGGATATGGAAGAGATGTATCCATAGCAACATATAGTCAGGGAGTGCCCACAATGTCACAAACATCTCCTAAGTCATACAGGCCAACACCAAGCCTGTCTAGAAGCTTATGGACTGTTCCCATTCTGTCGTGTAGGATAGGGTAATTCTTGGACACACAGAAAGATCCTGCATGTTAGCATATTGCTATAGAACCTTCTGGTCACTGTGACATTCAAAACCTATTCATAGCCAGTCATGGAGGCACACGTCTGTAGTTAAAGCACTTGGAAGACAAAGGCAGGAGGATTGTACAGGCTTACACCAGCTCGAGATCTTAGAAAAACAGACCCCCTGAAACATACCTGTACAAATTCCCATGGTCTTGGAGAGAGAGGAGGGACAGTGCCACTTACTAAGGATGTTAGCTAGGGGATTTGTTTCTATAATCAGTCCCAGCAAGAGAGCAAGGCCTAGCTCTAGAGTGAGACCTTGTCTCACATTGAAGCAGTCTCTCAAACACAGGAAATCAAAGTGTCTTTAATCCCAGCACTCGGAAGGCAGAGGCAGGTGGATCTCTGTGGGTTTGAGGCCAGCCTGGTCTACAAAGTGAGTCCAGGACAACCAAGGCTACACAGAGAAACCCTGTCTCAAAAGACCAAAAATAAGTAAATAAATAAAATCTAAAAACCATAGGAAGCAGCACACTTTTAATCCCAACACTGAGGAGGCAGAGAGGGTTAGGGTTAGGGAGATCTCTGAGTTTGAGGCCAGCCTTGTCTAAAGTGAGTTCCAGGACAGCCAGAGCTATATAGTTAGATCCTGCCTTAGAAAAATTAAAAAGAGAGCCAGGTGTGGTGGCGCATGCCTTTAATCCCAGCACTTGAGAGGCAGAGGCTGGTAGATCGCTGTGAGTTCGAGACCAGCCTGGTCTACAAAGTGAGTCCAGGACAGCCAAGGCTACACTGAGAGACCCTGTCTCAAAAAAGCAAAAAAAATTAAATAAATAAAAGTACTTTAGCTCTTCTGTCTCCAAAGTTCTGTTCTCTCTGGGTTTAAGATGCTAGGTGGAGTGGTACATTCCTAGAGTGCCAGGCATTTGGTGAGCCATTGCAGCAGAGCAAGATCCTATCACATGGAATGACTAAAATTTTCATAATTCATTTCTTAAGATGTGCTCTAAGGCTGGGCAGTGGTGGTACATACCTTTTTTTTTTTTTTTTTAAAGATTTATTTATTATGTGTACAGTGTTCTGCCTGCATATAACACCTGCAGGCCAGAAGAGGGCACCAGATTTCATTATAGATGTGCTCTAAGTAGAAAACCCAGATAAAGGCAGTGGATTGGAGCACTAGTTAAATGTACACTTAAGTAATATTTTTAAGTTATACTAAAACAACTTGGTAGCATGGGATATTTTTTTGGAGGCAGAGGTTAAAGACAGGGGTTTTTTGTGTAGCCGTGGCTGTCCTAGATTTGATTTGTAGACCAGGCTGGCCTTGAACTCACAGCGATATGCCTGCCTCTACCTCCTGAGTGCTGGGATTAAAGGCCTGTGCCACCACACCCGTCTGCATTAGGTTATTTTTATTTAATTATTTACTTTTGCTCTTTCGAGACATAGAGTTTCTCTGTGTAGCCTTGGCCATCCTGGACTCACTTTGTAGACCAGGCTGGCCTCGAACTCACAACAATCCAACTGCCTCTGCCTCCTGAGTGCTGGGATTAAAGGCGTGCACCACCATGCCTGGCTTAGATTATCTTTAAACCTACCTGCCATTGAGTAGCTGTAGCCTATGAAAACTAGTTTCTTTGATTTTTTTTCTTAAGATTGAAATATATAGCACTGGACATCACATTTATATTCAAAGCAAGGGAGAAAACTAAAGTTTTCTCATGAGCCCAGCTTTTCCAAGTATCACTGGCCTCAATTGCAATCTGTGACCTCCTTTTACAGGGAGGCAACCTAAATTATATTTTATTATTTTCTTGGGGTGTTTTGCCTGCCTGTATTATGTCTGTATACTACGTCCATTCCTAGTATCTGCAGAGGCCAGAACAGGACATTACAGGTGTTACGAGCTGCCATGTGATTGCTGGGAATTGAGCCTGGGTCCTCAAGGAGAGCAGCCAGTGCTCTAAACCTCTGAGCCATCTCTCTAACACCCCTTAATAGTCCTAATTTGGCTTGTATCCTTTAATTGCAGGGTATATTGCTGATCCGAGTAGGCTGAGTTTCTTATATAAAAGAGGAACATAAACATGGATTGGGGGGTGGCTTTTGGATGTCTGTGGCATGCAACACTAAGTCAGAAGCATTGAAAGTGAGGGACTGAGTGGGTGAGGTAGGTATGCGTGCTGTTCCCTTTGGCGTTTCAAAGCCCTCATGGCTGAATGCCTCTAAGCCCACTGTCTCTGCCATGTGACTGTCTCAGCCCAGGCGCGCACACAGTGAAGGAAGTGTTGGGTCACATTCAGAACGCTCCTACAGCTGATGTTGCTATTGTGTTCCTCTGTTGGTCTTTCCACCAACTGGCTGGCTCTTCCCGCCTTGGGCCCTCGTACTCTCCTGCCGTCTGGTGCATGCTACGTAGACCAGCTAGTTGAAAGACACGTTTGTCTCTGCCTTCTACTAACCTCCCCTTTTCTCTCTCTCCTCCTGTCTCTCCTTTCCTCTTCCCTCTTCTCTGTTGCTGCTGCAGAGCGCCTCTACAGCCAACTTGAGCGAAACCGCCTGCTTTCTAATGAGCTGAAGCTAACGCTGCATGATCTGTGTGACTGATGGGCAGGGCTCCCTGGGGCCCAGTGAACCCACACCACTGACCTGGACCCCAGCAAAAGGCTGATGGCCTTTAAAAAGTTACCGTTTTGCCCTAAGCAAGTTGCTTTTTAAGGAGGGCAGTTAGTATACTGTTGATTTCCTGGCAGCCCCCAAGGAGGTGCAGTGACTATTTCTGTTCTAGAAGAGACTGTGGGTGATGAAGAAGGGGCCCGGGAGATGTAGTGGGGAGCCCTCTCACCTGGGCACCGACTGTAGGGTTTGCTCTCCTGCATGGATATTTTCTAACAATAAAAAGACTGACTGACAAGATGTTGTAACTGCTTCCTCTTCAGGCCCAGGGATGGGCTCTTATGACTGCGTGGAACAGGCATGGGAAAGAAGGGGTGCTATGAAAACGGGTCTGGTTTGCCACCACTCACTCCTGACATGCGCGTCCTCCTCCCTCCCCCAAGCTCCATGGTTTACTAGCTAAGCAGATTCAGTGCTTGGTGATCTACTGCTGGCTTCCTACCTGAGAGTTTCCTTCTTGTTGCTTTTGTGTTTAGTTGTAAGTGACTGTCCGAGTTGGCTCTGTAATAACTGCTAAAATCTCAATGGGGCTTTGCATACAAGAATGTGTCTGTGGGGAATCGGCCTTTGCTCTTTACTTGAGATTTTGAGTTTGTCCTTGTCTGCCATGGTCACACTCCATCAAGTGTTGGCCTGTGGGCAGAGTCAAAAAGTGGGTGCCTGGTGCTTTCATCCTTTTGAGACTGAAAGCGGAATGGCTCTTGGTTGCCTTTGGGAGGGAAAGGAAATGGCTGATTGGCCCCAGTTCCCTCCCCCAGGCAGTAGAGACACTCCATGGCTTGATTAGGCAAGGCAGAGAGCCCACAGAAACCAGGTTGCAGGAGCTGCCTTGCAGCCTCCTCACTGCCGGAGCAAGGCTTGGGTTGGGATTGCTTGAAACTCCCTGTAACTCCTCTTCTTTATCCCCACTAGATAAGCTGAAGTGCACCAAAGAGGAACACCTCTGTACACAAAGGATGCTGGACCAGACTCTGCTGGACCTGAATGAGATGTAGAGTGCCCCCCGCCCCCGCCCTGTGGCCGCTCCTCCCTCTGACCTCTGACCCTGACTCCGCCTGAGGCCAGCCTGCCTGAAGCTGACCTTGAAACTGAGGGCTGATCTTTTTAACTGAAGGCTGCTTTCCCCTCCTGCAACCCCCCCACCCCTCATGTCTTTTTCACAAAACCGTGTCAGTCTCCTCCTAGAGTTCCACCTGGCGGGGCTGAACACCTTTGGGAACAATATTTAAGGGAAATGTGACCACAGTGCAGAGTGTCCTCAGTGCAGCTGTGATGTGCACATTGTAAGTGCTTTCTGTCTTAGGGACCATTTGTAACATTCCAAGCACTTCTGAGGCTTGGAACAGCAACCCAGTTCCTTTTCACTGTTGGAAGGTGACACTTCGGCCTAATGAATACTGTCACGCCATAGAGGAGGAACACAGGAACGGGCCGGCCTAGCTGAGAGCCAGGCAGGCCCTGCTGTTGGAGACCTCAGTGCTCCGCACCAAGGCTTAGCCAAACATCAGGAGATTCTGGGAAGTTAGCTAAAAACAAAAAACTGTTCCGGGCTGTGAAGGTTTTCAGCTTTGATATCTTTGAATGATTTTACACTTACTTTTATTTTTTACTTTTTCCATCACATGTGACCAAATAAGACGGTGAGCCCTCTGAGACACCCCCCCTCCTGGGGCGTGTTAGCCAAGCATGCTACTTCATTCAGCCCCAGCCCTGAGCCTAACCCTGTCTCATCTCTACCCCTTTCCCGACTGCTCACAAAACGGATCATGTTGCCCCTACTGTTGAGGTGACCACGTAGTGTCCACCTGCCCCGAGGGAGACTGAGAAGGGAGGTCGTGTTCGCGCGTGCCACTGATGTAGCCACATGGAATCATCTCAGCGCCCTTCCTGAAGCCACTGTCTCTAAAGTGCCATCTCCTTGTGCTTAGTGTCAGTCAGTGCTGGAGAAATCTTGAATAGCTTATGTAAAAAAAAAAAAAAAACTTTTTAAAATTTTATATTATTTTGAAATTTTGCTTTTGGGGGCGGGGGTTGAGTAACCTAGGCCGACCCATTGGCTGTGAGAATTCTTTGCAGTCTGTGGGCTGGTGTGTGCTGATCTTTCGTGTCCCCACCCAATTGCCACGTTCAGGTGGTTTCTTCGAGGCCTGTTAGGTGGACACCCTGCAGCTTCCTGGCTTGTTTGTACTCTCCCCTGACAGGAGAAAGAACCCCACAGTGCAACTGTTTTGATACTGAATATTGACATTGCAACATTTTGGAATAAAGAACCAGTCCCTCCACCTTTAGCCCTGCGTGACTTTCTTAGCCCAAATGTACTTTCTCCACAGGGGCTATAGAACCGGGGTAGAGAGTCCGGTCTTTGTGGTTGACAGCAACAGAATTTATCACAGAGTGCACAAATTGGAAGCAGACAAAAAATAAACATGAGTTCAGAAACCTGGCTGTGGAGTTTGGGAGGTGGCACCCTTGGTAAAGCTCTCAAAAGCTAAGGACAGGCCTGGAGAGATGGCTCCGCGGTTAGGAGCACTGGCGCTCTCTCAGAGGATCAGAGTTCAGTTCCCAGCAACCACACGGCGGCTCACAGCCACCAACATTGTGATCTCATGCACATATGCACATAGAATACTCATGCATATTTTGGAAAAAATCATTTTTAAAAAGAAGCTAAGGACAGTACATCATCTTGTCCCAGCCCACTATCCTGCTAGAGACAGGAGCCAATTAGCCACATCAATGAACTTCTAGTTCAGTTTAGACTCTGGCTCAAATGGTTGGGCATTAAGGTCACCTTAAATCCCAGCACTCAGGAAGCAGAAGTAAGCTGATCTCTTGAGTTTCAGGCCAGCCTGGTCTATGTAGTGAGTTTCAGGACAGTTGGGTCTATGCGGAGAAACCATGTCTGGAAAAAAAGCAGACCTGTCTTTGAAAATAGGGTGTGTAGGAGAGGGTGGCCCAGGGATCCGTTGCTTCTGCAGGAGAGGGTGGGGCTGGGAGAAAGTTGTTTCCCAGCAAAAGTGGCTCACCCATCTGTCACTCAGTTCTGGGATATCAGCTTCTGCACACTGGATTTATGCCAACTCCTGCAACCTCATTCATAGACTCATTAAAGGTTAAGAGCACTGACTGCTCTTCCAAAGGCCGAGGGTTCAAATCCCAGCACCCACATGGCAACTTAGAACTGTCTGTGACGCCAAGATCTGCCACCTTCACACAGACATGCATGCAGGCAAAACACCAATGCACATAAAATAATTTTTTTTTAAATTCTGTGTTGCATGCCTTTAATCCCAGCATTTGGGAGGCAGAGGCAGGTGGATTGCTGTTGAGTTTGAGGCCGCAGCGATCCACCTCCCTCTGCCTCCCAAGTGCTGGGATTAAAGGAGTTTCTCCATGAAGTCCTGGTTGTCCCGGACCTCGCTTTGTAGACCAGGCTGGCCTCCAGATGTGTCTGCCTCGAGTGCTGGGATTAAAAGGTGTGCACTACCATACCCAGCTCAAAATAGTTCTTGAATAACAACAAATCTTAGGCTTCTCCTAAATTCCTGGGAGCACCAGACATGAAGGCTAATTTCCATAACACCAGCAAGGGTGGGGAGGCCAGGGGAAAGATGGGGTTACTACAACTTTGAGACCATTCTGGGCTGCATAATAAGTTCTAGACCAGCCTGGGCTACAAAGTGAAATAGCCACCCAGGCTGAGTTCCTAAAGGCCCCCAGGTGTACACACTGAAAGGACTGACTCCTGCAGCCACACTCAGCTGTGGCACCAGTGTGCCAACGCATACTCACATACACGCCCGAGTCTTTTAATTTTTATTATTATTTGTTTTTGTATTTTTAGACAGGGTTTGTATGTGTAGCCTTGGCCATCCTGGACTCACTTTGTAGACCAGGCTGGCCTCGAACTCACAGCGATCTGCCTGGCTCTGCCTCCCGAGTGCTGGGATTAAAGGCGTGCGCCACCATGCCCGGCTCTGTTTTGTTTTTCAAGACAAGGTCCATGTTAGCCTTGGCTGTCCTGGACTGGCTTTGTAGACCAGGCTGGCTTCAAACTCACAGCGATCTGCCTGCCTCTGCCTCCTGAGTGCTGGGACTAAAGGCGCGCGCCACCCCACCTCACACTCAAATCTTAACGGTAACATGCAAATACGTTTGGATGTAAATCTTTTGGCACCATCAGCTGTAGAATGTTGGCAACGTGAAAATAGGTCACACAATCCAACAGACTGAACTACACATTTGCGTTACAACAGTATGAACTCCGTGGATTTAGTAGACTTCTTAATACACGATGTTGCTCATACTCCTGAATATGCTTTTGAATAATTGGAGGAAACAAGATTTTTAGATTTGTTTTCCTCTGTGTATGGGGAGGGGGTTTCCCTGGGGCCAGAGACCGACATCAGGTGTCTTCCTCCAACATTCACTTTTTTTTTTTTTTTTTTTTTAAGGCAGGTGCACCTAAGTGTTCACAAATTCAGCTTGACTGGCTGGCCCTCAAAGCGTTTTCTGGCTTTGCCTCCCCGATGTGTTGGGATGAGAGGCATGCTTCGCCCTGTTTTTATGTGGGAACTCAAGTCCTCAACTTGTGTGACAAGCACTTCCCCAGCTCCTTTGAGAGGGTATTTGTAGACTAGGCTTCTCGGTTCTCCTACCTCAGCCTCCTGATTACTGTGTGTCACCACGCCCCGCCAGAAAACAAATGCTCCCATGGAGTATTGTGCTGAGGTCCCTTGTTTGAGACAATGGCTTTGCAATTTGCTTCTGAGGCCAGTGTCTGACATTTCCTGCATTGTGGTCTTGAAGCAGGACATAAATCTAATTCTTAGTTAAAAATAACATTTACCTTGACAAAGGCCAGCTGTTTATACTACAGACTGGAACTTTTTTCACTGATTTATTGTTTGTTTGTTTGTTTGAGACAGGGTTTCTCTGTATAGCCTTGGCTGTCCTGGACTGGATTTGTAGACCAGGCTGGCCTCGAACTCACAGAGATCCACCTGCTTTTGCCTTCCCAAATTGCCATGTGCGCCACCACACCTGGCTACTTCCACTTTTAAAAGTTAGTAACTTCGCCGGACGTGGTGGCACACGCCTTTAATCCCAGCACTCGGGAGGCAGAGGCAGGTGGGTCGCTGTTAGTTCGAGGCCAGCCAGGGCTACAAATCCAGTCCAGGACAGCCAAGGCTGTACAGAGAAACCCTGTCTTGAAAAGACAGGCAAACATAAATAAATAAATAAATAAAAATGTAGTAACTTCTTTTGTTTAGTATTGGGGGTTGAGCCTTTGTACATGTGAGCCTTGAGTTTCACCCCAGTCTTTCTGCACTATTTTATTTAAAATAAAATAAAGATCAAGTCAAACAATGGTCAACTACAGTTGAGCTACGGGGCACTGTTTGGGATTTTTGGACCTTTCTGTCTGGTTCTTTCCTTGTAAAGTCTGCCATCGAATATTTAGTAAAGTGGCCCTTTGGGTCTGTGCCTGAAATTTCCATAAACTTAGCTTTTTGACGCACTTAAAAAGTACCCATAATTCCTAGCAAGAAAGGCAGCCCGCTGACGTTGTGGCTGCGGATTGGTTGGCCATGTGTAGTTGAGTGGGCAGCCGAGACCTAGCGGTCGCCATGATTGGCTCTGGGGCTCCTCTTCCTCAGCGCCTCAGGCTCCTTTTCTCCTTAACTCTACACTGCTTCTTCCTGCTTTTAGCTGGGACCTTGGCCAACAAACTCAATGTGCCACAAGTGTTATTGCCCTTCAGCCAGGAGCCAGGCCGGGTGCCCTTCTTGTTGGAGGCGCAGCGGGGTTGCTACACCTGGTGAGGGGGCGCGGGCAGAGATCACATGATCTTGTCCCCACAGCGAAGAGGGAAGGGATTACTGGAATGGTTGTGGTCCTGCAGTGTGGAAGGGCCTGAACGTGGCACCCTTGGGTGGGATGTAGCCTAAGTTGTGAGGCTCTTTAAGGTACCGCAAGTAACTAGGATGGGAGTCGGCCGCCCTATTGAGACAGCTGGTTAGTGTAAGCAACTGCCGGCTCAGGCAAGCCCTGTGTCGGTTTTCCCCAGTTCGAGACCCTGACAGCAACGACTAAACTAGGGTAACACGACACGTTTCAGCGTGCACGGAGCTGAGTTCTGCCTGTCATGTGAGAGCCCCCTTCCCCTGTACACGGGGATTCAGTGGAAAGGGAAAGCTGCTGGGCAGTCAGCTCTGGGTAAAGACCTTCCTGACTATAAGAGAACCAATGGCAGGTCATGTGGTTACTTCAGTTGTCAGGGAATTTAAAGTGAGCCCTTAGTGAGAGATTTCCATTTCCTGTAACTGGAGAAAGAGCCTTGGGTTGGGGCTAGGCACATACTAGGCAGGCCCCCCGCTTAGGAACTGCATCCCCAGCCCCTTTCCTGCCTTCTCCGAGAAGCGGTGAGATACAAGATGCTCAGGGACACGAATTCCAATTCTCATTTCATGGAGTATAAGGAACTTAGTCTTGTAGAGGACCCAGTGTGATGTTTGTTCAGGAATCGTTGTGATACTGAGAGCTTTTCGTGCACCCTAGCTGCTAATGATGACTTTTCATGTCTGTTTGGTCTCAGGATGTATAGGCAACTTGCCATCTTAGCAGCTCAGTTTCTAGGCTTACAGGAAATTCTTTCTTAAGGTAAGAGCAAGCCCTGTCTTGTTGCAAACACAGTCCCAGTGCTATGACCCACGCTGTGAGTATTTGTTTATATTTTTGTTTTTCAAAACAGGGTTTCTCTGGGTAGCTCTGGCTGCCCCGGAACTAGCTCTGTAGGCCTGGCTGGCCTTGAACTTTACTTTAAACGTCCTGGGAGGATTATAGTGACATTTCAGATCTTTGCACAGGAGATCACTGGGCAACGGTTCTGATCAGTCTCCCGTTTTAGATCTTGTGTCCTCTGACTGAGCTTCTCCTTTAGAGGCTCAGTGGGCAGTCTGGCAAGGTGGCATACACCAGTAATTCCAGCACTCAGGGAGGCAGAGGCAGGCAGATCTCTGTGAGTTCGAGGCCAGCCTGCTCTACAAAGCAAGTCCGGAAGAGTCAAGGCTGCACAGAGAAACCCTGTCTTAAAAAACAAACAAAAAAATTTAGAGAGCCATTAGGCATACTTAGTATGTAACACGGAGAATTACAGACATTTCTTCCATGTGTTGCCTTGACCCATGTATTTCATGCTCTAAAACACTTTTTTTTTGGGGGGGGTGCAGGCATTCCACTCATCACGACGCAGTTACCATTGAGCCTTTATATGAAAATGGCACCTCCTGTTCCCAGAGGGCTGTTCTTGTTGCCCAATCCACCCAACCCGTACGTCTCAGCAGCATTATTCTTGCTCGCGAAGTGGGTATGTTATGGGACTTGTCTGTTTGGGTTTTGTGGATGTTGTTTCTTTTTTCTTTTTTAAATTAATTAATTTTTAAAATATTTATTTATTTGTTATGTATACAGTGCTCTGCCTGCATGTCAGAAGAGGGCACCAGATCCCATTATAGATGGTTGTGAGCCACCATGTGGTTGCTGGGAATTGAACTCAGGACCTTTGGAAGGGCAGCCAGTGCTCTTAACCTCTGAGCCATCTCTCCAACCCTAATTAATTAATTAAATTTGGTTTTTTGAGACAGGATTTCTCTGTGCAGCCTTGGTTGTCCTGGCCTTGCTTTGTAGACCAGGCTGAACTCACAGCGATCCCCCTGCCTCTGCCTCCTGAGTACTGGGATTAAAGGGGGCATGTGCCACCACGCCCGGCTTGTGGCTGTTGTATCTTGAGACAGGCTCTCAATGGGTATCCATGGCTAGCCTGGAATTCCCTATGTAGACCAGGCTGGCCTCTGCCTCTGGAGTGCTGCAATTAAAAGTACGTATCACCATGACAAGCCATTTGTGGGATCCTTCAGGCTGGCTTCTGTATTTCCCTTTTATTCTTTTTAGATAAGGTCTCATGTAGCTTAGTCTCACTCTGACTCACTATATAACTAAGCATGACCCTGAACTTCAGAATCTCTTGCCTCCACCTGCCAAGTCCTGGGATAGCACATGTGCACCATCGTCTTGTGTTTGTGCAGTTTTGGGGGTTCACGCCCAGGGTTTCCTCTTTGTTAGTCAAACATCCCCCAACTAAGCTATGGCCCCAGCACAGTACTTCCTTGTTTTTGAGCTCTGGCGGTATATTTAGAAAGCAGGATCTAGATGCTGGTGTGCTTGTTGCTAAGGGAGTGTCCTAGTTTCTAGGTTCTCTTAGCAGATGGGGCTAAGAAAGAAACACGCACACGCCAGCCTGCGTGTACCCCCATTCTGCACTTCTTTCTGTACGTGTCCAGCTGTGCTCTAATCGGGGCTCACGCTAGATTTCTTTCCTTGGCTTACTTGTAACTTTTGCTCTCAGACCTGGGCTGGTGAGATAGGCCAGTGGGGAAAGTACTTGTCACTAAGCCAGATGACGTAAGTTTGATCTCTGGGACCCATGTAAAGGTGGAAGGAGTGAATCAAGGCACAGAATTGTTTATTAATACCCACATGCCTGCCATGGCATGCATGTACACACACACACACACACATACACACACATACACACACACGCACACACATACACACACATACACACACACGCACACATACACACACACACGCGCGCGCACACACACACACATACAGAGAAAGAGAGAGAGATTTTAAAATTCTGACCTTTGTTATATATAATGTAGTCTCTTGTTTGTTCAACCCTAATGTACATAAAAGGCAATTTCAGGGCCCGGGGAGGTGGCTCAGAGGCTAAAGCACTGGCTGCTCTTTCAGAGGACCAGGATTCAGTATCTAGCACCCGAAGGGAGCTTCGAAACCTGTAACTCCAGTTCCAAGAGGTCTTCTCCCCTTCTAGCTCTCAAGGGGAGTGTTTACATACCATACACAGGCATCTGTGTGTGTGTGTGTGTGTGTGTGTGTGTGTGTGTATGTGTCTGTAAAACACCCATGCACATAAAACATTTTAAGTAGTTTCAGGCAGTGGTGGTGCACACTTTTAATCCAAGCACTGGGGAGGCAGAGGCAGGTAGATTTCTGAGTTTGAGGTTAGCCTGGTCTACAGAGTGAGTTCCAGGAGAGGCAGGGCTACACAGAGCAACCTGGTCTTGAAAAAAAAAAAAAAAAAAAGAAGAAGAAGAAGAAGAAAGAAAAGAAAAAAGAAAAAGGTGCTTTCAGGATGATTTATTAAAAAAAATTTTTTTTTGCACTAGGTCTCAGTATATTACGAGGGTGGCCTGCCCTTTACCTTGTGGTTGACCTGTTTCTATTTCACTGGGCGCTAGAGTTACAGTTTATTCAGTTGGATTGTTTGTTTGTTTGTTTGTTTGTTTTAAGGAGGGTTCAAGACAGGGGTTCTCTGTTAATTTCACTTTTTAGTGTCTCTTGTGAAAAGAAAGACACTATTTCCTGAAATAAAAATGTTACCAGGCATGGCATCACAGGCCTGTAACCTCAGCACTCAGGGAGGCAGAGGCAAGGTGATATCAGTGTGTTCGAGGCCAGCCTGGTCTACAAAGAGAATTCCAGGACAGCCAAGGTTGTTACACAGAGAAACCCTGTCTCAAAAAACCAATTAAAAAAAAAAAAAAAGATCCGGGGATGGTGGCACACACCTTTAATCCCAGCACTCGGGAGGCAGAGGCAGGGGGATCGCTGTGAGTTCGAGGCTAGCCTGGTCTACAAAGTGAGTCCAGGATGGCCAAGGCTACACAGAGAAACCCTGTCTCGAAAAACAAAGAAACAAAAACAAAACCCCCCCCCCCAAAAAAAAGAGCTCTGGCTATCCTAGACTTGCTTTGTAGCCAAGACTGGCCTGGAACTCAGAGATCTGCCTGCCTCTGCCTCCTGAGTGCTGGTACTAAAGTTGTGTGCCACCACCGCCACCAGGCTTGGAACCAACCCTTAGCAGTGCTTTCTGGGTCATGGTGACACACACATTTAATCCCAGTGGGAGGCAGAGGCAATCGGATCTTTGAGTTTGAGGCCAGCCTGGTCTATAGAGCAAGTTCCAGGATAGCCAGGGCTACACAGAGAAACCCTGTCTCTAAAAAAACAAACCAAGCAAACAAACAAATACCCTGCCCTCTGACCTTGACAAAAAAATTAAGAGCACTGGCTGCCCTTCTAAAGGACTCTGTTTGATTCCCAGCACCCACATGGCAGGTCACAACCCACCTATAACTCCAGATTTAGGAGGCCCAGTGTCCTCTTCTGGCTTCCTTGGGCACTACATGAACATACATTAAGGCGAAACACCCACACACATAAAATTTTTAAAAAATTTAAAAAGTAGGGCTGGAGATATGGCTCAGAGGTTAAGGGCACTGCCTGCTCTTCCAGAGGTCCCAAGTTCAATTCCCAGCAACCACATGGTGGCTCACAACCATCTACGATGTGATCTGATGTCCTCTTCTGCAGGTGTCCATGCAGGCAGAACATAATAAAAAAAATTTTTTTTTAAGTAGTTGGTTCTTTTTTTTTTTTTTTTTTTTTTTCTGAGACAGGGTTTCTCTGTGTAGCCTTGGCCATCCTGGACTCACTTTGTAGACCAGGGTGGCCTCGAACTCACAGCGATCTGCCTGCCTCTGCCTCTCGAGTGCTGGGATTAAAGGCGTGCGCCACCATGCCCCGCTTAGTAGTTGTTTCTTTCATCCTCAGGCTTGGCAGTACATTTACCCATGGAGCAGCCATTTCACAAAACGGAGGTTCCTTTTTTGCTTTTCTGAGACAGAGTCTTTCTGCATAGCCCTGGCTGCCAGACTTTTTTATAACCTTTAAACTCTGAGTATGGGAGACGTTTAATGAATCGGTGGCCCCGTTTACTTACATAGGCAGCCTTCTGCTCCATTGCAGTGACAGACCATGAGCTGCGCTGTGACGTTAAGGTCGATGTGATAGACAGCATTGAAATTGTGTCCCGGACCCGGGAGCTGTATGTGGACGATGCGCCCCTCGAACTGATGGTGAGGGCCCTGGATGCTAAAGGTGAGGGGCTGGAGATGAGCTGAGGGGCAACATGCCTCAAATAGAGCACTGCTTCTAACGTTGAGAGTTCAGAAGCAGGAACGAACGTGCATAACAGAATGGACTAGAAGTGGGGCCTGTGTTCTCATTTGGGGCTCACATACAAGAGAGTTGGCAGTGCAGACTGTAGTTCAATGGACTAGCTGCCTCCTTGCAAAAAAACAAAAACAAAAAACTACTGCTTTTTCTGCCTTTTTGTTTGTTTAGTTTTTTGAGACAGGGTCTCTCTGTGTAGCCTTGGCTGTCCTGGACTCGCTTTGTAGACCAGGCTGGCCTCAAACTCACAGCGATCCACCTGCCTCTGCCTCCCGAGTGCTGGGATTAAAGGCATGCGCCACCATGCCCGGCTATTTGAAGAAGTTTTAATCCCAGCACTTGGAAGGCAGAGGCAGGTAGATCTCTGTGAGTTTGAGGCCAGCCTGGTCTATATCTGAAAGCTCAAAGACAGCCAGAGATGTTACACAGAGAAACCCTATCTTGAAAATCCAAAAAAAAAAAAAAAGGAACCAGGGGTTAAGTATGCCTGTCAACCATGAAGTGTCTGTTAGGTGGCCTCTTGAGAGAGCCTGTTCCACGAGAGCCCTTTCTTCTTTAAGAAGCCTGTTGGAGCTGGCCAATCTTGGTGCACACCTTTAATCCCAGCACTCAGGAGGCAGAGGCAGGTAGATTTCTGAGTTCAAGGCCAGCCTGGTCACACACACACACCTGTTAGGACAGCACTCACATTTCTGTGTAAGGATCTTCCTTGTGTGTGTTTTAATTGATTAATAAAAGTGATATTGTTTGTTACAGAAAATACCTAAAATGATTTTCTAGCTTTCTTGTTGGAGATACTTGAACTTTTTTTGTTTTTATTTTTCGAGACAGGGTTTCTCTGTGTAGCCTTGGCTGTCCTGGACTCGCTTTGTAGACCAGGCTGGCCTCGAACTCACATCGATCCGCCTGCCTCTGCCTCCTGAGTGCTGGGATTAAAGGTGTGCGCCACCACGCCCGGCTCTGAACTTTTTTTTTTAAGATCTATTTATTTATTACATATACAATGTTCTGCTTACATATATACCTGCACACCAGAAGAGGGCACTAGATCTCATTATAGATGGTTGTGAGCCAGCATGTGGTTGCTGGGAATTGAACTCAGGACCTTTGGAAGAGCAGACTGTGCTCTTAACCGCTGAGCCAACTCGCCAGCCCGATACTTGAACGTTTTGGAATGTGTGATTCCATCGTGACTTTTGGCTTTCTCTACAGGAAACACATTCAGTACTTTGGCAGGCATGGTGTTTGAATGGAGTATCGCCCAGGATGACGAGTCAGCAAGAGGAGAGCTGTCTAGCAAAATTAGGTAAAGTGGGAGCCTAAGATTTTTATGTTTAATATAAGAAAATGATAAGAAGATGTCAGGCAATGGATCTGACAGTAGATGAGGAGGTTATTAAATGAGCATGGGGGAGCAGGTAAGGGAGAGGGGCACCCCAGACAGAGTCAGACAGACAGAGACAGACAGACAGACAGACAGACAGAGACAGACAGACAGAGACAGACAGACAGAGACAGACAGGCAGAGACAGACAGGCAGAGACAGACAGGCAGAGACAGACAGGCAGACAGAGAGGCAGAGACAGACAGGCAGAGACAGACAGACAGACAGACAGAGACAGACAGAC
The DNA here is from genome assembly GCF_903995435.1 of Acomys russatus. Lineage (NCBI taxonomy): Eukaryota > Metazoa > Chordata > Mammalia > Rodentia > Muridae > Acomys > Acomys russatus. Next base: position 62,940,247 of record NC_067151.1, read on the forward strand.
AGACAGAGACAGACAGACAGACAGACAGACAGACAGAGACAGACAGACAGACAGGCAGAGACAGACAGACAGAGACAGACAGACAGAGACAGAAAGACAGAGACAGAGACAGGCAGACAGACAGAGACAGAAAGACAGACAGAGACAGACAGACAGAGATAGACAAACAGACAGAGACAGACAGACAGAGACAGACAGACAGAGACAGAGGAAGAGAGAAGAGGGGAAGAGAGAGATAAGAGAGGGAGGGGTGAGGTAGGTCTGCCCTTTTATATACTGGCCAGGGCCACGCCCCATGGCAGGTAGGCAATGACATGACAGGTAGGCAGACTGGACTGAAGAGAATTCTAACAAACATAATGTCCCTATGTGACACACTGTGCCACAGCTGGCTGTGTGGACCTTGATAACCCTACTGTTGGGATTTTTTTTTTCTTTTAATAGATATATTCACTAGGGAAAGTGTCTTTGGTAGACAGACAGAGGAGACACATGTCGGAACCTCCAGGAGAGTTAGCGTGAGCCTCTGCTGGGGAACATGTGAGGTCAGGCTGTCTGCTCATGTTGAATTAGACTAAGACAATTAGCTGGCTGTGTCAGAAAGCACTTTTAATCCCAGAATTTGGGAGGCAGAAGCAAGCTGATCTTTGTGAGTTCAAAACTAATTTGATATCTAAAAGGACAGTCTTTGATTTATTTTTTATATTTTGGTTTTTCCAAGACAGGGTTTCTCTGTGTCGCCCTGGCTGTCTTGGACTCGCTTTGTAGACCAGGCTGGCCTCAAACTCAGAGATCCACCTGCTTCTGCCTCCCGAGTGCTGGGATTATAGGTGTGGGCCACTGCACCCAGCTAGGACAATCTTAAAAAAATAAAATTAAATTAACAACAAGAAAGATTCTATTTTCAGTACCAAAGAACAGATAACAGATAAACAGATAGTGTTAAAAAGTGGGCAGCGGAGGTTAGAGGTGAAGGGCGGAGCTGCACAGAGGGACGGAATCACACCACGCAACAGATGCACTGAAGAGGGTTAATAAGGGGATGCAGAAACTGTCTCCAGAGACATAGGGGGAGAAGGAAAGGGAAAGGGCACCCCAGAGAGAGAGAGAGAGAGAGAGAGAGGGGGGGGGGGGGAGAGGTAGAAAAGGAGAGAGAGAGGTAGAGAGAGAGCCACGTGGAGGGGCTGTCTTTTATATAGCCCAGGGCAGGGCCACACCCCTGTGGCAGCTGAGCAATGACATCACAGGTAGGCAGCCTGGAGCAGAATCCTAACATTCCTACCGTTTCCTATATTTAAAAAATGAAGAACGTTGGATTGTTTTTATATAAGGCAAGTTAAAGTGTATAAATGTAGGCAATGGAGAAAAGAGATAGAAGAAAAGCAATAGCAACAAAATGTCCAAATTATATAGTGAACGGGAAGGAAAAGTTCTGTCCTGAAAGTTTAAGGTAGAGGGCAGGCTGTGTCAGCCATGTCCTGCAGCAGATAGAGACCAAGGAGTGCTGGGGGAACCCGGAGCTGCCTGTCCGGGGCCTGGAGCACACCATCTCAGCCTTTTGCAAATGGATAAGGAGGGAAGTAATCATCTTAACTACTTCCTGCTGACAATAGGGCGGCGATAGGGCATTTAAAAGGCTGAAATGTTGGCCAGGTTTTGGAAGAACAGGGTGTTGCATTTGCTGTCCAGGGTCTGAGAACATCTGCAGCTGGGCAGGGCAATGCAGGTCCAGCTAGGAGGAACAATGCAGGTCCAGCTAGGATGATCTGTGCGGTTGGCCGGGAGCACTTGTGGGTAGCTGCTTTGATGGTGTCCCAGATGCAGAAGGCCTGGCAGGATATTGGAACATATATGTGGGCGGAAGACAAAAGTTAGTAAGTTAGGGAGAAATTTACTTTAGGTGTACATTTGAAACTTTTGGGAGAGCAAAGAGAAAAGGCTTGAGACAATGTTGACACTGAGAATTTTGGGAGAGCAAAGGAAAAGTCTATATATGGGAGCTTCCTTCCATTTTCCCGGTTGTTGGCAATAATGAAAACAGTTTAGTCCAAGGATCTGCCCAAGTTTGGTTGGAGAGGCATGTAAGCTTTAAGGTGGGTGTCCCAAAGGCGTGTCAGGAAGAACAGACGACTGGCCGTTTCCCATGGGGAGGTGAGGTCAGTAAGCCATCAAGGCGTCCCCAAAAACGGTTAGTAACCCAAGGGACTGGTGCAGACCAGTTAGTAGATCTTCAGCACTAACCAGCTACCAGTAGCCTAGCTCAGCAGAGATGTAGCTACGAGTGCACTTGAATTTTTCAGCGTCGGTCACAGAACAGCAGAGAGAGCTACATCAGGAAACTCACCCGATGGGGATGAGCCTAGTTGAGGGTCAGCAAAGAGGTTGGGTACCTCCGCCCCCAATGAACCAGAGAGGTGTCCATAGTCTCTCGGACAAAGGGAAGCGTTTTTGTGAGTAGGAAGGGAGAGTTTAGCTGGTGTTGGGTGTAGACAGGTGGCAATGAGATAGTTAGGGAGACGGGGAGTCCCAAAACCAGGGAAAAGGAGAAGGAGTCCCACCCCTAGGTGAGAAACTTAGGCTTCGGATTGAATTACTTATCTGGACTTAATTTGACCTGAGAGATGGATTTCCTGGAGCTCATAAGAATCCTTTTGAATTCATAAAGGGAGATAAATTTCAGACACATTAGCATCATCACTGAAATCTGCAGTGAAATACACATTGTTAGACATTAACACATTGTAGGAAAAGGGCAGTAGGCATATATAGCATAGTACAGGCTTGGGAAAAGAACTTTGTGTTAAGAGCACAAACACTCTGAGATGAGGTTAGGGAAGGCAGAAGCCCTTTTGTCCTCTGTGGAATAGTAACAAAAGGAAATTTAAAATCTTGGAACTGTGGTAGGATCATATAGTGGAATGATTTACCATAATTAGATTAATAATCAGAGCTCCATTGATCAGTCTCAATACTTTGAACAGTTAATACAACATCATAGCAACAGGAAGAAATAAAGCATCCTTTAGACGTGTTGACCTTCGTAACTCACATTACATTCTTTTTTTTTTCCACATTTACATTCTTTTTTTTTTTAACAAAGATTTATTTATTATATATACAGTGCTCTGCTTGCATGTGTGCCTGCACACCAGAAGAGGGCACCAGATCACATTATAGATGGTTGTGAGCCACCATGTGGTTGCTGGGAATTGAACTCAGGACCTCTAGAGGAGCAGTCAGTGCTCTTAACCTCTGAGCCATCTCTCCAGCCCCCACATTTACATTCTTTTTTTTTTTTTAATTTATTTTTTTATTTATACAGTATTCTGCCCACACGTGTGCCTGCCTACCACACGAAGACACCAGATCTCACTACAGGTGGTTGTAAGCTACCATGTGGGTGCTGGGAATTGAACTCAGGACCTTGGGAAGAGCAGACAGTGCTCTTAACCTTTGAGCCATCTCTCCAGCCCCACATTTACATTCTTAAAACACCTTTTTGGAAGCTTTAAGCAATAGGTGAAATGGACAGTTTGGTCTCCTGCACATGAAGAGAGCTGGGAAGGTACCTGACGTCTCCCATGGTAGAAGCTGGCCATGCGACTGTGTAACCTGAGTCTGAATTTGACACAGACCTGTACCATTGCCCTGTTTGGCAAGGCTGCTGAATTTCAGAGCTATCTGTGCTCTGCCACGTCAAGGAGCTTGAAGGCTGGACATGTCCACCGGGGTCTCCTTTTGGCTGCATCTGAGACAGGTTCCTGGCAGAGCTGGCTCAGGCTGGACCCTGGCGGGAAGGGGCATGCAGACCTCTATTTTCTTCGTGTAGTGGTTAAGGCCTGGAGTAGTTTCAGCCTGTCGGGAACGCCTCTCAGGTTTTAAAGATTTACCAGTCCTTATATGGGGCTCAGGATACATCCTCAGCTTTTTAATTAAAAGTCTTGTCTATCTTAAGAATATTTAAATAGACAGACTAAGACTTTAGGTTTTATCTCTGTTCAGTTTGAACGTTAAAAACACAAGTACAGTCCAAAAACAGTCGATAAAAGAGAACAGAACAGTTTTTGTATGACCAATAATATTACCTTTAGAATTTTAGGCTAAACATGGTTTAAGGCAATGATTGAAAATCTAATACTGAGCCGGGCATGGTGGCGCACACCTTTAATCCCAGCACTCAGGAGGCAGAGGCAGGTGGATCGCTGTGAGTTCGAGGCCAGCCTGGTCTACAAAGTGAGTCCAGGGTGGCCAAGGCTACACAGAGAAACCCTGTCTCGAAAAAACAAAAAACAAAAGAAAAAAAAAAAGAAAAAAAAAAAAAAAAAGAAAATCTAATACTGTAAACAAGTGAATGTTAATACAGTAGAACATTATTAAATGTATCAGACCCATTAGCTAAGAAGCTTGTAGTTGAATCCAGGTTAGCTGGTGACAGAAGAAACATCATTTATATACTTGTCTAGGAATTAGGAAAAGCATAGATTAGAATCAAACATTTGGATCAGGATAAAAACATAGCCAATAAAAAGTTATACACCCAATAAGCAATTTAGCTTAAATTGTAGTCGCACAGCAGTCTTAGCCACAGGCTAGTCCTTCCGGAAATAAGAAATTGAAACTCAATCCATGCATGGGTGTGGTGGGGCATGCCTTCAATTCCAGCACTCAGGAGGCAGGGGCAGGCAGATCTCTCAATTAAGAGGCCAGCTTGGTCTATACAGTAAGTTCCAGGACAGCTAGTGCTACACAGAGAAAGCCTGCATCAAAAACAAAACAGAATAAAACAAAACACAGCATCAGCAAACTCAATCCAGGCTCTGGCTCAGAACTGTAGTCCTAGAACTGGGGGCAGAGGGCGGGGCTGAGACAGGAGGGTTAGGAGTTCGGGGTGAGCGGCTGCTTCATCCGCAGGTCCATGTGGAGGCCAACATGGGCAGCATCGACCAGCATCGTTGCCTAGGAAACAAAGCCAATGGAAGCCAGATTCAAAGTATAGAAACAGTAGGTTATTCGAGAACTGAGGTCCTGGGGATGAGGACAGAAGTCACACCTCACCTATGGTGGGTGGGGGCGGGGCTAAGGGTTGCAGATGGAAGTAGATGACTTGTCTGCCACCGCCTGGGCTTGGAGAGCTGGTAGCTCCAGGTGAGGGGGTTGAGGCAGTCCTCAGGAATGCCAGGAATGTGGGGCAGGGTTGGAGGATTTACCAGACCATGGAGGGGAGAGCAACCAGAGATGCCAACCAAACATACCTAAGACACTCAAGCTAGGCAGGGGTGGTGCACGCCTGTAATCCCAGCACTCTGGAGACAGAGGCAGGTGGAGCTCTGTGTTTGAGGCCAGCCTGATCTACAGAGCAAGTTCCTGGACAGCCAAGGCTACACAAAGAAACCCTGTCTGAAAAAACTAAACAAACAAACAAACAGGCCCTGTTTCAAAAGGCTCACTAGCAAGCAAAGGTGTTTCAGAGCTCCCTATGGAGACAGGCTTTATGGAGACTGAAGTTTAGAAGACCAGTGACCCACTAGAGACAAATCTCACACTGTACCTCTAGGATTCTGAAATTCTCGGAAGCAGAGTATTCTCCCCCTGACTACATAGCTGAGATGGAAAAGGACGAGAAACAAGGGGACGTGATTCTGGTGTCTGGGATGAGGACTGGAGCTGCTGTTGTAAAAGTCCGAGTTTACGAGCCGTTCTACAAGGTAACGTCTGCGTGAGGCAGCCATCGAAAGTCTTGACGGGATCTACTAGAAGCAGCGTCTGTCTGGCCACTATTTGGCCCAGTAGTCAGTCATTTATTTGAAAAATCCATTTCAAGCCTGTGGTCGTAGTGCACACCTTTAATCCTAGCACTCAGGAGGCAGAGGCAGGGGGATCCCTATGAATGCAAGGTTAACCTGGTTTACACAGTGAATTTCAGGCCAGCCAGGGCTACAGAGTGAGATTATTCACCAGTTATTTTTCTTTTCTTTTTCTTTCTTTCTTTTTTTTTTTTTTTTTTTTTTTTGGTTTTTCGAGACAGGGTTTCTCTGTGTAGCCTTGACTGTCCTGGACTCACTTTGTAGACCAGGCTGGCCTCGAACTCACAGCGATCCGCCTGCCTCTGCCTCCTGAGTGCTGGGATTAAAGGCGTGTGCCACCACACCCGGCTTCTTTTTCTATTTCTTTCTTTCTTTCTTTTTTTTTTTTTTTTAGACAGGGTTTCTCTGTCTAACAGCTCTGGCTGTCCTGGCACTCGCTCTGTATACGAGGGTGCCCTTGAACTCATGGAGATCCACCTGTCTCTGCCTCCCAGGTACTGGGATTAAAGGCATGCACCACCACCGCCTGCCTCTATTTTTTTTTTAATTTTTAAATGTTTTATGTTTTTTCAGGACAGAGTTTCTCTGTGTTGTCTGGACTTGATTTGTAGACTAGGCTGGCCTCGACCGCACAGAAATCCCAAATGCCGGGATTACAGGTGTGTGCCACCATGCCCAACTGCAGTTCATCATTTTTTTGTTTTGTTTTGTTTTGTTTTTTGAGACAGAGTTTCTCTATGTAGGCTTAGCTGCCCTGGACTCGCTTTCTAGACCAGGCTACACTTGAACTCACAGCAATCTGCCTGCCTCTGCCTCCCAGGTGCTGGGATTAAAGACATGTGCCACCACACCTGGATAGTTTATCTTATTTTTTAATTAAAACAATATTTTAGATTTAATGTTTGGCTTTGTGTATGTCTCTCACCACATGTATGCCTGGTGCTCTTGGAGGCTAGAGGAGGGCATGCCCAGGAACTGGGTTACAGTGGGTAGTGGGCTCTGGGAATTGAACCCAGGTCCTCTCCATAAACAACAGCTGCTTCTGCTGCTTCTGCTTCTTCTTCTTCTTCTTCTTCTTTTTCTTCTTCTTCTTCTTCTTCTTCTTCTTCTTCTTCTTCTTCTTCTTCTTCTTCCTCCTCCTCCTCCTCCTCCTCCTCCTCCTCCTCCTCTTCTTCTTCTGGTTTACTTATTTATTTTAGGTATATGTTTTATATTGAATAATTAAAGCAATGATAGATAGAAGGTACCAGGCAGCAAATATTATGTTATAGAGGAGTTTATTAAATGAGCATAGGGGGAGAGGGAAAGGGGGGGAGGGGCACCCTAGAGGGAGAGAGACAGAGACAGAGGAAGAACGAGAATAGAAAGAAAGAGTAAGGGGGGGGGGAGAGAGGGAGAGAGAGAGAGGAGAGGGGAGGAGAGGGGAGGAGAGGGGATAGGTAGAGAGTGGCGAGAGAGAGACCACGTGGAGGGTCTGTCCTTTTATATGGCCCTGGGCAGGGTCATCCCCCCTCCCCGCCCCATAGCAGGTAAGTGATGACATCACAGGTAGGCGGACTGAAGCAGAATCTAACAATGCGAGTACTCTGTTTTCATGGGCAGCAAAAGATGTCCCATTACAGATGCTGTGAGCCACCATGTGGGTGCTGGGAACTGAACTCAGGACCTCTGGAAGAGCAGCTAGGGCTCTTAACCACTGAGCCATCTCTCCAGCCCACTACAAGTGTTCTTAACCACTTGTCTTAATATTTTCATTGCTTCCACAAAACACCATTGTCATTCGTTGTCCAGCAGAGTCCCACAGCCTGTGGGTCAGTCCCGGTCCCACAGCCTGTGGGTCAGTCCGGGTCCCACAGCCTGTGGGTCAGTCCCGGTCCCACAGCCTGTGGGTTGTTTCAGGGACCGCTTGTTTCAGGAGGAGAATGGATGGACCCTGAGGTCGAATGTCCCAAGCTCCCCCTTCTTGCTCAGGAGAAGCATAGAGCACTCAGTGTGAGGCCCATCTTCTGGGTGCTATGCCAGGTTCTGTCTCACAGGAGAGGTAGCGAGTGAGCTTTCCATGGAGTGTTCCAGTTCAGCTCTTTTAGAATGACACGGCTGGTATCAGCAGTGGAGATGCCACAAGACCTCTATGATTCCAAAAATGTTACAGTTCCTTGTTTGAGCTGCTGTGCTAAGCGCTCCAGAGGAAGCAGGCTGATGTCTGAAACCCCACTGGCAGGCAAGTGTGATTAGACACAGGCCCAGGAGTGCTTCACTGCGGGTCGGGGTGGGGGGTGTCAGCAGTCCCCAGTGGCTGCAGAGGCCATTCCCCCATCACTGCCTGACCTCCAGGTGTCCAGCAGCGTTTCCACCCAGAATAAGTGGAGTCTCAGAGGGTCTTTGTGGAGGACTGGCAAACAGCAGGCACGCACCCAGCAAACCAGCCAGGCTTTTATTTATAAACCTCGGGCAGTGGGATGGGTTTTGAGGAGGAATGTGTCTGATTCACTAGAGCTAAGGGTGCCGGGATACTTACTTTACTTGCAGTGGTAGAGTACCTCATTTACATGCAGTAAGGAGGGCGTCCTATCACAAGAAGGAGAAAACAGCCTAGCACGCCTGTAATCCCAGCACTCGGGAGGCAGAGGCAGGCGGATTGATGTGAGTTCCAGGCCAGACTGGTCTACAAAGTGAGTACAAGACAGCCAAAGCTTCACAGAGAAACCCTCTCAAAAAACCGAAAGAAAGAAAGAAAGAAAGAAAAGAAAACGTAGTTTTTGCTTTTTCTCGCCTGAATTTGATTTGCTAGCTCTTATTAATGACTTACCCTTAACTTCTTTTTCTTTACTTCTATTTTAAACATTTTAACATGTCTTATTTACTCACTAGTGGCCCTCGTGCCATGGCATGCATATGAACCTCAGAGGACAGTGTTGTGGAGGCACTCCCTCTGTCCACCTGTGTGTGGTGTTGAAGGGGTCCCCAGGCTTGCTTGACAGGAGCCACTGGGCCATCTCACATCTTCAAAAAGCCTCTTTTATATCCACACTTTTGTTGTAATGTACTTATATTTAACCACGGGCTTCTCTTATCTATTTGATGTGTGTATGTGTTTGTGTTGACATGTGTGTGGGCATTTAGAGGCGCACATGACATGTGTGGGCATGTAGGGGTGCACATGACGTGTGTGTGGGCATGTAGAGGTGCACATGACGTGTGTGTGGGCATGTAGAGGTGCACATGACATGTGTGTGGGCATGTAGAGGTGCACATGACATGTGTGGGCATGTAGAGGTGCACATGACGTGTGTGTGGGCATGTAGGGGTACACATGACGTGTGTGTGGGCATGTAGAGGTGTACATGACGTGTGTGTGGGCATGTAGGGGTGCACATGACATGTGTGTGGGCATGTAGAGGTGCACATGACGTGTGTGTGGGCATATAGAGGTGCACATGACGTGTGTGGCATGTAGGGGTGCACATGACATGTGTGTGGGCATTGTAGAGGTGCAGATGACGTGTGTGTGGGCATGTAGAGGTGCACATGACGTGTGTGTGGGCATGTAGGGGTGCACATGACGTGTGTGGGCATGTAGAGGTGCACATGACGTGTGTGGGGGCATGTAGAGGTGCACATGACGTGTGTGGGCATGTAGAGGTGCACATGACGTGTGTGGGCATGTAGAGGTGCATGACATGTGTGTGTGGGCATGTAGAGGTGCACATGACATGTGTGTGGGCATGTAGAGGTGCACATGACGTGTGTGTGGGCATGTAGAGGTGCACATGACGTGTGTGTGGGCATGTAGAGGTGCACATGACGTGTGTGGGCATGTAGAGGTGCACATGACATGTGTGTGGGCATGTAGAGGTGCACATGACGTGTGTGTGGGCATGTAGGGGTGCACATGACGTGTGTGTGGGCATGTAGGGGTGCACATGACGTGTGTGTGGGCATGTAGAGGTGCACATGACATGTGTGTGGGCATGTAGAGGTGCACACGACGTGTGTGGGGGCATGTAGAGGTGCACATGACATGTGTGTGGGCATGTAGAGGTGCACACGACGTGTGTGGGGGCATGTAGAGGTGCACACGACGTGTGTGTGGGCATGTAGAGGTGCACATGACGTGTGTGGGGGCATGTAGAGGTGCACATGACATGTGTGTGGGCATGTAGAGGTGCACATGACGTGTGTGGGGGCATGTAGAGGTGCACATGACGTGTGTGTGGGCATGTAGAGGTGCACATGACGTGTGTGGGGGCATGTAGAGGCACATGACATGTGTGGGCATGTAGGGGTGCATATGACATGTGTGTGGGCATGTAGAGGTGTACATGACGTGTGTGTGGGCATGTAGGGGTGCACATGACGTGTGTGGGCATGTAGAGGTGCACATGACGTGTGTGTGGGCATGTAGGGGTGCACATGACGTGTGTGTGGGCATGTAGAGGTGCACATGTGTGAGGATGCCCAAAGTAGATTGTTAGAGTGTCTTTCCTCAACCATTTCTCCCCTTTCTTCCTGTCTTTCTTCCTTTCTTTCTTTGAGACAAATTTTCTTTATGTAGCACTGGCTGTCTTGGAACCCAGTCTGTAGAGCAGGCTGGCCTTGAACTCAGAGATACACTTGCTTTGATCCACTTGCTGGGATTAAAGGTGTGTACCACAACCGCCTGGCTTTTTCACCTTAATTTTTGAGACAGAGTCTTTCTTACTGAGCCTAGAGCACACTGGGTTGGCTAGATTGTCTAGCTGGGACAAGGCCCAGAAATTCTCCTATGTCTACCTCTCTAGCTCTGCATTCCACTGTGCCAGCCATTTTACTTGGGTGGTGGGGATTGAATTTATGAGCCTAGCCTGTAACTGATGAACCATCTTCCAGCCATCACTCCCGCCCTTCTTTTTCTCCACTAGACAGTGTTTCTCTATGTAGCCTTGGCTGTCCTGGACCCCCTTTGTAGACCAAGGTTGTTAGCAAACTGCCCCCATTCTGCCTAGCAACCTATGACATCATTACCTGCCTGCTCCTGGGTGGCCAGCTACCCAGGATATAAAAGGAGCAAACTCACCTGTCTCTTACCCCTCTTCCTTTCTTACCTCTCTCTTCTTTTCTCTCTTCTTTCTCTTCCTCTTCCTCTCTCTTGCTGTGTCTGTCTCTCTCTGGGGTACCCCGCCCCCTTACCTGCTCTCCACACTCTTTTTTTTTTAAAGGTTTATTTATTTATTGTGTATACAGTTCTCTGCCTGCATGTACACCTGCAGGCCAGAAGAGGGCACCAGATCACATTATTGATGGCCGTGAGCCACCATGTGGTTGTTGGGAATTGAACTCAGGATTTTTGGGAGAGCAGTCAGTGCTCCTAACCTCTGAGCCATCTCTCCAGCCCCCTCACTCTTATAATAAACTTCTCTATATCATATTTGTCGCCTAGCATCTCATTTTCAATCATTCCAAGGCTGGCCTAGAACTCACAGTGATCCATCTGCCTCTGCCTCCCTGAGTGCACCACATGCCTGGCTCCTCTTTTGTTTTTAAGGTAGGGGTCCTCTTTGTAGCTCAAGATCGCCTCAAAATTCTGAACTTTCTTAAATGGTGGGATTATAGGCTTGTAGCGTCATACCCAGCTTCCTGTTGTAATGCATTTACGAATTCTAGCTAAGGTAAATACAGTTAGGAAGAACAATATACTTTGATAAGCTTTTAACTTACATGACCAAAGAACAACTGTGCGGGCTTCCTAGTGAACGTCACAGTAACCTGATAATGGGTTAGTTTAGTAAGAGTCGGGCCAGCACTCGCGAGGCAGAGGCAGGTGAATCGCTGTGAGTTCAAGGCCAGCCTGGTCTTCAAAGTGAGTCCAGGACAGTCAAGGCTACACAGAGAGACCCTGTCTGGAAAAACCAAAGAAACAAAAAACAAAATACATTTTAAACTTTTTAAGAAATGAAGGAAGGAAGGGAGGGAGGGGAAGGGAGAAAGGAAGGAAGGAAGGAAGAAAAATAGAAAGAAGAAAGAAAGAAAAAAAAAGAAAGAGAAATGAATGCACTGGGCTTGCTTTCTTACCCTACCATCTATTTGCTCTAACCTGAAAGCAGAGCCTATCAGTTGGGGAGAGAAGGAAAGAGAGGCAAGGGGTGGGGGTGGGGGGCTGGAGACAGAGGGCGGCAGCTGGAGACAAAGAGAGGGCAGCTAGAGACAGAGGGAGGCAGCTGGAGACAGAGAGAGGGGGCAGCTAGAGACAGAGGGAGGCAGCTGGAGACAGAGAGAGGGGGCAGCTGGAGACAGAGGGAGGCAGCTGGAGACAGAGGCGGGCAGCTGGAGACAGAGAGAAAGGGCAGCTAGAGACAAAGGGGGGCAGCTAGAGACAGAGGGAGGCAGCTGGAGACAGAGGCGGGCAGCTGGAGACAGAGAGAAAGGGCAGCTAGAGACAAAGGGGGGCAGCTGGAGACAGAGGGGGGCAGCTGGAGACAGAGGGGGGCAGCTGGAGACAGAGGGGGGCAGCTGGAGACAAAGAGGGGGGCAGCTGGAGACAAAGAGGGGGGGCAGCTGGAGACAAAGAGAGGGGGCAGCTGGAGACAAAGAGGGGGGGCAGCTGGAGACAAAGAGAGGGGGCAGCTGGAGACAGAGGAGGGGGTAGCTGGAGACAGAGGAGGGGACAGCTGGAGACAGAGGAGGGGACCGCTGGAGAGCCTTTGACTAACAGGCTGCATCTCAGATAGCTGCCTTTATGACCGCTTTCAGGTTAACCAGAAATGATTTGTCAATATTAGGAAATAAATTTTTTTTTTTTTGGTCTTTATATATTTTTTAAACTTATGAAAAGTGGGCTGGTGAGATTTCTCAGTGAGGAAGGGTTCCTGCTGCCAAGTCTGACAACCTGTATTTGATCCCCGGACCCACTTGGTAGAAGGCGAGAATTGACTTCTGGAAATTCTCCTCTGGCCTCCATACATACGGTGACAGCCATGTTTCCACACATGCACAAAACAAAGAAATGTAAAAACTGTTGTTTTTAGCTTACTAAAAGTAAGCTTGCTGGGTGCTGGTGACACATGCCTTTAATTCCAGCATTCCGAGGCAGAGGCAGCTGGATCTCTGAGTTTAAGGCCAGCCTGGTCTACAGAGGGAGTTCCAGGACAGCCAGGGCTACACAAAGAAACCTTGTCTCAAACAAAACAAAAGTAACCTTTGAACAAGGCAGGGGCTTTGATGATTTTTGCTTAATTATTTCTGTTCCTCTTTTAGAAAGTGGCAGCGTCCTTGATCCGCCTGCTTGTTCTGGAGAACATATTTCTCATTCCATCCCACGACACGTATCTCTTAGTTGGAGCCTATATTAAATACCGAGTTGCAAAAATGGTTCAGGGGAGAATGACAGGTAAGCCGGCCTAGCTTTTCCCATGCCGACCTTCTTAAGTTCCCTTGGGGTAATGCAGGAGGAAGTGCAGCAGACGTCTTTGTCTTTCAGAATTTGTACTATGATGCTTCTTTTTTTTTGTTTTTTGGCTTTTTGAGACAGGGTTTCTCTGTGTAGCCTTGACTGTCCTGGACTCACTTTGTAGACCAGGCTGGCCTCGAACTCACAGCGATCCTCCTGCCTCTGTCTCCCAAGTGCTGGGATTAAAGGTGTGCGCCACCACGCCCGGCCTACTATGATGCTTCTAAGTGCCCAAAGTTTGCAGTTTGAAGAGTTTCTTGACATATTTCACTTAGCCAATGACACTTAGCTCACTGAGACATGGGCATTTTTGTATTCACTGTTAAAATAACAGCACACACAAAAAAAGATAACAGTACAGAATTACCAGCTGATGGGGCTGAGTAAGAAGAGTTTATCAGATGGTCTCTCTCTCTCCGTGTCCCCCCCATCTCTCTCTCTCTCTCTCTCTCTCTCTCTCTCTCTCTCTCTCTCTCTCTCTCTCTCTCTCTCTCTCTCTGCAACATTGTTTCTTTATAAGCTCAGTCCATTAGCTAAACTTTTTTTTGTTTTTCGACACAGGCTTTCTTTGTGTAACAGCCTTGGCTTTCCGGAACTTACTTTGTGTACCAGACTGACCTCACACTCACAGAGATCCGCCTGCTTCTGCCTCCCATGTGCCGGCATAAAAGTCTTTAGCTAAACTTAATCGTCTATGGGTTATACAAGCACATTGCATTAACAAAGTTATGTGGAGCCCATTCGCTCAGTCCTTTCCATGCTTACTTGGTGGCCATCTACCCAGTTCACTAGGTTGGTTTGCTTTGCTGTGGCTATTTTTACAAAGATGTATTTATTTATTTATTTATTTACTTACTTGGTTTTTTGAGACAGTATTTCTCAGTGTAGCCTTGGCTGTCCTGGGCTCACTTTGTAGACCAGGGTGGCCTTGAACTCACAGAGATCCACCTGCCTCTGCCTTCTGTGTACTTAGATGAAAAGTGTGTGCCACCACACCTGGCTATTGCCATCATTTGAGACAGTATCTCAGGTAAATTCAGGCTAACTTCAAATTCCCTAGGTAACTGAGGCTGGCCTTGAACTCCTGATCTTCCTGCTGCCTCTGGGGACTGCAAGGGTGCAGCAGCACCGAGCAGCTCGCTGGTGTTCTAGTATGGTGGTGGTTAGGCTGCAGCATGCCTTCTTTCCAGAAGCTGCAGATTCATCACTGGGAAAAGGGCATTAGAAACAAATCCTACCGCTGGTTTCAGTTCCAGTGCCTTGTCACACGGTGCGCTGGGCCAACACTCTCCCTGGAGTGGCTGCTGCTGTGACTTGTGTCTGCCTTTCATGCCTTACAGAGGTGAAATTTCCCCTGGAACATTATACCTTGGAATTGCAAGACCACATTGTTACAGATAATGGGCATCCGTCCGGAAAAGTGGCTGTCCTGGATGAGAAAACAGCTGTGGTGACTGCTCTCCAACTGGGTCACACTAACCTTGTGTTTGTCCACAAAAGTATCCTTTGGTTCAAGTTTTAGTGGTCAATCTGAATTTCTCTGAGCACATTAGGCATGGTTCTTGGTAAAAATACCTTATTGAGAGTGAATGAAGGGCAGGGCATAGTGGCGCACGCCCTTAATCCCAGCACTCGGGAAGCAGAGGCAGGTGGATCGCTGTGAGTTTGAGGCCAGCCTGGTCTACAAAGCAAGTCCAGGACAGCCAAGGCTACACAGAGAAACCCTGTCCTGAAAAACCAAAAGAAAAAAAAGGGGGTGAACGAAGGGCTGGAGAGATGGCTCAGCTGTTAACAGCAGTGCTGCTCTTCCAGAGGACCAAGGTTCGATTCTTGGGTCTATGTGGTAGTTGTGACTGCAGGTTCAGAGGCTCTGATGGTCTCTTCTGGCCTCCTCGGGCACTGCGCATGCACACGGCGCACAGACATACTGCACACGCGGGCACCCATTCACATAAAATAAAAATGTTACAATAAAAGAAAGCTAAAAGGCTGCAGTAGTGGGAAGTCTGGGTAGCGGGAAGTCTGGGTAGCGCTATCAGTAAAAATAGCTCGGTTTTGAAAAGAAGGAAAGAGAAGCAGGTAGAAACTAGAAAAAAACGTCAAGAGAGCTACTGTTTTTGAGAGACAGGTCTCATGTAGCCCAGGCTGGCCTCAAGGTCATGGTGTAGCAGATGATAACCTGAGCTTTTGCTCCTGCACCCCCCAGGTGCTGTGTTTGCAGGTGTGTACCACACTTTTGGTTTATAGGGTGCTAGGAAGGGACCCCAGGGGTTCATCTTGCTGGGTAAACCTTCTGACAGCTGGTCTGCATCCCCAGCCCAAGAGAAAGGAAGAGAAACTTGCAAATGGCTGTGAGTTAAAGAGGAGGAAGTTGGAACTGAAGGGAACAGGGCAGCAAGTTCACTGACAGGAAGTGAAGCAGAGGAGACCGGTGGAGTGTGAGTCAGGGGCCAGTGGAGTGTGAGTCAGGGGCCAGTGGAGTGTGAGTCAGGGGCCAGTGGAGTGTGAGTCAGGGGCCGGCGGCATGTGAGTCAGGGGCTGGGAATCCAACCTGGGCCCCTGCTAGAGCGGCCAGTGCTCTAAGAGAGAGGCCACCGCTGTAGCTCCCACGGTGTTTTGATGGCAAAGAAGTGTTTGGCATTAAATGTTTGCTACAACTTCTAGAGACTGGGAAGCAGCACAGCTCCAGGCATGTCGCTGGGTGGCAAGTCTTACCTGTTTCCAACCTACCACAGTGTCTATTTTCAGGCAAAGGTCTCGCCTTCCTCCTAAACAGTATACCATGGCTTCCTGCGTTCTCTATCGGGCTCCTTGGGGAGACATTATTTGAAGCAATAGTTCTATAGCTAAATGTAATTTAAAACCCGAGAACATGATCATCTTTCCATTTCATTTTCTTCAAATATGAGATTCTGTGTCTGTGGGTGCTTTATCCTCATGTGTGTGTAGAATTTTCGGGGACAGATGGTTGTGAGCTGTGCAGGTGCTGGGAACTGAACCCAGATCCTTCGGAAGGCAGCCAGTGCTCTTAGGCCCGAGCACCTCTCCAATCCTCACGTTTTTTTATTACATTTATTAATTTTTTTTGGTTGGTTTTTTGAGACAGGGTTTCTCTGTGTAACCCTGGCTGTCATGGACTCCCTTTGTAGACCAGCCTGGCCTCGAATTCAGTAATCCATCTGCCTCTGCCTCACCGAGTGCTGGGATTACAGGCGTGCCTCAGCTTATTACTTTTATTTGTGTGTGTGTGTGTGTGTGTGTGTGTGTGTGTGTGTGTGTGTGTAGCTGAGATGACAGCCTGTGGAAGTCAGCTTTCTCTTTCTAACTTGTGTCTTCAGGGTGCTGGCACCTACGTGTTACATCTTGTTGGGCCTGCCTTAGGCTTTTCTCAGAAGTGTTCATATTTAAATTTGGCTATCCAAGTAAAATAAAAGATGGGCTTTTTTGTGTGTAGTTTTGTTTGTACACTTATTTACTTTCTCTTCAGAGACTCATCTTTCTTTTTGTACCCAAAGCTGGCACAGATAATTTCCTTAAGCAAAAACTAAGATGTTCATATGCGCTCTTTGACTGGACTCCCTAACTCTACCATATATGTAGTAGAGCCTGGATTTTTAGGTAATTTTAGATAGTGGCTTTCAGAAAGTTGAATAATTTAAATGAATTCACCAAAATGAACATAAAAGGGCTGCCAAAGTCTCAGCCTTTGTTTTGAGACTTTGAATTCCATGTAACTTTGATGTATTCTCCCCGCTTCCTACTTTCCTTTATTCTGAGATTTGTCAGCTTCTGTCTCCTAAGCGCTGGGATTAAAAGTGAGCAGCACCATGCCCAGCTTTGATATGTCACGTCTGTTTTTGTGACATGACAGCATAACTATAGAAGGAAGGTTTACTTGGGGCTTGTATTTCCAAAGGGATAGAGATCCCTCGTTACCCTGACAGGGAGCATGGCAGCTGGCAGGTGTGTGCTGGGCAGCTGCTCAGCAGGCCCATCTGTATGCACAATCAGGAAAGAGAGTGCCCAGGAAGGCAGGAGGCCCGGAAAGCTCACACCTGACATGCATCCTCCAGTCAGGCTGAACCTATTAGTCCTCCCCAAACAGCCGCTAACTGGGGCCCAAAAAATGCCTGAAGCTTCCTGGGGGGCATCTCATTCAAACCGCCAAACTCAGTCATGGTGTTTATCACCAGAGGAAAGTAACAAAGAAATATGATGTGTTTTTTAAATTTTTTTGTTTTGTTTTTGGTTTCTCTGTGTAGCCTTGGCTGCCCTAGACTCACTTTATAGACCAGGCTGGCCTTGAACTCACAGAGATCCACCTGCCTCTGCCTCCTGAGTGATGGGATTGAAGGCGTGCGCCACCACGCATGGTTTAGGTCCTTTGTGAGAGCTGTCCTTCCAGCCCAAGCACACGCACGCACGCACGCATGCACACACACATAGGGAGAAAAGAAAGCCCGGGGAAGAAGAGGAGGTGGGTAGAGATGTGTGGGCTGTGATAAAGGACACTGTATGTATTTATAAAGTGGAAGGAACGGTGGGGTTTGTTGCTGTTATTTATTTGTTTATTTGTTTATTTATTTTTGTGAGACATTTGAAACCCCAAAGCCCACCCCCAGTAACACACATCTTCCACCAAGGCCACACTCCCTATTCTCTGTCGAGTATCAATACTCTCTAATGACCAAGCATTCAAATATATGAGCCTGTGGGGGCCGTTCCTATTTCAAACCACCACACTTGGCCTGAAAGTGTTTGTTTTTGGTTTTCAAGACAGTTTCTCTGTGTAGCCCTGGCTGTCCTGGACTCCATTTGTAGACCAGGCTGGCCTTGAGCCCACAGAGTTGGCCTGCCTCTGCCTGCCTAGTGCTGGGGTTACAGGCGTGCGCCACCGTGCCTGGCTGTGAAGTCTGTCTCCACCCATCGCCAGTGTGCCTTCCACACAGCTTCCTCAGCAGGCCTCTCCCATCTCTTGCTTCTTGCGGCTTCGCCTTTGCCTGCAGGTTTCACCATCCACCCTGGGGGCCGCTGGAGTCTGGAGGTGGGGCAGGTGTACGTCATCACAGTGGAAGTCTTTGATAAGAGCAGCACACGGGTCTATGTTTCTGAGGTGAGCCTCTCCTTTTTTTTTTTCTTTTTTTCTCTCCTTTGTTTTTTGTTCTGTCTTCTTTCACTCCTAAGTCCACGCTGGACTTTTAACTAGCTATGCAGCAGACAATGGCTTCGAACTCCTGATCTTCCTGCCTCTACTTGGGAGAGTACTAGGATTACAGGTAGCGGGTGTGTGTGTGTGTGTGTGTGTGTGTGTGTGTGTGTGTGTGTGTGTGTGTGTGTGTGTGTGTGTGTCTCCCAGGTCCAATCCAGGGCCTCAAGCATGCAAGATAAGCACTCTCCCAACGAGCCCCCCTGCAGCCCTCTCTCTTGTCATGCCCTTTACGGGCAGCTCCTGGAGTGCGCCGCCTGTGTGGCCTTTTTTCCTTTGCTCCCATGCTTTACCTCTGTACACAACAAGTTATTAGTTTTTATTATGCTGTCTTTGGTGCATGCTGAAACAGAAGTCATAATATCATCAGAATTACAGGAAGGGTTGACGAGACCAGTAACAGCTGAGACAAGCCTCACCCTGCATACCCACCCTCAGGAGGACCTCAGGTGGCCCTCAGGTGGGACGCGTGCTCCTGCACAGGACTGCCAGGGCTTGTCATAGGAGCCACAATGGGCTCTCCTAACTCTGTGTCTCCACTATTTCTGATGTGGATTCCATTTCAGACTCACATCTTTTCCACCCTAGGGCTGCCATGAGGGAAAGCAAACGGTTTGTTTTTTCTTCTTTTTTAAATTAATTAATTACAAAGCTTTAAAAACATTTTGTTGGTCTTTTTAATTTTTTTTTTTTTTTTTTTTTTTTTTGTTGTTGTTGTTGTTTTTTCGAGACAGGGTTCCTCCATGTAGCCTTGGCTGTCCTGGACTTGCTGTGTTGACCAGGCTGGCCTCAAAATAACAGAGATTGCTTGCCTCTGTCTCCTGAGTGCTGGGGCCACTGTCACCTAGCTCCTGTTTGTTTATTTTTTGGTTTTCTTTTTCTTTTTTTTGGGGGGGGGTGCGTGTCGGACAGGGTTTCTCTGTGTAGCCTTGGCCATCCTGGACTCACTTTGTAGACCAGGCTGGCCTCGAACTCACAGCGATCCGCCTGCCTCTGCCTCCCGAGTGCTGGGATTAAAGGCGTGCGCCACCACGCCCAGCTTATTTTTTGGTTTTTCAAGACAAGGTTTCTCTGTGTAACAGCTGTGGCTGTCCTGAGCTCTCTTTGTAGACCCAGCTGGCCTCGAAGTCACAGAGTGCTGGGATTACAGGCATGCGCCACCATGCCCAGCTCCTGTTTATTTATTTTAATTATGTGTATGTGGGTATGTACATGTGAGTTCAAGTGCCCCTAGAGACCAGAAGTGTTGGATCCCCTGGAGCTAAGGTGAACCACTCTGTGGATGAGAACTTAGCTGGGTCTTCTACAAGAGCAGCAAGCGCTCACAGTCCCAGGGCCATCTCCCCAGCACACACACCAAACCCTGCTCTTAGGTCTCCATGCCTGAAATGCATAACTCCAGTCTCATTTACAGTTTGGCATTAAAATGATTTTAGGGGAAAATACATCTTCAGATTTGTTGCTGTTGGACTGATTTCAGAATCTCAAGATTACATTCCAGCTTCTGAAGGAGTACTTTGAAGAGCAGCTAAGCACTTCAAACGGGTCTTACCATGTAGTAAAAGCCCTGAGAGACGGAGTTGTGGTGATAAGTGCGAATCTGACGTCCAGCCTTCAGGAGGTAGGAGTCTTGAAGCAGCCCGTTTCCTGGGCACCCCGACAGGGCAGGCTGCTCTGATTTAGAGCAGCTGTGACATGCCATCTTTCTCACATTACAGTTGGGATTGCATGTCTCTACAGACTAGCCTTCCACAGCATAGAACACGCAGTTCTTTAAGAAACCTTTTCAAGACCTGGGCGGTGACACATGCCTGTCAACCCAGCACTCTGGCAGGCAGAGGCAGGTGGATCTCTGTGAGTTTGATGCCAGCCTGGTCTACAAAGCGAGTCCAGGACAGCCAAGGCTAACATGGAGAGACCCTGTCTTGAAAAACAAGCCAAAAGAAACAGTGTGTATGTGTGTGTGTGTGCACACTCGCGGGGGGGGGGGGGCGGTGTGGAAAGAGAGAGAGATATCAGGCACTAGTAAGAAGCTTAAAAGGAAAAGATTATTTTTAAGTCGTAGTGTCTCGGGGTGGGGGGTGTACCTGTGTGCAGGTGACCTCTGAGGCTACAAGAAAACACTGGATTCTCTAGAGCTGGAGCTGCAGGCAGTTGTGAGACTTCTAATGGGAACACTAGGAACTAAACCAAGGCCTCTGCAATAGCCATACAGACGTAACCAGCCCTCAGCCCCACATAAGGTTTTTTTAATTCTCAAAATTCCAAATGCTGATTCATTTACCCCTGCCCCTGACATTGAACTTTGAACCTTATTTCCAGGGTTTTTTTATATTGTTTTTCTGACCCGGAGTCTCTCTCCATGTATCTGAGGCTGGCCTTGAACTCGAAATCCCGAGTGCTGAGCTCACAGCCCTGTGCCAACATTTCTGCCTTCCATGCGTCAGCATGTTTGCTTTTTGCTTCTTGAAGTGGACAGCAGTGTCCTTGCTGATATTTTTCCCTTTGGATGACTTCCATACTAGAAGGGGCTTCTGTGTAAGGGACACAGGAGTTAGTCTTAGCTGTGGCCACCAGTGCTGGCAAACAGAGACAAGAACTGAGTCTTCCTTAGAATTTGTATCTGTTTGTTTTTGTTTTTGACACAAGGTTTCTCTGTCCTGGACTCCTGCTTTGTAGACCAGACTGGCCTCAAACTCAGACATCCACCTGCCTCTGCCTCCCAAAGTGCTGAGATTACAGGCCTGCGCCACCACACCCAGCAGAATTTGTATTTATTATTTAATTGACTAACAAGTCTGTCGATGGTGCCATCCCTAGGCGAGTCGTCCTAGGGTGTATAAGAAGAGCTGAGCAAGTCGTGGAGAACAAGCCAGCGAGCAGCATTGCTCATGGCTCAGCTTCAGTTGCTGCCTCTAGACTCCTGCTTTGCACTCCTGCCCTGACTTCCCTTCGGGACACACTGAGTTATAAGATGAAATGGAACCATGCCTCTCTCTGCTGCTTTTGGTCATGGTCTTTGTCACAGCAGTAGAAAGTAAACTAGAACAACTCTGCATGTTTCTATTTTTCTGGCCCCTTTATCCTTTAAACACAGCCTGGCTGGGCAGGTGGCGCACACCTTTAATCCCAGCACTCGGGAGGCAGAGGCAGGTGGAACATTGTGAATTCGAGGCCAGCCTCATCTACAAAGTGAGTCCAGGGCAGCCAAGGCTACACAGAGAAACCCTGTCTCAAACAAACAAAGAAGTAAAAAGCCAGCCTGTCTGGTAACCTCAGCTCCTGGTCCTCCTGTGTTACTTGTCTCGGTGCCGCCACGCGCAGTTCTTTTTCTTTTAGAAGTACAAGATGGTTGAATATTTCCTTAAGGAACCATTTTGCTCATGTTTTCCACGTCAAAGAAATTGTCCTAGGAAATCTATCTTGATGTGTCTTTTCCTGTCCCAGCAGAGCAACAGTTCTCATCCTCAAACGTGTCAAATCAGTCACCAGCGAGAGGTGAGGATTTACTTTCCTATCCAGCTCAGACCCAGCGTTCTAGCGTTTCCACACCATCCTCTGGGAATAGTAAATCGTTACAGAGTTCAGGTATGGCATCCTCTAATAACAGAATTCGCACAGGAATAAATCAGTTTCTCTAATAGGTGACTTAATAAAAAAGTTTGGGCATGTAGCTCAAGCTGGCCTTGAACTCACTCCCCAGCCTCTGGCTCTCCTGCCTTCAGCTCCTGAGTGCTGGGGTTACAGTCCTGCAGTGTCACAGCAGGTTTATGCAGGGCTGGGGACTGAACCCAGGGCTTCATTCTACAGGCTGAGCTACAGCCCACTCCCAGATTTATTGTTAGCTTTTACCTCTCCACCAACTTAGTAGTGTAACTCAGTGTGCTTTCAGCCTTTGCCATCAATCGATTCCTTGTGAGTTTTATGACCCTTTGTCACATTCCCCGATGCCCCTGTGACCTCCTGTGCGTTGATAGCTAGTTAACCTCCCTCTAATGCTCTTCTTGCTCACTTCCCTATGTCACTGCAGACTCATGGCTTCTTAGCACATGCAGAGACAGCCTGTTATATAGCTTTATTATTTTCTTTTTATTTAAATTTATTTATTATGTACAGTGTTTGTCTACGTGTACCCCTGCTGGCTAGAAGAGGGCACCAGATCTCATTATAGATGGTTGTGAGCCACCATGTGGTTGCTGGGAATTGAACTCAGGACCTTTGGAAGAGCAGCCAGTGCTTTTAACTGCTGAACCATCTCTCCAGCTGAGCTTTATTACTTTTTAAACTTGACTTCACCAGTCAAGTTTTACATTTTCACTGACATTCTGATCTCCTCCCAGAAGACGTCCTCACAGGCTGTGGTTTCTCACAGGTAGAGGGCGGTAGTGGCAACTTCACCTGGACCTCTTCTAATGAACCTGTGGCCATGGTCACCACCAAAGGAGTGGTAACTGCAGGTCAGGTGAGAGGGGACAGCACCATTTTGGCACGAGATATACAAAATCCTTTTCGATCTGGAGAAATGAAGGTAAATGTCTCTTTAAAGAAAACAAAGCATCTCTGGGACACTGCTATCTAAATGTATTTCTTTCTTTCTTTATTTTTCTTTCTTTATTTTTCTTTCTTTATTTTTCGAGACAGGGTCTGTCTGTGTAGCCTTGGCTGTGCTGGTCTCTCTTTGTAGACCAGGCTGGCTTTGAACTCACAGTAATCTACCTGCCTTTGCCTCCCGAGTGCTGGGATTAAAGGCGTGCGCCACCATGCCCGGCTTATTTTTTTTTTCAATGTAAATAAATTATGTGTGTCTGTATGTCTGTGTACCACTTTTGTGCCTAGTATCCGTGGAAGCCATAAGAGGGCATTAGATTCCCTGGAACTGGCATTACAGACAGTTGTGAGTTGCCATGTGGGTTCTGGGACTTAAACCTGGAGCAGCAAGAACTCTTAACTGTTGAGTCATTTCTCCAGCCCCATGACTTCTAAATTTAAGTGTAGGAACACGTTTGAAACTACATCTAGTCCAATTTGACCATTTAAAAATTTTACTCTAGCTGTGTGGTGGTGGCGACCGCCTTTAATCCCAGCAGGCAGGCAGCGAGGCCACTTAGGAGGTGAGACAGAACAGCTGGAGGTTCAGCATCATCTTCAGCTACATGGTTTGTTTTTTTCTACCAGGTGCTACAATTTAGCTCTTTTAGAATGAGATTGCTGGGTATCAGATGGCAGTGGAGTCTCTGGAGCTTCCCAAGCCTGTGATGATACCAAAAGTGTTACAGCCCTGTGTGCTGGGCTATGCATGGCAGAGGAATCCGGTAGAAGCCCTAAAGCAGCCCAGGCCAGGCCCGGTGTCTCTGCACTGAGCTCCCGGCTGGAGCAGCTTTGCCATTGCTGTCTTGACTGCATTGACCGGCACTTAAGCCCTGGGCATTCAGTGGCAACTCTTCCCCAGAATAAATGGAGTCTCAGATGGTCATGGTGCGAATGGCAAGCACCTGAGAGAGAGGAAGCACAGCAGCCAGCCTTGATTTCTAAACCTTGCCGTGGTAGTGGGCATGGGTTTGAAGATGAATGTTTCATTTGCTAGGGGTAGAGGTGCCAGGAAACTTAATCTGCATGCAGTGGTGCAGTGCCTCATTTACATGTAGTAGCTTGTGGCCCTATCACAAGAAGGAAAACACAGTACTTCATTATCCTAAGGGTGAGAGGGTAACTTCCAGGTAAGATTAAAGGTCATTTCCTTAGCATAAGGTGGGGTACTTCTGGAAACTCCCTGTGCTTGGACAAGTTCCTTACCAGGAAGGAGTCAGGCCTGTAATCTTCCTTGAGGGCTATGTGGCACTCCTGGGGTTATCAGATCAGGTGGAGTGAGAGCTCCACTGAGAAAAAGGAGTCCACCATCATAGACCAAGCACAAATGGCTGTCCGGAGACATCAGGCTTCAGCCTTATCCACCGTCTGTGCTCTTACCTGCTGTGCGCATCCTTGCCTTTCATGCTGACCTGACTACTGGCCTCATAGCTTGGCTAGTTAATCTATCTGTAACAGAGGGACTGCTTGCCAGGCTTGGTAGCACACACCTGTTATCTCAGCAATTGGGAGTTAAAAGAAGAAAGATGAGGAATTTGGTCAGCCTCAAGCTGGGTCACCCGAGGCACTGTCTCAAACAAAAATGAGGCATGAACTTAAAAAAGAAAACTAATTCTGTATGGGTGTGATGGTACACACCTTTAATTCCAGCACTTGGGAGGCAGAGGCAGGTGGATCTCTGAGAGTTTGAGGCCAGCCTGGTCTACAAAGAGAGTCTAGGACAGCCAGTGTTTTACAGAGAAACCCTGTCTAGAAAAACAAAACAAAACCACACCAAATTATAGGACCATTTTTCTATTTTTCTTCAGTTTATGGCATATGCTGCTTTTCCCTGTGTGACTTGGCATTTGTCCAGTGAGTCCAGGGCAGTCAAGGCTACACAGAGAACCCTGTCTCGAAAAAACAAAACAAATCAAAACAAAAAACCGCCTCTGAATTACATAAACTGAACTGTCATAACTCAACCCCTCTGTATTGCTTCTCAACTCACTCTCAAGCAAACTGCCTGAAACACACTGACCAGAACTCAGAGATCTGCCTGCCTCTGTCTCCTGGCATTAAAGATGTGTCTGTACCCCAGCCAGATCACACAGACCTAGAAGGTCTTCGGATGGGATCTCTTGGCAGAGTAACGATCTGAATTAAAATTTCTCTACAGACATCACTACCTTAAAGAAGCTAAAAGCAAAGCCAGGCAGTGGTGGAACACGCCTTTAATCTCAGCACTCAGGAGGCAGAGGCAGGTGAATTGCCGTGAGTTCGAGGCCAACCGGCCTAAAAAAAAAAGAAGAAGAAGAAGCTAAAGGCTAGGTGCAAAGACTCGTGACCATGAAAACATGTAATGTCTCAAG
This sequence comes from Acomys russatus, assembly GCF_903995435.1. Lineage (NCBI taxonomy): Eukaryota > Metazoa > Chordata > Mammalia > Rodentia > Muridae > Acomys > Acomys russatus. The sequence goes on from NC_067151.1 coordinate 62,965,621, forward strand.
GGAAGATGTATGCAGTACTTTAAAGCATGCCTCACTGCTACTTAAATTATGTAATCGAAATGCTGGGCCGATGAGATGACTCAGCAGCTTTGAAAGCGCTTGACAGGCAAACCCTGAAACCCACATTCCAGGAGAAAATACTATAAAAATTGTTCTCTCATTTCCATGTGCACATATGGTATGCCTCCATAGCATTCCTGTGCACACACACATATTGCATGCACACGTAGTAGTAGTAATAGTAATAATAAAAACTAATCTGGGTATGTGATGCACACCTTTAACTCCATAGCCCTCTCAGTGCGTTGGAGGCCAGCCATATCAGGACATGGCCTCTTTGGAAAAAGAGTTTTAACAGGTGTCCTGTTCATTCATGTGTTCCAGACATGGCTTTCAAGACACAAGCGCAGGGCTGGGCAGTCAGAGAGCTCACAGCAGTGCTTTCGCTCTCTAGATTTAACGACAGCATTTGGTAGCTCCTGGTATAGAAAATGGGGAATCAGCCGGGCGTGGTGGCACACGCCTTTAATCCCAGCACTCGGGAGGCAGAGGCAGGTGGATCTCTGTGAGTTCGAGGCCAGTCTGGCCTGCAAAGCAAGTCTAAGACAGCCAAGGCTACACAGAGAAACCCTGTCACTAAAAACCAAAAATTAAAATTAAAATTAAAAAAAAGTAAAACATGTAAATAACAATATAGAGAGCAGGAGAGATGGCTCAGAGGTTAGGAGCACTGGCTGCTCTCCCAAAGGTCCTGAGTTCAATTCCCAGCAACCACGTGGTGGCTCACAGCCATCTATAATGAGATCTGGTGCCCTTTTCTGGTGTGTATGCACACATCCAAGCAGAAACACTTTTTTAAAAAAGGAAAAAAAGAGTCCCATTTAAAACAAACCAACAAGCCGGGAGTGATGGCGCACGCCTTTAATCCCAGCACTCGGGAGGCAGAGGCAGGCGGATCGCTGTGAGTTTGAGGCCAGCCTGGTCTACAAAGTGAGTCCAGGACGGCCAAGGCTACACAGAGAAACTCTGTCTCGAAAAACCAAAAAAACAAAAACCAAAAAAAATAAAACAAACCAACAATATAAAGAGCATATATATATGGTTGTTGATACGGTTCTTACTGTGTAGCCCAGGTGACTTGAGTCTGCCTATGGTCTCAGCTTCGTAAGGGCTGAAATCAGGCGTATGCCACCACAACAAAATGTATATAGTTAAATATCGATTACATACGTATACTTACAGCACAAGATTACGTATGTCTCTAAGTGGCTCTCCTAAGACTTCCCTAAAGGCTAACTGCCTTTCCTCAAGGTATATGTCATGAAGCTGAACAAAATGGAACTGTTACCATTTCAAGCTGACGTGGAGATCGGCCAGATTATTGAGGTCCCCATCGCTATGTACCACGTAAACACAGAGACCAGAGAGGCCATCGCATTCACAGACTGCTCTCACTTACCTCTGGGTCTCAGCTCAGAGAAGCAAGGAGTCTTCACTCTTTTCAAAGAAGGCAAGGCTAAGCTTTTCTAATTTTCACCCTTCATCCCTGAATTAATAATGAACCAACCACTGTAGTTTAATTCCTACAGTTCTCTCCTTCCACTCTCTCTCCCTCTCTCCTTTCCCCTCATTCCTCTCTCCTCTCCACACATGTGCACTCACATACACATGCATGCGCGCGCGCGCGCACACACACACACACACACAGAGGATCCTGCTATGTTGCCTAGGCTGGCCTTGAACTCATAATCTTCCCATCTCAGCCTCCTGAGTACTGCCATGAAAGGTATGTGCTATCACGGCCAGCTTCCTTCTCCTATTTTTTTTTGAGACAGGGTCTCTCTGTGTACCCTTGGCTGTCCTGGACTCGCTTTGCAGAACAGGCTGGCCTTGAACTCACAGCGATCCACCTGCCTCTGCCCCCCGAGTGCTGGGATTAAAGGTGTGTGCCACCATACCTGCCTATGGCCAGCTTCTTTATAATACCTTTATTAATTCTGTCAACTATCTTGAAACAGGTGTCACCCTACTCTTTTGTTATGAATGTAGAAATTAAAAGCATGGGGCAGCAATGGCGTGTCTGTGTGCGATGTGCATATATGTACTCGTGTTCACACGTGTATGTGGCCTGGATTTGGAGTTGATATTGGCGTCTTCGTTATTATAATGAAAGAAAATCCCAAATTGTTTGATTTTACCAGTGAAGACTCAGGAACCAGATGCTGGGGTGAAAACCTGCTAGCTCAGAGAGGCAGAGAAAGCATCCGGCTGACCTTCCTACTTGGCTCACATCCCAAAGAATAAAGCCAAAACCCAAAAGCTCAAAGCTAAAAGCCCAAAGGCCAAAAGGCCAAAAGCTTCTTTTTTTTGTTTTTGTTTTTCAAGACAGGGTTTCTCTGTGTAGCCTTGCCTGCTGGACTCCCTTTGTAGACCAGGCTGGCCTCGAACTCACTGTGATCTGCCTGCCTAATCAGAGTCCTTCTTAATCAGAAAATTACAAATTCTCTTTCACAATTGAGATTTTATTGGCTCAGGAACAGAGTACACAGACATTTCAATTTTTTCTTTTTTTTTGACATTTCAATTCTTTTTTTTTTTTTTAATATTTTTGATATTTATTTATTTATCTATTATTGTGTATACAGTGCAGGTGTACATGCAGGCCAGAAGAGGGCACCAGATCTCATTATAGATGATTGTGAGCCACCATGTGGTTGTAGGGAATTGAACTTAGGACCTCTGGAGGAGCGGTCAGTGCTCTTAACCTCTGAGCCATCTCTCCAGCTCGACATTTTAATTCTTAACACAAGTACCCAGACTCTGAAGTCACATGTTGTGTTCACATACCCAAATGAAGAGCCATGTGTTGTCTCTCTTTGAACTTATTCCAGTGACATTCCGGACTCAGAGTTGACAGATTTTCCTGAAGCCCTCACATAACAACCAAACGCTCACAATCCTCAGTTCCACCGACTCGCAGTTTTCTGCCATACACAGTACATACTCAAAGTTTCCACGTTTCACAGCACGTTATCACGATTATTAGAGCAATGGACTGCCATGACCAGAGAGAGACGTTACAGTTCTGACAGGGCAAGGACCAAGAAGTGGAGTCCTCAGGACGAGGCTCTGCTAGAAACAGGAGACCAGATCTAACTGAAAATATTAATATTCTAGAAACGAACGCATGACTGGGCCTCCAGTTGCTGTTTACTGTGCTCTGTGCTGCAGGATATAACTAGGCCCCCTACAGAATGTTAGGGTGACCCCGAGACGGTCACAGCCGCCCCTGACTCAGAATCCTGCTATTTCCTGGTTTCACAAAAACAAAACAAAACAAAACAAAACAACAAGCAAATGATTTAAGCTCTTTTTTGTTTGTTTGTTTGTTTGTTTGAGACAGGATTTCTCTGTGTAACAGCTCTGGCTGTCCTGGAATTTGCTATGTAGACCAAGCTGGCGTCGAACTCACATTGATCTGCTTGCCTCTGCCTCCCAAGTGCTGGAATTAAAGGTGTGCACCACCACCGCCCGGCTATGGTTTAACCTCTTTAAAAAAATCATTTACACTTAAAAAATGGGATGAGGTAGGAGTCCTCCACCTCTTAAAAATGTTTCTAAGCCAGACGTGCTGGTGCACGCCTTTAATCCCAACACTTGGGAGGTAGAGGCAGGCGGATCGCTGTGAGTTCAAGGACAGCCTGGTCTACAAAGTGAGTCCAGGATGGCCAAGGCTACACAGAGAAACCCTGTCTTGGAAAAACAAAAACACCTCCCCCCAAGAAAATGTTTCTGGAGCTACTAAAAAACTTGCACTTACAAAATAGTTGATAAAAAATATTTCTCTGGCCGGGCGTGGTGGTGCATGCCTTTAATCCCAGCACTCGGGAGGCAGAGGCAGGCGGATCGCTGTGAGTTCGAGGCCAGCCTGGTCTACAAAGTGAGTCCAGGATGGCCAAGGCTACACAGAGAAACCCTGTCTCGAAAAACCAAAAAAAAAAAAAAAAAATACATATATATATATATATATATATATATATATATATATATATATATATATATATATATATATACATTCCTCTGGCCGGGCGTGGTAGTGCATTCCTTTAATCCCAGCACTCAGGAGGCAGAGGCTGGTGGATTGCTGTGAGTTCGAGGCTAGCCTGGTCTACAAAGTGAGTCCAGGACAGCCAAGACTACACAGAGAAACCCTGTCTCAAAAAACCAAAAAAAGAAAAAAATATTCCTCTAGATTGTACAAGAAGGGAGGCAGGGACCACCGACAGATATGATGGATTGTTAGTTGGGCAGCTTGGCCTCTTGCTCTTCTACCTCAGAGGCTGGAGTCTGGTTTGCTGGCCAGTCACTTCAGCCTGTTTGCTCTTTGCTCCACTCTTCCCTTTTGCTTGCACTGTTGTCTGTTAGTTATCCTTTCCCACAGCCTTTTCCGGCTTCATGTCCACCTTGGCAGGGGCAGGCTTGACAGCCTCCCAGAACTTTCACTGTGCCATCCTGGTAACCTTCCTCTTGGTGCAGAGCCAGTCGCTTAGCTGCTGAGCTGCCTAGACCCTGCCACATGAGCTGCTGAGACCAGCCCTTCTCCATGCTGTTTTAAATGTTCTTCTCTCAAAACCCCTCCTACTCTTTAATCCCTGCCAGCTGGTTTCTTGTTCCACCTCTTGACCCAGGGTTAACTTTATTAAGTCTTGTGTACAGAAAACTCTTGGATTAAAGGTGTGTGCTAGGGCTAAACCACACCATAATCACCTGTTTACAACAAACAGAAAGTTCAGCCATGAGGTGGTGGTGGATACAGAGCGAGTTCCAGGACAGCCAGAGCTGTCTTGAAAAACAAAAAACGCCCTCCCAAAAAAACCAAAAACAAAAAACACCCCAGAAAGTTCTTGGAGTAAAGGTGTGTGTTAGGGCTGAGCCACACCAAACAAGAAACAGGTTTTTATTGTTGACAATCTTGGGGTTCACAATGGGATCAAATATCCTGGACCTGTCTTCCTTAGTCACACTCCGTTTTCTTTTTCTTTTAACCAAAGCAGAGTCTCTCAGTGAATTTAGAGCCCACCCACCTCATCTAGCTAGCCAGCTTGTTTTGGGGTCCTGTCTTCTTCACAAGTACTGGAATTCCAAGTGATGACCGCACCTGCCTGGCTCTGTCATGGGTTTGGGGGATCTGAACTCTGTCCTCACCTCCGCGGGAAGTGGCTTATGTTCTGAGCCGCCTCCCCATCCCCAGCGCTAAGCTTCCTAACCCTGTGGCTGACCTGTCCACTTCCAGCCCTAGGAGCATTTTCCGTTTCTGGCCTCCATTTATTTTCTTCTTTCTTTAATATCCGTCTTTCTGTTTTCAGGAGTGAGGACTTGGACTTGCGAGTCATGTGTCCTTCCACTGCACTGTATCCCCAGCCCTATCGTATTTCTTTTTTAAAAGAAATATCGTGTCATTTCATGACAGTATACTATATTCAAAAAGAGACATTATTTTTATCTTTTATTTTATTTTTTGAGACAGAGCCTCATATAACCCAGACTGACTTTGAACTTGCTATGTAAACAAAGACAACCTTGAATTTTTGATCCTCCTGCCTCCAGTGCTGGGATGACAGGCATGCAGTACCATACCCAATTTACACTGTGCTGAGGACTGAGCATGCCCAGTAATTACCCTATCACCTCGGCCATGTCCTTAGCCCTGCCAGTATGTTTTTCTAATGAAATGGAAAACTTGAGTACTTTATTTATAAAGACCAGCCGGGCGTGGTGGCGCACGCCTTTAATCCTAGCCCTCGGGAGGCAGAGGCAGGTGGGTCATTGTGAGTTCGAGGCTCTCACTTTATAGCCTTTGGCAAGCCTAGTCTACATAGTAAGTTCCAGGCTGAACCTCTGAGGTGATGGGGTTAAAGGTATGCACGTCATCCCCAGCCAAATGCTGGGGTTGTTGTTGTTGTTGTTGTTGTGTGTGGGTCAGTATGTGGGTATGTGCACATGACTGCAGGCGCCTGCAGAGGCCAGCAGTGTGGGGTCCTTTGGAGCAGTAGTTAGAAGTGATTGTGAGGGGACGTGTGGGCGCTGGGAACTGAACTCGGGTCCTCTGCAAGAGCAGTCAGTTCTCTTAACTACTGAGCCATTGCTCCAGCCCCAGGTTATACTTTTAATGTGTTAAAAATCATTGTTTCCGTATCTTAATTTCTTTAAAAAAAAATAGACTATTTATTACTCTACTGAAGTTATGTGGGCTTTGGGCTGGGTGTTTGTTGTTGGGACAGGGGTTCCTGTAGTCCAGGCTTGCCTTAAAGTCACTTGTAGCTGAGGCTGGCTCTGAACTCCTGACTCTTCTGCAGCCATCTCCCAAGTGTTGAGAGTGTTACCATGCCTGGCTGAAATCATGTCTTCGTTTTGTTTTGTTTGTTTTCTTTTTCGAGACAGGGTTTCTCTGTGTAGCTCTGGCTGTCCTGGACTCGATTTGTAGACTAGGCTGGCCTCGAACTCACAGAGATCCGCCTGCGTCTGCTTCCCAAGTGCTAGATTAAAGGCGTGCGCCACCATCGCTACCTGAAATCATGTCTTTTGCTTGAAAGGTATCCAAACACCTGGACCAAGGCACTGCTCTAGTGTGCACATAGCGGCCACCTCTCCAGGCCACACTCTGGTGACAGTCAGCGTGACTGGGCAGGAAGAGCTCGTGTGGAGCAGTGCCACGTTTGCCGCTTACGAACCTCTAAAGGTGAGCAGTCCCATGGAAGGCCTGGGAGAGCCTTGGATGCTCGCCTTCTGTTCTCCCCCTCAGGATCTGTGACCTCTTCACTCACTCAGTGTTGTCTCAGTTTAGATCTAAGCTCTCAGGCAGCCTCAATGCGGGAGGTTATCCCTCAGGCGTCCTCAATACATTCAGTCAGGAATAGCTTTTTTTTTCTTTGAGACAGAGTCTCATGTAGCCCGTGCTGGCATTCAGTTAGACACGTGTCCAAGGATGATCTTGAACTTCTGATCATCCTCCTGCCTCTACCTCACAAGTGCGGGATTACAATAGTACTTACTGAAGCACACTCAGCTCATGCTCTACCGGGATGGTACACAGGGCCTCATGCCTGCTAGGTAAGCTCTCTACCAGCCAGAAATACGCAAGTCACCCCCTCCCACAAGGGAACCACATCCCCACCTGACAACGTTAGCAATAGCTTTATCTTGCATTAGCAAATTTTAGATATGTACCTTTTTTCTTTAATACTGAGGTACAAGATGTGGGAAATGAAGTACATAAGACACTTTACGGTAACATCTGAATTTGTGCATATGTATATACCTCCGTAGACACCAGGCACACAGACTCCTAGCATAGTCCCTCCCTATTGAAGAAAACGACCTCTTAGCAACGCCCTGTCCTATAGAAGAGTCAGCCGTACTTACACCACGCATTTTAGAACAGCAGTCACCGTTTGGAGCCGTAAGAGTCGGTCCATTAAATATTATGGCAAGTGGCTCAAAGCAGAAGCATGTAGAGCCGATCTGCTGGCTTAAGTCCATCAAAAACCAAAACCATGGGCTGGAGAGAAGGCTCAGCAGCTGAGAGCAGAGGACCTGCATCAGTTCCCAGCACCCAAGTGGTGGCTTAGAACTGTCTGTAACTCAAGTCCCAGGGGATCTGATGCCCTCTTCTGTGTCTTCCACAGGCACCAGGCACTAGGTGCACACATCGCACACAGACCTGCATGCAGACAAAGTACCAGTGCACATAAAGATGGGGGTTTTAAAACCTAAAAGTAACATCTGTACATTCTTGCTGTTTGAAATTAGCAAATACTCACCCATTGCCTCTTAGAATAAAGAAAAGGTAGCACCTCTGGAGAGACGGCTCAGAGGTTCAGAGCACTGCCTGCTCTTCCAGAAGTCCTGAGTCCAATTCCCAGTAACCACATGGTGGCTCATAACCATCTATAATGAGATCTATTATCCTCCAGGCAGAGCACTGTATACATAATAAATAAATAAAAGTAATTAATTAATTAATATTTTTTAAAAGATAAGAAAAGGTTGACACTAATGAAAGAAGCAAGGTAAACAATTAATTTAAAGTTTCTGGGGAAAGAAGAGCTGGAGAGATGGCTCAGTGGTGAAGAGCCCTGGCTGATCTTCCAAAGGACCCCAGTTCAATTCCCAGCAACCACATGGCAGCTCACAACTGTCACTAATTCCAGTTCCAAGGAATCTGACACCTTCACACTAATGGACATAAAATAAAATTAAATAAATTATTTTTTAAAACTCTGGGGAAGGAAGCTGGGAACTAGCGGAGCTGTACAACACCACACCCGGCTGGAGGCATTTTCTCAATTGAGGTCCCTTCTTTCAAATGACATTAAAGCTATCCAGCACAGTTACCCAATGCCAAATGATCAGTCCTGAAAAACATACATCCAGGTAACATTATACAGACTGAACAGGTTGTACTTACGTAGTTAAGAATATGAACACACATGCACAGGTACACGTACACGCACACACAGACATAACAACAAAGAGAAAGAAGCCATGAATCTGAGAGAGAATGAGAGAGTAGACATGGGTGGTGTTGGAGGGAGGAAAGGGAAGGGAGAAAATGATGTAATTGTGTGATAATCTCAGCCAGGTATGGTGGCACATGCATTCAATCCCAGCACTAAGATGCGAGGCAGGTGGGTCTCTATAAGTTCCAGGCCAGCCTGGGCTATAGTGCAAGCTCCAGGGCAAGCAAGGCTGTCCGCAGTGACAAATAATACAAAAAACCTCAAAAGATTATAATCTCTAAACAATAAAAATTACCAGGCAAGGTAGTGCATGCCTGTAATCCCAGCACTCGGGAGACAGAAGCACGGGGACCTCTGTGAGTTCGAGGCCAGCCTGGTCTACAAAGTGTACAACAGCCAAGGCTACACAGAGAAACCCTGTCTCAAAACAAAACAAACAAAAAAGATATTATTATTATTATTATTATTATTATTGTTATTATTATTATTATATTACTTTTAAAAAGGCATGGCAGGGCACACTGGCAATCCAGGCCCAGGGGAGGTAGAGGCAGTAGGATCAGAAGTTCAAGAAGTGTGGGAGACCTGACTCTGTCTAAACAGATAAATAAAAGAATTCCTAACTATATAGGGATTAATTTGTTTCAGGCTGTAGACCCTGTGCAAGTGGCCTTGGTGACATGGCAGTCTGTGAAGGAAATGGTATTTGAGGGGGGCCCTCATCCATGGGTCTTGGAGCCATCCCGATTTTTTTTGGAGCTGAGCGTGGAGAAGGAAGAAGGCATCAGTGTAACAGAAGTCCGGTTGCCAGCTAAGAGGAAACAGAACCAGTACATCTACCGAGTCCTGTGCCTGGAGTTAGGGGAACAGGTAAGAAAAATAGTCTTTTTCTAACAGTGTAATGTTGCAACTTGTAGTATAATACTTTTTTAAAAAAACACACATTTTTATGTGTTTATGCAATTTGTGTGTGTGTGTGTGTGTGTGTGTGTGTGTGTGTGTGTGTGTCCGCGTGCGCGCATGTGCGCGCGCACTGTGCTCTTAACTGCTGAGCCATCTCACCACCCTCTGTTCCCAGTTCTTTTGTTTTTAACTTTTGGAATTTACTTATTAACTTTTTATGTGTTTGTTTTGTTTTGAGACAGGGTTGCTCAATGTAACCCTGGCTGTGCCAGAACTCCTGTAGACCAGTCAGGTCTCTAACGCACAGAGATCCACCTGCCTCTGCCTCCCCCGAGTGCTTGGATTAAAGGCATGCACCACCACGCCTGGCTGAATTTCAAAGCTTTCTGAACCTGGTTTCTACTTCATATGTGTCCTGTGTATGGTACACATGTGTAAATATATATTCACACGTGTGGGCACACATGTGCAAGTGCCTGTGCAGCCTAAAATTTCTCTTCCTTAATCACTCTCTCTCTCATTGCCTCTTAATTGAGGCATAGTCTCTCACTACCCCAGGAGCTTGTCCATCCCAACTGGTTTGGCTAGCCAACTTGCTCCTGAGATCCCGTCTCTGGTCCTGGGATTGCAGATGACTGCCCTGCCTTTCTGGCTTTTTGAAAGGCTCTAGAGATCCAAATTCCAGTCCCCCACTTGCATAGTAAGTGCTTTATCCACTGAGCTGTCTCCCCAGCCTCAGGCCTGGTGTGTGGTTGAGTTCAGGGGTCCTGTGAGCCTCCCTCTAAGAAGGAGAGTGCAGTGGTTAGTGCTGTGGATGTGTGTGAATGTGGGCGCTGGTCCGTGGTGGGAGCAGGCGGTTTCACATCTCCTGAAGCTGGAATCACAGGCGGCTGTGAGCCAGCTGACATGTGTTTTGGGAAGTGAACTCATGCCCTCAACAAAAGCAGGGTGCCCTTCTAGGTGCTCAGCCATGTCTCCAGCCCCCCGGGGTGATTAGGTTAGGCTTGATTGTGGACATGACCCAACATAGAATTTTCTAGGAGGGAAGGCTCATTGAAGAACTGGTGACATTAGGGGGCTGTAGGCATGCCAGTGAGGGATTTTGTTTGTTTGTTTGTTTGTTTTTGAGGCAAGGTGTTGTATTTAATTTATAAGTAAAGGCCTAATGTTTATTATTAGCCCTATGATTATTATTACAGGGTATTATTTTCCTTTTGTTTTGTTTTGTTTTTTTAAGACAGGGTTTCTCTGTGTAGTCTTGGCTGTCCTGGACTCGCTTTGTAGACCAGGCTGGCCTCGAACTCACAGAGATCCACCTGCCTCTGCCTCCCAAGTGCTGGGATTAAAGGCGTGGTGGCGCGCCCAGCCTTGGGGTATTGTTTTCTAACCTGCTAGCAATCAATGAAGACACAGATACCTGTCATATTTTGAAATAGCCTTAGTTAATCTGGCAGGGCAGATATTAATCCCCTAAACTACTTCCCACATGGGGGCAGGTATCCCATACCCTGCCCCAATCCCATGCCATCGGCTTCTAACAATTTCTATCAAGCTACCTCTGTAATTCCAAATACTTGCTAATTATCATCATCTGGGCCAAATCTCCATCCATGCCATGTGCCAGCCATGTGCTTCTTCCTCCACCTAACCCATCACGGCCTTCCTCCTCCCTGCTCTTCTCCTCTGGTCTCTTCTGGTCTCTCTCCCAAAATCCCTTGAACCTCAGCCACACCTATTCCATTTTCCCTGCCCAAGTGTGTTGGCTATTTATTGGCTAAACAGGAATACATTTCTTAGGCAAGGTTACACAGCAGTCTTGGGGCACAGAAACAGCAAGCAGTAATTAGCATCAAAATACATCAGACCAACCTCCAACAAGGTTTCTCTGTGTCACCCTGGCTCTCCTGGAACTCACTCTGTAGACCAGGCTGGCCTCAAGCTCACAGAGATCTGTCTGCCTCTGCCTCCTGTGTTTTGGGCTTAAAAGCATGCACCACTGCCCAGAGGGAGTTTTTTGTTTTTGTTTTTTGTTTGTTTGTTTGTTTTTATTTAAATAAAGTTAACTGAGACAAGGAGGCACACCTGAGTTTGGGTTGGGTCCAAGACTCAAGGAAGAGGGATGGGTGTGCCAGCTGAGCCCTGGGTGCTATGCTTTGCGCATGACTGTGGCTGTAATGAGACTGCTTCAAATCTCTGCCACCTAAGCCCCCTGCGAGGATGGACTGTCACCTGCAACCCTTTTCTGCCACCTAACTCCCCTGCAAGGATGGACTGTCGCCTGCAATCCCTTAACTTGCTTTTATCAGAGACAGAACCTAAGACCAGTGCTTTAGTCCAGAGGAACAGCTACACATCCTCCCATCTTACAGACCTGAAGCTCCAGACCCATTGAAGACCATCCCCCCCACAGCTGTCTTACCTTAGACCCTGGCACCCACTGTCTTCTGTCTGTCTCCGTGACATGCATATACATCTTATGTATATGAAATCATAAGCTATTTTTTCTTTTATGGCTGGCACAATGCTATCAAGTTTCATCCATGTTGTACCATGTCAAAATTTCCTTCCTTAAAAAACATTATAAAAAAAACCTTTTTTTTTAAGCCAGGCATGGTGGCACATGCCCTTTATCCCAGCACTGCCTCCCAGGGAGGCAGAGGCAGGCGGTTCTCAGGGAGTTTGAGGTGAGTCCAGGATAGCCAAGGCTCTGTTAAATAGGAAACCTTGTCTCAACAAAACAAAACAAAATATTTATTTATTCAGACAGGAGCTCAGGTAGGTTAAGATGGCTTCTAACCTACTTCGTAGTCAAGATCAACCTTAAATCTTGACCCTAGAAGGAATGTACTGGAATGGCAGGCATGTACCATCATGCTTGGCTTTATTCCTTTTTAAGGCTTCGTAATATTCCACTGCATGCATGTTCGTGTATGTGTGTTTGTATGTATGTGTAACGTTCATACAGTCACTCGTTGATGAACACTGCAGTTGCTTCCACGTTTTAGCTGCTAAGAATAATAGCTGTTGTGAATGTGGTTATAGAAACAGCTTGAACCAGGTGTGGTGACTCATATCTGTATCTCAGGACTTGGGAGGCTGAGGCAGGAGGATTGCTATGAGTTTGAGACCAGCCTGGATTGTATTTGTGTAAAGGCCAAAGGTGTCTTCTTTGATTGCTTTCTACTGTTTAAAAAAATAGGTTAGGGCTGGAGAGATGGCTCAGTGGTTAAGAGCGCCGCCTGCTCTTCCAAGGGTCCTGAGTTCAATTCCCAGCAACCACATGGTGGCTCACAACCATCTGTAATGTGATCTGGCGCCCTCTTCTGCAAGTACATGCAAGCAGAGTACTGTATACATAATAATAAATAAATAAATCTTTAAAAAAAAATCAAAAATAAAAAAGTAGGTTACTTAATGTGCAGTGGGGAAGGCACACACCTCTCAGGATTTGTCTGAGTATCACATCCACAAGGACTCCTCTACCATGGAGCCAGAATGATTGTGCCACATGACCACCATCAAGGCTACACACAAATAACTCGCCAATGTTTCCTTACAGGGTCTCACTTTACGGATCGGAAATCACCCAGGTGTCCTTAACCCTAGTCCCTCAGTGGAAACTGTGCAGGTGCGCTTCATCTGTGCCCACCCTGCCAGTATGTTGGTGACACCAGTGTACAAGGTGCCTGCTGGCACCCAGCCATGTCCTCTGCCACAGTACAACAAGCAACTGGTAAGTGTAGACTGTGCTTCTTAATCCACGTGGCACTTTTGTGTCAAATGCTTTCAGGATAAGGGATCTGAAACACAGCGTCCTTGCGTCAAAGTGGGATGCTGTTGTGTTTGTTAATCATCTCAGATGGTGCGGGGGGGGGGGGGGTGGCATTTAGTGGCATGACTGTTTACCGCACTTGGGAGCTGTGGCTGCAGCTAATTGAACCGCCCTCAGAATAGCCTCTGAAGTTGCTTACTAACACCTCCCCTGTCAGATCTGTTGTGAGCGTCCTAACTAAGTCAGAAAAGGTTCTGCTGCTGCAAATGCACCATGGAGGTTGGTGGTGAACAAAGCCTGTCATGGTGACGCTGATGTAAAATCCCTCTCTACATGAACAAGGCTGGCCTCAAACTTGTGATCCTCCTGCCTCAGCTGCCTGCATGCTGGGATTACAGATGTCCCTCCACCTCCACCCCCACCTTTTCCATACTCTCTATGTGGCTGAGGATGACCCTGTTACTGCATCCTGTAAGTTTTAGTACAGGCATTTTCTCAAGGAAGAGTCCCTCCTCCCAAATGACTGTAGCTTGTGTCAAGTTAACATAAAAGTAAGTGTCCTTACACCCAACACCAACACAGCAACTGTAACCGCACGGCTTCTGCCTGTGTCTGTCAGACACTAAGGGGAATGAAGGCACTAGAGAGCAGCGTATGAAGAGCTTCTTGCCATAGTCAATGCAAAGAACCCTCAGCCAGAGCGTGAGTGTGAGCGTGATCTGTGACGGTGAACAGCAATAGCCAGCGTGAAAGGACTTAGACTCTCAGAAGAGACATATCTTTGGACAGGAGCTTTCAGACAAATGAGTCAAAGAACAAATAACCAAGTAAATTAGAAAATATTTTCATGGCATAAAAACACATGGCAGAGCCCGGCCCTCCCCACCCCCAGGGACACAGCTCCTCCAACAAGGCCACACCTCCTAACCCTTCCCAAACACTTCCACTGAGGACCAAGTGTCAGGAGCCAGACCAACCCAAGACATTCTCAGAGGCCCTGATCAAAGGACAAAGGGAACATTAATTCTGTGTCTCTCTCCGTGAGCAGACTTGGCAAGGCCAGTCTAGATCTGAGGCCAATGCCTCAAAGGAGTCAAGGTTGCAGTTTCTGGGGACTCTTCCCCTGGACTGTGGTTATCAGTCCTACCTGTGTCTGAGGTATGCCATGTTCTCTTGCCAACATTGTGTGACTTAGCTCTCTGCTAACCTTGGCTGTTTTCCCCTACACCCCCCTTGCAACAGTATATACAATGCTTTACTTCTTAATAAACTTGCTTGGCATAATCACCAGCTTATGCAAGACCTCTTGGTCCCAGACATTGCTTTTGCCTCTTCTACTTCTTGTCTTCATCCTCCCACTTAATAACTCCTCTGTTGTTTTTGTTGTTGTTGTTGTTGCTTCGGGTTTTTTAAATTTTGTTTTGGTTTGGTTTGTTTTTGGTTTTTTGAGACAGGATTTCTCTGTGTGGCCTTGGCTGTCCAGAACTTGCTTTGTAGACCAGGCTGCCTTCAAATTTAGAGATCCACCTGCCTCTGCCTCCCCAAGTGCTGGGATTTCAGGTGTGCACTGCCAAGCCTGGCCCATGACAACTTTCATAAAGGAAAGCATTTAATTGGGGCTGGTTTAGAGTTTCAGAAGTGTAGTCTATTACTGCCACGGTGGGACATGGCCGTGTGTAGACAGACATGGTGCTGGGGACGGAGCTGAGGGTTCTACATCTTGGTCCGCAGGAAGCAGGATCCTGTTGCAGTAGGTATAGCCTGAGCTGTATGAGACCTCAAAGCCCACCCCACAGTGACGCACTTCCGCCAGCAAGGCCACACTTCCTAGCGGTGCCACTCCCTGTGGGCCTGAGCTGTATGAGACCTCAAAGCCCACCCCACAGTGACGCACTTCCGCCAGCAAGGCCACACTTCCTAGCGGTGCCACTCCCTGTGGGCCTGAGCTGTATGAGACCTCGAAGCCCACCCCACAGTGACGCACTTCCGCCAGCAAGGCCACACTTCCTAGCGGTGCCACTCCCTGTGGGCCTGAGCTGTATGAGACCTCGAAGCCCACCCCACAGTGACGCACTTCCGCCAGCAAGGCCACACTTCCTAGCGGTGCCACTCCCTGTGGGCCTGAGCTGTATGAGACCTCAAAGCCCACCCCACAGTGACGCACTTCCGCCAGCAAGGCCACACTTCCTAGTGGTGCCACTCCCTGTGGGCCAAGCGTTCACACACGTGAGTCTATAGGGGCCATTTCTGTTCAAATCACCACATTGTCTAATCTCAGTGGGTACCTACACATGTGTATGGACACACACGTGGACATACACCTACAGAGAGCCAGAAATAAACTAAAAAAAAAATTTGTTTGCTGGGCATGGTGGCGCAAGCTTTTAATCCCAGTGCTCAGGGAGGCAGAGGCAGGTAGATCTCTATGAGTTCAAGGCCAGCCTGGTCTACAAGGCCAGCCTGGTCTACAAAGCAAGTAGGACAGCCAAGGCTACACAGACAAACCCTGTCTTGAAAAAACCAAAAATATATATACTATTTTCTTAAGTATAATATTATTGTTTCATTTTTTTACATAGAAAAAATTTCTCTTTCTTAAGAAAATTTTTGGGGGTCAGGGTAAAGTGCTGTGATAGCTACATCATTCAGAAAACAAAACACAAGAAACAAAAACTCTGTTTCTTACTCCTGAAAGTGAGGAAGAAAGGGACGAGAAAGTATGTATGCCACACTGTTGTTTTTAAATTACGTGTATTATTAGTATTTTCAGTATTATCTGTAGGCCTGGCTAGTGATCAGTTAAGACAGACAGTTGTTGCAGATTAGCCCTAGTTAACCTGGGGCAGGGCAGATTTCAATCCTCTAAACTACCTCTCATAGTGTGGCAGGCATGGGATCCCTGCCTCAATCCCATGCCATCTGCTTCCAATAACCTCTGTCAAGCTACCTCCCATCCATAATCCCAAATACTCACTATTGTTCTTCATCTGGGCTGGATTCTCCATCCACGCCACCGGCCACGTGCTTCTCCTCCATCTAACCCATGGCGGCCTTCCTCTCTTCACTTTAGGTCTCCTTTTTTCTCGTGGTGGTCTCTCTTTTCTTCTTCCCAGGATTCCCCCCCCCCCTCTCTCTCTAAGCCCCACCTATCTCCTTGGCCCTGCCCAAGTGGGATGGCTTTTTATTAGACAAAAGTTGGGTCACACAGACAACAAGCAGTAATTAGCATCAAAATACATCAGACCATCCACCAACACCATAGTTACAGCTGCTGGACCAGGAGAAGTTTCAGAACTGTCAAAGGAGAAAGATGAGAAGAGACATAATTCCTTTCTTCAGAGATAGCTCGTCACCCCTAAGACTATTGAATTCTTTAAAACTAAATTATTGTGTGTGTTCATATGTTGTGTGTGTATACACACGCTTGTCATGGTTTGTGTGAGGAAGTCAGAGGACAATTCTGTGAAGTTGGTTCTCTCAGGGATAGAATCCATTCCGGGATTTTGTGGCGAGAGTCTTCACCCTCTGAGTTGACCTCATGGCCACGAATTTTTATTACCTTTTCTTTTCTTGCAGATTCCTGTGTCCAGCTTGAGGGACTCAGTCCTGGAACTGGCAGTATTTGACCAACACGGGAGGAAGTTTGATAATTTCAGCTCACTAATGCTAGACTGGAGATCTTCCAATGAGACGCTGGCCCATTTTGAAGACTCTAAGTCAATGGAGATGCTAGCCAAAGATGATGGCCATGGGCAGACCCAGCTGCACGGTACTGTCCACAAAAGTCACAGGGTATTGCTAAATGGTTCACACCGATTCCTCATGAGCAATTGTCTCTGTATAAATTTTATCATGTTGCTCTTCATCTTTAATATTTATGCTTTTTTATAGAAAAACCGAAAAGGTAGGATTGGCAGTGTTGTTCAGTGATAGAACAAATGTATAGCTTGTGTGAGACCCTGGGATCTGTCACCAGTGCTGAGAAATGGAGAGAGGGAGAGGGGGAGAAAGAGAAGGGGGATAGCTGGGAATGTTGGCCATTTGGTCATATTTCCTGTATACACAAAGCCCTGGATTCAATCTTTAGCACTGTATAAACAGCATGGTAGCTATCATATCTGTAATCTCAGCACTTTGGAAGTAGAGGCAAAAGGATCACTGGCCTGAGCCACAAAAATCTGGAGACCTGAGCTGGAGCCACAGAGCCTGGAGACCTGAGCTGGAGCCACAGAGCATGGAGACCTGAGCTGGAGCCACTGAAGCCTGGAGACCTGAGCTGGAGCCACAGAGCCTGGAGACCTGAGCTGGAGCCACAGAGCCTGGAGACCTGAGCTGGAGCCACAGAGCCTGGAGACCTGAGCTGGAGCCACAGAGCCTGGAGAACTTAGCTGGAGCCACCAGAGCCTAGAGACCTGAGCTGGAGCCACAGAGCCTGGAGACCTGAGCTGGAGCCACAGAGCATGGAGACCTGAGCTGGAGCCACTGAAGCCTGGAGACCTGAGCTGGAGCCACAGAGCCTGGAGACCTGAGCTGGAGCCACCGAAGCCTGGAGACCTGAGCTGGAGCCACCAAAGCCTGGGGACCCAAGCTGGAGCCATAGAGCCTGGAGACCTGAGCTGGAGCCACTGAAGCCTGGAGACCTGAGCTGGAGCCACAGAGCCTGGAGACCTGAGCTGGAGCCACCGAAGTCTGGAGACCTGAGCTGGAGCCACAGAGCCTGGAGACCTGAGCTGGAGCCACAGAGCCTGGAGAACTTAGCTGGAGCCACCAGAGCCTAGAGACCTGAGCTGGAGCCACAGAGCCTGGAGACCTGAGCTGGAGCCACAGAGCCTGGAGACCTGAGCTGGAGCCACTGAAGCCTGGAGACCTGAGCTGGAGCCACAGAGCCTGTTGAAAGGTGGAAGACAAGAACTGGTTCCACAGAGTTGGTCTCTGGACCTACAATCCTACCCACTTTTCTCTACAGAATCACTATGGTGCTTGAGACTGCACACATATCCTGAGAACTGGAGGCCTTCCAGGCCCTCATCATCAGTAGGCTAGGCTCAGGTCAGTGTGTTCTTTGTGTCACCCCACTTCACTTTGGCCAAACCAACTGCACCCCTAAGTGTCTTCACAAATTTCCAGCATTTTGAGAGTGACAATGAAGTCTGTGTGTTTTGGAGCAATGCTGTCAGTCACTTATCTTAGAAACAAGGAGACATGGAACTACTTCAGAGGCCACAGCTGAGGGGTGCTGTGGGTAAAGTTTGTTGATAGGGACATAGCTCCTCTAGCCTTAGGCATCATGCACCACAACAGACAGGCTCCTGGAAATGCAAAGGAGGAGGCAAAGGGAATCCTGAGGCTCCTGGATGCTCACATGAAGATGAGGACTTTCCTAGTGGGTGATAGGTGACACTTTTTATCTTAAGGAGCTTCCTTAAAAAAAAAAAAAAAAGAAAGGTGCAGAGCTGTCTTAGGGGAGGCAAAGCAGTGAGAATGTGGTCCAGTGTGATGCTAAGTGGTTTGCAGTTGGCTGCCTAAAAAGGATACAGAAATAAAAGGCTCATGGGTGAAGACCTGGAAGCCTGAGGCACTCACCTGCCCAGGAATGCCTTTGTGTGTGTCAGGGAGATGGTGAGAGAGAAGGGAGGATGCCTCTCTGTGGCACAACCGTGTTTGGGGGAGTGCTTTGACGAGGAATGGTTGGTCCCTGTTGTGTTCTGAGCACTGCTTCCCTGAAGAGCTCTTCTACACCTAGGGTTGCAGCCTTACTGCTGGAATGTTCCAGCAACTGGACTCTTGCCACCCCGGCAACGACAGCCCCCTTTCTGGAGTGTGGGGCTTGCCTTTCTAGAGTCCAGATCAGCAGGCAGACTACAGTGCTACATGAGGTGGCAGCTGAGCCCCAGTCCCCAGTTCCAGAGTACCTTTCCTGGGAGGGGGCTTTTCAGCCTGTCGGCGAAGCCTTCAGTCAAGGCAAGTTCTTCGAGTGATCACCTCATGCCATCGTCTAGCTGCCTGCAGCCACTCTCCAGGGAGATGGGGGTCATCAACAGAATGGAGCATTGAAAAAATTGTCCTCCGAGATCTACACTATGGCATGCTCTCACCCACTTCAAACATACATATGTAAAATAAAAAATTAAAGACATTGAGGTCATCCTCAACTCCGTCACTAGTTTTGAGCCCATTATGTTTTAACAAAAGAAGAAAAAAAGAAAAAGGAAGAGTGGGATGGCGGATGCGGAAAAGAAAAAGGAAGTGAAACTTCAGAACAGGACGTTTACAGGATGTTAAACAACTCATCCTGCATGGAAGCTCCTTAAGACAAAAAGTGAGCAACTCAAATTGGCTTCAGGAAGTTCCAGAAACTGACCAGATTCAGTAGGCCCCTCTCTTCCTGAGAGTAAACATTAAAGACTATTGAAAGTGACTTTCATGCTGGGTGTGGTGGCACACGCCTTTAATCCCAGCACTCAGGAGTCAGAGGCAGATGGATCGCTGTGAGTTCGAGGCCAGCCTGGTCTACAAAGCGAGTCCAGGACAGCCAAAGCTACACAGAGAGAATCTCGGAAAAAAGAAAGTGACTTTGAGGCAAACTTGAACTGGATGTGTTGTCGAGAGCTGTCCTCTGGCCTCTTTCTGTTAAGCACTCAGGAAAATGGCTCCCGACAAATGTGGACCAAGCCACCCGGGAGAAGCAGAGACAAGCCAAACTGCCTACAAGAGGATTAGACCAACTGAGCTCCTGGGGAAGGACACTGTCCAGCCTGTCAGCCTGCCTACTGCCTGGGCGGCAACTCCAGGTGTCCAGCTTTTGTGAGGTATCACCCATGCTGCAGTGGGCTTTGGTGATACAGCTGTCTTCAGCTTATTTCTGCTTCTGTAAGTAGCCCCTCATCAATACTCATGTAAGAAACCCCAACAAAACTGATTAATGCACCAAGATGGACCGTGAGGGGATGTCTGTTTACTTATCCCCATGATTAATGCCGCACAGCAGATGCTGTGGTGGTTTGAATGAGTATGGTCCCCATAGGCTCACAGATTTGAGTATTTGGGCAGCAGTTGTAGATATTTATTTAGGAAGGATTAGGAGGCATGGGCTTGCTGGAGGTGTGTCATGGGGGTGAAGGTAGGTTTTAAAAGGCCACACCATCCCCACTTAGCTCTGACTCATGTGCCAAAGCCCGCTGAACAGTACTGAACTGTCCTAGATCAGGGAGAGGGGATTAAGAAGTAATAAAAGGTCCAGGCAGTGGTCGAACACGCCTTTAGTCTCGGCACTTGGGAAGCAGAGGCAGACAGACTACAGAGCGAGTTCCAGGACAGCCAGAGCGGTTACACAGAGAAACCCTGCCTAAAAAAAGAAGAAGAAGAAGAAGAAGAAGAAGAAGAAGAAGAAGAAGAAGAAGAAGAAGAAGAAGAAGAAGAAATAGAAGAACAGAAGTAAGCCAGGTGTGGGTGGCGCACGCCTTTAATCCCAGCACACGGGGGAGGCAGAGGCAGGTGGGTCGCTGTGAGTTTGAGGCCAGCCTGGTCTACAAAGTGAGTCCAGGACAGCCAAGGCTACACAGAGAAACCCTGTCTCAGGAAAAAAAAAAAAAAAAAAGATATCAAGAACAGAAGTAATAGAAGAACAGAAATAAGAAACTGGGGCAAGAAATGGAAACAAAGGACGCACTTGGGAGGTCGGCAGCCAACACGCCAGCACCACAGCAGCCCCGCCTTCATTAACCAGTGCTGTTTATTTACATCCCAGGCATCGGAGACAAAGCAGAAGGTCGCTCTCAGGATATAATGCTGACATTCACAAGGGAAAAACCATATAATCTCAAGCGCCCATGTCCTGCTTCCTTGGGTGCCGGAACAATCAACCCTCAGCCTAGAGGCCACAGAGTATTTTTTTCTAAAGGTCTGAAGACCCTGAGTGTATACTTGGCAGAGCATCTTGTTTAATCATGGTCTCAGCAATCCACATGATTCTATTTTTTTATTTTATTAATTTATTCAGATTACAACTCAATTGTTATCCCATCCCTTGTATCCTCCCATTCCTCCCTCCCTCCCGCTTTCACCCTATTCCCCTCCCCTAGGTCTAAGACCGAGGGGGACCTCCTCCCCCACTATATGGTCATAGGCTGTCAAGTCTCATCTTGGTAGCCTGCTTATTCTTTCTTTGAGTGCCATCAGGCCTCCCCAACAAGGGAAGGTCGTCAGAAAAGGGGCACGAGAGTTCATGTCCGAGTCTGTCTCCGCTCGCCACAGAACTGTGGAGAATGTCCTGTCCATTGGCTAGATCAGAGTAGGAAACATTGAATCCACATGATTATTTTGCTGGGGGACAGGAGAGCAGCCTGGGGACAGAGCCTTTGCAAAGGGCCCCGACAGGAGAGCAGCCTGGGGACAGAGCCTTTGCAAAGAGCCCCGACTGGAGAGCAGCCTGGGGACAGAGCCTTTGCAAAGGGCCCCCCGACAGGAGAGCAGCCTGGAGACAGAGCCTTTGCAAAGGGCCCCCCCCCCCCCCCGACAGGAGAGCAGCCTGGGGACAGAGCCTTTGCAAGCGGCTCCAGTTCATGAGTGAAGATTTGAGCCTCATGCCTGCTGCCATGCTTCCCTCTGTGAGGATAACAGATCCATTGGCTCCAAATCAAATGCTTTCTTGTATAAGTTTCCTTGGTCTGGTGATAGAAAAGTAAGACAGATGGAAAACAAAGGAAAAAAACCTAAGAATGGTTACTAACAGCCATAATTCCAGAACTTGGGAGCCTGTGCCTGGAGGATTGCCGTGAGTTTCCAGCCAGCCTTGGCTACAGAGTACAGCAATGTCTCAAAACAGGAACAGGAAGGCAAAGGCCAGTGAGAGGGTTCTGCTGGGAAAGACACTTGCAGTCAGTGTGGTGGAGGAACAAACCAGCTGCCTTACATTGTCCTCTTACTGTTGCTCCCGCTAAGTGAGAATAAAGACCATTGTTAGGAAAAGCATAGGCTCAGGACCCCAAGGCCAAGTTCTCAGCACAGAGGAGATTTTTTTTGCCCCAGAGGGACAGAGGGCAGGAGTTAGAGACAAAGATGGGAGGAGAGAGAGGACAAGGGAGAAGGAGAAAAGAAAGAGGGACAGGAGGCAGGGGCATATGTCGTGGAGGGCAAAGGACTGCCTCTGCGTAGAGAGGTGGCATGTAGGAAGATGGTGGCTCATAAACATAAAATGGGAATCGCTGTGTTAGGATGAGGTGTTTAATTTTAACTGGGAATATTAATTAGGTGACTCAAAGGGGACTTGTGGTGGCTAGACTTCAAAACTATGATAGCTGGACCTTGGTGGCTAGCTTCAGGGATGCAGCCTAACAGTTTGCATCAAGGTAGAGGGAAGAGAAGCAGAAGCCTGCCCGAGCCACGCTTGCCACACTTTTCCACGCTCAAGCTGGCCAGAGTCCCGTCAGCCATTACCCAATTCTTTTGTTTGTTTGTTTGTTTTTGTTTCTGTTTTTTGTTTTGTTTTGTTTTTTTGTTTTTTGTTTTTTCAAGACAGGGTTTCTCTGTGTAGTCTTGGCTGTCCTGGACTCACTTTGTAGACCAGGCTGGCCTCAAACTCACAGAGATCTGCCTGCCTCTGCCTCCTGAGTATTGGGATTAAAGGCATGCGCCACCACTGCCCAGCTAATTTATTTATTTTTTTATTTTGATGTGCTTTGGTGTTTTGCCTGCATGTATGTCTGTGTGAGAGTGTCAGATCTTGGAGTTATAGATAGTTGTGAGCTGCCATGTGGTTGCTGGGAATCAAACCTGGGTCCTTTGGAAGAGCAGCTTGTGCTTTTAACTGCTGAGCCATCTCTCCAGTCCCCAATTCTTTTAGTAAAATTAAGCAAGCTTTGTTTTTTTTTTTTTTAATCAGTCAGGGCTGTCTCTCTAAAACAGGGTTTGAAAGAACAGCATTGAACGCAGGAGAAAGTGGGGCTTTTATAGCTCAAAAACTGCAAGACTAGTGGGTGGGCAAGGGGGTTGGTTATGTAGGAGCTTGGCGAGCCTTCTTATCAGGGTGGAAGTAGGGACACAGAGCACAGGGTGTGAAATGTCAGAGTTCAGAAAACATGTCAAGACATGGTCAAGCTTAAGTGTTACAGGAAACAGGGATGGACTTACCTTAACTTTGGCTTCCAATCTTTTTTAAAATTTATTTACCTTTATTTTATGTATATTGGTGTTTAGTCCACATGTATGTCTGTGTGAGGGCATCACATATTGGAGTTACAGTTGTGAGCTGCCCTGTGGGTGCTGAGAATCGAGCCCAGGTCCTCTGGAAGAGCAGTCAGTGTTCTTTTTGTTTTGTTTTTCGAGACAGGGTTTCTCTGTGTTATATTGGCTGTCCTGGACTTGCTTTGTAGACCAGGCCTGCCTCCAACTCACATCCATCCACCTGCCTCTGCCTCCCCAGTGCGGGGATTACAGGCATGCACTGCCACCACGCCCAGCTGAGTCAGGGTTCTTAAGCACTGAACTATTTCCCCAGCTCCAGCTTCTAATCTTAAGATGAGATGAAGTCAGACTGGTCCATCACTTACCTGCACACACACACTAAATAAATAAATAAATAAATAAATAAATAAATAAATAAATAGGAGCCGGAGAGATGGCTCAGCAGTTAAGAGCACTGCCTGTTCTTCCAGAGGACCCGGGTTCAATTCCAGGAACCCACATGGTAGCTCACAACTGGCTATAACTCCAGTTTCAGGGGGCCCAACACCCTCACATAGGCAAAATACCAATTCACATAAAATTAAAATAAAATAAACAAAGGTTATAACAAAAAGAAAACATTAAAGCTAGGCATAGTGGCTCACACCTTTATTCCAGCACACAGTACACAGAGGCAGGCAGATCCACAGATCTACAGAGCGAAGTCCAGGACAGCCAAGGCTACACAGAGAAACCTTTATCTCGAAAAACAAAAACCAAACCAAACAATAAAATTAATTTTAATGTGAAGTAGATGTGATGTTATATCTAGCATTCCAGAGGTTGAACAGGAGGATGATTCTGTAGAAAGGGCCATGACGAAGCCCCCAGCCCCCAAAGAGTAGAGACCCCGCTATTTGCATAGCACCTTAGGATTGTTTATTAGCCAGAACTTACTGGATGACTGCTGCACCCTGCAAGGTGCTGGACGTACAGTAGGGAAGGAAAAGGACATGCTGCCTCCATAGGGGGTAAGGAGACATTCAGGACATTTAAAGGAAGAGCAAATATGGAGTGCCTTAAGACCTGTAACAGGGCTGGAGAGGCGGCTCAGAGGTTAAGAGCACTGGCTGCTCTTCCAAAGGTCCTGAGTTCAATTCCCAGCAACCATATGGTGGCTCCTAACCATCTATAATGAGATCTGGTGCCCTCTGCTGGTGTGCAGGCAAAACATGCAGGCAAAACGTTGCTTACAAAATTAATTAATTAATTAAAATTTTAAAAAATACCTATGACAGAGTGACCTAAACTAGTCTAGGACGAAGGCTGCTCTGAGAATATTTATGCCAAAACCGAAGGAGTGATGGAGGGAGCAGCAGCAAAGGTGAGCTGGCGGAGGAGACGGACAGGCTTTAAGAGAGATGAGGCACAGCCTGAGGCTCTGAGGCGAGGCAGCACATCTGCAGCACATCATCAGCCTTCTGACTGTGTCACTTGTGCCCGTGTTGCATCACTAAAGCAAGTCACATGGCCCAAACCAGCTTGTCGTGGGCCACAGTGTAACAGAGAGGATGAACACGGTGTGAGGAGCAGCTGTGAGGTTTCTGCCATGCACGCTTTCACGGGTGGACGAACCATTCACTGGAATACAAGGCTCCAAAAATGAAGAAACAAGATTCAACATCGTCCCTGCCCACGAGGAGCTGCCACCTGGAGCAGGGTGAGCTTGACTGACAGCAGGGGCAGCTAGCTCAACAGCAGAGCCACAGCCTGGCATGCGCTGGCCCAGGCTTGTGTTCACATGGTAGGTATAAAAACAGCCCACACATAGCCGGGCGTGGTGGCGCACGCCTTTAATCCCAGCACTCGGGAGGCAGAGGCAGGCGGATCTCTGTGAGTTCGAGGCCAGCCTGGTCTACAAAGTGAGTCCAGGATGGCCAAGGCTACACAGAGAAACCCTGTCTCGGAAAAAAAAAAAAAAAACAGCCCACACAGAGCTGTTACCCAGTCCTAAGGCCAGCAGAGTGCACAGTAGTGTGCAGTACAAGAGCTGCCACAGGGACAGTGTTCATCAAATGGCTCAGTGTGTTCTCTTGTAGCTGTCATGTCCCGACATAGTGTCGTCTAGCCCACCGTCCACACTGATGGCCAGACCTCTTGTCCTAAGATACAGATCTGGGGTGGGAGGCTGCTTGCCTAACTTTCACAAAGCCTGGGATTGCTCTCCAGCATCACATGAGTAATGCGTGGCAGAAACACCTGCCCTCCCAGCAGGCAGGAGGCCAGAGCAGGAGGGCCGAGGACCAAAGCCATCTTTCAGCCTCCCTGGTGAATTCAAAGGATACACTGAGACAGCATAAGACCCCGAATCAAAATAATGAGACCGTGAAATAAAATACAGAATCAATCTGGGGGTGTGTGTGGCCATAGCTCAGTGGGACAGCACTCGCCTCGCATGCTAAGCACTCCATCACTGGGCTGCCCCCACAGCTCCGAGGAACTCTGGTCATTAAACATGGCGGGGTCTCTCCTGCCCCTTGCTTTATATACACTTACCTGTTCTTTTGGATGTTCCTCACCCTCACTGAACTACAAGCTGTCTCTGAGAAGTCTGGAACGTTCTGTCTTTCTCTACTCCTAGTCTGAGCCTCCTGTGGCAGCACATGCTTTAACAGCACTCAGGAGGCAGAGGCAGAGACAAGCCAGGCTCTGGGACAGCCTGTGCAGCCATGATGGTGACCTGGGTTCAAAGACCAATGTGTTGTGAAGAGAGAACTTACCCAACACATGCACCCTGCCACCGCCACATACACATATTTTAAGTTTAAAAAATATATAATTACCAATTAAATTTTTTTCTTTTTTTTTACCAATTAAATTTTGAGTGACTGATTGCCATGCATATAAAGATAAGTGAAATTGCTGGGCATAGTGGTGCACGCCTTTAATCCCAGCACTCAGGAGGCAGAAGCAAATAGGTGGATCTCTGTGAGTTCGAGGCCAGTCTGGTCTACAAAATGAGTCCAGGACAGCCAAGGCTACACAGAGAAACCCTGTCTCAAAAACAAAAACAAAAACAAAAACAAAAAAGATAAGTGAAACTAAAAAAAGGGCCCAGGAGGCTGGAGAGATGGTTCAGCAATTAAGAGCACTGTCTGCTCTTTAAGTGAGGACCCTGGTTCAATTCCCAGCATCCACATGCAGCTCAAAACTGCCTGTAACTCCAGTTCCAGAGCTTACAACACCCTCATACAGACATATGCAAGCAAAACAGCAATGCACATAAAATAAAAAGAAATAAATTATATTAAAAAAAGAAAAGGCCTCCAAAGACTGTCTGTGCTGTTTATAAATTGAAATTTTATACATCACAATGTCCTCATGTATTTGCTCTCAGCTCATTTTGGGGTTTATAGGCCATTACAGGAAGAAAGAATTTCAGGTTTTGTCTGGCCCAATTTCATAAGGACCTAAGAGGTTAGATTTTGACTTAGAGTCGCATAGCAGGTTCAGTACAAACCAGTGTTCTTTTTTTGTGTTTGTGTTTGTATTTCCCCTTTCAGCATTTTCCTCTCCACAATAAAATGCCATTTGGAAAAAAACTGAGACAAACTTTGGTTTTCTGGAGTCTGCTTTGCACGGGGCGTTACTGTTTCTCACAGTGTTTTCCTGCTTTAGGCCATCAGATCCTTAAAGTGCATCAGATAAAGGGGACTACGCTCATTGGAGTCAACTTTGTGGGCTATTCAGGGAAGAAAAGCCCAGAAGTGAGTGGAAATTATGGTTAAAGGAACGTAGATTAGGGCCTGGCTTGACAGCACATGCCTCCGATTCTACTCTGGGCTGATTAGTGAGATCCTATCTCAAAACTTAATGGTTTAGAGAGAGAAAGAACACGGAGTTGGAGTTGGGGGGAGGGTCTGGGGGTAGGTGGGGGGGGGGTGGGGATGATCAAAACAGGTTGTATGAAATTCTCAAAGAACCAATAAAAAAAAAAGAAGGAAAGAAAGAAGGGAGGAGGAAGGGAAGGGAAGAAACAGAACTTACCTCAGGTTTAAAGCTCCTCTCTCAAGTCATATTAGCTGCGCTCCACAAGTCAGAAGTGTCTGCTGTGCTTGCTTCCTGGCTAGGAAATTTCCAACTCACCAAGATCTGCGACAGTTGAATTGGTCCTGGTAGAGGACGTCACAATACAGCCTGAGGATGCCACCATCTACAACCATCCTGCTGTGAAGGTGAGGCACACAGGCCCAACTTCACCTGCTGTGCAAAATCAAATACATAGCTGGGCGAGGTGGTGCACACCTGTGATCCCAGTACTGGGGAGGCAGGAGCAGGCAGATCTCTGAGTTCAGGGCCAATTTGGTCTACAAAGCAAGTCCAGAACAGCCAAGGCTACACAGAGAAACCCTGTCTCAAAAACCAGAAAAAAAAAAAAGAGAGAGAGAGAGAGAGAGAGAGAAAGAAAGAAAATCAAATACACATACCGTGCTGAAGAGATTGCTCAGTAGTTAAGAGCACTGGTGTTTTCCCCAGAAGTCCTGAGTTCAAGTCCCAGCACCCACATAGCTGCTCACACTGTCTATAACTTTGGTCTCATGGGATCCAATGCCCTCTTCTCGTATGCAATCAAAACACATAAATAAATAAATCTTAAAACACACACACCCGCACGCACACAATGCACACATGCATGCGGGTCGTGAAGGATGAGCTGTAGTGTCCTTTAGAGCCAGTCTATGGCAATTCACATTTTATCTTATGTCTGTCCACTGTTCTTTTTTTAGATAGAAGTCATCACCTTTAGTCTAAAACCAATAAGAATGGAGCATTGTGTGGTTTTTCTATAGGAAATATTTAACCTTGTGGAAGGATCTGGCTACTTTCTGGTCAACAGCAGTGAGCAAGATATTGTCACCATCACTTACACGGAAGCAGAGAGCTCCATCCAGGTGGGTGGATGCAGCTTCTAGGTCAAAGCGCTTTTTTTGTTTTGTTTTTGTCGTTATTGTTTTGTGTTGTTTTTACTTTTTGTCAATTTGTGTGTGTGTGTGTGTGTGTGTGTGTGTGTGTGTGTGTTTTGCAGGATCTTTGATCCCATTGTGATCCTTGAGATTGTGAACTGTACAACCTGTTTCTTGTTTGGCATGGTTCAGCCCTAACACAACAACTTTCTGTTTATTGTAAACAGGTGATTAAGGTGAGGGTCAGCCCTAGCACGTACCTTTAATCCAAGAGCTCTCTGTACACAGGACTTAATAAAGTTAACCCTAGGTCAAAAGGCGGAGCAAGAAACCAGCTGACAGGGATTAAGGAGTAGGGGAGTCCTTGAGTTGAGGGGTGTTTAAGACTGTGGAGAAGCAGAAGGGGCTTTTAAGCTCTTGGGCTCTTTAGCTTTTAGCTCTTTAACTATTGAGTCCCTTGGCTCCTTGGCCTTTGGCTTTTTGGACTTTGAGCTGGCAGCCTTTGGCCTTGGGTTTTTGGCCTTTTCTTCCTGGGCTGCCAGCTGAGCTAGTAGTGAGCCTTTGGGACCTTTTCCATCTGAATGTGAGCTGAGTAGGAAGGTCAGCTGGGTGCTCTCTCTGCCTCTCTGAACTAGTAGATTTTTTACCCCAGCATCTAGATCCTGAGTCGTTATTGATGAAATAGAATGATTTGGGATTTTCATTTAAAACAAACAACATATGTGTGGTGTGTGTGTGTGTGTGTGTGTGTGTGTGTGTGTGTGTGTGTGTGTGTGTTGAATGTGTGTGCTGCAGAGCATTGTGTGGAGGTGAGAGGACAACATATCAGTCAGTCTCAGGCCATCAGCCTTGGCAACAAACTCCCTTATGTCTGGGCTGCCTTTCTGGCCCTAGTTTTTGTTTGTTTTTTGAGACAGGGTTTCTCTGTGTACCCTGGGCTGTCCTGGAACTCACTCTGTAGACCAGGCTGGCCTGGAATTCAGAGATCCACCCGCCTACTAAGTGCTGGGATTAAAGGCGTGCACTACCACCAACCAGCCTGGCCTTAGTTTTTTTAGTATTTTTGAGTTTTTTGGGTTTTTTGTTTTTGTTTTTTTCGAGACAGGGTTTCTCTGTGTATCCTTGGCTGTCCTAGACTGGCTTTGTAGACCAGGCTGGCCTCGAACTCATCAATCTGGCTGCCTCTGCCTCCCAAGTGCTGGGATTAAAGGCGTGCGCCACCATACCAGCCTGCCCTAGTTTTTTAAAGACAGTCTCAACTAGCCTAGGATGGCGTGGAACTTACCATGATGCCAAGGCTGGCCTTGAACTCCTGATTCTTCTGACTCCACTTCCTAAGTGTTTTTATTGTAGCTTGGACCAATATGCCCAGCCCCAAATATAACTTTTTTTCTTTGCATTGTATTGTACTGGGTTACAAGTGGCCATTTCAGTGTACATGAATAATGTACCACCTTTTCTAGCCCTGCCCCTCCTATAGTCTAGTTTGCCTTTTAGATGTTTTCCTATACATATAGGATTCTAGCTGGATGGAGGAGATGCACACTTTTAATCCCAGCACTCAGAAAACAGAAGCAGGTGGATCTCTCACTTTGAGGCCAGCCTGGTCTACACAGTGAGTTCCAGGGCATCCAAGGCTACACAGAAGAAACCTGTCTCAAGAAAACAAAACAAAGCTGGGCAGTGGTGGCTCGTGCCTTTAATCCCAGCACTTGGGAGGCAGAGGCAGGTGGATCACTGTGAGTTCAAGGCCAGCCTGGTCTACAAAGTGAGGCCAGGACAGCCAAGGCTATACAAGAAACCCTGTCTCGAAAAACCAAAACAAAAAACAAACAAACAAAAAAAGATTCAATGTTTCTACACATAATCTAGAACTCAGAAATAAGAGGAAGCATGCAGTATTTGTCTGTCTGAGACTCACTGTGGGACTCTGCAGGGTCAGGTCGAAGTCTGACTTCTCCGGATTGTCATTTCATGCATGGTCTATGAAGACTGGGCTCCCTGTCTCAGTGGGGTCCTCACTCTTCCTGATCTAGTAACCCCAGATTTTATCACATAGTCAAAGAAATCATCTCCTCACATATAAGATAATCAAGTACTGTTTTCTTCTGCTTGTGATAGGGCCCCATGGTATTGACTGGAAACAAGGCACTGTATGCAGCTTAAGAACCCGGCACCCTCAGCCCAGCAAATCAGGCACATTCACCTTCAGAATTTGAGTGCTCTTGCTCGCCCATGCTCAGCACTCCTCCAACATGACCGTCTGAGACTCCGTTCGTTTCTGGGGTGGGGTGGGGAGGTGGAGGGAACACCACCGGTAGCTTGGTGCTGACCCCTGGGGAAGCAAGCACCTGCCGAGCCTGCGCCATCTGGCACAGTAGACAAACCAGAGAGCGGCGATACTGTGGTGCCGTCACAGGCCTTTGGAATGCCTGAGTTTCCGTTCTGATACTGACAAGTGCACGGCCTTTTGGCTGGTTTTGGGCGTTTGCCCACTTCTAGGCCGTGATCTCAGTATGAGGAGCTGTAACACTTGTGGAGCTCCCGAATTGCCACTGCCTTCTGAGACTGGCAGCATTGTTCTAAAACCAGCTAACTGTTACACCCAGTGCGGGAACTCTTTGCCCACCTCCCTAGAGGGGCTGGGAAAGCAGCTCTGTGCCCAAGTCACAGGCCTCACCCCCACAGCGCTCTTGTTACCCCTGAGTGAGAACCAGGACCTCAGATCTGATACAAGTAGTGCCTGGACTGACCAGCTGGACATGGAGCCTAGACTGGCTGCCGTTGGACACAGAACTACAACTCATTTTATGTGACGGTCTCCATTTGCATCCTTTTTTTTCAAATACATGCCTTGGTTCTTGTTTGTTTGTTTTTGAAACAGGGTTTCTCTGTGTAGCCTTGGCTGTCCTGGACTCACTTTGTAAACTAGGCTGGCCTCAAACTCACAGAGATCGCCTGCTTCTACCTCCCAAGGGCTGGGATTAAAGGCGTGCGCCACCACACCTGGCTTGATTTGGTTCTTCTTGATGGCTGGAAAAATTCCATTGTGAATACATGGCACATTTTCTTTATCCTGAACACCAAGCTGGTTCCATACCTCGGCTACTGTGAACTGTTCTGTGTTCTGCAAGTGTGTGTGACCCTGACCTGGAGCTTTTTGGGTAAATACCCAGGAGTGCTAGGGCTGTTACATCATAGGTCTGTTTGTAGGTTTGTTTGGTTTTTATTTTTGTTTTGAGACAAGGTCTCACTGTGTAACCCTGGCTAGCCTGGAACTTGCTGGTCTAGAACTCACAGAAGTTGCCCTTTACTCTCTGACTTCACACATTCTTTGCCTGCCTTCCTCAGGCCTTTTCTGTGCTTCTTGGCAAAATGCATGTTCTTTAGAATCTTAGGGTTAGCCAGGCAGAAGTGGCACACCACTTTAATCCCAGCACTTGGGAGGCAGAGTCCGGCGGATCTCTATGAGTTAAAGGACAGCCTGGTCTACAAATCAAGTCTAGAACAGCCAGGGCTACACAGAGAAGCCCTGTCTTAGAAAAGAAAAAGAAAAAATAAACTTAAGATGGTACCCCTTGTGAGATTCCTATCTTTGGGGCTGAAGAGATGGCTCAGTGGTTAAGAGCACAGGCTGCTCTTCCAGAGGTCCTGAGTTCAATTCCCAGCACCCACGCGTTGGCTTACATCTGTCTCTAACTCCAGTTCCAGATATCCTCTGGCCACTGAAGCTTAAATAACATGTGACAGTTTACCAGTATAAGGTACATGACAGCTATTATCATGCTGAGATGTTGGACTTTGCCAAAAGTGTATTCTGCATCTACTGAAATAATCTTCCTTGAGTCCATGTAGATCATGTGTGATGTTTATTAACTTGCATACATGGAGCCAGCTCACATCTATAGAATGAAACCAGTTTGATTACAGAGGAAAACACTTTTTAAAGATTTTATTTATTTAATGTATGAGTGCTCGCTCTGTATGTACGCCTGCATGCCAGAAGAGGGCATTAGATCCCAGTGTAGATAGATGGTTGTGAGCCACCATGTGGTTGCCGGGAATTGAACCCAGGACCTCAGGAAAAGCAGACAGGGCTCTTAATCTCTGAGCCTTCTCTCTAGGGCTTGCTGTGTTCTTTTTGTTGTTGTTGTTTGATTTTTGTTTTTCCCAGACAAGGCTTCTCTATGTAGTCCTGGCTGTCATGGAACCCACTATGTAGACTAAGCTGACCTCAAACTCACAGAAATCCACCTGCCTCTGCCTTCCTAGTGCTGGGACTAAAGGCATGTGCCACTTGACTGCCTAAAATATTTGTGTTTTTTTTTAAAAGATGTTTTGGGGGCTGAAGAGATGGCTCAGAGGTTAAGAGCACTGCTTGCTCTTCCAAAGGTCCTGAGTTCAATACCCAGCAACCACATGGTGGCTCATAACCATCTATAATGAGATCTGGTGCCCTCTTCTGGCATGCAGGTGTACATGCAGGCAAAACGCTGTAAACCTAATAAATAAGTAAATATTTTAAAAAATGTTTTATTTTATTACTAGTTTTTTGGAGGATTGTTTATTTAATTGTGTTTGGTTTTGTTTTTTGAGACAGGGTTTCTCTGTGTAGCCTTGGCTGTCCTGGACTCATTTTGTAGACCAGTCTGGCCTGGAACTCACAGAGATCCACCTGCCTCTGCCTTCCAAGTCCTGGGATTAAAGGTCTGCCCCACCACACCTGGCTGTTATTACGAGCATATGTACACATGTGTTTCAGTATGTGGGTTTGTGCACATGAGTGCAAGTGGCCACCAGGGCCAGAGAAAGTCGTTTGATCTGCTGATGCTGGGGTTACAAGCAGCTGTGGGCCATGCCATGTGGGTGCCGGGGACTGAACTGGGGCCCCCTGCGTGGGCATTATGTGCTTTTGACCACTGAGCCACCTCTCCAGCCCATATTTGTTCTTAAAAGTGAAGACTGAGGCAGTAGGGTACAGACACAGGATGATTAAAGCATGCTGTCCCTCAGTAACTTCAGTACAAAGACAGAAGCCAAGTGTCGTGTCAATCCGCTTCCACGAGCACCTGCACTCACAGCTGTCTTAGCTTGGCTTCTATTGCTATGAAGGGACACAGTGACCAAAGCAACTCTTATAAAGAACATTTCATTGGGGCCACCTTCCAGCTCAGAGGCTGAGGCCATTATCATCATGGTGGGAAGCGTGGCGGCACACAGGCAGACATGGCACTGGAGGAGCTGAGGGCTCTACATCTTGGTCCACAGGCAGGATGAGACTGTTGCACACTGGACATAGCTTGAGCATAGGGGACCTCGAAGCCTGCCCCCAGTGACACACTTCTTCCAACAAGCCCACACCTTCTAATAGCACTAGTCCCTATGGGCCAAGCAGTGAAACACATGAGTCATGGGCGTCAGACCTCCACAGTAGCTTTTCCACAGTAGATTTTCCCCATGAGACCTGCTCCCTGCTGATAACTAAGATGGGTCTTAGTTGCTACTGAATTTCAAGTTTCTTAACCTCTGCTTCCATCTGTAAACACCTGTCTTCTTTCTTCTAGTTGGTTCCAAAGCATCCTGGATTTCTCACCCTAGAAGTGTACGACCTGTGCCTGCCTTTCCTGGGGCCAGCAACGGCCCAGCTCAAAGTGTCAGACATACGAGAGGTGGAGTTGGATCTGATTGATAAGGTGAGAGTGGCTGTTTATGATTAATTAGGCCAGAGAGTCATTTCAAGTCAGACATGATGCAAACTCTGTCCACTCCGTCTAGCACATTCTAACACAGTCTCTCCTCTGCTACAGTTCTGGACAAGGCCTCAGACTAATGAAACGCCAGCCTTTAAAGAGCACCATTCTCACTGGTGCCTTTGCCCATTGTCCACTCTCACCCCTCAGGAGTGTCTCCTCTACTCTGCACTCAACTACTCTCTTCTACACAAAAACCAAAACCGGATGAAACAAAAAACTACCACCATTCCAATATTAAAGATGATGAAAATGGCTGGGCGTGGTGGTGCACGCCTTTAATCCCAGCACTGGGGGGGCAGAGGCAGATGGGTCCCTGTGAGTTCAAGGCCAGCCTGGTCTGCAAAGGGAGTCCAGGACAACCAAGGCTACACAGAGAAACCCTGTCTCCAAACATCAAACAACAACAACAACAAAACAAATACTACACACAGCTTCAGGGCATTAACTGACAGCCTACTGGGATCATCTGGCGTGCACAGAAATGTCTGCATCTCAGACTCAATCGTCCTTGCTTAATTGGATGTCTAAAGCATGCCGCCTTTTTTTAACTATTAGGTTGAGATCGGCAAAACCGTGTCAGTGGTTGTAAGGGTTCTTGGCTCTTCTAGACACCCTTTCCGGAACAAGTACTTCAGAAACATGGATGTCAGGCTGCAGCTGGCATCTGCCATTGTCACCCTGAGGTGAGTTCGTTCATTCCCACTGTTCTCCTCAGCTGGTGCACTGAGAGCCTCCCTCCTGGTGGCCTGCTCAGCTTCACTTAGCTTAGTCCAGACTTTTTTTTCCTGCTCTTTTTGTAGTTTACTCAGCCCATACTCTCTTCCCGGCCAGTGTCTCCGGGATGTACTCATTCAAGCTGGGTGTGGAGGTGCACACCTGCAACCCCAACACAGATCACAAGTGTGAGCAGCCTGCGTAAGAGATCTCCAGGACAGCCAGGGCTACATGAAGAGACGCCGGGGTTTTTTGTTTGTTTTTTGTTTTTTTATGTTTTTTGTTTGTTTGTTTTTTTGAGACAGGGTTTCTCTGTAGCCTTGGCTGTCCTGGACTCCCTTTGTAGACCAGGCTGGCCTTGAACTCACAGCGACCTACCTGCCTCTGCCTCCCAAGTGGAGATGCTGTCTTAAACCACCAAACACAACAAACAAAACTGCCAAATCGGTAGATGGCGCACGCCTTTAATCCCAGCACTCGGGAGGCAGAGGCAGGAGGATCACTGTGAGTTCAAGGCCAGCCTAGTCTACAAAGTGAGTCCAGGACAGCCAAGACTACACAGAGGAACCCTGTCACGAAAACCCAAATAACAAAAACCTGCCCGATCTCAGCAGTAGCACGTGGATCTTTGCAGACTAATGGAAGACCAGGACGAGTACTCGGAAAACTACATGCTCCGTGCTGTCACCATTGGACAAACCACACTTGTAGCCATCGCCACAGATAAGATGGGGAGACAGTTCACATCGACACCTCGGCACATTGAGGTCAGTGAACGCTCACATCCAAATGTGCTTCCTCACTCAGCGTCGTTTGCTATTTTCCAGTTATACATAATACACTTTGCTTGGGATTTTTCTGTTTAAAATTAACTGTTTTCTTTCCCCTACAATTAAATAAATACATGGAATACAGTTCTTGTAGAAAATGTACAAAGCACAAAAAAGTTTAAGGATTTATAGCTATAAGGGTAAGGTGGGCACATACACACTGCATATATACATACATAAACATACATACATACATACATACATACATACACACACACATAAACATGAGCTGGTGACACAGCTCAGTTGGTAAAGGGCCTGATACAAGTGCCTTGTAACCACCCGAGCTCAGTCCTTGGGACATACAGTAGGAGAGAACTGACTCCTGAAAGTTGCCCTCTTACCTCCGCACATATGACATGTCTACACATACACACTAATAAAATTAAATGAATAAGGCAGACATGGTAGCACACACCTTTAGTCCTAGCAGTGGGGAGGCAGAAGCAGGCAGATCTCCATGAATTTGAAGCCAGCCTGGACTACAGCCTGTTTCAAAATCACTGTAATTAATTGATTGATTGATTGATTGAAAAATCTATGACTCTACCATTATCAAATTTTCAATTGTGAGCCAGTCATGGTGGTGCACGCCTTTAACCCCAGCACTTGGAGGCAGAGGCAGGTGGATCTCTGTGAGTTCAGGGGCAGCCTGGTCTACAAAGTGAGTCCAGAACAATCAAGGCTACATAGAGAAACCCTGTGTTGAAAAACAAAAAACAAAAAACAGAAAAATGTTTCAGTTGTGGCGGTCTATGCTTCTACTCTCAGACCTCAGTAGGAACAGACAGGAGGATTACAACAAATTTGAGGCTAGCCTGGTCTATCTATCTAGACAATTCAGGACCCCCAGAGCTTCACAGTGAGACACTGCCTCAAAAAGCAAATTATGTTCTCTTCCTGCTTTTTTTCTTTTTTTGGTTTTTTTAAGACAGGGTTTCTCTGTGTCTACAAAGTGAGTCCAGGACAGCCAAGGCTACGCAGAGAAACCCCGTCTCAAAAATCAAAACACAAAACAAACAGCAGACCGAATGATGGCTACTATTGCCTTTTTGTTTCCTTCTAGGTGTTTCCTCCGTTCAGACTTGTTCCTGAGAAAATGACATTGGTTATAACAAACATGATGCAGGTGATCTTTCTTATGGTTCTATTGTGGTTTTAATCTTTTTTTTTTTTATTTTATTTCTTTTATGTGCGTTGGCTTTTTTCCCTGCAGGTATATATGTGTGTGAGGGCCCTGATCCTCTGGAACTGGAGTTACAGACAATTGTCAGCCACCATATGGTTGCTGGGAATTGAAACCTGGTCCTCTGAAAGAGAAGTCCATGCTCTTAACCACTGAGCCATCTCTCCAACCCCTTAGTTTTGGTTTTTGAGACAGGGCCTTGCTCTGTAGCCCAAGCTAGCCTCAAACTCCTGACACCCTCCAGTCTCAAGCTTTCTTTCTTTTTAAAAATTTTTAAAGATTTATTTACTTTATTTATTGCATATGAGTGCTTTACTGAAGAGGGCATCAGATCACATTATAGATGGTTGTGAGCCACCATGTGGTTGCTGGGAATTGAACTCACGACCTCTGGAAGAATAGGTGGCGCTCTTAACAACTGAGCCATCTCTCCAGCCCTCTTTTTAAATTTTTAAAAAATATTTATTTAGTTTTGTATACAGTATTCTGCCAGAAGTAGGCACCAGATCTCATTATGGATGGGTGCTGGGAATTGAACTCAGGACCTCCGGAAGAGCAGTCAGCGCTCTTAACCTCTGCGTCATCTCTCCAGTTTCAAGCTTTCAAGCCCTAGGATTGTAGGTGTGTGCCTGTAATCTGTGTCAATCTGTATCAATTTTTGTGTGTGTGTGTGTGTGTGTGTGTGTTGTCTGTATGTATACATACCACATACAGTACTCAAGTATGTCAGAAGAGGTCGTCGGGTCCTTGGAACTGGAGGTGCAGATGGTTGTGAGATTCCTGCCATGTGGGTCCTGGGAATTGAACCTGGTTCTCTGGAAGGGCAGCTAGTGTTTTTTTCTTACCATCTTTCTTTCTTCCCTCCCTGCCCCCTGCCTCAGTTTTTCTAGACAGAGTTTATCTTTGGCTGTCCTAGAACTCACTCTGTAGACCAAGCTGGCCTAAAATTCTCAGAGATCTACCCGCTTCTGCTCCCGGGTGTTGGGTTAAAGGTGTGCGCCACCACTGCCTGGCGTAGCTAGTGCTCTTAACTACTGGGCTATGTGTCTAATAGAGGTGCTTTTAAAGCAGAAAACATGATTTGCCTTTTCTGTTTTATGTGCATACGCACCTCCTGTCCCTGCTGTGCCCAGCCCGCCCGGGCCTCTGATGCGTGTGGCGTGAAGACTCTGGAGTGCGTGGGCCACCCTTGTGTTGATGCACGTGCGCTGTCCTTGTTGAGAAAAGACATGTCCTTTCTTACCCGCATTTGAGGCCTCCAGTGCTGTGTTTGAATTCCAGATAACGTCGGAAGGAGGCCCTCAGCCGCAGTCCACCATTCACTTCTCTGTCAACAATCAGACGGTAGCTGTTGTTAACCGCAGGGGCCAAGTTTCCGCAAGAGAGGTTGGCACAGCTGTGGTCCACGGCACCATCCAGACAGTGAATGAAGACACTGGCAAAGTCGTTGTGTTCTCCCAGGTACCCTTGCTGTGCTCTGCTTCTACTCCCGCATCTGGGGGTGATAGGTGCAGGTGATGAGGAGGACACCAGCGGACCAGGAGCGCCCTTCTGGTGCCCTTCATCTGGTGTAGAAAACACGTGGACTTTAGTGGAAAACCCACAGAGTTCTTGGCATTGTAAGATGTGTCCCTGTTCTGTTTTGGGGGGGGTTTTCTTCTTCTTCTTCTTCTTTTTTTTTTTATGTTGTTTTTTTGTCTTGTTTTGTTTTGGTTTTTGAGATGAGGCTTCTCTGTGTAGCCTTGGCTGTCCTGGACTCACTTTGTAGACCAGGCTGGCCTCAAGCTCACAGAGACCCACCTGCCTCTGCCTCCCAAGTGCTGGGATTAAAGGTGTGCATCACCACGCCTGGCCTTATAGAACTTTTTTTTTATGTGCATTGGTGTTTTGCCTGAATGTATGTCTATAAGAGAGTGTCAGATCTTGGCATTACAGACAGTTGTGAGCTGCCATGTGGGTGCTGGGAATCGAACCTGGGTTTTTTGGAAGAGCAGTCAGTGCTCTTGACCACTGAGCCATCTCTCCAGCCCCCTTATAGAACTTTTTAAAAGAACAAATCAAGCAGCAGTGGCAGGGCTTTCTGTGGTTGTTGAGCATCAGAGACAGTGTAAGGAGCTAGCTGTAAGCATCCCTGTCAGCCCAGGAGCTAGCTGTAAGCGTTCCTGTCAGCCCACAGAAGCTCCCCTAGCCTAAGCTCGCTCTCCACCTGTGAGCAGGATGAAGTCCAAATTGAAGTGGTCCAGCTCCGGGCTGTTAGGATCCTCGCAGCTGCGACTCGCCTCATCACAGCCACTGAGGTCAGTTGTGCAAAGCAAGTGTGCTTGTGGGTTCTTCTTCATTTCTCTCTCCTTCCCCCAAAGTCTGCTGTTTTAAGAGTTATTTATTTTGTGTGTATGAATGTTTTCCTACATGTGTGTCTGTGTACCAGATGCATGCCTGATGCCCATGCAGGCCAGAAGGCGGTGGTGGATCCCCTGGAGCTGGGGTTACAGACAGTTGTGAGCCACTGTGTGCGGGCTGGGAATGGATCTCGGGTCCTTTGGAAGGGAACCAGGTGCTCTTAATGGCCGAGCCTTCTCTTTAGCCCTTTTGTGTGTGAATTCCTTGATGCAGGTGTTATGTAGCTCTGGCTAGCCTAAAACCCAGATAATCCTCGTGCCTCCGCCGCCAGACTTCTGGGATTCCAGGCATGTGCCATCATGCCCAACTCTGAGGTTGGTATGAGAGCCATGTCTGGGCAGGGCATGCAGCCCAACACCACACTTTCTTTCCAGATGCCAGTCTATGTCATGGGGGTGACTAGTACCCAGACTCCCTTCTCCTTCAGCAATGCCAACCCCATGCTCACATTCCACTGGTCCATGAGCAAAAGGGACGTGCTGGATCTGGTACCCAGGCATTCAGAGGTATGGACTTGTCCTGTATTACATTACCGTGGAAGTTTAAAGATTTATTTTTAGGGTTGGGGACTTAGCTCAGTGGTAGAGCACTTGGCACAAGGCCCTGGATTCGGTCCTCAGCTCTGGAAAAAATTATTTTTATTTTTTAGCTATGGAGGAATACATGAGTGCAGGCAAGAGGCGTCGGGTCCCTGGAGGCAGTGTCACAGGCAGGTGTGAGCTGAGGGCCTCTGCAAAAGCAACTGCTCCGAACTGCCGTTCTCTGGCCCTTCACCTCCCACTTTGACAGGGTGACTATTTAGTGCTGGCTGTCCTGGAACTCACTGTGTGGACCAGGTGGGCCGTGAATTTGTAGTAACCCTCCTGCCTCTGCCTCCTGGGATCTGGGGTTACAGGCACAGCATCATGCTTGCTCTGCCCTAGCGATCTTTTTGTTGTCTAAGGTTTTCATAAATTGCTCATTCTTTCATTTCTTAGGCCTCAATTGACATAATTTCATTAATGCAAAAGTTTATCATTTAAAAATAATTATAATGAGCTGGGCGTGGTGCTGCACGCCTTTAATACCAGCACTTGAGAAGCAGAGGCAGACAGATCTCTGTGAGTTCGAGGACAGCCTGATCTACAAAAGCAAGTCCAGGACAGCCAGGGCTATACAGAGAAACCCTGCCCCAAAAACCAAAGATACATAAACAATAATAATTATTATTTGCAGAATAAAATGTAGTTTGTACTTTGAGTGGTAGACAGAAAAACCAGTAACACAAGTGTCCTGTTTCCTGAATTTATTTTTGCCCAGGAACTCAACATTCACTCTGGAATAGCACAAATGGAGGCTTTTCTCGTATAGGCTTGCAAGTGTTCACATCTGGAATCTGAATTGCCAGAGTCTCTCTTGTCTGCTGAGGACCTTCCTGGCCTGGCTCCTTCAGCTTAGTGTCCTGAGGGCCTTAGTGCCTTTGGTAACACGCACAGAGTGCAGGCGTGAGGCCGACAGGGCTGGTGATGCACACCTTCAATCCCAGCACTCTGAGTTCTACTCCAGCCTGGTCTACACAGCAAGTCTCAGGCTAGCCAGAGCTATGCAGTAATACCTTGTCTCAAAATTAATTAATAAAAAGAGAAAGATTTAGCTGGGCAAGGATGGTACACTCCTTTAATTCTAGCACTTGGGAAGCAGAGGCAGGTAGATCTTGTGAGTTCAAGGCCAGCCTTTGAAAACTGGTTTTCGGGCTGGAGAGATGGCTCAGTGGTTAAGAGCACTGTCTGCTCTTCCAGAGGTCCTGAGTTCAATTCCCAGCAACCACATGGTGGCTCACAACCATGTGTAATGTGATCTGATGCCCCCTTCTGGCCTGCAGGTGTACATGCAGGCAGAGACTGTATACATAATAAATAAATAAATAAATATTAAAAAAGAAAAGAAAAATGGTTTTTGTGCCCATGGGATGGGATGGCCCATCACCTCTCACACTAAAGCATGAGAAAGACAAATAAGTACAACCCTGACCTCCAGAGACACCTTTCTTCTCTCCCATTTCATCCTCTGCTGTGGGAATCCTCCTTAGAAGCCACTTGCCCCATTTCAATTCGTCTCCTATGAATGAACTGCCTTAGAGATGACACGGAAGGAAGCTTGAGACTTGCCAGCATTGGCTGACGATCACAGAGGCTTGTCTTAGGACTGATTATGCTGCTAGGAACAGGAAGAGAAATGAGGGGAAAAAAACAAGTTCTTAAATGAGGTGTGGTAGAATATACTTGAGGGTTTTGTTGTTGCTTAATATAAAATCGATTTGCTTTTAATTTTTGCTTTGTGTTATTAAAGTATTAAATTATAATTGTTAAATTCATTTTGTGCACTGGTGTTTTGCCTGCATGTATGTCTGTGTGAGAGTGTCAGAAGTTCTGGAGCTGGAGCTACAGACAGGCGTAACCTACCATGAACCCAGGTCTCCTGGAAGAACAGCCAGTGCTCTTAACTGCTGAGCCATCTCTCCAGCCCTGGTTGAAAACCCTTATAATCCCAGAATTTAAGATACTGAGCCAAAAGGACTGAGATTGAAGCTAGCTTGGGCAACATAGTGAGACCCTTTCTCAAGGAGAGGGAGGGAGGGAGGGGGAGGGGGGAGGGAGGGAGGGAGGGAGGCATGTGGTGGCTCATGCCTGTAGTCCTGGCACTAGAGAGATGGAGACAGGAAAATCAAAAGTTCAAGGTCACCATGAACTACAAAGCCAGATGAAGGTGGGCCTGGGCTTTCAAGAGAGGTGGCTCAGTGGTTAAGAGCACTGGTTGCTCTTGCAGAGGACGCAGATTGATTCCCAGCACCCATGTGTCAGCTCACGGTCATCTAGCTCCAGTTCCAGGGACGTGACTCCTCTCTGGTCGCCACAGGCACTGCACACACACGGCGCAGAGACATACGTGCAGGCAAAACACCCACACACATAAAGTAAAAGAAGCCCGCACAGAGCCCCAGTCCGGCCCCCACGGCTGTCCTTCCAACCCATCCTTTTACTGTCTAGGTGTCTCTACAGCTTTCAGCTGAGAACAACTTTGCCATGGTTGTTCACACAAAAGCAGCTGGCAGGACCACGATCAAGGTCACTGTCCGCAGTACAAATAGCTCCTTCGGACAGTTTGAGGGGAATCTGCTGGAACTGTCTGATGAGATTCAGATCCTGGTAAGTGCCCAGCTAAGTCTTGCTTCTGTCAGTCAGGACGCACGTGTTGCTAGGCACAGCTCCAATCTGTCGCTGTGACCGAGCTCTCGCACACCCAGTCTATTGCTGTGACCGATGAGTTGGGGATGGACAGGTGGTGGCTCCAACGGTAAGAGTGCTTGCTGCAAAGTCAGATGCCTGGAACCCACACGAAAAGGGCAGATGTGGTGGTGAACATCTGTAATCCTTGCACACCTACAGGGGATGAGACAATAAGACAGAATTGCCCAGGGCTCTGGCAGAAACAAGAGAAACTCTGCCTCAAAAAGGTTGGAGTAAACAATCCACTCTGAAAAGTTGTCCTACACACACACACACACACACACACACACACACACACTAAATGAGTGTAAAAAACACCCAAAAAGTAAAAAAAAAAAAAAAAAAGTTCAACCAACCAGTCAACCAATCAATAAAGAACAAGCAGTCATGAGTAGAGCTGCCTTTTTCCCTTTGCTTTGCTGTTGACTCTTTAATTCAGTACAGTGGTGAGGAAATGGCAGGCAGGTAGGCAGTAAAGATCTGGAGGGAACTAACTTAGTATCAGCAGCTTCACTCCCACATCTCACTCAGTCCAGTGAACAGAAATAAAACTGGGCCTCAAAGTAATTTTAGTCTACCAGGGAGGCTGGAGCCAGTGGGATTTGCCACATGGCTGGTACTTCAGGAGTAGAGCTCTGTGTGTGTGTGTGTATGTGTGTGTGTACATATATATACTTTTAATAATATATAATGCATAATTTTAATAATGTATTCTTTTAATAGCATGTATAATAACACCAATTTTAATAATATATAATATATTATTATATTTTTATTTATTTTTTGGAGACAGGTCTCTCTCTGTGTAGTCATGGCTGTTCTAAAACTCTATATGTAGACCAGGCTGGCCTCAGCCTCACAGAGATCCACCCGCCTCTATGCCCTCCCTACCAAGTGCTGGGACTGAAGACATGCGCCACTAGCCCAGCTTTCGATGCTATATTCTGGACTACCAAGTGTGTACCGAGCACCTGGCTCATTTAAGGGAGAGTATGGTGGAATGTTTAGACTAACTAGAAATGGGGCAGACTGTTGACTTGTAGCTACCACATGTTCCACACGATCCCCACTGGAGTGTCCTGGGACCCATCCATGCGTCAATAAATATCATAACTTGTCTCTCCCTGAACATTATTTTCTCACTGTAGGTGTTTGAAAAACTCCAACTTTTCTATGCAGACTGCCAACCCAAGCAGATTCTGATGCCTATGAATTCTCAGCTGAAGCTCCACACCAACAGGTGAGGAGGAAGGAAAACAGGTCCAGACATGAAGAGCCGTCAGTAAAATGTTCACACTGTGCCCAGCAAGCCACCGGAACACAGACTACAGAATTGTCCTCTGACCTCCTCCTCCTCTCCCGCCTTCCCTCCTGTGTGCTTAGGACACAAGATAACAAGCTTATAGACGTGCTTAGGACACAAGCCTGATGGCCTGAATTTGACCCAAGTGCCGAGTGAACAGCAAGCTGTGCCCCATCTGGCTCAGAGCAGGACACAGAGCAGCAGAAACAAGAGAGCCAGCTCAAAAGGGCGGCGTGTGCACGCCTGCACACACACGTTACCGATCATTTAAAAAACATTTTCAGGGCACGGGGGAGGCAGAGGCAGGTGGATCTCTGTGAATTCAAGGCCAGCCTGGTCTACAGAGTGAGTTCTAGGACAGCTAGGTTTATATAGAGAAAGCCTGTCTCAGAAAACCAAAAAAATAAAATAAACAAAATTCATGCCTTTAATCCCAGCACTCGGGAGGCAAAAGCAGGCGGATCTCTGTGAGTTCGAGGCCAGCCTGATCTGCAAAGTTAGTCCAGGACAGCCAAGGCTACATAGAGAAACCTTGTCTCAGAAAAAAAAAAAAAACCAAAACCAAAACAAAACAAAAAAGCCCACATTTTTAATGTTTTTAATTGCATATGGAAAGAACTACCATTTACTCTTAATTGGTTTTTCTAATGTGAATGATTTTT
The DNA here is from genome assembly GCF_903995435.1 of Acomys russatus. Classification (NCBI taxonomy): domain Eukaryota; kingdom Metazoa; phylum Chordata; class Mammalia; order Rodentia; family Muridae; genus Acomys; species Acomys russatus. The sequence continues at coordinate 63,010,054 of NC_067151.1, forward strand.
CAAAGAAGAAATAATTTATACAGCATAAAAATAACCAAAAGGGCCATGTGTGGTAGCACACGCCTTTAATCCCAGCACTCAGGAGGTTCGAGGCCAGCTTGGTCTACAAAGTGAGTCCAGGACAGCCAAGGCTACACAGAGAAACCCTGTCTCGAAAAAAAAAAAAGTGTATATGTATATGAGTGTGTGTGTGTGTGTGTGTGTGTGTGTAAGTGTCCGTGTGAGAGTGTGTATGCGTGAATGAGCATTTGTGTGTCTGAATGAGGGTGTGAGTGTGTGTGCGTGCCAGGAAGACAGAGTTTAACTTTCAGCATTTAATTCTCCCCTTCCTGACAGCATCCTAGGATCAAACTCAAGATGGGCTTTTGTGTCAAACACTTTTTACCCAATTTTCTATTTCACAAGCCCAAAATAACCTTCATTTTTGTTTTTTTGAGACAGGGACTCATAGGGTCCAAGATGGCATCCACTCTTATGTAAACAGGGCAACCACTGACTTCTGAGGCCTCTGCTTCTACCTCCTCAGTGCGAGGAGTACGGCTGTGGCACGCCATGCCTGACTCTCCGTGTGTGTCTAGGACAGGGTCTCAACATCTTGGTCCCCTCCCCAGCTTCCCAAGTGTTGTAATTACAGCTGTGCACCACAGCACCTCAGTTATTTTTACTCCTTGACGGTTGTTTTGTTTGTTTGTTTGTTTGTTGTTTTTTCGAGACAGAGTTTCTCTGTGGAGCCTTGACTGTCCTGGACTCACTTTGTAGACCATGCTGGCCTCGAACTTACGGAGATACGCCTGCCTCTGCCTCCCAAATGCCAGCTTTATTTCTATTTTATTGTTTTTTAACTCAGTATCTTTTTTGTATTAAATTCTTTCTAAGCTCTTTCTCTGGACATTTTCTATAAGCGTACCTTCCTGACTCCAGGTGTTTGGGACTTGAGCTTCTCAGTCATATGGCGGCTCAGGGACAGGACCCTTTCCGTGCAGCAACAGGCTCCGTCCGCACCCTTGACTTTTGCTGCCCACAGTATTGTCAGATCCCAGTTCTGGGCAGGTGCTGGGCCCCTGTGGCGGCAGGTGTTCCTCAGGGACCACTCAGAGGGCGATGGAGAACAGTGTCTACAGAATGTTAAGACAGGACAATACCAAAATCCAGCCTGTAATCAGATCTCTGTCGGAACAGAAACCAGAAATTCCAACAAATAATTTTCTAATGTGCAACAGAGTTTTATTTTTAAAAAGAAAAGCATAGGCCTGAGGTGAGTGGTATATACCTGTAGTCCCAGCACACAGGGAGGTAGAGACATGTACTGGCTAGTTCTATGTAAAGTTGACACAAGCTGCAGTCATCTGAGAAAAGGGAACCTCAACTAAAACATAACCTCTACAAAATCAGGCTGTAGGGATGCCCATAGGGTATTTTCATAATTAATGATTGATGTGGGAGAACCCACACCATTGTGGGTGGTGCTGTCCCTGTGCTGGTCAGCCTGGGATTTAAAAAAAAAAAAAAAAACAGGCTGAGGGCCAGATGTGGTGGTGCATGCCTTTAATCTCAGCAGTCAGGAGGCAGAGGCAGGTGGATCTCTGTGAGTTCGAGGCCAGCCTGGTCTACAAAGCAAGTCCAGGACAGCCAAGGCTACACAGGGAAACCCTGTCTCGAAAAACAAAACAAAACAACCCAAAAGGAGGCTAAGCAAGTCATAAGGAGCAAGCCAATAAGCAGCATCCTTCCATGGCCTCTACATCAGCTCCTGCCTCTAGGCTGCTGCCCTGCTTGAGTTCCTGCCCTGACGTCCCACAATGATGGACTGGGACTGGAATTGTAAGCCAGACAAACCTTTCCCTCCAAGTTGCCTTTGGTGTGTTTTAGCATAGCAACAGAACCCCTAAGATAAGGCAGGAAGATGAGGAATTCAAGGCCATCCTTGGCTACATAGGGAGTGTAAGCTCAGCCTGGAATACACGAGACACTGGAGGGGCAGGGGAAACCACCACAGCTGGTCGTGATGGCTCACACCTGTGTATCTCAACACTAAGGGGGTGGGAGGAGAATCAGAGGTCAAGTGAGTCTTTAGCTACAAAGTGAGCCAGCCTTAAAACAGAGTTGTATAGTCTTTGCCTGTGATTACTTTTGATGTGTGATTTCCGTTTTTAATTTGTGACTTTTGGGGCAGATTTTTTTTTTTTTTTTTTTTTTTTTTTTTTTTTTGAGACAAGGTCTTTCTATGTATCTTGGAGCTCACTATGTAGATGAGGCTGGCCCCCAATTCACAGAGATCCACTGATCCACTTGCCTCTACCTCCCAAGTGCTGGTGTTAGAGGCCACCATGCCCTGCTCAGGGTGTGTATGTGTGTCTGATGGTATGAGCTGATGTGCTCCCTGTGCACTGTTGGTTTTTTAAGTTTTAAGTTTTCTGAGACAGGGTTTTCCTGTGTAGCCCAAGCTAGCCCAGAGTTCACACTATGACTAGGGCTAGTTTCAAACCCATAGTAATCCTTCTGCCTCAGCCATCAGTGCTGTAAGTATGGGTAAGCCAACACAGTCATCCTGCTTTTACTCTTGTCAGACTTTTTTTTTTCTCTCCAGACAGGGTTTCTCTGAGTAGACCTTGCTTTCCTGAAACTCTCTCTGTAGCCAGGCTGGCCTCTAGCTCACAGAGATCCCTCAGTGCACCACCAGCCCTGGCTTGGTCTTGTCAGTCTTCACCTGGTTCCCTCTGATCAGACAGGGTCCCCGAGACTGCCTGCTTGCTCTGTTTATGTCCTAGAGATGGCGCAGCCTTTGTGAATTCCCGTGTTCTCAAGTGTTTCCCTAATTCCTCCGTCATTGAGGAAGATGGAGAGGGGCTCCTGAGGTCTGGATCCATTGCGGGCACTGCAGTATTGGAAGTCACTTCTATAGAACCTTTTGGAGTCAATCAAACGACCATAACTGGAGTCCAGGTGAGTCAGGGACTAAATCAATAAAACAACGGGGCCCATGATACAGCTCAGTAGCACAGCGCTGGCGTACAGCAGTGGCTCAGCGCTGGCGTACAGCGGTGGCGCAGCGTTGGCGTACAGCAGTGGCTCAGCGCTGGCGTACAGCAGTGGCTCAGCGCTGGCGTACAGCGGTGGCGCAGCGCTGGCGTACAGCAGTGGCTCAGCGCTGGCGTACAGCGGTGGCGCAGCGTTGGCGTACAGCAGTGGCTCAGCGCTGGCGTACAGCAGTAGCACAGAAGCTCTGTGTCTGACCACAGCACTTCAAAAACTAAGTAGATGGAATGCCAAGGCCTGAAAGACAATGTCCTCTTCCTGGAATTAGGAGGTTCTCTGGAACATAAATGAACCTGTCACAGCAGATCCTGACATGGATTCAAAGCATCGCAATAGAACAGACCGCAGCGCCATAATGAAAGGCACCTCACACTGGCGAGCCTGTGGTCCCAGTAGCTTTGCCATGTGGGTGAGAGGAGAGTATAGGAGTGCTTCTGTTAGACTCTGGCTTTGAATCTGGGTCTGGTGATGCATGACTTTAATCCTGGCAATCGGAAAGCTGAGGCACAAGGATTGCTACAAGTTCAAAGCCAACGTGGGCTACAGAGTGAGACCGTATCTCAAAAATAAATAAATGTCTGACTTTAATATAGAATTCAATATTTTAGAGGGAAAGAGGCCTCAGAGTGCTTCTTGGCCTCCTGGCTCAGACCAAATGTAGAAAAGGCCTCAGAGGCATGTCAATCTAACACGAACCTTTTACATACTATATACACACCGTATTCCAGCCTATGTGTTACACATGCTGTGTGCGTTACCTCTTTTTACTACTGTAAGAACTATATGGGTTCATACAACTGAGAAGGAAGCTGAGGCCCAGAACTGCATAAAGCTATGAGGTGGCAAACTGAGATCAGATTATATTTCTCTTACTGTAGTGTAGCCTTCATACCACGGGGGAAATCTACTGTGTCCCTGAGCAACCCTTAGAGACAGACCCCAAGCACTGCAGAGACAGACCAACTGCACCCCAGCTTCCCTTCACCTGCCAGGTTGCGTAACGAAGCAGCCATCACCTGTGCTGTCCTAGTTCCTTCCTCTAAGCACACCAAGTCAAAAGTTCTTCCCTACAAAGGGGTACTGGGGGTGGGGAGATGGCTCAGTGGGTCACAGCACTGGTGCAAGCCTGAGTTCACACCCCATCAACCCCCAGAAGAGCCAGATGGCAGTAGTGCAAGTGTCTGTGAGCCCAGTGGGCCTATAAGAAACAGGAGGTAGGGCTGGAGTGATGGCTTGGAGGTTAAGAGCACCGCCTGCTCTTCCAAAGGTTCCAAGTTCAATTCCCAGCAACCACATGGTGGCTCACGACCATCTGTAATGAGATCCAGTGCCCTTCTTGTGGCATGCAAGTGCACATGCGGGCAGATTATTGTATAAATAAGAAAGAAAGAAAGAAAAGAGAGAGAGAGAGAGAGAAAGAAAGGAAAAGAAAAGAAAGAAGAGGTAGAGACAGGAGGAACTCCAAATGCTCAAGGGTCAGCTAGCCTGGCTCACACCAGTGAGGAGGTCTGGTCAAGATAGGAAGGCAGGGACCAACCCCAAACGCAATGCCCCCACCCCCCAGCGGCTTGTGGCCTTGCTTACAGACCTTAGAGGGTGATAGCAGCCTGTCCCCAGTGCCACGGTCTCTGTACTGGTGGGTTTTGTCTCCCACAGGTGGCACCAGTGGCATACCTTCGGCTGAGCAGCTACCCCAGGCTATACACGACCCAGGGAAGGACGCAGTCAGCCTTTCCTTTGGGCATGTCTCTCACCTTTATTGTTGAGTTTTATAATAACATTGGAGAGAAATTCCACACCCACAATACTCGGCTCTGTATGGCTCTGAACAGGTATGGAGGTCAAAGGGATGTTGCTGGCACCGTGATGGGAACCTCACAAGTCAGTACTCTGCAGAAGTTTGGGCAGATCCCTCTTACACTCTGAACTTTATTTCTTTTCTCAAAATGAAAATAATAGCCTGGCGCCATGGCGCACACCTGTAATCCCAGCACCCAGGAGGCAAAGGCTGGTGAATCTCTGTGAGTTCAAGGCCAGCCTGGTCTACAAAGAGAGTCGAGGACAGCCAGGTCTATCACACAGAGAAACCGTGTCTTGAGAAAAGAGAGAGAGAGAGAGAAAAGCAAAAGCAGAAACAAAAAAAGAAAGAAAGAAAAGAATGAACCGTGTGTGATGGTACATGCGAGTAATAAGGAACATGAAATGAGGAAATCTCAGATTCAAAGCCTGGGCTCCATGCATAGCAATGTGTTACAGTGTGTGACCTTGTTCTAAGGTGCAGGGCGCTGAGGGATGACTAGACACATAGCTCAGAGGTAGAACACTTCCCTCTCTCTCTCTCTCTCTCTGTCTGTCTCTCTCTCTCTCTGTCTGTCTCTCTCTCTCTCTCTCTTGTATTTTGAAACAGGGTTTCTCTGTGTCACCCTGCCTGTCCTGGACTCACTTAGTAGACCAGGCTGGCTTCAATTCACAGCTATCCACCTGCCTCTGCCTCCTGAGTGCTGGGATTAGAGGCCTGTGCCACCACGCCCAACTAGAACACTCTTAATATGTCCAAGGCACTTTGTTTGACCCTCAGTGATACACACACACACACACTCCCAAAACCAGTAAAAGAGTCTTGTCAGGTAGGCTTGGTGCCTGTAATCACAATACTTAGAAGGTAGATTGCCATAAGATCAAGGCAGTTCAGGGACAGCCTGAAGTAAAAACTGACTACAAAAAGCAAAAGGGGTTAGACAGATGGCTGAGCAGTTCAGAGTGCTTACAGCACTCACAGAGAACTGAGCTTAGTTCCCAGCACCCACAGGGGGAGAGTCACAACCTCATATAACTCCAGTTCTAGGGACCCAATGTTCTCCAGCCTCTGTGTCCATAAACATGGAGGCACACACCTTTCATCCCAGCACTTGGGAGGCAGAGAAAACCAGATCTCTGAGTTTGAGGCCAGCCTGATCTATAAAACAAGACCTACAGCAGAGAGATCTACAAGAGCTCCCTAGGGCTCTATAGTGAGGCCTTGTCTCAAAAACAAAAGAATACTGTTAATTAAGAAATTTTCACTCGGGAGGCAGAGCCAGGTGGATCTCTGAGTTCGAGGTCAGCCTGGTCTACAGAGTGATTTCCAGAACAGCCAGGGGTACACACAGAGAAACTTTGTCTTTAAAAAAAAAAAAAACTTAAAAAAAAAAAAAAGAAGAAGAAAAGAAAATTTCTGCACAGTGTGGTAGCACTCTGGGAGGCAGAGGCAGGTGGATCTCTGTGAGTTCAAGGCCAGTCTGGTCTACAAAGAGAGTTCCAAGACAGCCAGGGCTGTTACACAGAGAAACCCTGTCTTAGAAAAAGAAAGGGGCTAGAGAGATGGCTCAGAGGTTAAGAGCACTGCCTGCTCTCCCAAAGGTCCTGAGTTCAGTTCCCAGCAACCACATGGTGGCTCACAACCATCTATAGTGAGATCTGGTGCCCTCTTCTGGTGTGCAGGCATGCAGGTGCACCTGCAGGCAAAACACTGTATACGTAATAAATACATCTTTAAAAAAGAAAGAAAGAAAGAAAGAAAGAAGAGGCTCAGCAGGAACTGGCTGCCAAGTCTGATGACCTGAGTTCACCAAGTCCCGAATTGTGGAAAGACAGAACTGACTCCCCGCCCCCCAAAGAAATTGTCCTCTGACTACCATACACATGGGCTATGACATAAATGTGCCCACCACATATAAAAGAAAAAAGCAATGAAAACTTTAAAACAAGCAAAATTGGGGCTGGAGAGATTGCTCAGTGGTTAAAAGCACCACCTGCTCTTCCAGAGGGTCCTGGGTTCAATTCCCAGCAACCACATGGTGGCTCACAACCATCTATAATGAGATCTGATGCCCTCTTCTGCCATGCAGGCATACATGCAGATAAAAGTTGTATATTAAATAAATAAATATTTTTTAAAAAACAAAAAAACAAGCAAACTTTTAGTAGGCTTCCTCCCTCACCCTTTCCCTGGGTTGTCTGTCTGTGATAGGGTCTTGCTTTGTAGCCCTGGCTAGCCTGCTGACCATTCTATAACCCAAGCTGCTTTGGAATTTGGCCTCCTAGATACTGGGCAGACAGAGGAGTACGCCACCACACCCAGCTCCAGAGACTGCTGGCTTCTTGTATGTGCTCACTCACCATCCCACCACTGAATTATGTGCTCTGCTGCTCCATTTAAACATCTCTGCCTTTCGCGTCTTCTTTTAGAGATGACTTGCTGCTGATCGGACCAGGGAACCGAAACTACACTTATATGGCCCAGGCTGTGAACAAAGGGGTGACAGTTGTGGGACTTTGGGACCAGCGGCATCCTGGCATGGCAGACTATATTCCTGTTGCTGTAGAACATGCCATTGAGCCAGACACCAAGCTCACCTTTGTTGGAGATGTCATCTGCTTCAGCACTCACCTCGTCAATCAGCACGGTAGATATACTTCCCCTTAACCAGACAAGACAGTTCTGTTGGAGGGGGGGGTGGGATGCACCTTTAATACCAGCACTAGGGAGGCAAGGCTATACATACACACACACACACACACACACACACACACACACAAGGGGGCTGGAGAGATGGCTCAGTGGTTAAGAACACGGCTCTTCCAGAGGTCCTGAGCTCAACTTCTGGCAACCACATGATGGTTCACAACCATCTATAATGTGATCTGATGCTCTCTTCTGGCATGCAGAAGTACCCGCAGATAGAGCACGTGTGTGTGTGTGTGTGTGTGTGTGTGTGTGTGTGTGTGTGTGTGTGTGTAAGTAAATAAATTTTCATTTTAAAAAACCCAAAGATTGGGAACGTTACTTAACCTTTGGCATTCTTTTGCCACTGTGCAGTTTAAATCAAAATACAACCCTTTCCTCCTGCCTCTGGCCAGTCTGCACTCTCACCTTTGTCCTGTTGGCAGGAGCTCAAAACAGATTCAGGCTTAGCAAGGGCTATAGAAGGCTAGTGAGCCTGGTGGTGGCGGCGGTGAACACCTGTGATCCCAGCACTAGGGAGACAGAGGCAAGCAGATCTCTGTGAGTTCGAGGCCAGCCTGATCTACAGAGCATGTTCCAGGACAGGCAGGGCTACACAGAGAGACCCTGTCTCAAACAACAACAACAACAAAGGTTTAATGAGGATAGAAATCCTGTGTGCAGTTTTCCTTTTTCTAGAGAACAGTTAGGTTCTTTGCCTCACTAGCTCATGTGATTCTGAGGGCAGTAAGGAGATTTTGTTTTATTTTGCTGACACGATATAGGAAGGAGAAACTGACATCCAAAAAAGTGACCTACGGGCTAGAGAGATGGCTCAGTGGTTAAGAGCACTGACTGCTCTTCCAGAATCCTGAGTTCAGTTCCCAGCAAATGCATAGGGGCTCACAGCCATCTATAATGTGATCTCATGCCCTCTTCTGGCCTGCAGGGGTACAAGCAGGCAGAGCACTGTATACATAATAAAAAGTAAATCTAAAAAAAAAAAAGCAACCTGCATTCTTGAAAACAGAATGATTTTAGGTGCCTCCTGGGTGAGATTTTGAATAAATTAATTTATTACTATATAATGAAAATTACAGCCAAGTGTTTTCTCCTGTCTCTTCCTAGGGGAGCCTGGGGTGTGGATAACCTCCACCAACAGTATCATACAGACAGACACTGTCACTGGAGTAGGAGTGGCTAGGAGACCAGGAACTGCAACCATTTTTCATGACATCCCTGGAGTCGTGAGGACATTTCGAGAGGTACACCTAAACTGCACCACAGCTGAAGGGACTAGAGTGATGTGCATTCATTGGCTACACAGGCAGAAAGCATCCTAGGACAGAAGTGCATTTGCTAACAGACACCGAAACAGTTATTGGGCTGGGAAACATCACAACGACAGAGCACCTGCCAGCATGCGCAAGGCCTAACTACAATTTTTGAGTGCCTGGAAAACAAAGCAAAGCAAAAAAGCATTTTTTATAAACAGTAGTTACCAGAAGTATGACTTCTGATTTCTGTTTTAAGAGATCACTGAGTGCTCAGTTCAGCAGTGCATCTACTAAAATTGGAGCCATATGGAGAGGATTCATGGCCCCTGCAAAAGGATGACACAAATTTTTTCACACAAAAATATTGAAAATTGCAGCCAAGTACTCTCTCCTGTTATTTCCAGGGGAGCATGGGGTGTGGCCAACCTCCACCAACAGTACTGTACAGACCCACACTGTCACTAGGGTGTGGCCAACCTCCACCAACAGTACTGTACAGACCCACACTGTCACTGGAGGAGGAGTGCCTAGGAATGTTCTTTTTGTTTTCATTTTTTTAGTTTTTTGAGACAAGGTTTCTCTGTGTAGCCTTGGCTGTCCTGGACTCACTTTGTAGACCAGACTGGCCTCGAACTCACATCAATCCGCCTGCCTCTGCCTCCCGGGTGCTGGAGTTAAAGGCGTGCACCACCACCGCCAGGCTGGGCTGGGGAATGAAACTCAGGTGGTAGAGTGCTTTACTTACAGACATGAGGTCCTGGCTTCAAGTCCCACCACATAAACCAAGTGTGCCTATACCTCCAACACCAAGTGTGCCTGTACCTCCAACACCAAGTGTGCCTGTACCTCCAACACCAAGTGTGCCTGTACCTCCAACACCAAGTGTGCCTGTACCTCCAACACCAAGTGTGCCTGTACTTCCAACATCAAGTGTGCCTGTACCTGCAACACCGAGCACATGGAGGTGGAGGCCGGAAGGTCAGAAAACCAAGGTGAGCCGAGGCTGCAAAGGGAGATGAGGCCAGCCTGGGATACAGGAAACGGGGTCTCAGAATTTTTTTTAAAAAAGTCTTTTCAGAAGTAAACAGATTTTGTGTTTCTCAAATACCTCAGAATGTCAGTTTGTATTTGTATAATATAGATACTTTTGGTTGAAATAAGTTACAAGGGGTGACATGGAGGGGACCGGATTTTCCTTTGGTTTGCTGACAGGTGGTAGTCAATGCGTCATCAAGATTAACACTCAGCTATGACTTGAAAACTTACCTCACCAATAACCCCAATGCAACCGTGTTCAGACTCTTCATCAGCACAGGCAGAAATGTCAACCTCAAAGGTAAGGAACCCCCCACAGGCCTCGTGATCTCGGCCTTCTGTCTTATCTGCCCTCCGTCATTTTCCTCCTGTGGGTTAAATTTTCCTTCTTTTGGCTGTGCTAGGCTTGGTAGCACACCCCGGCAATGCTAGCATGTGAAAGCTAACCCTTGGGCTGGAGAGATAGCTTAGAGGTCAAGAGCACTGCTGCTCTTCCAGAGGTCACAGGTTCATTCCCACCACATGGCAGCTCACAGCTGTCTATAACTGTAGCTTCAGGGGATCTGATACCCTCATGCAGACTTCCATGTGGGTAAAACACCAATGCACATAAACCTTTTTTTTAAAGATTTATTTATTTATTATGTATACAATGCACATCTGAACACATTATAGATGGTTGTGAGCCACCATGTGGTTGCTGGGAGTTGAACTCATGACCTCTGGAAGAGCAGTCAGTGCTCTTAACTGCTGAGCCATGTCTCCAGCCCCACCCCGTTTTTTTGTTTGTTTGTTTGTTTTTTGTTTTTTGTTTTTTTTTTTTTGCTTTTCCAGACAGGATTTCTCTGTGTAACAGCTCTGACTCTCCTGGAACTTGTTCTGTAGTCCAGGCTAGCCTTGAACTCACAGAGATCCATCTGCCTCTGCCTCTCAACTGCTGGGATTAAAGGCATGCGCTACCACTGCCTGGCTTTTTTTTTTTTTTTTTTTTTTTTTTTTTAATTTTAAGGTGATAAAGAGATGGCTCAGTGGTTAAAAGCACTGGCTCCTCTTCCAGAGGACTCAGGTTCAATTCCCAGCAGCTTACAACTATCTGTAACCCCAGAGAATCTGACACCCTCATACAGACATTAAAAAATTTTTTAAATCATTTAAAAAAAAAAATCTTTCTTTAGCTGGGCATGGTGGTGCACACCTTTAATCCCAGCACTCCAGAGGCAGAGGCAGGCAGATTGCTGTGAGTTTGAGACCAGCCTGGTCTACAAAGCGAGTCTAGGAAAGCCAAAGCTACACAGAGAAACCCTGTCTCAAAAAACAAAACAAAACAAAACTTTCTTAAAAAGAAGAAAAGCAGATGGCTCAGAGGTTAAGAGCACTTGCTGCTCTTCCAGACGTCCTGAGTTCAATTCCCAGAAACGACATTGTGGCTCACAACCATCTATAATGTATTCTAATGCCCTCCTATGACCTGCAGATGTATATGCAGGCAAAGCACTGTATACATAATAAATAAATAAATCTTAAAAAAAGAAAGAAAGAAAGAAAGAAAGGCCGGGCATGGTGGCTTAAGCCTTTAATCCCAGCACTGGGGAAACAGAGGCAGGTGGATCCCAGTGAGTTCGAGGCCAGCCTGGTCTACAATACGAGGCCAGGACAGGCAAGGCTACACAGAGAGACCCTGTCTCGGAAAACAAACAAACAAACAAACAACAAAAAAAAAGAAAGAAAAGAAAAAGAAATGCCAAGATACAAGCATTGCAACATGATCAAGGCCACCCTGTCATATATAGCAAGATTTTATCTCAAAAAACTAAAACTGAAACATTTCATTTGACTTCTAAATTAACCCCAATTTTTATAAAGATTTTTTTTTTTTTTTTTTTTTTTTTTTTTGGAGACAGGGTTTCTCTGTTATACAGAGTGCTGGCTATTCTGGACTCTTTGTAGACCAGGTTGGCCTTAAACCTACAGAGATCCACCTGCCTCTGCCTCCCAAGTGCTGGGATTAAAGACTTGCACCATCACACCTGGCCTCAAGATTTTTATTTTTTATACTTCAATTTTATCTATTTTTAGTCTGCGTGCATTGGTGTTTTGCTGGCATATACGTCTGTATTAGCATATTAGATCCACCAGGATTTACAAACAGTTGTGAGCTGCCGTGTGGGTGCTGGAATTAAACCCAGGTTTAATTCCTCTGGAAGAGCAGCCAACCACTCTTTTTTTTAAAAAGAATACTTATTTATATATTATGTATACAGTGTTCTGCCTGCATGTGCCTGCAGGCCAGAAGAGGGCATCAGATTTGTGAGCCACCATGTGGTTGCTGGGAATTGAACTCAGGACCTCCGGAAGAGCAGTCAGTGCTCTCAACCTCTGAGCCATCTCTCCAGCCCTTATTTTTGTTTTTGAGATGGAGACTCACTATATAACTCAGGCTGGCCCAGTACTCACTATATAGGCCAGTCTAGCCTTGAACTTTGTCCTCTGCCTCCAGAGTACTGGGATTAAAGAAATGTTGGGTTTCTTTTTTAAAGCTTTTTATTCCTGTGTATCTGTGTCTGCTTTGTGTGCAGGCTCCCTCAAGGCCACACAAGGATGTCAAGTAGTCTAGACCTTGAGTTCTGAATGGTAAGGAGCTGCCATGCAGGGGCTGGGAACTGAACTCAGGCCCTCTGGAAGAACAAGTGCTCTCAACCACCGAGCCATCTCCCCAGGCCCCACAGCTTTTCCTTTTACAAATCCCTGTTGGTAACGGTTATTTAACTCTTCTCGGCTTCTTAGGATCCTGTACCCCAAGTCAGGCTTCGGCTGTTGCAAGGGTTCTTTTTCCTGAGACCCTCATGCTCTGCCATGTGCAGTTCAGCAATACTTTACTGGACATTCCAGCAAGTAAAGTCTTTCACGTCCACTCAGAGTTCAGCATGGAGAAAGGTAGGATGCAGCAGCCATGTACCTTCCTTTTGTCCTGTTTCTGCAAGTTCACCCCCTGCTGTGCTGTACTTGTCTTTCTCTGCCTCTGGAGTCGTTTTCAACCCACTCACAAAAGGGTTGTGGTTTTGTTTTGAGGTATTGTATATCCCTGGGTGGCCCCAAACAAAAGTGACCTTGAATTGATGCCTCCTCCAGAGAGCTAGGATTGCAAGTTGTGCTACCATGGCCAGTTGATGCATGGCTGGGGATCCATCCTAGAGCTCTGTGCATGCTGTGCCAAGTCCAACTGAGCTGTAGCCCGAGTCAGCAAACCTTTAACACCTGCCATCTGTGACACGCTGCCTGTCTACCTATAAGTTACCATTTGGGGGGAGGGCTCCTGTTCTCTGAAAGGTTGGTTTTGTTTGCTTGCTTGTTTTGAGATAAGGTCTCACTATGTAGCCCTGGATAGCCTAGAACTTGCTATGTAGAGCAGGCTGGCCTCAGACTAACAGAGACCACCCCTAGATTCTGTCTCCCAAGTGCTGTGATTAAAGCTGTGCACGGTCATGCTCAGGCTTGTCTTTCAACATGTAGCACGATGTTTGAGTATTCCAAATGAATGTCATTAACAAGAAACAGGGTGACATTCAGATGGCTTCATATAAATGGACTAACCAAAGGTGAGAAAACTTAGCTAGGCTCTGTGGCATAACCCTGCAATCCCAATACCTGGAAGCCTGAGGCAGGAGGATCACAAAATCCAAGGCTGCCTGGTCCACAGAGTGAGTTCAAGTTTATCTGGGACATTGTGTTCAAAACAAAAAGTAAAAAGGCTGGAGATGCTCAGTGGTGGAGGGATCTCCTGGCATGTGGGAGGCCTGTGTTCAATAAACAAACTGGGCTGGGGAGGGGGGGCAAGGAAGAAGAAAGGGGGCAGAAGGGAGAGAGAAGGAGAGAGGAGAGAGAGGCTGGGGGAAGGCATAAGCAGGATAATGCTATACATTTGAGCTCTTGAATTGAGGCCTTTCAGCTGGAATGGTATGGGTAATGAACAGGCACTGAAATGGTTCATTCAGGAAACTGTTGGGCACTGAATAGCTCTTTAGAAAGTACTGGAACAGGGCTAGAGAGATGGCTCAGAGGTTAAGAGAACTGACTGCTCTTCCAGAGGTCTTGAGTTCAATTCCCAGCAACCACATGGTGGCTCACAACCATCTATAATGTGATCCGATGCCCTCTTCTGGCCTGTGGGTGTACATGCAGGACAACACTGTATACATAATAACAAATAAATAAATCTTTAAAAAAAAAAATACCGGAACAAGATGCAGATGGAATGGGACTTTGACTCTAAGGCAGGGCACTAGACTAGTAGCCTAGGGGTTTTGGCTACTCACACTCAAAGGGGTTTTGTCTTCATTCTGCCTCCTCAGCACATACTACCTGCTTGTGCCATACTGTTCAATATTCAGAGTGTTGACTTTCTGGGAACAGCACTGTCCAGTCCAGCTGTGGCTCCCTCAGGACAGGTTCCCTTTTTCTGGTATTTTCTCCATACTTGTCAATAGTGTATCAGTACTAAACACTCAAAACTGAGGTCACATTTTTTTCTACCCTAACTTGGTTACCTTTTTTTCCCCCTGAGACAGGGTTTCTCTGTGCAGTCCTGGCTGTCATGGAACTCTGTCTGTGTGAGCCAGGCTGGCCTTGAACTCACAGCAATCGGCCTGCCTCTGCCTCCTGAGTGCTGGGATTAAAGGTGTGCGCCACCACTGCTGGCTTGACTTGGTTATCTCAGTAGAGCCTCTGGGCCTTCCTGCTCAGTCTTTCCTTTTGTTCCCCCAGGCGTGTATGTCTGCCTAATCAAAGTTCGACAGAAGTCAGAGGAGTTGCGCCAAGTCCTCAGTGTGGCAGACACCTCAGTCTATGGGTGGGCGACTCTGGTCAGTGAACGTGGCAAGAATATGCAAAGAATCCTTATTCCTTTCATCCCTGGCTTTTACATGAACCAATCAGAGTTGGTTCTTAGCCAAAAAGACACTGGAGAGCTAAGAGTCCTGGGAGTGGAAAGAGTTCTCGAGAGCCTAGAGGTAGGTGTGTGTTCAAGTCTGAGACACAGCAATGCTGGGAGCAGCGATTTGGGGTTTGTTCTTTTTTTCCCAACAGCCTCTCATTACCTTAGGGTGGTAGCAAAACCCCGTCAAGATAGGCCTCGATTTCTGATCCTCCTGATTCTACCTCCCATAAAATTAATAATAATTTAAAATGTTCTAGCCTCTTAGCTCACTTTTTCTAGTTTGTTTTTTCGAGACAGGGTTTCTCTGTGTATCCTTGGCTGTCCTGGACTCCCTTTGTAGACCAGGCTGGCCTCGAACTCACAGCGATCCGCCTGCCTCTGCCTCCAAAGTGTTGGGGTTAAAGGTGTGCGCCACCACCACTGCCCGGCCACTCTTTTGTTTTTTGGGATAGGGTTTCTCTGTGTAGCCTTTACTATCCTGGACTCGATTTGTAGATCAGGCTGGCCTCTTACATAGATCCACCTGCCTCTGCCTCCCTGAGTGCTGAGATTAAAGGCTTGTGCCTGGCTAAACTCACATTATTTTATTCTTTTGTATGCACAAAAGTCTGGAGACCAGAGGCCTTCCTCAATTGCTTACAATTTGTGTGTGTGTGTGTGTGTGTGTGTGTGTGTGTGTGTGTGTGTGTGTGTGTGTGTGTGTGTCTGTGACCCTTGAGAAAAGGTCTGTGTAGCCTTGGCTGTACTGGAACTCAAGAAATCCTCCTAGGGGGCTGGAGAGATGGCTCAGAGGTTAAGGGCACTAGCTACTATTCCAGAGGTCCTGAGTTCAGTTCCCAGCAACCACATGGTGGCTCACAGCCATCTATAATGAGATCTGGTGCCCTCTTCTGGCCTGCAGGTGTACATGCAGGCAGAATACTGTGTACATAATATATCTTTAAAAAAAGAAATCCTCCTGGTTCTGCCTCCTAAGTGCTGGGATTAAAGGTGTGCTCCAATCTCCAGCTCACCACCTTTTTTTTTTTAAACATCTATTTATTTATTAAGTATACATTGCTCTGCCTATGTTTACACCTGCACACCATAAAGGGCATCAGATCACATTATAGATGGTTGTGAGCCACCCTGTGGTTGCTGGGAATTGAACTCAAGACCTCTGGAAGAGCAGTCAGTGCTCTTAACCACTGAACCATCTCTCCAGCCCCAGTGCACCACCTTTTAATCACTATGTAGCCCTGGCTGACCTGGGACTCACCCATACATCTCCCTCTACTCCAGAGTGTAGGGATCAAGTGTGTGCCACCATGCCCACCTCCACCTTGTTTTTTCTTAAGATTTTATGTATTTGTGTATGGACCATAGGCATGTGTGGAGACCAGGCGAGGGCTCTGAATGTCCTTCTCCATCACTCTCCAGCTACACTGTCGAATGCCACATCCATGCCAAACAGCACATATGGAGGTGGAGAACAATGTGTAAGAGTCATTTTTTTCTGTCATGGGAATCTTTGAACTCATGTCCTTGGTTTTGGCAACAGGCACATTTACCTAAGCCATCTCATAGGCCCACTACGTATTCTTTGAAGCTGGGGCCCCTCCTGAAACTGGAACTGACGTTTTCTTGACTAGACTGAAGTGAGCAAGCCCCAAAAATCCTGCCTCCGCTCCCTCAGAGCTGGGGTTTGTTACCTAGGTGCTAGCATCTAAACTCCAGTTCTCAGGACTGTATACCTTGGAGCATTGTCTCCAGCCCCCTTACCTTTCATTTTTAGTTTGTTGAGATGGGATTTGTGTACTCCTAGAGCTTGCTATGCAGACCAGGCTGCCCTCAAACTCACATCCTCCTGCCTGTCTCCTGAGTGGTGGGATTAAAGGTGTGCACTAAGACAGCTGGCCACCTTGAGATGGCCGCACTGAACCTGCCGCAGGGACTCTCCTGTCTAGGCCTCCTAAGAACTGGAATACAGACACTGCCAAAGCCAGCTTCTATTCTATTTCAAAGCAAGGCTTCTCACCCTGTAAAGCAGGCTGCCTTGAACTCCGAGACCCACCTGCCTCTGCTGGGATTAAAGCCACACGTCACTGAACTATTAATGAGTGATAGGGATTAAACATGTGGATTCTTGTTTGTAGAGGACTCTCCTGTTCCTTTCTTAAATGCATCCAAAGTAAGCTAGTGCAGTGGTGCACACCGGTAATCCCAGCACTCAGAGGCAGGGGCAGGTGGATCTCTGAGTTCAAGGCCAGCCTGGTCTACAGTGTGACTCCAGGGCAGCCAAGGCTACACAGAGAAACCTTGTCTCAAAAATCCAAAAATAAATAAATAAACCCAAAGTGGTAAAATGAGCGGCTAGCTGTATCCTGAATTTTTTTTTTTTTTTTTTTTGGTTTTTCGAGACAGGGTTTCTCTGTGTAGCCTTGGCCATCCTGGACTCACTTTGTAGACCAGGCTGGCCTCGAACTCACAGCGATCCGCCTGCCTCTGCCTCCTGAGTGCTGGGATTAAAGGCGTGCGCCACCACGCCCGGCCGAAAATTCTTAAATTGAAACACTGACTTATCTTCTTTCAAACTAGTTATTTTGTCTTTTCTCCAAGGTCTTCCCCAGCTCCCCATTTCTAGCGGTCTCCGGCCACAGACACTCCACCTTCATGACCGGCCTGATTATCTACCGAGTGAGAATAGTCAACCTCACTGCCATGCAGCAGATGCCATCACCTGTTTTCATTAATGTCTCCTGTGCACTCACCCATCAACACGAGGCTGTGATAGTTAGAGCAAAGGCAACATCTGCTACAGGTGAGCACAGTGAGAAAGCAAGGTTCACACTGAGCCCTTTTGTTTTTCTGGTTTTGGGAGACAAGGTTTCTCTGTGTAGCCTCGGTTGTCCTAGACTCTTTGTAGACCAGGCTGGCCTCGAACTCAGAGTCACCTGCCTCTACCTCCCTAGTGCTGGGATTAAAGGTGTGTCACTAAGCTTTGGAGTCTGTAGATCAGGCTGACCTGGAACTTACTAGCCCTGCTGCCTCTACACTACTCTGCTCTCCCAGGTTTATTTTCATAAAGGTCTCATCTTTTAGCTGAGTACTTGCTCTATGTTCTAAGGATCTACACCTTCTGAGTGCTGCAGTTTTAGCTATACACTATACCCAACTCCTCCCCACCCGCCCCCCGGGTTTTCAAGACCAGGGGCTCTGTGTAGTCTTGGCTGTCCTTTACTCACTTTGTAGACCAAGCGGGCCTTGAACTCACAGCAATCCGCCTCTTTTTCAGTATCTTCTATCCCAGACCAGCCTTGAATGCATGCAGGATGACCTTTGACCCCTGAACTTTCCATCTCATGCACCATAGCCCATACCTTTTATCTTGTATAAAGCAGGCAGCCACTGTACCAACTGACCTACATTCCCAGCCTCCAGTGTACTTTATATTTAGGCTGAGTGTGGGTGGCCCTGATGGCCCAAGCCCGTGACCCCCCCAGCATTTTTTAGGGGTGGGAGGTATAAGAGTGGTATGCATCAAATCTGTGAAACCTTGCGAGGTAGAAGCAGCCATTCATTAAAGCATGTGAGGACATCAAGTGTGGGTCATAGTATATAATCAGAACACATGAGCACAAGCAGTGCTGCAAGTTAATATCCTGCTCGAACTTGATTTGGACTATCCTTTTTTATTTTTATTTTTTTTAAGATTTATTTAATGTAATGAGTACTCTATCTACATGTACACCTGCAGGCCATAAGAGGACATCAGATCACATTATAGATGGTGTGAGCCACCATGTGGTTGCTGGGAACTGAACTCAGGACCTTTGGAAGAGCAGGCGGTGCTCTTAACCACTGAGCCATCTCTCCGGCCCAGGACCTTCATATTTAAACAGCAGTATATGACCAAAGGTTAACTGTAGTCCTTTTTTAATACTCATGTATGGATATATATACTGAGTATATGAATGTGCATTTAGACAGTCGTCTTCAGTGCCATTCCCCAGGATCCATCAGTTCTCACTGGCCTGGAGCTGAGTAGGCTAGGATGGCGGGCCAGGCAGCTTGCCTGCCTCCCCAGCAGTGTGCAGGAAGGATCACAACTATGCCATGAATCAGTTGTGGTAAACAGCTCAAAACCAGTCCCAGTATTGCAGAGTCAGGGCATGTAGACCAGCCTAGCTTCAACTACTTGCCTTTGTGCAAGGATTTAAGACCTAGTATAAAACACCACCACTGCTGGCCCTCTAATTCTGGATGTTTTTCTTTGTAGACCAGGACGGCCTCAAACTCAGAGATCCACCTGCCTCTGCCTTCCATCTGGTTATTAATGTAATCATCTCATCCTGTTTTGGCAATGCAGATCACTGTGAAGATTCAAGTGTCTTCAAGAATTTTGTTGGTTCTTACCAGATCCTCCTGTTCACCCTCTTTGCTGTGCTGGCATCAACTGCTTTCATCTTCCTAGGTAACCCGTCCGCATGGTGCACTTGTCTTTCACAAACCAAGGATGAAAGTGAGCTGTTTACCACAACTAATTCATAATGTACAGCTGATTAAATGTCAATTTTTAGGGTATGGCACACACCGTTAATCCCAGCACTCAGGAGGCAGAGGCAGGCAGAGCTCTTTGAGTTCAAGGCCAGCCTGGTCTACAGAGAAATCCTGCCTTGAAAAAAACAAACCATCCAACCTTGTTATCACTATTGCCAACACATGATCTTTCAGGCAAAAGCTGAAAACCTCTAACTATCTTCAAGTCTCCTCCAGTAAATGGGGAAAGCTGGTTCCAGGACCCATCAGAATTACTGGAGAGCTAGCTCAGAGGTTAAGAGCACTATCTACTCTTCCTGAGGTCCTGAGTTCAATTCCCAACAACCACATGGTGGCCTTACAACAACCTATGTGATCCGATGCCCTCTTCTGTCATGCAGATGTACAAGCAATAGCCGGGTGTGGTGGCGCACGCCTTTAATCCCAGCACTCGGATCGCTGTGAGTTCGAGGCCAGCCTGGTCTACAAAGTGAGTCTAGGATGGCCAAGGCTACACAGAGAAACCCTGTCTCGAAAAAAAAAAAAAAAATTCAAGCATCTGGGCTGCAGACATGGCTCAGAGGTTAAGAGCACTGGCTGTTCTTCCAAAGGTCCTGAATTCAATCCCCAGCATCCACATGGTGGCTCACAGCCATCAATAATGAGACCTGGTGCACTCTTCTGGCATGCAGGCACACATGCAGGCTGAATATTATATAAATAATAAATTTTTTAAAAAAGCTAAAATCCAAGCATCAGCCAGGGATGGTGGCACATGCTTTTAATCCCAGTACTAAGGAGACAGAGGATCTCCATGAGTTAGAGGCCAGCCTGGTCTATAAAGTGAGCCCTGGACAGTCAGGCCTGTTACACAGAGAAACCCTGTCTCAGAAAAAAAATTAGTAATAATCGAGCACTCAAGAGGATTTCCACAGCTGGACGTGGTGGCGCACGCCTTTAATCCCAGCAATCGGGAGGCAGAGGCAGGTGGTCGCTGTGAGTTCGAGGCCAGCCTGGACTACAAAGAGAGTCCAAGATAGTCAAGGCTACACGGAGAAACCCAGTCTCAAAAAAGAAAAAAGAGCATTTCCACTTAGTCTACACAATTCACATAGCTCAAATCATCTCTAAGTTACATTTAACACCTCCAGTATATGCTATGACTATGGTTGTACTGAACTGGGTAGGACAAAATTAGCCTAAGGGCAGTGTCATTTGAAGGCAGACTTACTGGAAGCATTACTTTTATACTAACACTTATATCTCATTTTATCTAAATCTTTCCTTACAGTTATTTGCTTGGGGGGGGGGGGTGTACAAGCATGCCCTGACACAAGTGTGGAAGTCAGAGACAACTTGAAGCCTGTTGTCTCCTTCCACCATGTAGGTTCTGGGGACTTAAACCGGCTTGCTGTTGGCTGAATCATCTCGTCGGCCCTTAAATCTCATTTTTGAATGGACTTTAATCTTCACGGCCTTTCCTGAAATCAAAATACAAACCTTTTTGTGCCATTCTTTTTCCAGCGTACAATGCCTTCCTCAACAAGATGCAAACTATTCCAGTTGTTTATGTGCCAACTATAGGAACAGCTCAGCCAGGTACAGAGCCCCCGCCCTCATCCCCAATGTCAGGTGTGTGTTTCACTTATTTGCCTCTCTCCCATCTCCTCTAGGTGCGTACACAACCGCATGTTCTCCCCCTCACTTCCTGAGCACACAGCCAGCACTAGTGCAGAGCCGGCTACAACACTGGTTATGGAGCATAAAGCAGTAATATGCACACACCCCTTAACTACAGAGGCTGGAGAGACCTAATCCTGCAGGCGGCTCGTAGCAAACTCTCTCAAACAAGGGTTTTGTGAACTGTAAATAAAAGACTTTAAGTCATGTGTTATAAAGATGACTTCTCTGTGGCCGACTGCACTCTCACCGTGTAAGCTGGAATGGTACACAGCTGTTGTGCCATCACTTGGGCGGAGTCCTCTGCTACATTAACCTCCAGTATGTAAGGCCTAGTCTCAACCACACACATAGAAAACCTGAAATCCTGACTGCTGAGTGACATGCCTCTGCTTCTCAACTAAGAAATTAAAGCAGTGTGTGTACCACCACTCCCTGAATGAAAACGGTCTCCACTGTCACACCGCAGAACAGTTAATACCAAGAGGACATTAGAATACAGAGCCCAATTAATTATCAGTGTCATCAGTTTTAAACCATGGCCTAAGGCATGCCCAATGAACCTAGATAAAAAGCCCCAAATGAACTCGAGGATTTGGCCACTTACTTGACCCAAAAGGACCACTCTTCTGGTTGCCCTGGGATACTTGAGGCACAATTTCCCACTAGTTAAACAAGACAAACACTATATATCCAAAATGTGTTTATTGGGGTGGTTTCCCCCTCATCTTGAATTAGGTACTTTCAGTGCTGCTTCCTCCTGAAGGAGCATCCTGGAAGAAAAAGTCCAAATGTTAACGGGCCTGCCACTGACCACTTCATCTGCAGAGTGCTACATCTCTTCTCACGGCTATCACCCACCCTTTACCACTTCCTGTCATCTGAGCAATTGGAAATACTTTTAACAGAGCGTGCGAGCCCACTCCAGCTGTGAGCAAGTATACTTGAGGACAATGCAACTACTAACAATACCTATTTTAACAGGAATGCAGCTCACTTTACTCGCCTGAAGATTTGCTTCTACAGTGCATAATCCAAAGGCCAAAAGCAAGTTAGTCCCACTTACCTTCTGTCAGCCTTGCTTTTCCTCCTGTAGGCTGACAGAGAACAGTGGAGCAGCCAACACACAAGACTACCGTTTGTGCATGGCTAAAGACCGTGGTGATTTTATAGCAGCCTGAAAAAAAGAGAGAGAAACCAAGAAATGGTTACCTTTCCCCCTTTTCCCTTCACTGCTTCCTAACAAAGCCAGTGCCCCTCGGCATCACTAATTCAAGCACTTATTCTAAGATGTGTTAAGTTCACACGTCTCATACCTCTGATCTCTAAGGAAATAAAAAAAAATCAAGTTACAACTCTCAGTACTAATTTCTCCCAAATGCTGGAAGTCTGTGCTTGCCCCGCTCCAGCACTTCCTCACCTGGGCACTTGACATCCATAAAGTAGGAGTTGGGGCTCTGCACCAGGCGCTTCTTCTTGTGTTTCCTCTTCTCCTCTTCTGGAGAGGGATGAAGGAGATCCTTTGCGAGCTAAGAGGGGTGAGAAATGCAGAGATTTAGACGCTAACGATGAGAAGAGACGGTGGAAGCCAGTCCCCACTGTCACACACCGAGGAGAACTCGCCCCTCGCCGCCCCGGGTGTCTGCGTAGCTGGGCCGCCATCTTATCTCCTCTCCGCTCCCGTCCGCGCGGGTGGCCCCTGGGCCGCCGCGGCTCTGGAGTTACTGTCTTAAGAAACGCGGCGCGGACCCTCCACGACCCACAGTAAGCGCGAGGACAGAGCGCGGACACAAGAACGAGTTCTCTGCCGAAACCTGGACCTAGGAACTCACAGGCATGTTCGCGTAGGGAGGTCGTCACCGCCGGAAAGGAGCGAAAGCGGAAATCCTGTTCCTTATATTCTGTATGGTACAGGAAGTGACGAGCGCGTGTTGTTCCGCCATCTTGGGAAGGTCCTGAATTCTGTCTGAATGCAATGAGGTGCGCTGTGGACTGCCATTTTCAGAAGGTCCGTAAAGGCTCGTGTCAGGATGCAAAGCCATGGTGATAAGAGTTAGCTTCTATTTTGAGTTCAGAGTTTAGCGGCTGTCAAGAGAAAAATGGAGACTTAAAAATTATCCGACTACACTTTGATAGCTGGACGGTAATGGGAACGGCAGAGGTGAACACCGGCGAGGAACTTTATCTAGGACATTTTCATTTTTAGTTGCCGAAACTCTTTGACATTTTTCAGTTGGTTTACCTTGCCCTGGTTAACAATTCTAGATGTAAATGCGTTTTTAAATGAAATACTTGCTTGGAACTTGGGGTTTGCTACGTTGGTAGAATGCTTGCTTAGCGTGCACAAAGCCCTGCATTTAATCCTCAGTGTTTTGTGAATCCGGCAGGGCGGGGCAGGGCGGAGTGCTGGTGTCAGCGGCTCAAGGCTGTAATCCCAGCACTTTTGAGGACGATAAATGAGTTCAAAACCGTCCTGGGCTCCATAGCAAATATGAGATCAGTGTAGACTACAGAAGACCCTGTCTCAAAACAAAACAAAATTCCTGTTCATATTTGCTCCACTGCAACTAACCCTATTGTTTACCATTGTAATTTTGTTGCTGCCGCTCTTTTCTAGCGCTCAGGGACTCGATTTTGTATTCTTCCAATCCTTTTCCCTTTGAAGGATAAAATCAAACATCTATACAGCGCTTGACACATGCGTTTTAATGTGCTAATTAAAAGTCAAACATGCCGGGCGGTGGTGGTGCTCGCCTCCCAGCACTTGGGAGGCAGAGGCAGGCGGATCTCTGTGGGTTTCGAGGCCAGCCTGGTCTACAAAGCATGTCCAGGACAGTCAGGGCTATTACACAAAGAAACTCTGTCTCAAAAAATAAAATAAAAATAAAAGTCAAACATAGTTGCTGATGCCTGTATCACTGCACTCTGGCAGGTAAAGGCCGGAGGGGACTGTGAAGTCTAGCCAGCCTAATCTAACAAGTTCCAGGACAGCCAGAACTACAAAGAGAGATTACGTCTCTAAAAACCAAATTAAAACAAAAGAAAAGTATGCTAATTAACTATGACGCTGCTGTTAACTATTACCACCACATTGTACAGATCCGTGTGTTTCTGTTCGGGGAGTTAAGGTGTCCAAGCCAGACATGGAGGCACCTTTATTTTCAGAACTGGGGAGGCAGAGGCAAGTAGATCTGTGAATTCCAGTGTCTCAAAACAATCAAATAAGTTGTCCAAGCTTAAATGAATACATGTCTATCTTCGTGTGTGTATGAATAGGTTGAGCAGAATGATTCTGGCATTTTTGCAATATACATAAGGAAGAGATCTTGAGAAATAGGTCCTGGGTTTAAAAATGAAATTTAGAAGCCAGGCGCGGTGGCACACAACTGTAATCCCAACACTCGCGAGGCAGAGGCAGGCAGATTGCTGTGAGTTCCAGGCCTGCCTGGTCTACAAAGTGAGTCCAAGATAGTCAAGTCTACACAAAGAAACCCTGTCTCAAAAAAAAAAAACACCTTTTTTTTTTTTTTTTTCCAAAAAATGAACTGTATTCCTTTCTGTAGGATGGAAATAATTTCCTACATTACTTGTAGTGTATCTGCAATTTGTGACCTGTCATGTGAGTGGAAGTATGGATTTTGGGGAAGGGTGGGAGTTCAAGGCAGAGTTTCTCTGTATAGCCCTCGCTGTCCAAGAATCCTTTCTGTAGACCAGGCTGGCCTTGAAGGCAGAGATCCACAAGCCTCAGACTCCTGAGTACCGATTCTAGTGTGTCACCACCACCAGGCCGTTTCTGTTTTAAGACAGTGTCTTAGCTGGGTGTGGTGGCACACGCCTTTATTCCCAGCACTGAGGAGGGTAGAGGCAGGAGGGTTGCTGTGAGTTTGAGGCCAGCCTGGTCTACAAAGTGAGTCTAGGACAGCCTAGACTCAAAGAAACCCTGTCTCAAAAAAAAAAAAAGACAGTGTCTTAGCCCCAGGCAGTGGTGACAAACACAGTTAATCTCAGCACTCAGGAGGCAGAAGCAGGCAGCTATCTGTGAGTTTGAAAGCAGCTTGGTCTACAGAGAGAGTTCCAGGACAGCCAGATCTAAAAAAAAAAGAAAAGCTAGTGCCTCATCTACCAGGATGGCTTTGAACTCCTGATCTTCCTACCTCCACCTTGAAAGTGTTGAGGTTGAAGTTGCAGGTGCGGGGTGCACTCAGTGTGTGCTATGGGGAGGGTGCAGGGTTAGAGAGCTAAGCCAGGGCTTTGTCCTGTGTAGGTGATGAACACCAGCAGTTCTCAGTCTTCCTGATGCTTTACCAGAGTTCCTCTTTGTTGTGTGGCGCCCCCCCCAGTCATAAAATTATTTCTGCTGCTACTTCATAACTGTAAGTTTGCTATTGTTATGAATTGTGATATAAGTATCTGTGTCCCAGTGGCCTTAGGCGACCCCTGTGAAAGGTCATTTGACACCCCTTCAAGAGGTGTTACCTCACAGTTTGAGAACTCTGCTCCACACTGACCTTCACCCTCAGCCCTTAGTCTTTTTTTTTTTTTTTTTTTTTTTTTTTGGTTTTTCGAGACAGGGTTTCTCTGTGTAGCCTTGGCCATCCTGGACTCACTTTGTAGACCAGGCTGGCCTCGAACTCACAGCGATCCGCCTGCCTCTGCCTCCCAAGTGCTGGGATTAAAGGCGTGCGCCACCACGCCCGGCTCTTCTTTTTTTCTTTTTTTTTTAAGATTTATTTATTATGTATACAGCATTCTGCCTGCGTGCCAGAAGAGGGCACCCGATCTCCTTATAGATGCTTGTGAGCCATCATGTGGTTGCTTGGAATTGAACTCATGACCTTTGGAAAAGCAGTCAGCGCTCTTAACCTCTGAGCCATCTCTCCAGCCCATCAGCCCTTAGTCTTTTGCTTTGTATTCACTCTATGTTCCTTCAGCCAAGAAGTCTTCGCTACTAGATGTTGCACATTGGCGCCTTGTCTTTCAGATTTCAGCCTAAATGTCATTCCCTCCTAAACTATTCTGTTCCAGGAATAATATGCTAAAGCCAGTTCTCACTGATTCCCAAGGGTAGATTCTTGTCAATTTCATATTCAGTGATGCTTTGATATCAGCCATGGTAAAAGTATGACATCACTGAGATTAGCTTTTTTTTTTTTTTTTTTTTTTTTTGAGACAGGGTTTCTCTGTGTAGACCAGGCTGGCCTGGAACTCACAGCAATCCGCCTGCCTCTGCCTCCTGAGTGCTGGGATTAAAGGCATGTGCCACCACGCCTGGTTTCACTGAGATTAGCAAAAACTGTAAGCAGAGAGCTTTCCTTTGGAGAACTGCCTGTTGAACCTTTGTCGGCGCACTCCTGATGGGAATCCGGGTACCTTGCTTCATCCTTTTCCTTCAGAATTAACAAAGCCTACAGCTGCCATTTCATCATCTTGTTCCTCTATATGGCAGGAAGACATTGTAAAGAGTCTTTTTTTTTTCTTTTTTTTTTTTTTTTTTTTTTTTTTTTTTTTTTTTTTTTTGGTTTTTCGAGACAGGGTTTCTCTGTGTAGCCTTGGCCATCCTGGACTCACTTTGTAGACCAGGCTGGCCTCGAACTCACCGCAATCCACCTGCCTCTGCCTCCCTAGTGCTGGGATTAAAGGCGTGCGCCACCACGCCCGGCTAAGAGTCTTATTTTTATCACTTATAAATAATTGTGTGAGCCGGGCTTGTGGTGCACACCTTTAATCCCAGCACTCAGGAGGCAGAGGCAGGTGGATCACTGTGAGTTCGAGGCCAGCCTGGTCTACAAAGGGAGTCCAGGACAGCCAAGGCTACACAGAGAAACCCTGTCTTGAAAAAAAAAAACCAAAAATTAAATAATAATAATTAAAAATAATAATTGTGTGTATGTGCCCATTTGGGACACGTGAGTATAGCTATTGGGAGATCCCAGAAGCCTCTCGGTTCCCTGCAGCTGAGTGACAGGTGGTCCTCTGCAGGACCAGTATCAGCCCTTAACAGCTGAGCTATCCCTCTAGCCCCAAGAAGTAGATGTGCCAGACCTTAGCTCATTGTCCTGGAGAAGGATGCTTTGGTCTTCACCTTTCCTTCCTTCTCATTCTCTGCATATCAGTGCTGCACATAGTAGGACTCATGGGAGGCCAGGAATGTACCAGTGAGATGGACTGCCTAGAGTACCGGAGAGGTGAGCAAAGAGAACACAGTGCTGGCGATTAAACAGTCAGACACAAGAGAAAATAGAACAAGAAAAAGAGAACTCACGAACTTTTAAAAACGTCAATTAGTTCATTTGTTGCAGGCCAGGCAAGTCTCAAACGGTAGCGCCTCTACTGGTCTTTCAGTTCCTCCCCTAACCCTGAGCCTTCTGCTGGCTGACTTCACTGTTTTCATGCAGGAGCCATGGTGAACCACGGTGTCAGATGCCAATGGCTACTCTCTTCATCTCGATCTTGCCACAGAAGGAGCAAGTGTGCTTGGCACGCTGGCTGATTTCAATTTTCTTCACCATTTTCTGGAGGGAGGCACCATAATGGGTCCCTTATTTCCTGATGATCCTGACCTTCTTGGCACATTTAGCCTTCTCGCCGAACCAAAGCCAGAGCCCAAAGAGGGAACTCATGAACTTTTTCAGAACCGTCCATGAAAACTAAGGAGTGATTTACTTATTCACATGGTAATTTAGAATGTTTTTTGTTTTGTTTGTTTGGTTGGTTGGTTTTTTGAACTCGTCGCAAGTGCTTGGATTAAAGGCGTGTGCCACCACTGCCCGGCTTGTTTTTTTGTTTTTGTTTTTGTTTTTAATTTATTTATTTTTATTTCTATGCCCATTGCTGTTCTGCTTGCATGTATGTCTGTGTGAGGGTGTCAGATCTTGGAGTTACAGTTGTGAGCTGCCATGGGGGTGCTGAGAATTGAACCCCGGCTTTTTGGAAGAACAGTCAGTGCTCTTAACTGCTGAGCTATCCTTCCAGCCCACTTGTTTTTTGTTTTAAGAGACAGGGTTTCAGCCAGGCGTGGTGGCGCACGCCTTTAATCCCAGCACTCGGGAGGCAGAGGCAGGTGGATCGCTGTAAGTTCGAGGCCAGCCTGGTCTACAAAGTGAGTCTCAGGACAGCCATAGCTACACAGAGAAACTCTGTCTTGAGAAAAAGAAAAGAGAAAAAGAAAGAAAGAAAGAAAGAAAGAAAAACCAAAGAATAGTTGCAATGAGTTGGGTACTGCAGGAGGCATAGCACAGTGGCTCATATGTGTGTAACTGTAGTTCTAGCTATTGAGTGGGCTGAGTCCACATGATCACATGATTTGAGACTGATCTGGGCAACACAAAGAGGCCTTGCCTCAAATAAATCAAACGGGCTAATGAGATGGCTCTGGGGAATTTTGGTGAGACTTCCTGCAGCATGTCCTCTGACTGCCACACTTTAACCATGGATATGGCTGGAGATGTTTCTAGATTGGGTCGACTGAAGTGGGAAAATCCTACCTAACAGAGTGGCACCACTCAGTCTCCGGAATAACAAGGAGAAACTGAGCTGAACACCAGCATTTATTGCTACTTCCTGAATTTGGATGAGAAGTGACCAGATGACGGATGCCGCTCCTGTCACAATGGACTACACCTGTGAGCTGAAACAAGCCTGTCTTTTTTTTTTTTTTTTTTTAAGATTATTTATTATTATGTATACAGTGCTCTGCAGGCCAGAAGAGGGCATCAGATCACATTACAGATGGTTGTGAGCCACCATGTGGTTGCTGGGAATTGAACTCAGGACCTCTGGAACAGCAGTTGGTGTGCTTAACCTCTGAGCCATCTCTCCAGCCCGAGCCTGTCTCTTATACATTATTTTGTCAAGTATTTTGTTGCAAAAGAAGAACGGGAACGGTAACAGATACATTGTGTTTGAGAAAGGACAGATGTAAACAGACTGTGACAAAAATAACAAAGACACATTTTCACAGCCAGTACTCTTGTGTTAGAAAAATATCTTTTTTTCCCTTTTTTGGGGGGGTGGGGCTTCAAGAAAGGGTTTCTCTGTGTAGCCTTGGCTGTCCTGGACTCGCTTTGTAGACCAGGCTGGCCTCCAACTCACAGCGATCCACCTGCCTCTGCCTCCCGAGTGCTGGGATTAAAGGCGTCTTCTCTCTCTCTTTTTTTTGTGTGTGTGTTTTTTTAAATTTTATTAATTTATTCATATTACATCTCGATTGTTAGCCCTTCCCCTGTTTCCTCTCATTCTTCCCTCCCTCCCATTTCTCCCCTTCTCCCCTCCCCTATGTCTGTGATTGAGGGAGACCTCCTCCCCCAATATATGCTCTTAGAATATCGAGTCTCTTCTTGGTAACTTGCTATCCGTCCTCTGAGTGCCACCAGGTCTCCCCATCCAGGGGACATGGTCAGAAAAGGGGCACCAGAGTTCGTGTGAGAGTCAGATCTCACTCTCCACTCAACGGTGGAGAATATCCTGTTCGTCAGCTAGGTCTTGGTAGGAGTTCGAAGCTTACTGCCTATATTCTCCTTGGCTGGTGCCTTAGGTCTTCTCTTTTTTTAAATGGGACTGAAAAATGGTTAAGAGCCAGGTGCTCTTGTCGTGGACCTAAATTCAATTCCCAGCGTCCATATGGCAGCGCCCTCTTGAAGGTCCGTAACTCCAGGTTCAGCGCGTCACTGCTTTCTTGTAGCCTCTGCAGGCACTTTACTCGCGTAGTGCATAGACACATACAGGCAAAACGCTCAATATAAGTGAATACATATGGAAAGCTGGGCTTGATGGTTCTGTAATCTTCATACTTAAGACTGAGGCAGGAGGATTACCAGGATTTGGAAGCCAGCTTGCGCTACTGAGCTCCAGGCTTCTCTCCAGAGCATGAATCAATAGCCTGTACGTGTTTTGAGTGTAATTGGTGAGGCTAATTTTTATTTCAACTTTTCACTGTGCTCCACCAGGGGGCAGATAGACCCAGCATACTAGCCTCCCGACCCGCTTCTTTTCGAAGCGACTTGGGATCCATAGACTTTGAACGCGAAGCGCTGACACTGAGGGTCTAGGACCTTTATCAGAAACTCAGAAGCCTGTGAAAGCGCCTCAGCTTTCTATCAAATTGCAGTGCCACCCCCATCTCCACCATTACTGGCAAAATTCCTTCCCTCTTCCTCTAATCTCTTTTAAATTCTCCTTTCCGCTTCAGTCCGAAGGGAAGACGGCTAGCCACGGGCAATGGGAACGGCTAGGGAGCGCGGCGCGCCGAGGCCGGGGAGGCAGCGCCGGGACCGCGGGAGCTGGGCAAGCCTCTTCACTGGCGAGGAGGGGTGGAGCCGGGAGAGGGCCGCCTCTCTTCTTTCCCCGGGCCTGGGCGGAGAGGGAGGAAAACTTCCTGGCTGGGACTCTGGCGGTTTCTGCGGGCCAGCCAGCCCTCCGATCCCGCCTACCAGAGCTGGCTCTTCCCGACCCCTCCCCCGGCGCCCCCAGTGTCCGCCATGGCCAAAGCCTACGATCACCTCTTCAAGTTGCTGCTGATCGGGGACTCTGGGGTGGGCAAGACTTGTCTGATCATTCGCTTTGCAGAGGACAACTTCAACAGCACGTACATCTCTACCATCGGTGAGCCCCGCCGGCTGTATCCCGGACCCCAAGCCCACCCGCCCCCCCCCACCACACACGGACTCCTGAATGACTGGGACCCTGATTTTTTGATCCCCTTGGAGTAAGACACTAACTCACAGGCTCTCGACCCCTGTCCCAGACCCATCCCCCATAATGTCCCTGAATAACACTCAAAGGTAAACCCAGTTGCTGCCACCACTATGCCTCCCTTTCTTGGTACTATCTTCCTAGTCTCCCCAAATCCACATAGGCTCTTGTTATTTCCGGCTGCTTCTTTCTTCACCCCTCCACCTAAACTCTCAAGATTCACTCTTTTTATTTATTTGTTTGTTTATTAATTTTGGGGTTTTTTTGTTTTTGTTTTTGTTTTTTTTGAGAAAAGGTTTCTCTGTGTATCCTTGGCTGTCCTGGACTCCCTTTGTAGACCAGAGTGGCTTCGAACTCACAGCGATCTGCCAGCCTTTGCCTCCCAAGTGCTGGGATTAAAGGCGTGTGACACCATGTCCGGCTTTAGAGTCACTCTTTACACATTTTTTTCCTCCCCACCTCCCAATTCTGTCGGTCTCTTCCTGACCCGTTGGGCTTCAAACTTTCTCCTGCATCTGCCCCACCTTCAAGTCGTCTTCCTAGCGCCCCTCCCCTCAACGGGGTACCAGCCTCCCTTGGTGTGCTACAGAGTGAGAAAAAAGGAAATGAGCTTTTGGGGTCTTTGAGGAAGCTTCTGCTCTCATCCTCCTCTCTGGGCTCCCCAAGAGGACAGGGAGGTGTGCCCAGACTTCCTGTAAGAGTCTCCTCTTCCTCTTTCTTCATCTCCTCTTAACTGAGCAACGGGGAAACTGCTTCCCTCTCCCCCTCCCTCCCTCCCTCCCTCCCTCCCTCCCTCCCTCCCTCTCTCTCTCTCTCTCTCTCTCTCTCTCTCTCTCTCTCTCTCTCAGAACTAATTTTCCAAAGGAATCCCTCCCCGCCCTGGCCCCCCCAGACAGGGTTTCTCTGTGTAACCTCCTCTGTCCTGGACTCGCTTTATAGACTGGCCTTGAACTCACAGTGATCCGCCTGCCTCTGCCTCCTGGGATTACAGACCCGCACCACCACACGGGCCTTCCAGAGGAATTTTATGGAGGCCCGCCTGCCTGTCCCACTAGTTAAGTCACATAGACTCAATCAGCTGCCTTTCCCGGGCTTGCAGGGGGGATGGAGGACCAATAAATAGAATGTGTGTTGGGGGAGGGGGAGAAAAGACGGGGAAAGTGAGATGGAGATGGAAGTGAAATTTGTCAGCTGGCATACTTCCCCCCCCCCCCCCCCCCCCCTTGGTTTTTTGAGACAGGGTTTCTCTGTGTAGCCTTGGCTGTTCTGAACTCACTTTGTAGACCAGGCTGGCCTGGAACTCACAGTGATCCAGATCCAACTGCCTAACCCTAACCCTAACCCTGAGTGCTGAGATTAAAGGCATGTGACACCATGCCTGGCGGCTGGCATGCTTTTAAGCTACCTGAAGAGTTTCATCACCTTTCTCCAACACATCATAAATTCTAAGTAAAAGGGTGTGCTTACCATAGGAATAAGGTTTTGAAGGAATTCTCCCCTGTTTACGCATCCAACAAGGTCACTCTGTTGGGCAGAGTGACTGGCTGGGCCACTTTACACACACACACACACACACACACACACACACACACACAC
This sequence comes from Acomys russatus, assembly GCF_903995435.1. NCBI lineage: Eukaryota > Metazoa > Chordata > Mammalia > Rodentia > Muridae > Acomys > Acomys russatus. Next base: position 63,042,302 of record NC_067151.1, read on the forward strand.
ACACACACGTGCTCACCTGCCTTTACACCTTTCACCCCAGGAATTGATTTCAAGATCCGCACTGTTGAGATAGAGGGGAGGAGGATCAAACTGCAAGTCTGGTAAGTGAGCTGCCTAGCGGGCCTGTCCAGGCTGCAACGGGAGGCCCTGCACCCCCCCCCCCATCCCCACCTGCGCCCCCACCCCACCCCTACCCCCACCTGCACCCGCACCCCCACCCCCACCTGCACCCCCACCCCCACCCCTACCCCCACCTGCACCCCCACCCCTACCCCCACCCGCACCCGCACCCCAGCCTTTCATGTCTTCTTCCTTCCTTCCTTCTTCTCTTTTCAGTTACGGTTTTTGTATTTTGAGACTAAAGTGTCACCTAGCCCAGGCTAGCCCGGAACTCACTAGGTAGCCGAGAATGACCTTTATTAGCTCCTGCCCCTCCTGCTTCTGTCTCCCATGTTCTGGGTTTACAGACATGTACAGGCGTGTGGCACCATGTTGGTCTTTCTGTTTTGCTTTCTTTCCCTTTCCTGCCCCCCCCCCCCATCCAGTACATCTCTTAATTTATCTAATCTTGCTCAGACAGCTCTCAGCTGTCCTTCCCCGGCTCTTCCTGGGGTCCCACTTTCAGTTTGCCTTTTCCTCACCCAGAGCATTCTCTGGACTTGAAAACAAATGTCTTTTGAGCTACGATGTAGAAACAGGTTCTAGGCGGTTAAAAGGCAAGTTGCAGAATTGGGAATTTGACTCCCAGTCTATTGCTCTTTCTAAACTTCAGAGAGCAACCAGAGTGTGGTGGCGCACGCCTTTAGTCCCAGAACTCAGGAAGCAGAGGCAGGTAGATCTCTGTGAGTTTGAAGTCAGCCTGGCCTACAAAGGTGTGTTCCAGAACAAGGCTATGCAGAGAAGCCCTGTCTCAAAAACACACACAGTAATTAATAACAACAACAATAATAATAATAACAACAACAACAACTTTAAAAGTCTTAGCAAGCACAGGAAGTCATATACAGAGGTAACTTGACTATCTTTTTGGTTTGGTTTGGTTTTTTTAAGTCAGGGTCTCTCTGTGTAACCTTGGCTGTCCTGGACTCACTCTGTAGACCAGGCTGGCCTCAAACTCACAGAGATCCACCTGCCTCTGCCTCCTGAGTGCTGGGATTACAGGCGTGTGCCACCACATCTTGCTGACCTGACTATCTTTTTTTTTTTTTTTTTTAAGATTTATTTATTATTTAAACAGTATTCTGCCCACACGTGTGCCTGCCCCCCACAAGAAGGCACTAGATGGTTGTGAGCCACCATGTGCTTGCTGGGAATTGAACTCGGGACCTTTGGAAGAGCAGCTGGTGCTCTTAAACCTCTGAGCCACCTCTCCAGCCCTGACCTGACTATCTTAGGGAGGCTGGAAAACGACAGGCGCTGAGGCCTATGAACTTTTACTGAGGCATTCTGATATGACGGACAAACAGCGGCAGACGAGGTCCGAACCCCAGGACTGCTGCTGCTTCACTTCCGCTTGACCTTCGCTAGTTACCCAGCCTCCCCACATTTGTTTCATTTGCACAATGAGGGCAGTGAGACATCCCTCACAACAACACAGCGGAGGTTAGATAGGATCACACACACACACGTAAAGTGATACTTAAGCCAGCGCTTGGCATCTGTGAGTAAACAAGAGACATCCTGTTTCCCAGGCCGCAGCCTCTGAGGAGCAGCTCAACTGTCCTTGCCCCTGTCCCCTCTACCGTTTCCTGACTCTTTTCCTTCCAGCCTCCCACCCTCCAGTGTTGCAAATGCTAAGTTCTTAAGAAAAGCCTCACCCCACCCCCACCCCTGCCCCCAACCCCCAGCCTCCTTGCTTCCATTTCACTGTATGAAAACTTTGGCTTCAGGGACACAGCTGGCCAAGAACGGTTCAAGACTATAACTACCGCCTATTATCGAGGAGCCATGGTATGAGGTGTGGGTCTGGACGTGGGCTAAGGTCACAGAGGGTTACAGGCATGGGGTAAGGGAGGTGCGCACTGCTGAGAGCCCTGTGTGACCTGGGTTTAGGTCCTTGGGTAGGACCTGGAGGGTGGAGTAGAGGACAATAGAAGCCTAAGTGGGAACATGGTCCAAGGTGAACTTTGCCATCCCTCAGGGCATTATCCTAGTATATGACATCACAGATGAGAGATCCTTCGAGAATATTCAGAACTGGATGAAAAGTATCAAAGAGGTGAGATGCCTCCAAAAGAAATGGGGGTACAGAGTAGCTCCTGGAGGATGGTGGGGTGCTGGCGGGGCGGGATTCAACTTTAATTCATTTATTTATTTAATTTTTTTCCAATATATTTATTTAATTTTATGTAGAAGAGTGTTTTGCTTGCATGTATATCTGTGTACCAGGTGCCTGCCCAGTGCCCTCAGAGGCCAGAAGAGGGTGGTGGACCTCTGGGACTGGAGTGACAGGGGGCTTTTTTGGGGGAAGGTTGGTTTTTCAAGACAGGGGATTCTCTATGTAGCCTTGGCTGTTCTGAACTCACTTTTGTAGACCAGGCTGGCCTGGAACTCACAGAGATCCTCCTACCTCTGCCTCCCGAGTGCTGGGATTAAAGGTGTGCGCCACCACACTCAGCTGACAGATAGGTTTGACCCACCAGCTGAACCCAGGACCTCTGGAACCTTCTCTCCATCCCCAAGCTGCCTCCTCCCTCCTCCTTCTCCTTCTTTCTCTCTCTCTCACATATATTAGTTATTTTTATTTTATATTGGTGTTTTGTCTATGAGGGTGTGAGATCTTGGAGTTACAGACAGTTCTGTCCTACGGGTGGTGAGAATTGAACCCACATCTTCTGGAAGAACAGTCAGTGATCTCTTTTTTTTTTTTAATTTAAAGATTTAGTTATTTTATGTATATGAGTACATTGTCTTCATGTACACCAGAAAAGGGCATCAGATCCTATGAGCCAGCATGTGATTGCTGGGAATTGAACTCAGGACCTCTGGAAGAGTAGCCAGTGCCCCTGAGCCAACTCTCCAGCCCCAGTCAGTGCGCTTAACTGCTAAACCATGTCTGCAGCTCCCAAAATGATTTTTTTCTTTCTTTCTTTCTTTCTTTCTTTTTTTTTTTTTTGAGAACTCACTCTGTAGACCAGGCTGGCCTAGAACTCACAGAGATCCACCTGCCTCTGCCTCATGAGTGCTGAGATTAAAGGCAAAGCCAGCTGTGGGCCACCACAGCTGGCTTTGCCTCAGCTTTCTAAGTGCAGAAGTCACAGGCATGAGCCGCACGCAAGACACAGCTTTTCGCCGGGGGTCGGGGGTGGTGGTGGTGGCGCTCGCCTTTAATCCCCAGCACTCGGGAGGCAGAGGCAGGCGGATCGCTGTGAGTTCGAGGCCAGCCTGGTCCACAAAGCGAGTCTAGGACAGCCAAGGCTACACAGAGAAACCCTGTCTCGAAAAACCAAAAAAAAAAAAAAAGGCCCAGCTTTTCCTCCTTTTCCTCTTGGGTCTTCAGAATGCCTCTGCCGGAGTGGAGCGTCTCCTGCTGGGGAACAAGTGTGACATGGAAGGCAAGAGGAAGGTGTCGAAGGAGCAGGCAGACAAGGTGAGAGTCAAGCGGGGGCCGAGGGCGGGCCTAGGAGTACTGTGTGGGGAGCACCGTGTGAGGAGGGACTGCTGAATGCCTTGCTTCCGCCCTTTATCCAGCTCTCTCCTTCCCACCCCACCCCTACAGCTGGCTCGAGAGCACGGCATTCGATTTTTTGAGACAAGTGCCAAATCCAGCATAAATGTGGATGAGGTGAGGTCCGCCGTCTAAGAGATAAAAGATACGAACAGACTGGTCCTCTCCTTCAGTCTGTTCTAACCAATTTTCCCCTCAGGCTTTCAATTCCCTGGCCCGTGACATCTTGCTCAAGTCAGGAGGCCGGAGATCGGTGAGTTGGTTTTACTGTGTGTGTCTTCAAGAACTGAAACAACGAACACAGGGCGGTGATGTGCACATTTGTCCCCAGCACCGATAGCTGGTGGCAGAAGGATCAGGAGTTCAAACCCGTCCTCAGCTCCTCTCTCTAAACACAAGTGTCCGTGGCACACGGCTTTAATCCCGGTGCTCAGGAGGCAGGGGCAGGGAGATCGCTATGAGTTCCAGGCCAGACTGGTCTACAAAGCGAGTCCAGGGCTACACAGAGAAACCCTGTCTGGAAAAACAAAAAACAAACCCCATCTCATTAAAAAAAAAAAGATAATAACGGCTGGGTGTGGTGGCGCACGTCTTTAATCCCAGCACTCGGTAGGCAGAGGCAGGCGGATCGCTGTGAGTTCGAGGCCAGCCTGGTCTACAAAGTGAGTCCAGGATGGCCAAGGCTACACAGAGAAACCTTGTCTCAAAAACCAAAACAAAACAAAACAAAAACAAAAAGTAAATAAATAAATAAAATAAAATAAAAATAAAGAAATGGTGCTAGAGAGATGGCTCAGCGGTTACTGCTCCTCCAGAGGTCCTCAGTTCAATTCCCAGCAACTACGTGGTGACCTGCAGCCATCTGTAACACTAGCTGGTGCCTGCTTCTGGTGTGCATGAAGACAGTGTACTCATACACAGAAATAAATTAGTCAAAGAAGCAAACAAAGGAAAGAAAAGACAGTTGAGATGCAATAGCAAGATTTCCTACAAGGGGGGCTGTCCTGAGTTTATAGGCTCCTACTCCGGCCAGCCCTTCACAGGCTTGATTCTTCTACCTCTGGCTCTAGGGAAACCACAGCAAGCCCTCAAGCCCTGACCTGAAAACCTCTGACAAGAAGAACAGCAGCAAGTGCTCCCTGGGCTGAGGAGCATTGCTTGCCTCCTCCTCACCCTGAACCTGGAGGCTAGAGACCTGAGGGAGGTGGGCTGAGGGGTCGCAGAGGGGAGGAAGTGTGGTGGGACCTGGGGGGTAGATGAGTGGGCAATAAGGAGAGGGAAGGAAGGAGGGGCAGGGGAAAGGAGGAAGAGTCAAGAATGTGAGAGGTGAAAAGGGTTTGAGAAGAGGAAAGAAGAATCAATGGTCTCAGGTCTTGGACTGTCCATGGACTTTAAGGTCAAACGTTGATGTAAATATGTTGATTTCTCTGTCATTGGGTCATGGTAGGGTCCTGAGAGGCTGGCTCAGCGCTACTCTGAAGATTCCTCACCCCCCATGGTCTTTCTTAGTATTAAAGGCCACTGTTGTGCGTCCCATTTGCATTACTTTATTGTTGTCAGAATTGCTCACCACTCAAAGCCAGTTTTTGTCACTCCAAGATGTTGGTTCACCCGAATCTGGCTGGGTTCCTCTTGTCCCCAGTCTCTCACTGGGGACAAAACAGCAAGGAGAAGGGGCAGCCTGAAGGATGGACAACTTTCCCACTGTGGGTTCCAGAGGACTACAGCAGTGGACAGAGCCTTGCCCCGAGCACACTGCAGCCCCAGGACGAAGGATTGGGACTAAGCTTCAGGAGGCAGCAGCACTTCCTCCTATGTGTCTCCAGTGAGATGCGGGACAGGCGTGCTTCCTATGTGTCTCCAATGAGACGTGGGACAGCTTTGCTTCCTATGTGTCTCCAGTGAGATGTGGGACAGCTTTGCTTCCTATGTGTCTCCAATGAGACGTGGGATAGCTTTGCTTCCTATGTGTCTCCAGTGAGACATGGGACTGGTTTGCTTCTGCTGTAGTCAACCAGAATATTTGATGGGCACTGTTAGCCGATTTGTCCAAAAAGAATATTCTCAGCGTTGCACAAAGAGATACATGAATAAAGTAAAAGTAACCTGGCAAGCCAATTTCCTTTTGTAGAAAGGGTGTGCCACAACCCAGACTGGAAGTTCATCTAGTTTTTGTTCTAATGCAAGTGGTGTCGGACTCTGCCCGCCCCTCTCACCCCCACCCCCACACTGCTGGGAGCTCAGCTTCATAGTCTTTTGAGATACACTAGTTTTAAAAGAATCCTCAAGAAGAAAACCAGAGACAGAGGCAAGGGGTCTGCTGCAACTGCAGGTCATTAAGTTCTAAGGATGTAGCAAGCAGGAGAGTACAGAGATTTGGATTCAGCTGGGTGTGGTGGCGCACACCTTTAGTCCCAGCCCTTGGGAGGCAGAGGCAGGCAGATTGTCTTTTGGGGCCAGCCTGGTCTACAAAGCAAATAAAAAAAAAAAAAAAAAAAAGAGAGAGAGAGAGAGAAATTTGGATTCCTTGCCTATAGTAGGTTTGTACAGTGGGAGAGATTTATGGAAATTGGCCATTCTTGGGCTTGCCACCTTGTCACCTTTTTAAATTTGTTTTAGTTTAGTTTAGTTTAGTTTTTTCTTTTTTTGAGACAGATTCTCTCTATGTAGCTTTAGCTATCCTGGACTCCCTTTGTAGACCATGGTGACCTCGAACTCACAGCGATCTGCCTTCTTCTGCCTCCTGAGTGCTGGGGCTGACGGTGTGCACCACCACCTCCCAGCTTTTCTCACGATTTGAAGGGGAGGAAGAGACAACAGGAGAGACTCACCTGCTTATAAGTATTTTCTGAGCATCTGCTTTGTGCCACGCAGTAGTCATTAAACAGCCTTTTGATGGCACATGTCCACAGAGAAATTGACAGAATTGTAAAAGAAAAATAGCTCTTCTTGGGTTTTGTTTTTTTAGCTTTTTGCTGAGCATGGTGGCACACGCCTTTAATCCCAGCACTTTAGGAGGCTCTCTGTGAGTGCTCAGCCCCTAGGACTACTAAAATAATGAGATCTGCCTGAAAATAAAGTTGTATTTTTATTATTGTGTTATGTCTGTGGCCGCATGTTTAAATGTGGAGAACAACTCTTAGGGGTCAGCTTGCTCCTCCCACCATGGGTCCCGAGGACTGGACTCAGGTCATCCGGCTTGTGTGGTCAGGACTCTTGCCTGAGGCCGGGCATGGTGGCACATGCCTTTAATCCAGGCACTCTGGAGGCAGAGGCAGGCAGATCGATGTGAGTTCAAGGCCAGCTTGGTCTACAAAGGGAGTCCAGGACAGCCAAGACTACAAAGAGAAACCCTGTCTCAAAAAAAAAAAAAAAAAAAGACTCTTGCCTGATGGGCTGTCTCATCTGCTCTCTATTTGATTTCCTGTAACTGGGGGTCTTTGTTTCTTTTCTGTTGCTGTGGAGAGACACCATGACCAGGGCAACTTGAAGAAGAGGCTATTAGGGGCTTGCCTGCAGTTGCAGAGTGCCAGAGTCCGTGGCCATCACGGCGAGGAGCGCGGCAGCAGGTGGGCAGGGATGGCCCCAGAGCACTGGCTGACAGCTCACATCTGATCCACAAGCACAAGACAGAGAGAGAGAGCTAACCTCAAAGCCAACCTGAGCGACATACCTCCTCCCACAAGGTCACACCCCCAGATCCTTACCAAAACATTCCAACTGGGGACCAAGCATCAAATATATGAGTCTATGGGGGCTGTGCTCATTCGAACCACCACAGTGCTGGGTATCACAATGTTAGACCCAGTGGTCCTGCCTCCCAAGTGCCGTGACATCAACACACTCAGGGAGGCAGAAGCAGGCAGATCTCTGTGAGTTCGAGGCCAGCCTGGTCTTCAAAGGGAGTCCTGGACAGCCAAGGCTATATAGAGAAACTCTGTCTCAAAACAAAACAAAACAAAAAAAACTTTAATTCCTGAAAAATAAAGAAGCTAAAACTATTGACACACAAATTATAGGGGAAAAAAAAATCAGGCTAAATACACTGTCCCTGTCTATATTTCACCCTCTTTCACTCTTTTTACCCCCTTTGAAACGGAGTTTCCTGACATAGCCTAGTCTGGCCTCACATGGGAGTCCCATACCTCAGCCTGGACTACAGTGACATGCAGTTTTAAATAAAAACTGCTGAGAAAATGGGTAAAGCCATCAGCCATGAAGCCTAACGATGAGTTCAAGCTCCAGAACCCTCGGAGAACAGGCACCATGTCACACATCTCCAGCACAGACTCCCACATGAGATGGGAGGTGGAGGCAGGAGCGTTGCCAGGAAGTATGCAGCACAGCAACACCAAAGAACCCGCCTTAAGGTGCAAAGAACCTTCCAGAGAAGTGTCCTTGGACCGCCACAAGCATACCATGGCACAAAAGTACTCACATACACATGTGAACCCACACAACATAAAAATGTATGTGTATTTTTGAGACAAGAATCTCACTATGTCTATCTGCCTGTTTCTGCCTCCTGAGCGCTGCGGTTAAAGGTACCCACCACCATGCCGAGCCCTAAAAAAAAAAAAAAAAAAAATTATATATATATATATATATATATATATATATATATAATATATTTGTATATGTATATATATATATATACACACACACACACACACATATATATATTCTTTTTTTTTTTAAAGATTTATTTATTTATTATTATGTATACAATGGTTTGCCTGCATGTACACCTGCAGGCCAAAAGAGGACATCAGATCATATTATAGATGGTTGTAAGCTACCATGTGGTTGCTGGGAATTGAACTCAGGACCTCTATAAGGAAGACCGGTCAGTGCTCTTAACCTCTGAGCCTTCTCAAAAACTTGCAACTCCTAGTACTAGGCTTGGTGGTGCACACCTTTAATCCCAGCACTCAGGAGGCAGAGGCAGGCTGATTTCCGTGAATTCGAGGACAGCCTGGTCTTCAAAGTGAGTCCAGGACAGCCAAAGCTACACAGGGAAACCCTGTCTGGAAAAACAAAAAAACAAAACAAAACAAAACAAAAACCTTACAAATCTTTCTCCCCTGTAATATGATAGCCAAATGTTCTACAGTTCTTGGTGCGTGGGGGACAAGATACTGGATGGGACACATCTTTAGCTTGCTTTCCCCTTAAGTTCAAGGACAATTTTATTAGAGTTAAATATTTCCTGGGGCAGGCAAGCTGTAGGTCTCACCAGTGTTTAGAGAAGAAGGAAAGGGGGGGGGGGCTTTGTTTAAGCTAGAATTAACATGTACATGGTGGGGAAAGGAGCTTTAGGAAGAGTAAGATGCCCAAAGTGTAGGGAAATCAGGCTCAAACACAGATGGAGGAATAGTTAAGGTTTTCTGAGTAATATAGAAAATCAGCTTGACTTCCAAAACGACACAGCTGTGGCCTTGTAAGCTACTGCTTGGATAAAGCTTCTTCCTTCCTTCCTTCCTTTCTTTTTTTGAGACTGGATTTCTCTGTGTGACCCTGGGGTGTCCTGGAACTCGCTCTGTAGACCAGGCTGGCCTTGAGCTCTAGATAAACCTTTGTTGTTGTTGTTGTTTTTGTTTTTTGAGACTGGGTTTCTCTGTGTAGCCTTAGCTGTCCTGAACTCACTTTGTAGACCAGGCTCGCATCCATCCACCTGCCTCTGCCTCCCAAGTGCTGGGATTAAGGGCGTGTGCCACCACGCCCGGCTTTACTTTATTTCTTTTTTTTTTTTTTTGTTTTTTTGTTTTTTTGTTTTTTTGAGACAGGGTTTCTCTGTGTAGCCTTGGCTGTCCTGGACTCTCTTTGTAGACCAGGCTGGCCTCGAACTCACAGCGATCTGCCTGCCTCTGCCTCCCGAGTGCTGGGATTAAAGGCGTGTGCCACCACGCCCGGCTTTACTTTATTTCTTTACTTGACATAGGGTCTCATGTACTCTGGAAGTAACATATGGGCGCAAGGGGCAGGACTTTTGCAAGATTAAGAGCTACATATCAAGACCCTGTCTTAAACAACACAAAAGCAGTGACTCCCAGAAGGAGGCTGCCATCTTCTTGTGTAGTGTTTTGAGACTGGGTTTCCCTGTGTATCGCTGGCTGTCCTAGAACTCAAAGATCTGTGTACCTCTGCCTCCAAGTGCTGAGATTCAAGGAGTGAGCCACCTAGCCTGGCAAGATTAAGATCTTAATTGCACCCCAGGGAAGAATTTATTTTTTGTTTAAAAAAAAAAATAGTGTGTGTGTGTGTGTGTGTGTGTGTGTGTGTGTGTGTGTGTGTGTGTGTTGCTGTACATACTGTGCATGCCTGGTGCCTGTGATAGCCAAAAGAGGGTAAGAGATCAGCCAGGTGCAGTGGTGCAAGCCTGTAATCCCAGCACTTGAGATGCAGAGGCAGGCAGATCTCTGTGAGTTCGAGGCTAGTCAGGTCTATAAAGTGAGGCCAGGACAGCAAGGGCTACACTGAGAAACCTTGTCTCAAAGAAAAAAAAAAAAAAAAAAGAGGGTAACAAATCTATAACTTACTGGATTTACAAGTATTTGTGAGTCTCTCCAGCAGGGCAGACATTTTCTTTTCTTTTCTTTTCTTTTTCTTCCCCTTTTTGACTGCCCTAAACGGTTTGTTGGGCATGAATTTTACAGACCTACTTGTATTAGCAGTAACGGTGGAGCTGGAAAGTGTTGTGCCTTCTCCAAGCCGCTCAGCAAGAGCCACCAATAGAGCGGTGGAACTTTGGCCCTTTCCAAGGCCACGGCTCTTGGGGCCAGCAGATGTTGGCCAAGCCCATCTCTGTGTTTGTAGACTGGCTTGGTGATCCACTGGGGGTCAGGATTTCTTCTGATAGCTTTATGGAATGGCTCAATGAGGATACCCTCAAAAAATTTATATGTGGCATCTTCACCAACCCAGTAAGAATCCAGGACTCTCAAAGCCCCGCAACGGCATCCAGCTCTCTCCTTAGCCTCAGACTGAAAGCTTCGTGCAAATTTTAGCTGTTTGACACCATGGTGGACCAGCTTGCCGTAAGTTGCACCCTTAGGAGCTGGGCGTTTGCAGCCACCACAGCAGACACAGTCCTGTAAATGACACATCCTTGCTTGACTTTGTATCCCAGCCTTCTCGGCTTATCAGGCCAAGTAGGGCGGGGAGCCCTGTGCAACTCGGAGAGCTGTGGGTATTGCCAGCAGCGGACCTCAGAAGAAAGCTTCCTCCTCCATAGCTCCTGAGCATATTTGTATGCACTCATCTTGGCTCACCTGATGGCTGCCACAGGAGGAAAGGAAGAAGCCACGATATTTCCTATTCTTCCTGTTTTTCTGTCTTTCTTTCATTTTTCTTTTTTTGGTTTTTCCAGACAGGGTTTCTCTGTGTAGCCTTGGCTGTCCGACTCTCTTTGTAGACCAGGCTGGCCTCGAACTCACGAAGATCCACCTGCCTCTGCCTCCCAGAATGCTGGGATTACAGGTGTGCTCCATTGTGCCCGGCTTTCTTCTTCTCCTCCTCCTTCTCTTCTTTCTCCTCCTCCTTCATCTTCTCTTCCTCTTCTTCTTCTCCTTCTTTTTTTTTTTTTTCCTTTTCTTTTGCTTTTTCAAAACAGGGTTGCTCTGTGTAATAGCCCTAGCTGCCCTGGACTCACTTTGTAGATCAGGTTGGCCTCGAACTCACAGAGAGGAGCCTGCCTTTGCCTCCTGAAGCAGGCTTATCTCTGAGTTCGAGGCCAGCCTGGTCTACAAAGCAAGTTCCAGGACGGCCAGGGATACACAGAGACACCCTGTCAAAACAACAACAACTAAATAAACAAACAAAAATCCGACCTCTTGGCCTTGAGATCACTTCCTGCTTTGTAGGAGGAGCAAGGGCTTATCTGAGAACATCCGAGTTTGCTCAAAGGAATAGCTTTTCTTCGCACTAACAGGAGGAGAAAGACTCGGTTCATCTCCATAGGGCAGGGTGGGAGTCCAGGTTAAAGAGCAAGTGTCTTGCAGTCCCGCCTCCACCAGTAGATTCCCCAGGCCCAACTTCTCAAGGCCTCCAGGATGGGGAGGGTGTCAGGAGCCTGACTGTGACCCCAAAGTTTTTTTTGTTTTGTTTTGGTTTTTGGTTTTTCGAGACAGGGTTTCTCTGTGTAGCCTTGGCTGTCCTGGACTCACTTTGTAGACCAGGCTGGCCTCGAACTCACAGTGATCCGCCTGCCTCTGCCTCCCGAGTGCTGGGATTAAAGGCGTGCGCCACCACGCCCGGCTTGACCCCAAAGTTTTGATGAAGGTCCAAAGCCTAGAGCGACGTATTGTCCTCCCCCCCTTTTGTTTTTTCTTTTTTCTTTCTTTCTTTTTAAAAAATTATGTGTTTATGTACTTATTTGTGTGTGTGTGTATGTATGTATATATGTATGTATGTATGTATGTATGTATGTGTATGTATGTATGTATGTATGTATGTATGTGTATGTGTGTGTATGTATGTATGTATGTGTGTATGTATGTATGTATGTATGTGTGTGTGTATGTATGTATATATGTATGTATGTATGTGTGTATGTATGTGTGTGTGTATGTATGTATGTGTGTGTGTGTGTGTGTGTGTGTGTGTGTGTATGTATGTATGTATGTATGTATGTATGTATGTATGTATGTATGTGTTGTTTTCGAGACAGGGTTTCTCTGTGTAGCCCTGGCCGTCCTAGAATTCGTTTTGTAGACCAGGCTGACCTCCAACTCAGAGATCCGCCTGCCTGTGCCTCCCAAGGGCTGGGATTAAAGGCGTGTGCTACCACTGCCCGGCACCCTTTTTTACATCTCCCTGCTCGGCCTAGCTCTAAGTGGACAAAAGGCGACCGTCAGGGAGGAGCGAACACAGAACAAACAGAACGTCCCACACCGCCCCCTCCGGCCGGCACCGCAAACACTACAAGGACCACACTGCCCCGCGGCGCCCAGCTGACGGGTCGCGCGAAGCCGCGCAAACGCAGTGCGAGCCAGTGGCCACCGGGTGCGGAACGACTACAAGCCCCAGCAGGAAGACCGACGGGAGCGCACGGGAAGAGTCGCCGGGGCCGGAACCGGGAGCCTCCGCGAGCAAGATGGCCGCTCCCGAGGCCGAGTCCTCCCGGCCGCCTGCGCCCCCCGCGGCGGCCGCGCGCTCCTAGCCGACAAGTCCACGCAGTCGGCCCGGGGAGAGAACTCCGGCGTTGCCCTGCTCTGAGCTGGAACCTCGGCGAGCTCTGCCGCAACAGGTGCGCCCCTGACCGGCCCATGCTTGCGGGCGCGGGGAGGCTCGGCCTCCCCCGGGGCGGCCACCTGTGCTGGTTGCTGTGCGCTTTCACCTTAAAGCTCTGGTAAGTGGATACTGGGGAGGGAAAAGGGCTGGCAGGTGAAACCGGTGGTCCCCGCCCTCAGGAACCGGGACTCTGACGCCCAAGATGGGTGTGGCCCGTGTTTTTTTGGGGAGGGGGGGAGCTCACCGAAGTTCTTAACTTTCTTTCCCCGTCTGCAGCAAAGCGGAAGCTCCACTTCTCGGGGAGAAGCTATCAGGTGGGTGATTGTCCGAGAATCCTATGCCGCTAGGCTTTTGGTTTTGTTTGTTTGTGTGTAGCCAGTGTCTCTTTAGTATATCGAGAACGCAGAAAAAGGAGGTGCCGTGTGGGATGAGGACAGACGCTGTGCTGGGAAGCTGGGTGGGTAGAGCCTTTGAGAGGAAGGATGGGTTTTGAATGGTCTTCGGCTGGCCATCTTTCTCGCTTTCAGTGAGCACTTCAATTTCACCATGTTGGATGGCAGAAGAATTTGTGGTGACTGAAGAGTGTACTCGGTGTTCTAACTTCCAGACTGTGAGTATTTAAGGTGTTTGTTTTTTAAATATACTGCGCTTCCTTTCTTTTTTAAGTGATTTATTTGCTTACTTGGTAGCATTGATGTTTTGCTTACACGTATGTCTGTGTGACGGTGGGGGTCTCCTGGAACTGTAATTACAAACTGTTGTGAGCTGCCATGTGTGTGCCGGGACATCTGTCCAGCTCCAGGGCATTTAAAACTTTTTTTTTTTTGGTTTTTTTTTTTTTTTGTTTGTTTGTTTTTCGAGACAGGGTTTCTCTGTGTAGCCTTGGCCATCCTGGACTCACTTTGTAGACCAGGCTGGCCTCGAACTCACAGCGATCTGCCTGCCTCTGCCTCCCCAGTGCTGGGATTAAAGGCGTGCCCCACCACGCCCGGCTCTTAAAACATTTTAAATTTATTTTTATTTTATGTGCATTGATGTTTTGCCTGCATGTACATCTCTGTGAAGGTGTCAGATCTTGGGGTTACAGACAGTTTTAGGCTGCCATGTGGTTGCTGGGAGTTAAAGCCAAGTCCTCTAGAAAAGCAGCCAGTGCTTTTAACCACTGAGCCATCTCTCCAGCCCGAACATTTGTTTTTGGATTTTTTTTCTTTTTGTTTTGTTTTTTTGAGACAAGATTTCTCTGTGTAGCCTTGTCTGTCTGGACTCACTTTATGCCACCACCACCCAGCTGGCACACACCTTTAATCCCAGCACTTGGGAGACAGAGACAAGCGGATCTCTGTGAGTTCAAGCCTGGTCTACAAAGAGAGTCCAGGAGAGCCAAGGCTCTATTACACAGAGAAACCCTGTCTTGGAGAAAATAAATAAACGCATGCGCTACCACCGCCCAGCTTTGTTTTTTGTTTTTCAAGACAAGATTTCTCTTGTAGTCTTGTAGTCCTGGCATTGTAGACCTGGCTGGCCTTGAACTCACAGAGATCTGCCTGCCTCTGCCTCCCAAGTGCTGAGATTAAAGGCGTGCGACACCATGCCTGGCGGCATTTTTTTTTTTAAAGTATGTTATTGCTATGTCTTTCTTCCCAGAGTTTTAAGATATGTTAAAATCTGAACTTAATGATATTTTATTTATTTTTGCTTGTTTTGTTTTATGTATATGGGTATTTGGCCTGCATGTATGTATACCGCGCGCGCGCGCGCGTGTGTGTGTGTGTGTGTGTGTGTGTGTGTGTGTGTACACCCTAAGAATCCAGAAAGGGTCATCAGATCTCCTGGGAGAAGAGTTAGAAAAGATTATGAGCCACCATATAGATGGCTGGGAATGGAACCCTTGTCTTCTGGAAGAGCAACCAGTGTTCTTAACCACTAAGCCATCTCTCCAGTCTTATTTGTTTTTGCTTTTGTTTTTGTTTTTGAGACAGTGTTTCATTATATAGCACTGTCTGCTCTGGAACTCACCAGGTAAACAAGGCTAGTCTTTTTTTGTTGTTTTCCCCCAATACAAGATTTCTTTGTGTGGCCTTGGCTGTCCTGGACTCACTCTGTAGACCAGTCTGGCCTCGAACTCTTAGAGATCCACCTGCCTCTGCCTCCCCCAGTACTGGGATTATAAGCATGGGCCACCACACCTGCCTTAACCAGGCTAGTCTTGAACATTATTTTGTGTGGGTCATGTGCCAGAGAAGTCAGAAGACAATTTAGGAAAATTCTTTCTCTCTCTCTCGTATGTTCTGAAACAGGGTTTCTCTGTGTGGACCTACCCTGTCCCAGAACTCACTCTGTAGACCAGGCTGGCCTCGAACTCAGGGATCCACCTGCCTTGACCTCCCAAGTATTGGGGTTAAAGGCGAGCGCCACCATGCCCAGCCAGTTGTTTCTCTCTTTACATAGATGCAATTGGTTAAGCCTGGCTACAAACATCATTACCCACAGAGGTATCTCAGCCGTCCTCAACTTGAACTTAAATTCCATCTGAAAATGCTCCTTTTCCATGTTAATGACAGTCCAGCTAATAACCACGCTCTTCGTTTCTGACAATGTAGACCCTGGATTTTCTCCTTATCTCCTAGGCTGTTGCCTTCCTGACCCTGCCAGCATCATCAACCACCTCCACCATCCCCATCAGGGCTTTTTAGTAGCTCCCTGCTGCTCCCCAGCACTGGCCCCTTGCCAAACAGCTGCTCCCCAGCACTGGCCCCTTGCTGAAGACTGGATCTTCTGTTTCCTGCTTACCTCTTCCTAGCATGCTTTTTTTTTTTTAAGATTTATTTACTTATGATTATGCATATAGTGCTGTGCCTGCATGCACACCCGCAGGCCAGAAGGGGGCGTCATATCACATTAAAGATGGTTGTGAGCCACCATGTGGTTGCTGGGAACTGAACTCAGGACTTCTGGAAGAATAGGCCGCACTCTTAACCACTGAGCCATCTCTCCAGCCCCCCCCCCCCCCAATATGCTTTTGCACCTTTGTTTTGGTAGAAAACCACTCCTGAGTGCGGTCCTACGGGGTACGTGGAGAAAGTCACCTGCAGCTCATCTAAAAGGAATGAATTAAGAAGGTAAGGGCACGCCGGGCGTGGTGGCGCACACCTATAATCCCAGCACTCGGGAGGCAGAGACAGGTGGATCGCTGTGAGTTCGAGGCCAGCCTGGTCTCCAAAGTGGGTCCAGGACAGCTAAGGCTACACAGAGAGACCCTGTCTTGGGGAAAAAAAAAAAAGGTAAGGGCACGCCTTTAATCCCAGCACTTGGGGAGGAAGAGGCAGATGGATCGCTGTGAGTTTGAGGCCAGCCTGGTCTACAAAGTGAGTCCAGTACAGCCAAGGCTACACAGAGAGACCCTGTCTCGAAAAACAAAACAAAAAACAAGACAAAACAAAACACCCAAAAACTGGTTAATGCTGCTCTGTTTATCTCTGCAGAGACTAAAGATACGACTAAGCTCAGTTTGCCTTATTTTTGGATAGTGTTTGGGTAGGCTGAAGTGGAAGACAGTAACTAAGAGAAACTGTCCTTTTCTCCCTCAGCTGCCGTTCAGCCCTGATGGAACAGCGCTTATTCTGGAAGTTTGAAGGCGCTGTGGTGGGTGTGGCTTTAGTCTTCGCTTGCCTCGTCATCACTCGTCAGCGGCAGCTGGATCGAAAGGCTCTTGAAAAAGTCCGGAAGCAGATTGAGTCCATTTAGCTGAGTCCTGCTGTGCTATGCTGGGTCTCACAGACTGTGCCTCAAGTGGAGAAGGTCCAATGAGCTAATTTGCACTCTTAAGCTTTGTGGTAGCAGCACCTTTCCCTGACTCCCTCTCCAGACCACTAAAGAGCACAATAAAAAGTAAAATAGTGCTGGGCATGGTGGCACACACTTGTAATCCCAGCACTTGAGAGGGTGAGGCAGGAGCCTTGGTAAGTTAGTAGGCAGGCTGTGCTAAACTACATACTAAGACTGTCTTAAAAAAAAAAATAAATAAGTAGGGGCTGGAGAGATGTCTCAGAGGTTAAGAGCACTGACTGCTCTTCTAGAAGTCCTGAGTTCAATTCCCAGCAACCACATGGTGGCTCACAACCATCTATAATATGATCTGAAAAAAATTAAAAAATTAAAAAAGAAACAAATAAAGGAATAAACTAGTTTCCTTGCCTAAAGTAATTCGTCTTGGTGGGGGCCGACTGGGTGTGGTGGCACATGCCTTAAATCCTAGTACTTGGGTGGGCAGAGAGAAGCAGATCTCTGTGAGTTCAAGGCCAGCCTGGTCTACAAAGTGAGTCTAGGACCACCAGGGGGTTGGTAAGTTGGCATAGTCGCCAAGGGCATCTGCTGCGCTTATAGAGGGTCTGGGTTTGGGTCCCAGCATCCAAATCAGGTGGCTTACAGTCACAAAGAATTCTAGTTTCAGGTGACCTGATGCCCTGTAGCCTCTAAGGACACCTACAGGCAAGTGGTGCACACAAACTTGATGTGCTTTGGTGCTAGTTAATAAAAGGCCATTGCCCCTGGGCAGGGAAGACGAGCTGGGCCTTGCTAAGGCTCCCAGGCTGGGGGAGACCAGTGGAAGACGGAGAAGAAAGAAGCCGACATGAGCTCAGTGGGGGAGAAGCACATGGCTGCTGTGGATGGAGCAAGTGTTTGGGATTATGGATGGGAGGTAGCTTGATAGAAATATTAGAACTAGACGCCATGGGATTGGGCCACGTATATTCTATACCTGCCCCACTATGGGAAGTAGTTTAGGGGATTGATATCTGCCCTGCCCCAGGTTAACTAAGGCTATCCTAAAATATATCAAGTGTCTGTGTCTTGATGGATTGCTAGCAGAAAATGTTGCCCCAATAACAAGTATAGGCCAAATAGTAAACATTGTTAGGCCCTACTGGTAAATCAGCAACACAAACTCATGCTTAAACAGACATACACATACAGAAAAATGAACAAATCTTTTGTTTTATTTTTCGAGACAGGGTCTCTCAGTGTAGCCTTGGCTGTCCTAGACTCGCATTGTAGACCAGGCTGGCCTCGAACTCACAGCGATCTGCCTGCCTCTGCCTCCCGAGTGCTGGGATTAAAGGCGTGCGGCACCAGATCACAGCTGCCAGCTCCAGGGATCCCTTGCCATCATGAGCACCCTCACACATGTGGTATGCGCTCACATAGACACACACATACATAAATAAAATGTTAGAAAGTGTTTTTGCTGTTAATGACCTGAGTTTGAGCATGGTAAGAGGAAAGGACCTAAAAGTTACCCTTTGAGCTCCACATGTGTAGTATACCACCTGTACATACATTAACACACAAATTATACTTATTAATACACATACTATACACAACAATGTTAAAACAATTTCTTTTTTCTTTTTTTTTCAGTTTTTCGAGACAGCGTTTCTTTATGTAGCCCTGGCCTTCTTGAACTCACCTTGTAGAACAGGCTGGCTTTAAACTCGGAGATTCACCTGCCTCTGCCTCCCAGAGTGCTAGGATTATAGGCGTGCACCACCATGCCTGGCAATAAAACAATTTCTAAGCTGTACGTGGCAGTACATGCTTGTAGTCGCAGCATTTGGTAGGACTCAGGAGTCTGAGGCCAGCTTAGGCTACATAGTGAGAAGTTGTCTGAAATAAAAAATTCTGGGACAGAATTTTAGATAGAAAGTTTATTTCCCAAGTTAAAACTTGTTTCCCCTTGATCTTATCCACAAAGAAGAAATAAAACCACAAATATCTGACAAGTTTTTGAGGCACCCTGCCTTATAAGTAAACCTGGCTTTAGGGGACAGAAATCTCCGGTGTCCTGAGTGACTCAGAACCTTAGGGCTACAGACTCCTCACTGGGAATTCCAGGTGAAACAGTGCTGGGAAAGCCTGTGCGGATTCCTGTGTGACCAAAAAGTGTTCGGCTTACATCTCATCTGCACGCACCAGTCCCCTGGTCTGCCCAACGGGTCTAGCCTTCACTCCCATCTTTAGCTGTGTCTCTGACGAGCCATTTGCAGTTGGGAGTTCAGGTGGCTCCGCCAGCTTGGACTTCAGCACTGGAATCTCCCGGCTTTCTGTCACGTCCTTCTGAGTCAAGATATTTCTGGAAATCACTGAAGAGAATGTGCTTGTCAGGGAGACTGGCCCAGAGCTCAACTAATGTGTTTTGTTTTGTTTTGTTTTTTCGAGACAGGGTTTCTCTCTGTAGGCTTGGCTGTCCTGAACTCGCTTTGTAGA
This sequence comes from Acomys russatus, assembly GCF_903995435.1. Lineage (NCBI taxonomy): Eukaryota > Metazoa > Chordata > Mammalia > Rodentia > Muridae > Acomys > Acomys russatus. The sequence continues at coordinate 63,061,464 of NC_067151.1, forward strand.
CTAGGCTGGCCTCGAACTCACAGAGATCCACCTGCCTCTGCCTCTCGAGTGCTGGGATTAAAGGCGTGCGCCACCAAGCCCGGCCTTCGCCTACTGTTAACCATTTTGGAGAATGGAGTTTTCTGGCTCATCACCCGCCATGCACTTGCCTCTTACCTCCATGAAGCTGGTAAGTCTCAGGCCTAGCTTCCGGTTGACCCTGAAAGGGGCTGAAGCTTGGCAGGATGATGAGAGCCAGCGAAAAAAGAAGAATCTGAAAAGGAGCAAGAGGGCATTTGGGCTCTGGGGACAACAGAGGATGACGGCAGCGTGAGTTGGGGGTAGGTAAGGTTATCATGGTTTGGAGGACAGGGCTGGCAGGATGGGTGTCAGGTGGAAGGACGGAGGATGGCAGGGGTGGGGGAGGGAAAGCACAGAGCATCGGGATGGTACCAGAACACAGGTGCTGGTCTGCGCAGCTCTGCTGGAGGTCTGAGCCGTGAGCTGCTGGAGCTGCTGGATCTGCGCTGCCAGGGAGCTAGGAGAGGAATTAAGAGTTAGCCCAAGAAGTGCTTGGCCATGGCTGCATCCTGCCCTCCCCTCTACCCAGACACTCACGTGTTCTGCCTCTCCAGCTCCTGGACCTTTCTCTGTAGTTCCTGATTCTGTGCAGAACAGGCAGCCACTCTAGGGAGTGCGGAGAAGCAGAGCAAGCTGGCCAGATGGTTCCTTAACATGCTTGCTTTGGTGAGGAATTCCGCCTGCCCCCTCTCCCCCACCCCCGTCCCCACTCCTCTGCATCCCGACACTGCCCGTAGGATGCCCCAACACACCTGCCCTCCAGCCCGTCTATGTATTCCTTTTTCCGTCGCCGGCTGTCCTGAGCTGACTGCTTGTTGCGGATTTTCCTCCGGACCTTCTTGAGTATTCTCTCCTCTGCCTGGAGGCCCAAGGTGTTTCCTGCCGGACCCTTTGCCTCCCACAACTCCCCTACTGTCACCTGGGAGCCAGGCTTTTTAGAGGTTGAGCTCCTGGGTTGGGATACCCTTTGCGGACAGTTGTTACCTTGGTGAGGGGCAGGTGAGAGGGCAGAGAAACCCCTTCTTGCCCCAGCAGATGCTTCTCTTCGTCTGTCAGGAAGAGACGTTGGCAGGACAGCTGGAAGGAGTGGCAGAGGATGAGCAGCATTGAAGTCCCCAGCCTCACACACCCCAGCTGCCCCTCTGCCCGCAGCGTGCTTTCAGGAGAGGGCTGTTTGCCCTGAGTCATAAAGTGAGGTCAGGGCAGACAGAGCATTCAGACAGGCGCCGTGACAAGCCAAAGGGTCTTCCTGAAGCCAAGGAGGGAGAGTGAAAATGTTGTCCTCACATAGAACCCTGACATTACCACCAAGCTGGAGGGCCCTGTTCTGGGACCTCAGGACAACTGGAAGAGAACTTGTATGAATTCACTATGCTGGCCTTTGTTAAATTTACTTGTATTAGGTAAACAATTTGGCCATTGTCCCAGCACTGGGGAGGCAGAGGCAGGCAGATCACTGAGTTTGCAGCCAGCCTGGTCTACAAAGCAAGTCCAGGACAGCCAAGGCTAACACAGAGAGACCCTGTCTCGGAAAATCCAAAGAACAAAAGAACCAACAACAATTTGGCCATTAACTTCCATTTGGTAAAACATGTGCACAGGAATATGGGACTCATGATCCCCAGGCTCTAAGCTCTGCCTATTGGGTCAAGCTGTCCACTCTCTGGCAAGTGCTCTCTCTCTCTCTCTCTCTCTCTCTCTCTCTCTCTCTCTCTCTCTCTCTCTCTCTCTCTGTGTGTGTGTCTGTCTGTCTCCCTTTCTTTCCATTGTTTTACGTGCATTGGTGCTTTGCCTGCGTGTATGTCTATGTGACAGTGTCTAATGCCCTGGAACTGGACCCATACACAGTTGGGAGCTGCCTCGTGGGAGCTGAGACTGGAACCTGGGTCCTCTGGAAGAGCAGCCAGTGAGCCATCTCTCCAGCCCTGAGCATGTGTGTGGTATGTGTGGTATGTGTGTGGTGTGTGTGTGTGTGTGTGTGTTGGGGGTGGGTGTGACCAGAGCCCAGTGGGGTAACATTTATCCTGCCCTATCACTCTCCACCTTATTTCTCTGTGACTGAGTTTCTCCCTAACCCTGGAGCTAGGCTGGCGATCCTGTTTCGATCCCTCAGAGCACGCGGGCTAAGGGATATGTGGCCTTTCATGTGGGTACTGGGGATCTGACCTCCCGGCTCAGGTCCTTGCCGCACACACCAGTGTTGTTTCCTACTGGCCCATATTTTCCTTTCTGATGGCCTTTGGCTCTTGGCTAGATCGTTTCCTTTCCTGATAGCCCCTCTTTTGCTCCAAGTGTTTTTATAGCGTGTTTCTTCCAATCTCTCTAAACCAAGATCTCTGAGAATGGAGCACAGAGGGCTTCATCTAAAAATAAAACAAGCACAAACCCTGTGCTGATATGCAAACCCCTAGCGCGGCTTCTGGTCCCAGTTTCAAGCCCAGTTTTAGAGGATGGCTAGGACTCGGCCCCTGCCTTTGGACACAGGGTATACATCCCAGGGTAGAGAGAGGCATGTGGCCTATGCTTGGCCTCTCTGGGTCCGTACAGCTGCCACCACCAGCGTTCCAGAGCTAACACCTGCTGCGGCTGCTTTGCTTTCACCCTGTCCTCATTAGGCAGGTGGATTCCCAGGTGCCCTGTCCCAGTTCCCTTTCCTGACCCCAGGCTGAGAGAACAGCTCACACTGAACGTAAATGCACACTAGGCCTAGGTTTCTCTAGAGCTGTGACCCTGCCTCTCTCATCCCACCTGCGACTAGGGGGAACCCTAACCACCCTGATCCCCAAGAGCTCTCTGCCTACCTGCCCCCCCCCCCCCACCCCCACTGCTTTCCTTCTCTGAGAATTGTTTCTTTCAAACCCTGTCTCGGAAAAAAAAATTTTGCTTGTTTCTCTCTGGCTTTCAAACCAGCCCCCACCCCAACCCTCTGACCAAAAGTGGGGCAAACCAATTCGTTATTAGTGTCTCCTCTCTTTTCCTTTTTCACCCCTGTTCATGTGAGGACATGTGTCCTGGGGAACACAAGTTCTGTCCGACGTCAAGACTCACCAGGGCTGCAGGAGATACTGGGGCAATGCTGCTGGCTCTAGGCAGGATATGTCTGTGAGCATTAGGGGGCAGTCCGCTGACTGGACAGGCATCAGGGACCATAAATGCAGGGCTCCACTGATCTGAAGACGATACAGGGATGGGGACAAAGGAATCAGAAGACCGTGATGGCAGCAGGCACTGGGCAGTGCTGCATTTTGGGGAGTCTCCTCCCCTTAACCTTGAGGCCGGGGCTGGGCCTGAAAGGGCCGTTGCCCACTCTCCAAAAAGTACACTGACCTATCTGTATGGAGATGAGTCCGAAGGTTGGCCCTGTTTCCTGCTGAGTGCTCTGCAGGGCCCCTGCCTCATAGACAACCTCATAGAGGGCAGGAGAACTGGGTGCCTGTTGGGTAGGGGAGCTAGGGTCTTCAGAGAAGCCCCTGTCACTAGTAGGAGATGTTTCTGAGCAATATACCATATTGGGATCAATGAAGAGGTTCAGGAAATCATCAGGCTCGCTCTTCTGAAGGCCCTATAGAAAGAGAGGGTAGGAGTGTCTGCGGAGAAGAATTCTGAAAGGCCTACCTGGCGTGAGACTTAGGTCCTTTCATGCTTCAACTTTGGTCCTTTTCCTTCTGGGACACAGAAAAGTTATGATTCAGGTCTACGTTGTGGGCTCTGTTATCAGACCTCGTCCCTTGTGGGGACTTAAGGCAGAGTTGTCTCAATCTCCCTGCCTCCCACTTCCATTGGACAAACTCAGCCACAGCCCCTCCCAGCCTTGCAGGCCCTGTTCTTGTAGCCTGGTCACCAGAACCTTGGATGGAGGACAGTTGAGTCCCAGCTCCAGGAAAGATCCTGTGGAGAAGATGTCCTCTGGAGGCTCCAGCAACTCAGGGCACGCGAGTTCCATGTTTCTGCAGGAAGGTGGGTAGGGTAGCTACAGAGGAAGGCCTTGCTTCTCCCGCACTCTGTCCTACTCCCATGGGGTAGCCCCTCGCAGGAGAACTCGCTTCAGGCCTTATCTTTTGGGTTCAGAAAAATAACCCACCTGGGTATTACCTGGATTTGGTTTTGTTTTCTTCGGAGAGCTTTCTTTGCCCTGCCAAACCAGCCTAGCCCGCCGAAGCCCCAAACACTACACCTTTTCTTTCTTCCAGGATCCTGTATCCTGGTCGTGCCCAGCCAAGCCCCGCCTATGCAGTCAATGGAGTTTGGGGGTGGGGGTGGGGATGGCGGGTTGGGTTGCACCTGGCTGGAGCATGCTCCTCAGAGTAGTATTAAGACGCTGCCGTATGCAAACTGAAATAAAACTATAGGTATCCACACCCTTTCTGTCAATTTGCTCAGTGCTGGTAGATCTTGCTGAGAGACTGCTGTCATCAAAGCCCTGAGATGGTAGTGACAGGCACAGAGAATACCTGACTGTTTCGAAGAAGCCACAATCTTTTTTTTTTTTTTTAAGATTTATTTATTATGTATACAGTATGCATCAGATCACATTATAGATGGTTGTGAGCCACCACGTGGCTGCTGGGAATTGAACTCAGGACCTCTGGAAGAGCAGTCAGTGCTCTTAACCGCTGAGCCATCTCTCCAGGCCCCGAAGCCACAATCTTTACAAGAGACCCATGTCAAGGTAAGGAACGAAGCCAAGATTTGAAGGCTCTCTCCTCCCGCTGGCGGCCCCCCAGCCCCCATTCTTCCACCCCTGAATCCTAATTGGATGTTGAAGACTTAGGGCAGGGCTTCTAGCCAATGGCTGGCGATGGCCCCGCCCTTGAAGTTGACAACAAAGGCCACCAGGAAGTAACTTGGCCAAGGTTTCAGGCCACAGCGAGAAGCCAATAGATACACTATAGGAAAGCTGAGCGCAAGCTTCGGGGCTAAGGACCGGAGCCACTGAGTTTGGCTTTGTTTACCTCGTGATTTTGAGGCCCCAAGTTCTTACTTACCCAGACAGGAAATAACCGCCCGCATGGACCAGGCCTCCACTCCCTGACAGCCAACTGTGCAATCGGAGCTATGTGCAGCACTCTGGGAGTGCCTGGTAAATCCACGCAGGAAAACTGCCACGCATTAACTGAACATTTGCTTTTGCTTTGAGGTCTTATTATTTCCATAAACTACTAGTTTGGGGTACAGTTTTTGTGTTGTGAAACGGGAGTGAGGAAGCCTCATTGCTCAGTGTAGTCTCCTGAGCAGCTGATATGGTATCTACTCCGGTGTCCTTGGAGCTGGAAAGCTGTTTCAGAGCTTGGTGTGGGAGTTCATGCCTGTAATCGCAGCGCTGTAGAGGCCTATGCAGGAATGTGCCTGAGGCAAGGCCGTCTGGGCTATATAAAATCCTGTCTCACAAGCAAAAACAGAGCTGGGCGTGGTGACACATGGTTTTAATCCCAGCACTCAGGAGACAGAGGCAGGCGGATCGCTGTGACTTCAAGGCCAGCCTGGTCTACAAACTGAGTCCAGGACAGCCAGGGCTACACAGAGAAACCCTGTCTGGAAAAACAACAACGACAACAGCAACAACAACAACAAACCAAACAGTAACAAAATGCAAGAAAGAACAGTATATATGTCTAGTGATATGTACAATAAATTCTACTTTTTGTTTTGTTTTGTTTTTCGAAACAGGGTCTCTCTGTGTAGCCTTGGTTGTCCTGAACTCACTTTATAGACGAGGCTGGCCTCGAACTCACAGAGATCCGCCTGCCTCTGCCTCCCCTACGCCTGGCTAGTTCTGTTTTTCTTACCTCACACTTAAGCTGACCTCTTGCCAACAGGAAGTCTCAGATGGTGGAGCAGCATTAAAGGCGAATTGGAGGGTCTGATGAAGCCTGGGCTTTACTTTCAAACTATTTGTTTCTTTAAGTTTTATAGGGGAGCCACCAGTGTGTATACAGTCCATAGTTTGTTACAGAACTGAGTTAGCAGATGTATCCCTGCCCTCCTGTCTGCAGCTGTGATTGAGCTGTTGGCTCAGCCAGGTTACCTTGTTACACCTGTTTCAACTCATGAACACTTTGTGAGATCTTTATAACTTTCTTCTCTCTCTTTTATGACAAATTGTGAGATTTTATTTGTGGTTGCTTGAGACAACCTTGTCTTTCTTTCTTTCTTTGCTTTGGTTTTTCCATATAGGGTTTCTCTATGTAGCCTTGGTTGTCCTGGACTCTATTTGAATACCAGGCTGGCCACACACAGAGATCTGCCTGCCTATGCCTCCCTGAGTGCTGGGATTATAGGCGTGGACTACCACACCTGGCTCCTGGCTTCTTTCTTTGTTCATTTGTTTTATCTGCAGAAGAGGGCATCAGATCATATTATAGATGATTGTGAGCCACCATGTGGTTGCTGGGAATTGAACTCAGGACCTCTGGAAGAGCAGACAGTGTCCTTAACCTCTGAGCCATCTCTCCAGCCTGAGAGGAGGTCTTATTTTGGAAATTTTCCTGTTGCAGCCTCCCTAGTGCTGGAATGTAAGGAATCTTTTTGAACAAGTTGTTTTCATCAACATCTGTCATGTGACGTAAGACAGCTCTAAGGGTGATAGGGCAGACCATCTTTTGCCAGTTTGAATGATAAGGAATCAGATGGTCATGACTAACAAAAAGTAATTCAAAAGTTCAGGGTTTGTTCTGCCTTGGTCTAGCGTCTGATGAGGTACAGAGGTCAGGGCAAACAGTGAAACAGTGCTAACATAAGCATGAGAAAAACTTGGGAGGTGCGTCCAGAATTCAAAGCGGGGATCTCTGAGGTGGAGACCAGCGTGGTCTACAGAGTGAGTTCCAGGACAGCCAAGGCTGCACAGAGAAACCCTATATTGAAAAACCAAAAAAGAAAAAGAAAATAAAGGAAGAAGGAAGAAAGGGTGGTTAACTGCCCTTGAAGGGGCTTCCCGCCAGGAGCAGAGATGACTGAGTGGGAAATGGAACCAGCTTCCCACATGCCAGGACTGGAAGGAAGTTCCGCCTCCATCTCACTAACAGCCCTCCTTTTCCTGATGGATCAAGTTTTATAGAAGGAAAAAGAACTTCCTTAGTCCCTGTTGCAGGATATTTGATCCCATTGTGAACACAGAGATTCTCAACAAGGCATGGTGGCGCACACCTTTAATCCCAGCACTCAGAGAGGCAGAGGCAGGGGGATCCCAGGAGTTGGAGGCCAGCTTGGTCTACAAGGTGATTCCAGGACAGCCAGCCACTTGATAGTGTGATGAGCCACAACTTTAATCCTAGCACTTGGGAGGCAAAGGCTGTCAGATTTCTGAGTTTGAAGCCACCTTGGTCTACAGAATGAGTTTCAGGATAGCCAGGGATACACAGAGAAACCCTCTCTCAAACTCCCACCCCAAAACAAACCAAAAACAAACAAACCAAAAAAAATTAAAAAAAAAAAAAAAAAAACACAACCAAAAATAATATATGTAAGACCAGACAAACTCCATTTTTGTGTTAAACCTAGGCAAGGCCTGAACCCAGATTCCAGAAAACCCACAAACTAGTTTAAACAGAAAAATATTCCCCAGCAGCACAGTCAGCTCACCTTGGGAAAGTCCAAATACACTCTCTGTTGGTCAAGTTTTCTACCAAGAGAAAATCATGGTAGAGCGTCCAGCACAGGAAAATGAAGTATGCAACTCCGAAATTTGATCCCACCATTTCTTTACCTATTCTGAGAGGACAGGAGCCTGTTTAGAAACCAAATGAGCCACAGGTAGTCTAGGAAGGATCATTTTATTTTATTATGGTATTTTTCCGAGGCAGGGTTTCTCTGTGTAACCTTGGCTGTAAGTTTTGTTTTTTGCTTGTTTTTTTTTCAAGACAGAGTTTCTCTGTGTAGCCTTGACTATCCTGGACTCCCTTCGTAGACCAGGCTGGCCTCGAACTCACAGCGATCCACCTGCCTCTGCCTCCCGAGTGCTGGGATTAAAGGCGTGCACCACTACACTACGCCCGGCCTTTTTTTTTTTTTTTTTTTTTTTAAGAAAGGATCACTTTTTAAGTCACTCCTTTCATTCTTTCCCAATTATGGGTCACCATCGTTTTTTCCGAGACAGGGTTTCTCTGTGTAGCTTTGGCTGTCTTGGAACTCATTCTGTAGACCAGGCTGGCATCGATCCATCTGCCTCTGCCTCCCGAGTGTTGGGATTAAAGGCGTGCGCCACCACCTCCAGGCTCATCTCCTTTGTGTGGGGGGGGGGGGGGCGGGGGGGCCTGGCTAGGCAATCCAGGCAAGGAAATTTGTCCCAAAAAGGCAATGCTTTCCCTTTGGCCCAGTTACGCACTAATAGAGCCAGAGCTGTAAGAGGCTGTGGCCTGGTGAGACCGATGTCCTGAGAGATGTGGTGAGAAATACTTTGGGAGTAAAGACAGGGAACAGGCCTTGCTCTCAGAGTGCCTAGCTTCCACTTCCACCGAAGACTTTCTGACCGGCCGGGTCAGTAGTTAGAGCGGGGCCCACCGCCCTTCCCGCTCGTCCCCTCCCCGCTCTGGCTGGGTCTCAGCGCTCCGCCTGCCCACCTCTCCGGTTCCCAGATTCTAATTGCTCGTCACGCACGTCACTCCGGCCTAGGCTCCTCCCCCCGGGCGCAGCCATTGGCTGCCCCGTGAGTGTCGGCGGAGGCGGGGGGCGGGTAGGGAGGGGGGAAGAGGGGGAGAGGGGTGGGGAGGGGGCGGGAATTCCCGACGCCAGGCCGGAACCGAGCGGCTGCGATGGAGTGAGACCCTCGGGAGGTGAGTGCGGCCTCGCTGGGCGCAGGGTCACAGGCAGCTTCTGAGGCCTCCCAGGGTAGGAGCTGAGGTCTCCGCTTTAGCCTTCTTCATCTGCTTCCTGCGACGCTGGCGACCTCCGACCTCGCCTCCGAGACTTCTAGACGCCGCCCTCAGTGCGGGCTGAGCCAGCCCCAAGCCCCTCTCCTTTGGCTTCTGCCGTGACTACCTGTTAGTTCCGGAGGTGGGGGGTTGGGGGGGGGTAGGGATGGCCCTGGGGAGTGGGCACAGTGAGTGAGTCGTCTAGCACCCAAGTTCCGCCCCGTTTCCGATCGTCCTGAGAAGCCACCCAGGACTTCTCCACAGCTCCAGCCTGGCTTTGCTACATGTACTTTAGTGGAACTATGTATTGAGAGAGTGGTCTCCCCTCACTCCGGGCACCCCAGCCCCAGCTCTAGCTCCGGGTCCTTTCCTGGAGTCTGTCCGTCCCTAGTTTCCAGCGGACTCCAGTGTCATGACATAATCTACATTGGCCTTCCCGTGCCTCAGTTTCCACCTCGATGGCTCGCTGAACTTGGGAAGGATGAATTCGAAGGAGGAAACGCAGCCCTTGGTGTGGGAGTGGATGAGTCACTTCAGCTGGGCAAGGCCAAAGAGTGGCTGGGCTGAGGGAAGTGCATTCTGCCGACCAGCCTTCCCTCTTCCTTGACCCCCACCCCCCCACTCCCTCCTTTCCTGTGTGACCGTTCCCACCCATGCTAGTCTTCTCTTTGTAGGTCGGAGAGCCACTGACTTAATCACCATGGTGCCCTGGGGGGAGCCAGAGCTCCTGGTGTGGCGCCCAGAAGCGGTAGCTTCGGAGCCCTCGGTGCCGGCGGTGTTGGAGGTGAAGCTGGGGGCCCTGGTGCTGCTGCTCCTGCTGACGCTGCTCTGCAGCCTGGTGCCTATCTGTGTGCTGCGAAGGCCAGGCACTAACCACGAAGCCTCGGGTGAGTCTCTGCTGCTCTTGGTGGCTGGGAGACTTGACTAAGGAAGGGCAAGGCAGGAGCGGCCAATGCTTCCCGCCCGGAGTAGTGGGACTTTGCAGGGATCTCATTTGCTTATAACCCCCTTTGTGCTCCACTCTTGCTCAGCCTCCAGCCAGAAAGCCCTGAGCCTAGTAAGCTGCTTTGCGGGAGGAGTCTTTTTGGCGACTTGTCTTCTGGACCTGCTGCCTGACTACCTGGCTGCCATAGATGAGGCCTTGGAGGCCTTGCATGTGACGGTGAGCACTGACCTCAACATGTGACCCAGAGGAAAGTGCTGGAATATCTAATGGCAAACACGTGTTGGTTGTAGCGGTGGCACAAACACGGTTATAGCGGTGGCACACATCTTCAATCCCAGGATCTCTGTGGGTTGGAAGACAGCCTGGGCTACAGAGTGAGTTCAAGGATAGCTAAGGGCTACGTAATGAAACCCTGTCTTGAAAAACCCCCCAACAGCCGGGCGTGGTGGTGGCACACGCCTTTAATCCCAGCACTCGGGAGGCAGAGGCAGGCGGATCGCTGTGAGTTCGAGGCCAGCCTGGTCTACAAAGGGAGACCACGACAGCCAAATGCTACACAGAGAAACCCTGTCTCAAAACCCCCCTCCAAAAAGAACCCCCCCAACAAAATGCTCTTTCAGGATCACCCCATGATTGTGGAATGTCTTAGTATGTGAGCCTGTGCGTTGTAGAACCCGACAGCAGGGCATGTTTGTGTGCATTTCCCCCGATACTGGACCCTGTGTGTCCTCAGTGCTCGCTGAGGTAGTGGGACAGACCTTATCAGGTGTGTGTGCTACTCTGGGTTTTGCAGTTGCAGTTACCAGGAAGTTAACACTGCCCCAAGAATCACATTTCATCTTTCATCCCTTCTTCCTCCTCTCTCTCCCTTTTCACTTTCACCTTTTCCTTCTTTCCTTTTTTGAGACAGGTTCTCACTGTGTAGCCCTGGCCAGGCCTGGTGCTTGTTACACGTAGACCTGCCTCAAATTTGCAGCGCTCTTCTTGCCTCCTGCCTCTCAGATGCTACCTCACTTAGCATTCTATTTCTTTCCTTCATGTTTTATTTTTATTTGCATATCTTATACATAGCAGTGGGTTTTTTTGTTTGTTTGTTTGGTTTTTGGTTTTTTGAGACAGGGTCTCTGTGTAGCCTTGGCTGTCCTGGACTCACTTTGTAGATCAGGCTGGCCTCAAACTCACAGCGATCCACCAGCCTCTGCCTCCCGAGTGCTGGGATTAAAGGCGTGTGCCACCACGCCCGGCCCCATAGCAGTAGTTTTATGATTACATTTTCATGCATCAAGTGTCTTGACTATATTCACTCCTGTTAAGGCTTGTCTCCTCCCGCTGATCATCCTCTCTTACTTTCATGTTATGCATGTGTGCATGTACATGCGCGCAAGTGTGAGAGAGACCTTTACTCCATGAGTTCAGTCAGGGTCACTAACATGACAGCTATGTAATCCGGACTGCTCCCAAGTTCTTGGTCCTCCTGTGTCCGCTTCCTGGATTACAGGTTTTCACCTGTGTGTCAGTCTTATCATCCGTTAAGGGGCTAGAGACAGGTCACTGTAGACCTAGGAGGGTAGGAAGCAGTTTCCAGGGGCCTGGTGCCGTCAAGTCAGTAGGATGCAGGGAGTGGTGCAGTCCCAGTGCTGGTGAGGCTGAGGCAGGATGATCACAAGGAGTTTGAGGCCAGCTTGGACCACATAGTATTTTTCAGGTCAGTCTGGGCTTTGGAGTAAGACCTGTCTCAACCCCCTGCCTGCCTTCCAGACAAAAAGATCCCAAAAAACACAGTATAAGAAAACCTGAGACAGCGGGGTTCAGCAAAGTCCATCTCAAGCGTTTCTCACCCCCGCTTCTTGCCACCTGACTGAGGGAGTGTGGTAATGGGTGCTGACCCTCTGTGTACCTGTGACTGAGAGACCTGTCTGTGTCTCCATGTGACTGTGAATATCCCTGTGGCATGTAGCTTTCCATGTGAACAGGGAATGGCTTTGTTTGGTTTTTCAAGACAGGGTTTCTCTGTGTAGCCTTGGCTGTCCTAGACTCACTTTGTAGACCAGGCTGGCCTCGAACTCACAGAGATCAGCCTGCCTCTGCCTCCCGAGTGCTGGGATTAAAAGTGTGCCACCAGGCCCAACAGGGAACAGCTTTGTATGTGGGAAGGTTGGCCCAGATGTGATTCTTTGGTTGTATGCTTACATGTAACACTGCATGTACGCTCGTGACTCTCAACCAGGGAGTGTGTTTCGCCCCTTAGGAACCACTGACTTGGTAGTGTGTGGCGACATGTTTGGTCTCACAGCTTGGTGGTGGCGGTGGTGATACTGTGCTTGCTAGTGACACCTGGTGGGTGGGAGTCAGGGACTGCTTACAGTGTGTATGATAGTGAGACAGAGTTATGTATCCCAAAATCTTGCTAGTGCCAAAACTGGTCTGCATGTGACACTGCTGTGATACCATGTCTGTTCCGCTATGTGTTGCTCTGTGTCTGTGCCACCAACAGGGGATGACCAACAGGCATGTGTGAGACTTCAGATGTGTATAATTGGGCCTCTGCCAGGCTTTGCATCCGGTTCCTTCCCGTTCTGGTTGTTTCCTGAACTCCTGTTGTCTCCCCCTGTTCGCAGCTTCAGTTCCCCCTGGAGGAGTTCATCCTGGCCATGGGTTTCTTCCTGGTGTTGGTGATGGAGCAGATCACACTGGCGTACAAGGAGCAGTCCAGCCCACCACATCCGGAAGAGACGAGGGCTCTGCTGGGAACAGTGAACGGGGGGCCTCAACGTTGGCGTGATGGGCCAGAGGTCCCCCAGGCCAGCGGAACTCCGGCTGCTCCCTCGGCGCTGCGTGCCTGTGTGCTGGTGTTCTCCTTAGCCTTGCACTCGGTGTTCGAGGGCCTGGCTGTAGGGTTTGCAGCGGGACAGGGCTCGGGCAATGGAGCTGTGCCTGGCTTTGCTGCTGCACAAGGGTATCCTGGCAGTCAGCCTGTCCCTGCGGCTGCTACAGAGCCACCTACGGGTGCAGGTGGTGGCCGGCTGCGGGATCCTCTTCTCTTGTATGACACCTCTGGGCATCGGGCTGGGTGCCGCTCTGGCAGAGTCTGCTGGGCCTCTGCACCAGCTGGCCCAGTCTGTGCTGGAGGGAATGGCAGCTGGCACCTTCCTCTATATCACCTTCCTGGAAATCCTACCCCAGGAGCTAGCCACCTCTGAGCAGAGGATCCTCAAGGTCATTCTGCTCCTAGCAGGCTTTGCCCTGCTCACTGGCCTGCTCTTTGTCCAGATCTGAGGTGCTTCCAGACAAAAGGCAAGGGGGTGCTGGGTGTCAGGTGCCCCTGTCCTCCCTGCCCTCTGCTTGGGACAAATAGGAAGAAATGGAGAAAGGAAGTAGTGAGAACCAGAAAGTTCTCTGGGACATAGGGAAGTAGGCAGAGAAGAGGCTAGCCCAGGCCCAGAGAACAGGAGATAGCCAAGTCACTTGGGACATTAAGAAGGAGACAGTTGAGCCGGGTATGGTGGCGCATGCCTATAATCCTAGTACTCGGGAGGCAGAGGCAGTGGCAGGCAGATATCTGAGTTCAAGGCCAGCCTGGTCTGCAAAGTAGTTCCAGGACAACCAAGGCTACACAGAGAAACCCTGTCTTAAGAAACAGAGATCAGAAAAAAAAAAAAAAAAAAAAAAAAGAAACAGAGATCAGGCATTACATCTAGAGAAAGCTGACATCCGGCCGCTTCGGGATAAAGATACAGAGAGGATGTAAGTCCAAGTCAGCAGCCTGTTCTATCTCATTTCTCCTCTCAGCTAATTGAAGTTGTTCCTCCTACTTTCTTTTCTTTTTTGAGACAGGGTTTCTCTTATAGTCCTGGCTTTCCTGGACTCGCTTTGTAGACCAGGCTGGCCTCGAACTCACGCAGAACTGCCTGCCTCTGCCTCCCGCGTGCTGGGATTGTCCTACTTTCTTGCATCCTACTTGTCTTTCTCCTACCAAGGGACCAGGACCAAGTGGCCTCTCTTCACCAGTTTTCATAATTTATCTGGCCTCTCCTGGCCTCTCTCTCTTTTATTTTGTTTTTTTTTTTTGTTTTGTTTTGTTTTGTTTTGTTTTGTTTTGTTTCTCTGTGTAGTCTTGGCTGTCCTGGAACTCCGTAAACTAAGCTGGCCCTTGAATTTAAAGAGATCTGCCTGCCTCTGCTTCCTGACTGCTGGGATTAAACACACGCACTGCTACAACCAGCTGTTCACTCTTCTCTGTGTAGTCCTGCCTCTTCTGGAACTTGTTCTGTAGACCAGGCTGTCCTTGAACTCAGATCTGCCTGCCTCTGCTTCCTGAGTGCTGGGCTGAAATGGGTGCTGTGCCATCACTGCCTAGCTCCCTCCTCTATTTTTAAAGTGCCAAACACCCACTCGCCTCCTTTAGGTTTGGTTGTTTTTGTTTTGATTTGAGACAAGGTTTCTCTGTGTAGCTCTGATTGTCCAGAGATCTGGCTGCCTCTGTCTCCTAAGCAGTGAGATTAAAGGTGTGTGACACCACCCATGGCTGACCTGCCTCTCTTCTGAAAGCACAGTAATGGGGTGGGTACTGGGACCTGCCCAGCGTCTCAGTGGAGGAGACCTACTTGTTCCTTATTTGAGCTCCACAATTTGCAGTGGGAAAAATGTTTGTTGAGCTGTCTGGAGTGAGCAAAACGTAGGTACTGACACCGACCATTCAGAAGGTGGACATGGTGCGCATTCCTAGATGATAAATGTTGATCTGCCAACACTTTTTATATATGAGGATGTAGGGGGAGACAGACTCCTCCCCATGATTATTTTTGGGGAGGGAGGACTGTGTATACTTAGGGCTGTACTCTGTAGAATCTATTTTACTAACTGACCTGGTTTGGGACATGTTACCCAAATAAAAGATGTTTCTATACACCTCTACGATGTCTGATTCATTTTGCCTGGGGCGGAAGGGAGGGGGCTACGGGGGGGTGGGGGGATGCATGTAGTGGCCAGTCTGAGAGGACCTGAATCCCTATTCCCTATATGGGGGTGTGTGTGTAGCGGGGTGGGAGGTGGTGTATGTGTGTGTTGAATCCCAGATTCGTACACCTGTCTTTACTCGCCCCCTTTTGTCCTATTTCCTGAAGACGACCAACTTTTCCTTTTGTCTCTTTCTTCTTCCCTTTCTGTCTCCACCCCTTCCCTTTTCTGTCGTTTTCTCTGTCTTCCTTGCGAATCCCTCACCCCTTTCCGTTCGTAGGCTCGAGACTGTTGTAGAACTACCTTTCCCGGCTTGCCGTGGGACGGGAGTAGGTAAGGGGTGGTGCGAATGCTGGCCTCCGGGGGTTGGGGGGGGGAAATCGACAGGACTGCTGGGAAGTGGAGTCCGCTTCCTGCCCTCGCTGTGCGGCTGCGGGCGTAGAGGAGGCCCGTAAACAAACTACAAGTCCCGGCAGGCGGTGCGTTGCAGGCCGAAGCTAGGGCCGAGCCGCCGGGCTCGCGGAGGCGGCGGCGGCGGCGGCGGCGGTGGCTGCTAAGGCTGGAGGAGCCGGACCGGGCCCGCGGCGGAGGCCGTGGCTGGAACTGGGAAGGTGGAGGGGAGGGACACGGGGGTAAGATGGCGACGTCAGGGGCGAACGGGCCGGGCTCTTCCACAACCTCAGCGTCCAATCCACGCAAGTTTAGTGAGAAGATCGCGCTGCAGAAGCAGCGTCAGGCCGAGGAGACGGCGGCCTTCGAGGAGGTGATGATGGACATCGGCTCCACACGGGTAAGGGGCCGTGCCGGGTGCCCTAGCATTGAGGAGCGGTCGCGGAGTGGAGAGGCGGGGCGGGGGCGGGAGCCACAGGGCAGGAGGCGGAACGCGGCTCGGGCAGCGGGCGCCGCCGTCTGGGTGGCACTGGTTGAAGGCCGGAGGGTCAGACGAATTGTGCCGGGCAAACGGAGAACACCGGAGAGGTTGGGGTAGAATAGGAAAGACTGGGTTCCAGTTATTTATGTGTGAGGCAGGAGTCGCGGGAGAGGGAGATGGGCCACCGAAGTCCATCGCCCGGGGAATGGTCCTTGTCCATCTCTGGCTGAGTCCTTTCAGGGACTCAACTGAAGCATCCTCAATCTTGGATTGTGAGTTGGGAGCATAGTCTGCTTGTCCCTAATTTGACCCTCTCTGAGCTTGTGATCGCCAGCCTAGTGCCTGTGCTCTATTGGGACACTAACGGCGACTAGGTTTCCAAGAGGAAAGGGCCCCACGAGTGGTTTGATCGAGCTGTGGGTATATTGGGACAGGAAGTCCCCTCCTGTGTCCCGTCCCTTTGCTTCCTTTTTCAAATATTTTGTGTGGTTTCCTGACTTGAGTCAAGGTGAGGACCATTGCTCACAGAATAGTTCTTGGTGTTTGGCTTTGGCCTCCTGGGAGGAAAGGTAGAGCTTTGAATCGCCAAACTGGGTAAAGGATCACTTATCCTTTCACCGATGATGTGCTGAACTTTCTAGGAGGTGGTGCTACCTATGGGTCAGTTTCTTCTGGAGGGCTTTCTAGAGTCCTCTGTGTGTGGGAAATAGTCAGGGAAACAGGAAGTTCCACGAAGAATTTTCAGGCCTCTGCCAAGTCAGTTTTGGAAGCACCCCCCCCCCCCCGCACCCCTTGGTTTCTTGTTTCCCAGGCAGGGCTGGATGTGAGAGGGTTGGGGTGAAGGGACAAGAGTTTGCAGGTAAGCAGCCCCAATTCAGAAACATGGTTATTTTTAAAACAGCAGGTGAGGATATTGCTGTGATCTCTCTTGGTGAAGGGCTGGAAGCAGTCTAAAGGGAGATGGTGAAACATCAATTCTGTATTTCAAGGCTCTTTGGTTCTATGTATGACTAACTGATTGTATTTTTGTGTGTATCTCCCTTGACTCTTTGAGTAGCGTGCGCACGCGTGCGTGCACGCCCTCTGATTTTCTATAGACCACATGTTCTAGTTTGAGGGATTTCAAAAAAGATAAGTGGGGAGGCAAACCTGGTGTGTGTGTGTGTGTGTGAGAGAGAGAGAGAGAGAGAGAGAGAGAGAGAGAGAAAGAGAAAGAGAGAGAGAGAGAGCGCACACTTGTATAACCTATTCTACCCGCCATGAGGATTATGAGCTGTTGACTGCTCCCTTTAAGAGCTTTTGGTCATGGTGGGAGTCAGAAACAAAAAGATGGGAGAGAGACTTATTTCCTCTGGACCAGAGCTTGTGTGGTGTGTGCAGACAAAAGTTGTGAGGAACGAAAGTCTGGGACTTCTATCTTTTTGGTGCTTTGGTTATCAAAAGGCCTTTCTACCTACTTTTCCTTTGCTGAATAACATCTCTGCTACACGGCAAAGTATAGTGTACGTACATGGTCAGAGCCTGGAGGAACAAGGCTCTTGAGCTTGGAGCGAAAGGCTTAGTTTGTTACCTGGCTACCTGGAAGGGTGTGCTGGAGGCAGATACAGCCATGGCGGCATATACCACTGAGGACTTGGAGGTTCCATCCACTAAGCCTATGGAATCACTGAGCTGATCTGGAACAGAAAACAAGTTCTGGTTAGTTCTGCGCTAATGTGTTTTTTTTTTTTTTTTTTTTTTTTTTTTTTTTTGGTTTTTCGAGACAGGGTTTCTCTGTGTAGCCTTGGCCATCCCGGACTCACTTTGTAGACCAGGCTGGCCTCGGACTCACAGTGATCCACCTGCCTCTGCCTCCCGAGTGCTGGGATTAAAGGCGTGCACCACCACGCCCGGCTACTAATGTGATTCTTGAAGCTTTCAGAATTTACCTTCCTTGATTACTCTCCTCTCCGTGCCCTTATCCCAGCTCTATTTATTTGGCAATGGGCAGTATCTGGGCCCTGGAAGTAGTCACTTATCTCTCACAGAGGGACATGAGATATTTAGAGAGACTAAAACTGTGGCCAACTGAGGGTTATTTTGTCTCACTTCCTTAGCAGACACCTCCACAAACTGGCAGGAGATGGCCCTGCCCAAGCTGGAATAGGCCACTGTGCCCTCTGCCTCCTTTGCCAGTTCAGGCATCTTAGCATCCAGGGGAAGAGTACTTGTTTTGGGTACCTCTCTGTTAGCAGAAGAGTCATCACTTTTTGGGTTTTATTGTCTGGGATGTGCAGACTCTGCGCAGACCTGTTCTACAGCTGGAAAAGAAGCAGATCCCAGAAACGCACACTCTTCCAAGTGTGAGGGAAGGAAACTGGCCATAGTGGGTCTTTGGCACCAGCTCCTGCCTTCCTCTCATCTTCTAATTAGTCTTGGACCCATCTGGAAATGACGGCAGAGGCCGCTGTCCTGTGACTTGCCTCACTGGGGATACCAGGAGACAGGCAGGCCATGCACAGCATCAGGCCCTGCCTAGCAGGGTTTTCCAGGCAATAGGGCGCTCGTTGGTTAGGAAGCTGCAGAAGGCCTGGGGTGGGCTGTTTGTACCAGGTCTTGTTGGCCTTTCTCCATCTCTGCATTTGTACTGGCAGTAATATATTCTGGTGACAGAAATGACAAAGATGGCCAAAGGGAACAGTGCTCAGGACCTTCCCTGACATATGCGTTTGTCTCTTTTATCTCAGTTACAGGCCCAAAAACTGCGGCTGGCTTATACAAGGAGCTCCCATTATGGTGGTTCTCTGCCCAATGTTAACCAGATTGGCTGTGGCCTGGCTGAGTTCCAGGTGAGTGGACACCAGCCAAGGAGGAGAGTAGGCTCTCGGGCTGCTTCCCTGCTGATTCACCTGTCCTTTCTGGCAGAGCCCCCTCCATTCACCTTTGGATTCATCTCGAAGCACTCGGCACCATGGGTTGGTGGAACGGGTACAGCGAGACCCCCGCAGAATGGTGTCCCCACTCCGCCGGTACCCCCGCCACATATCCTTCCCCAGTGACTTAAGGGCAAAGGAGCGCTGGGAAGGGGCGCTCTGGAGACTCACGGTGGGAGGAGCGTTCAACGTCATGCGCTTGGTTTCCTCCTTCTCCAGTTCTTCGCCCAGTCTTCTTGAAGAGTGAGCACAACCTGTGTGTCAGCACAAGTTGTTGTGATAAACGCTTGGTGTTCCTTACTTAGTGTTGGTCCTGGCTGGCCTGACTCTGTCGCTTTACTGTAAAGCAGGGCTCCCTGTCACCCAGGACGGAGATTCTGCCCCTTCTCCCACCCTCTTGTGAACTTCATTCCTGGAGACCTAGTCTACCATATTCGTCCCCCTGGCCCTACCCAGGGGTCTGCTTAGATTGTTCCAGCTCTGCTAAGCTTGGTCTCATCTCTTTATTTATTTTTATTACGTGTGTATTTATTATTTTTTGGCTACATAGAGGCTGCCTGTATAGCTCTGGTTGTCCTGGAGCTTGCTGTGTGGACCAGGCTGGCCTAGTAGATAGCCTCCTGCCTTTGCTTCCTCGGTGCTGAGATTACAGGCGAGTGCCAGTCCTGGTTTCTTTTTTGTTTGCTTGCTTGTGTTTGTTTTTGTTTTGAGATGGCTTCATTCTGTCGTTTGGGCTTTTCTGGAACTTGGTAGGAAAATCAGGTAGGGTTGGAACTTGTAGTGCTCTCCTTGGCACTGCCTCCTACGCACTGGGATGACAGGGTGGACTACCATGCCTATTTTTGTTCCAGTTTGTTGTTTATTTGCTTATTTTTGTCGTGCTAGTTCCTTAACAAGTTAGGCGGCCTTCTTTACTTCCTTCTTGTGTGTGCATGGGGTGCGTATGCGTGCGTGTGTTTTAGACAGCACCTCACTTCGGAGCTCTCACTGGCCTGGAGCTGAACACTTGCACGCCTCGGTATCCCACCTGTTGGGATTACTAGTCTCGCCATCTGCTCCCTCCCTTATTCTCTCATCTCCTCCATCTCTACTTTTCTCCTTAACTACGGCTATTTACATTGACAGTTCTCCCTATAGCCCTGCCTACTTATCTCCTCCCCCAGAGTCTGGCTGGCGAAGGTAAGTCCAGTGCAGGTAGACTTTTGCACCCACCCGGCCTATGACAGGGTCTAGAGGGGCTGAGGTGAGACGGGTACTGGGCTGAGGTTTCAACAGTCCCTCCTCTTGTTAGGGCCAAGCTGAGAGGGTGGGGCAGCTGGGTAGGTGGTCAGAGTCCAGGCTTGGCCATGTTGACACTTGTGGCCAAGCCTCCTAGTCCAGCCAGCAGAACCAATGGAACTGTAGCTAAGCTGGGGTGTGTGTAAGTGAGGGGGAGGGGAGACTGGCAGGGTGGCAGATGAAAATGGCTCCTTTCTCATCATAGTGGATGCCAGGTGTAATGCTGTAACACTGTTAGATCTTTGAACCCCTCCTTTGTCTCAACTCCAATATTTGTATCCAGCAAAGTTGCTAGGCCTCAGCATTTCCTCTCAGCTTGTCTTGGCAGAGAGGAATTTTGTTTCCAGATCTCATGGGTTGAGCATGGGTCGGGGCACGCGCATTGCTGGCATCAGAAGAACCACAAAATAAAGGGGCATGATACTGGGGACCAGAGCCTTTCATGTCCACCCTGGCTGCGCACGGTTTCCCACCCTCGTGCCTTTCTTGTCTATTGCCAGCACTTTCTTCCTTCTCATGAGTTCTCTATCCTAGGATGATGCCCTGGGGCAACCTCCCAGCAGAGAAGGGGCAGTTGTTTCGGCTGCCATCTGCACTTAACAGGTGATGGTCCTTCACTTCCTTAGTCCACATCTCTTCCCTGGGCTTTCTGTGGGCCCTACTCTACTTCACCCCATTTTCTAGCCCAGACCTCCACTGGTGCCCTAATGGGTCAGAGTGTGGGCACACTGGGCAGCAGTTTGGTGCCTACAAGACTGCTGCTATGACTGCTACTCTTCTCTGCTCCCCTAACAGGACGAGCTCTGACTCTGCTCTTCACACAAGTGTGATGAACCCCAACCCCCAAGACACTTACCCTGGCCCCACACCTCCCAGTGTCCTGCCCAGCCGCCGAGGAGGTAGGTGGCCCCAGGGAGCAGCCGTGGAGCTTTTTACTGCTGCAGGCAAATAAGTATGCACTGCAGCCAACTGTTTGCATCCCATGCAGGTTTTCTGGATGGCGAGATGGACGCTAAAGGTATGTGTTCTTTACCAGTTGTGGGTAATGAATGCCAGATGCCGGGGACTTTGTGTGGGGTCAAGGGACAGGATTCCCTCTTGCCTGCTTCTGCTTCTTGTCCTGCCTTAACTGGCTCCTCCTCCAGCCTTCCCATCACCAGTCGTTCTCTTTCAAGTCCCTGCTATTGAGGAGAACTTGGTAGATGACAAGCATTTGCTGAAACCTTGGGATGCTAAGAAGGTAGGTCAGGGCCCCTGGGTGTCCTCCCCTGGGTGTCCTCCCCTGGGTGTCCTCCCCTGGGTGTCCTCCCCTGGGTGTCTTCCCATGGGTGTCCTCCCCTGGGTGTCCTCCCCTGGGTGTCCTCCCCTGGGCGTCCTCCCCTGGGTGTCCTCCCCTGGGTGTCCTCCCCTGGGCGTCCTCCCCTGGGTGTCTTCCCCTGGGCGTCCTCCCCTGGGTGTCTTCCCCTGGGCGTCCTCCCCTGGGCCTCTGCTCTCCTCCCCTGGGACAGCCTTTCTGGGGTCCCACTGAGGTCTGTCCTCATTTCTAACCTTCTCCCTCTCTTCTCAGCTGTCTTCATCTTCCTCTCGGCCTCGATCCTGTGAAGTCCCTGGAATCAAGTAAGTACCACTAGATAGCTGGAGTGACATCAGGGGGAGGAGGAGATGTGGAAGACTGACTTCTGCTTTTCTCCAACGACTTTCTCCTTACATGTCTTTCTTGGTCTGTTCTCCCTAGTATTTTTCCATCTCCTGACCAGCCTGCCAATGTGCCTGTCCTCCCGCCTGCCATGAACACGGGGGGCTCCCTCCCTGACCTCACCAACTTGCACTTTCCCCCTCCGTTGCCCACTCCCCTGGACCCTGAGGAGACAGTCTACCCCAGCCTGAGTGGGGGCAACAGCACCTCCAATTTGACCCACACGATGACCCATTTGGGCATCAGTGGAGGTCTGGGCTTGGGCCCCAGCTATGATGCTCCAGGTGAGTAGCTGCCTTGGCCTGGTCACGTGACTGCCAGGTGCTGCCTGGCTAGCAGGGTTAAGGAGAAAGACGCTTGATCTGAGATCCTGTAGCTGCCCACCAACCTGATACCTCACATCCCATCATTGTTAATTCTCACCCATCAGGAGTGGGTAGGTATGGCTTTTCCTAGAAAAAAAGATGGAGAATGACTCCCAAACGGATGGTGCTGATCTCAACATCAGGGATAGAGTAGGGAGGACCTTGTGCTGCCCACTGCTCCCCATCCTGGGTGGAAAGGGCCCGGTTCCCATCGGTAATGTTTGCCATCTCTGGTTTTTTGTCTGTGTCTGCAGGACTTCACTCACCTCTTAGCCACCCATCCCTGCAGTCCTCCCTCAGCAATCCCAACCTCCAGGCTTCCCTAAGCAGTCCTCAACCCCAGCTCCAGGGCTCCCACAGTCACCCGTCACTGCCTGCCTCCTCCTTGGCCCACCATGCACTGCCCACCACCTCCCTGGGCCACCCGTCACTTAGTGCCCCTGCCCTTTCCTCCTCCTCTTCCTCTTCGTCCACTTCATCTCCTGTCCTGAGTGCCCCCCCTTACCCAGCTTCTACTCCTGGGGCTTCTCCCCGCCATCGCCGTGTGCCCCTCAGCCCCCTGAGCTTGCCCGCGGGCCCAGCCGACGCCAGAAGGTCCCAACAGCAGCTGCCCAAACAGTTTTCGCCAACAATGTCACCCACCTTGTCTTCCATCACTCAGGTATGCGTGGCCACTTCCCTGCATATGTCCCCTTTTCCTTTCTGTGCCGTGCCCCTTGTCCCATCCGTCCCCTTCCATTTCTCTGTCCTATCCTGACCCATCTTTTATCTTGTCCCCTCTTTGTTTACGAGTACAAACTCTGGCGTTAAGTCTTTTGGTTAGACATCATAGCTCTGCCTCTTGCTTCATGCCTCCATTCACGAGGTACTGAACGTTTCTGAGCCTTAGCAGTCTCACTGAGGAAACGAGAATGTTTTTTGAGCGTCAGCTATAGTAACACACACGAAGTATTTAGCATCGTGCCTAGCACAGGCACCAGTGTAACTTAACCGTTGCCTTCCTCCTTTCTTTGCTCTTATCCTTCTTGCCAGTTCCCGTCCCGTCACTTCTGCCCTGCCCCACCCCCCTCACATCCCTCTTTGTCTACTAGAATTCATAGAGCCCAAGAATCTCAGACCACAGGTACCCAGTCCTTTCACTCTGTACAGATGAAAACCCTGGTGCCTGGAGTGAACGTAAGCGAGGAAGAGGTGATTGAGACAGTGTCTCTCGGAGCTCATCTGGCCTTGAACTCACTGACACCTGACCCTTTCTGCCTCTGCCTCCTCAGAGCCTGGATTGCAGGCGTAAACTGCCATGCCCAGCTTTCTTCTCTTTTCTTTTTAGACTTGTCTCTGTGCTAAAGTTCTCAGTTCTTCTCTCCCGCTCCATCTTTAAAAAAAAATCTTTCTCCCACTTTTCCTTCATGCTGTTCCTTCCCTTCTCTCTGCCCTCCTCTTTTCTACCCATTACTGTTTCCTGGGTGTGTGTTCTGTGTTCCATCTGTACCCCCTCCTCAGGCAAGACTGTCCATGCCAGTGAAGGCAGTCCACCCCGCATCCGCTCTGCATCTTCAAGGCTTCAGAGCAGCTCGTCCACACTGTGGCTTTAACAGTCACTTGTGAGCTGTCAGAAGTCCCCAGTTACTGATAGTCAAGTACCAAGGCTTAGGAATGATTGCTTGTGGAATGGATTTAAGAGTTAACCTGTTGGCCGTGTGGCGGCGGTGTGCCTTTAATTCCAGCGCTCCAGCACTCAGGGAGGCAGAGGCGGGGGTTTCTGTGAGTTGGAGGCCGCCTGGTCTGCAAACAAAACAGTTAACTTCTTAGCCTCTTTTAACACCCCCATTTTGATAGGTATTTTGTGTAATTTATACCAACCCCTGAGGTGTGCATGGGAGCATAGGGTGTTGGGTTTTGGGAGAGTGGGGAGACAGTTCTCACTTTTAGCCAGGCAGACTCAGACTCAGCGTCTTCCTGTCTTTCCTGAGTGCTGAGGTTACAGACGTTGCCCTACTCCAGCTGGCTTGGAGCATTGTCGTGTGTGTATTGAGGATAGGTGCAACCTAGAGGGCGGGGACTCCTTAAGTGTTCTCTTGGAGACCACACTGAAGAATATATTCCTCCTTTTCAGGGCGTCCCCTTGGATACCAGTAAACTGTCTCCTGACCAGCGATTGCCCCCATACCCGTATAGCCCCCCAAGTCTAGTTATACCCACCCATCCACCCACCCCAAAGTCTGTACAGCAGTTGCCCTCTCAGGCGTGCTTAGTGCAGCCCTCAGGTGGACAGCCCCCAGGCAGGCAGCCACATTATGGGGCACTGTACCCGCCTGGGTCCAGTGGGCATGGGCAACAGCCTTACCACCGGCCAATAAGTGACTTCAGCTTGGGGAATGTGAGTACACAGACTCATAGCTCTGAAAGGGGAGGGGTTGACGGTGGGTCAGGTACCTGAGTGGTCTCTGGTACACTGAATTGGGAGGTATGGGGTGGGACCTCCTTTTCCCCCAGGTAACATAGCACTGCCAGCTTGGGGCTCCTGTCTTCCTGTGTTTGACCCCCACTCCTGCCCCTCTGTTTCTGCTCAGCTTGCTCTTTGATGACTCCTGCCTTGACCCGTTCTCTTCCTGGCATGCACATGCTCTGGCCCAGCAGGTACGGTGCCCACACTTACTTCGGGCCCCGTGCTCGCTTCTGTTGCTCTGCTTGCTGTCACCTCCCTCTGTCTTTGCCTCTCTTCCTGGGGTGGATGGGGCTTGCTAGGCAAAGAGGAGACATCAGCAGAGCTAGGCAGGGTACCCTGTCCTTAAGCCCACTCCCCTAAGGCCTGTCTGTGTGTCCCTAGCTGGAGCAGTTCACCATGGAGAGCCCATCAACCAGCCTGGGGCTGGATCCCCCCACCTTCTCTGAAGGGCCTGGATTTTTAGGGGGTGAGGGATCAGTGAGCGATCCCCAGGACCCTCATGTCCTCAACCACCAGAACTTGACCCACTGTTCCCGCCATGGCTCAGGACCTAATATCATACTCACAGGTGAGGGGACACAGGTGGTGGTAGGGCCTGGAAGGAAGAAGTGACTGCTTCACTGGGTAACAGGAGGTTGAGGGGTTTGCAGGATTGTGGCGTGAGATCCTTTCCCGCCTCTTCTACACACAGGAGACTCCTCCCCGGGTTTCTCTAAGGAGATTGCAGCAGCCCTGGCTGGCGTACCTGGCTTCGAGGTGTCAGCATCTGGGTTGGAGCTGGGACTGGGGCTGGAAGATGAGCTGCGCATGGAGCCCCTGGGCCTGGAAGGACTGACCATGCTGAGTGACCCCTGTGCCCTGCTGCCCGACCCCGCTGTGGAGGATTCATTCCGTAGTGACCGACTACAGTGAGGGGACCTGACTGCCATTCTTCTTCATGGCCCTGCCCATCACTGTCCTTTTTGTCCCTTCCCCCTGGCCAACAGAGACTGCTCTCTGCACCCAGGTCCTTTTTCTAATATGAATGAAGGATCCTAAAAATAAGGAAAGGGAAGGGGCTTGGCCAGGTGGCCCCCGAATGCTGTGCACCTGGTGGGGATGGGGAAGCGCAGGGAGGGCCTAAAGCACTTGTAACTTTGAAACCGTCTGTCTGGAGGTCAGAGCCTGCTGGAAAGCAAGGCGCAGAGGGGAATCTTGGAGGTTGGGCTTGTCCAGATAAGGCTGGGCATTGCCAGCCCCTCCCTATCTCTCTTCCCCTTGCAATGGAGGAGAGCCAGAGTGGATATTATTTTTTATTAAATATATTATATGTTAATAAAAAAATCCTTTCAAACCTTTTGTGTGCTTGACTGGGGCCCTAAGAAGGTTTGGAGCCATAGGTCCTTTTATGTTGTGTATTGTTTTTTGAAGCAAGATTTCTCTTACATACTCCAGGCAATCTGGAAGTCATGCGTGGCTCTCTCACCTCAGTTCCTCGCTAGGATTAGAGGTGTTTTTGTCCTTCAGCACTGTTGTGCTTTGTGCAGGGCCTCGAGCCTCAAATTGGTGCCCCAAGTTGCACATGTCCCAGAGCCAATAGAGACTTCACGGATGGCAGCAGGAAGTCACCTTATGTGCCCTCATGTTTATCTAAGACCCTGACTGGCGGGACAAGTTGCTCTTCCTCAACCTGAGGCCTGGGACAAGGAGATGGCTGGTGGCCCAGGACACAGGTGCTTCTGTTAGGGTAACCCCACCTCTTCTGGGAGCAGCTAGTGCCAGTATTGGGGCCCATTCAGTTGTGGAGGGCCTATGCCACTCCATGGTCCCAGGACACTCCCACTGGGTGTCAGTTCACCCACATCATTGCTCTCTGCGTCTATCGCAGTAGATCCTTGGGAGGCAACCATGTCCACATAGGTTCGCCAGCCTTCACCCAGCATGGTGAAGGGAGTACTGCACATCCGCTGCTCGGCTTTGGCCTCTCTTCCTCTTTTTCAATGCTCTTGTCATTTATCGAAAGAAGAACCGAGACTTTCTGGCTCTAGCCAGTGGGTTCTAAACCTGGAAGTGGGGAGTCACCTGGGTTTCCCAGGTCTAGATCTTCAGGGCCTTCACCGTGGCACAGTGGCCTCATCTCACTGTAGACCGGAGGGCAGGACAGGATCACCAGCTCTGACTTCGGGGCCACCTGGGGTCAGTGCCTTGCCGGCCCGCGGGGCGGTGTGAATCCGCTTGGTTGCAGGGGCCCTCCCAGCCACCAGGGGTCGCGCTGCAGGCGGTAGGGTGTTGGGCCGGCGCTAGCCAGGGTCACGGCCGCAGGCCCGGGTGTGTGGGTATTGGCGCGGGGGGGGGTGGAATAGCGGCGGCGCCCGCGGCTCCGGGGTGCGGGGGGGGCGCAGTGAGTAGAGAAAGCAGGGCGCACAGAAGAGCGCGGGGTCCCCAGCACCGCGGGAGCCGGGAGGACTGCGCCGCCGGAGCTAGCGGCACGGCAGCGGTCCCGCGTGGCGCAGCGCGCGGGGACGCTGGGACCGCCCAGATCTCCTTCCACGGTGCCCGGCGCCCTCGGCTGCCTCTTCTTCCTTCAGCCCCGGCGCGAGCAGCTCCCAAGTCAAGTGCGCCATGTCCGGGGCTGGATAGCAGCCCGGCCACCGGCCGGCCCGCCCGCCCGCCCTCAGAGCCACCCGCCAGCGGGCCGGCTGGGGAGTACCAGGGCAGGCAGGTAGGGGCCGGACCGGGCGGGGCGGCGGGCGGGGAAGGGCGGGCAGAGGGCGGGCGGCGCGAGGGACGGTCCCCAGCTGTTCTTCTGCGCTGCGCATCTGGTTCCGCTTCCTCCCTCCCAGGGAAGTGAAAGTGGAGCTAGCTAGCTCTGCCCGGCACCCTACAACCTCTAGCTCCCGCGGGCGCTCAAGCCAGAGCACCCCCTCCTGCCCGCTGGGGTCACGCGGCTGCTGGCGCTGCTGCCGTCACGTCCTCGGCAGTCTATGCGCGCGCTTCTCTCAGCCCTCCGGTCCCTTGCTCAGCCACCTCCCCCGCGGCGCGCCCTCTGCCCTAGCCCCGATTTCCTGTCATTAGGCATGTGGACTTTAGGACCCAAAGTGGCTCCAGTGCCTTTCTCCCCCACCCCCCCAAGGGAGAAGGGGCAACAGTCTATAGGAGTCTCCCCTGGCTGGCTGAGGGAAGCCCTGGATGCTCAAGTCTTGTTGATCAGGGGCCATCCACTTGCCTATAGAGGGTCTCATCTAACGGCTTTTGCCTGCTGGGGGCACAGAGCTCCTATTGGCCTGCAGTGCATGTGACAGAGGGGGGTGGGAATATGTTTCTGTCCTGGAGTTAAATCAGGAGGCTGACGCTGAGTCTTGGCTTCACCTCTCAGATGTGACTAAATTTAGCTTGAGTTGGGGCATATGTGTCCAGAGGCCAGGTTGAGAAGAGAGCGGGCTTGGTTGGCTCCAGTCCTCTGAGGAAGACTGGGGAGGTTAAATAGACTGTGCATCCTGGAGACATCGGGAGCTTTCTCTGCCTTGCTCGAGATCCTTAGTGTGAGATTTGCCTTGGTCTGGTGCTGGGCTGTGCTGGCACCTTAAACAGCGTTACCTCCACCCCACCCCAACCCCCAGCGCTACCACAAACCCGTAGACTGACTTACGTTGAGCGAGCTGCCGCTTCCCCTTCGAAGCCAGTTCAGGAAGTGCCCTCCCTTCCCCTCTGAAGCACTCTCTCAGCCTCTAGCCCCTTGCAAGCCACCCACCAGGCTTCTTGTCATCTTCAGCACCCTGGGGCACCTCAGGACTCTTGGGGTTCCTACTCCCCAGGAGCAGGCAATGGAGGCAGGTGAGAACAGTTACCGGTAGACTTTCACGGGCCTGATTCTGTCTGGGGCTGGGTGGCATGGACACCGGATGGCTGGATCTGTCTCCTGCAGTCCCTTTGTGCCTACCTATGGACACCTAGGGACCCTGGAGATGGGAAAGCTCTAGTTGCTAGGGCCAAATACGCAACGATAAATTGGGGGGGGGGGGCGGGAAGGATACTTGATGTCTGGTAAACAAAAGCTAAACCTTGGGTTTGGGCGCCTTCCCAGAAACCGGTGGGGCTTTCTGAAAATGTAAGGACGGGTGCTTTAAGAGCATTTGCTGCAAGCTATGTGCTCTACCGCTGAGCTACAGGGCTGGGCGTGGTGGCGTATGCCTATAATCCCAGCACTTGGGAGGCAGAGGCAGATGGATGTGAGTTCGAGGCCAGACTGGTATACAAAGTGAGTACAGAACAGCCAAGGCTACACAGAGAAACCCTGTCTCAAAAAAAGAAAAAGAAAAAGAAAGAAAGAAAGAAAGAAAAGAAAAAGAGCATTTGCTGTATCAGAAGGTTCTTGTGGTGCTACTCTCAGAGCAAGACAGCCAGAGACCTTTGAAAAGGCTAAGGTTAAGTCGGGCGTGGTGGCGCACGCCTTTAATCCCAGCACTCGGGAGGCAGAGGCAGGCGGATCGCTGTGAGTTCGAGGCCAGCCTGGTCCACAAAGCGAGTCCATGATGGCCAAGGCTACACAGAGAAACCCTGTCTCGAAAAACCAAAAAAAAAAAAAAAAGAAAAAGAAAAGAAAAGAAAAGAAAAGAAAAGGCTAAGGTTGCTGTGATGCAGGCAGAGTGGACGATGTCATTGCAGGCCATTACCGAAAACACTGTCTTCTCTGAGATGTAACTGTAGGGGGTGAAGAGGGACAGGCCTTTAAAGGAATAGGTGAGCCATCTGTCAGATGTGTGTAATAGAGTGCAGTTTGGATTCTTTGGGAAGAAAGCGCTGATGTCACTAAGAAGGAAGGACCCAGTGGTTTCTAAGGAGCTGTGGTGGGATAGGAGAGTCTGGTGATGTCACAGGTGGGAGAGGTCAGGATTGGCTGATTATTTATCCTTCTCTTAGAAGAACTAGAAAGAGGAAAGAAGGGGGTGGGTGGGTGTCCACTATGGTTGCCATGGGAACATTAGCCTCTCCTGCTCCATCTCTTCCTCAATTGACCATTCCAGATGCCGTGAGTGAAGGTGGGGCTATGGCGGAGGAGCGGCCTCCCCGCTTGGTGGATTACTTCGTGGTGGCTGGGCTTTCTGGAAACGGACCACCCATACCTGAGGAGACTTGGGTTCCTGAACCTACTCGGCCCCTGCGCCCTCCCCGGCCAGCTGACCCTATTACAGATGTGGCAGTCATTGCTAGGGCACTGGGTGAGGAGGTGCCCCAGGGCTATACATGCATCCAGACTTCTGCTGCTGGTCACCCTTTAGAGCTCAGCGCTGGGCTTCTGGGTGGAACTCAGCCCGTCATCTGCTACCGCAGGGGGCGTGACAAGCCCCCCCTCGTTGAGCTGGGGTAGGTACCCGCTATCTATGCAGGCGCTAGAGGAAGCTGGGAGGGATCTTTGAGTGAGCTAAGAAGATAGGGATGTGGGCTGAGTGGAGGATTATGGGAACAGCAGCTAGAAGGGGTTAGAGGTCAGGAGGAGGGGCTCGTTGCCCGTGCTGCTGCTTGCTAGCCCCCAATGTTTCTTTATCTGCAAAGTGAGGAGAGTGACTCCTCTCTGGCTGCTTCAGAATAATAAATGCAATGACCCACGCGAGAAACTTAAAATTGAGTTTATCGGGTCTTAATGCTTAGTCTTGTGCGCTACAGAAGGCGTGGGTTGAAGGGTTCCTAGAGGACAGGGCTAAGCAGGAAGTGGCAGATATAGGGGACCAGGTAGGCAGATCCAGCAGGCTCCAGGTCTTTCTCTCTCCTGACCTCTTGGTGGTCGTCTCTCTCTGCGCCAGGGTGTTTTATGAAGGGAAGGAGCGACCCAAGCTTGGGTTCCAAGTGCTTGACACCACACCGTACAGCCACTCAGCTAACCTGGCCCCTCCAGGCCCTGGGCACCCCCGCACCTACCTCACCTACCGGCGGGCGGCAGAGGGGGCGGGGCTCCACGCCCTGGGCATCACCGACCTCTGCCTGGTTCTGCCCAGCAAGGGTGAGGGCACGCCTCATACTTACTGCCGCTTACCCCGCAATCTCAACCCTGGCATGGTGAGTGGTTACTGAGAGCTGAGACCTGGGCTGTTCCTGTAAGGGTGTGGCCATGGGGGGCACAAAGGGTGTTTGGGGACCGAGGCCATGGACAACCAGGGCCAGGGCCAGAGCAGAGGGGGCTTGTCTGGGGGTGTGGGGGGGAGACTTAGGGGCATCTCCACAGACAAAAGGCAACTGGAGGGTGGTAGAGAGAAAATGAACTGAGATGCCTCCGTTAGTGATGTGTCTGCTTATCTCTTGTCATTTGTGGGGCAGTGGGGCCCAGCAGTGTACCTGTGCTACAAGGTGGGCCTGGCCAAGGCCAACACACTGGTGTATGAGGCAGGTAAGTGGCCACTTTTCCTTCCTAACCTTTCGGCCCTCCATTTCTCTGCTTGGTGCCTCTTGGATGGTAACTTCACTAACTCCAAAACTTACTTCCCTTTGCTACTTGAGGCGGTCTCTCGGGGCCTCTAGTTTCTTTACCTGGAACCAAATGGACCTTATCTCTCAATGCGGGGTTTTGTGTTTTTTTTGGGGGGGAGGGCTTTTTGTTTTTGTTTTTTTGAGACAGGATTTCTCTGTGTAATAGCCTTGGCTGTCCCAGTATTCTCCTCCTCTTCCTCCTCTTCTTCTTTCTTTCTTTTATTTATTTATTTATTTATTTTGAGACAGCGTCTCTCTGTGTAGCCCTGGCTGTACTGGACTCGCTTTGTAGGCCAGGCTGGCCTCGAACTTACAGCGATCTGCCTGCCTCTGCCTCCTGAGTACTGGGATTAAAGGCATGCGCCACCACACCCGGCTCCCTAATGTGTATTCTTAATTCTGCCGGGGTATAGAGCTGCTGGGCCGTTACCCAGAGGAAGACAATGAGGCATTCCCGCTACCTGAGTCAGTGCCAGTCTTCTGCCTGCCCATGGGGGCCACTATCGAGTGCTGGCCTGCCCAGACCAAGTACCCGGTTCCTGTCTTCTCCACCTTTGTGCTCACGGGTGCTGCTGGTGATAAGGTGGGTATGAGCAGTGTGGAAAGGGCTCCACACGATGCAGAGCCCATCTGATTAGTCCTGTACCCCTGCAGGTGTATGGTGCCGCTTTGCAGTTCTATGAAGCGTTCCCGAGGGCCAGGCTGTCAGAGAGGCAGGCACGGGCACTGGGCCTGCTGAGCGCTGTGGAACGGGGCCGGGCGCTTGGGGGCCGGGCAGTGCGAAGCCGGCGAGCCATTGCTGTGCTGTCCCGCTGGCCTGCCTTCCCAGCCTTCCGAGCCTTCCTCACTTTTCTTTACCGTTACTCCGTCTCAGGCCCCCATCGGCTGCCCTTGGAAGCGTGAGCATGGCTCTCCTGACACTGGGGAATTATAAGACATTAAAGAGGATAAACAGGAGACAGCAGAATGGGACGGGGCGGGGGCGGAGGTACCCTGAGCATCTAGGCGACATGGCTACAATGTGTGGTTGTCTAGTGTGTCCATTTAAACTTCTGGCTAGAGGTAAGTAGAGCCTGGAACCTAGCCTGCATTAGTTAATTGGGTCTTGGCTAGGTGTGTATATGCCCAACAAGGGTCTTTTCCATCCATTCATTCATTCGCTCACTCATTCATTCATTTTTGAGGCAGGGTTCACTATACGGCCCTGTGTGGCCTGGAATGCTGCATAGACCAGACTGGCCTCAAAGCCAGAGGTGACTTTCTGAGTACTGTGGTTAAAAGCGTGTGCCACAGAGCCCAGTTTGTCTTTTTATTCTTTTTGTTTGTCTGTTTGTTTTTTTGAGACAGGGTTTCTCTGTGTAGCCCTGGCCATCCTGGAACTTGCTCTGTAGACCAGGCTGGCCTTGAGCTCAGAGATCCACCTCTGTCTCTCCCTACGGAATTGCTTGGATTAAAGGTGTGCACCGCCACCGCGGCTGCCGCAGCCACCACCAGGCTTTTTATTTTATTTTATTTTTATTTTTATTTTTTTGGCTTTTCGAGACAGGGTTTGTCTGTGTAGCCTTGGCTGTCCTGGACTCCGCCTGCCTCTGCCTCCCGAGTGCTGGGATTAAAGGCGTGCGCCACTTAAATTCTTTTTAGAGAGGCTCTCAAGGGGGCCCTGGCTGGAACTCACTGTGTTGTAGATATGTGCCTCTATTTCAGGCAAGGGGATCTAATACACATAGGATCCATATACTAAGCTGATGGAAGTCAAGAGGTGGAGTGCTCAGGAGGGATGTGAGGGGGAAATGAGGTTCCTGAGGAAAGACGAGACCACGCAGAAGGACGGGCGGGCAGACTAGAGAGTCGGCCTCACCTTTCTCCTCTCTCCCCAGGCACATCTCCCACTTCATTCACAACGTCCCCTTCCCTTCCCCACAGAGACCACGCATCCTAGTGCAGGTGAGAGGTGAGCCTGGGGCTGGGCTGGGTAAAGGGAGAGGAGGTGGCAGGGGCTAGCCATGAGCATCCTGACCTGTGGTTCCTCCCCCAGATGTCTCCCTATGACAACCTGCTCCTCTGTCAACCCGTCTCCTCACCCCTGCCCCTCAGGTATGTACCTAAGTCGGGGGGGGGGTGGGGTGGGATCTTTGATGACAATGGGATATGGTAGGAGGCACCAGGCAGATGAGGACGCTGTTGAGGTCCCTGCAGACTGGCCCTTGGCGGTGTCTGTGCCCAGCGTCTGGGAAAGCATCTCTCCGTGACCTTTTTCTCCTTTTGCTTCCTGCAGTGGTGCTAGCTTTTTGCAGCTGCTGCAGAATCTGGGCCCGGAATTGGCTGTTACGTTGCTGCTGGCCGTGCTCACAGAGCACAAGCTGCTGGTCCACTCGCTGCGGCCGGATCTGCTCACCAGCGTCTGTGAGGCCCTTGTCTCGGTGAGTGCTACACTGTCTTGTCTACCGCGCCCAAGACTGCTGTCACCCACATCTGGACTCTTCTTGGGAGGCCAGCCATTGCTATGGCTGTCAGACACGGGGCTCCTTCAAGATTAGCTCCAACAGAGCCGGGTGTGGTGGCGCATGCCTTTAATCCTAGCACTCGGGAGGCAGAGGCAGGAAGATCACTGTGAGGCCAGCCTGGTCTACAAAGTGAGTCCAGGACAGCCAAGACTACACAGAGAAACCCTGTGTCGGAAAGAAAAAAAAAAAAGATTAGCTCCAACAGCTTCTTTCAATAGACCCCCACCCCACCCCACCCCCGCCTCCTGAGGCCAGTGCCTGATGCTCACTGCTTCTCACGGGTCTCCCGGTCCAGATGATCTTCCCGCTGCACTGGCAGTGCCCCTACATTCCGCTGTGCCCACTGGTGCTGGCGGACGTGCTGAGTGCCCCTGTGCCCTTCATCGTGGGTATCCACTCCAGTTATTTTGATCTGCACGACCCACCCGCTGATGTCATCTGTGTCGATCTTGATACTAATACACTCTTCCAGTAAGAGGCGGCCCACCCATCGCGGGCTAGAGGGGGAGGGCCGAGGGGGAGGACCGTGCAAGGGCTCACGTGTGGGGTGATTATTGGTTCCAAGGGGGGGGCTTTAGGCTTGGTCCTCTCTCCTTATGTTATCTCTCAGAACGGAGGAAAAGAAGCCCCTCTCTGCTAGGACCTTGCCCCGAAAACCGTACAAGCTTTTGCTGGCCACACTGACAAATCTGTATCAACAGCTGGACCAGAGTGAGAAGGGGAACGGGGTGGGGGGGCGCCGGGAGCTGTTGCCGGCCTCAGCTCTGCAGTTTGAGGGAGGGCCTGGGTGCAGCAGACCTTCTCTCAGGGGTGGGTGGAATTTGGATATGGTGGGAGTAAAATGAAGGTAGAGGCAGGGGCTGGGGGAGCAGCATTCCTGAGCTCCTTAAGAGAGTTGAGCCTGCGGGGCTGGAGAGATGGCTCAGTGGTTAGGAGCACTGCCTGCTCTTCCAAAGGACCCAGGTTCAATTCCCAGCACCCACATGGCAGCTCACAACTGTCTATAACTCCAAGATCTGACACCCTCACACCAACACACATCAATTAAAATTAAATTTAAAAAAGAAAGAAAGAAAGTTGAGTCTGTCACTGGGGAGTCTTGAAACTGGTGCCCAAAGGTAAGTTTTTGGCCACTCCTGGGTGAAGATGGAGACATTTGTGTGAAAAACAAGGTGAGGCCAGCCCTCAGGGTGCTAACCTTGACTCTCAGACATATTGATTCCCAGCTTACACTGGACCAGAGGAGGAGGCCTCCCTGGAATTCCTGTTGACAGACTATGAGGCAGTGTGTGGCCGCCGGGCACGCTTGGAGCGGGAAGTCCAGGGAGCCTTCCTGCGCTTCATGGCCTGTCTGCTCAAAGGCTATCGGGACTTCCTGCGCCCTCTCACCCAAGCCCCCTCTGAGGGGTCTCGTGACGTAGACAACCTTTTCTACCTTCAGGGTGAGTAAAAGAGGATCTGCTTTTGTTTGCAAGAGGTTTGGAGGGAGTGCAGGATGAGGGGGCAGCACTCCATGAGGGAAGGAAAGAGGGCACGGGCTGGGAGCCCACCGCTCATGTATTCCTCCGCCCTTCTGGTTGGGGAGGGAACGCAGGTCTATGGGTGAGTGGGCCTCACTGCCTGGGCGCCCTTAGCATAAGGCAGACGTAGTGGGCAGCAACCATGAGGGTAGCTCCTCCGGTTGAGGGACTTGCCCTTGGAGAAGTTCCCGTCTGCATCAGTAGGTATAAACGAGTGCAGGGGACTCCATGGAACTGTGGGGGTGACTTTGAGAGTCAGAGACCCTGAGTGGCAAGAGCTAAGAACTGGGCGCCAGGAGGAGGAGGAGGAGACGGCTGTGATAGACAGCTGTGGTCAAACCCCTTCTCCTGACCCATCCTCGCCCCATCAGGCTTCCTCAAGTCCCGAGAGCGCTCGAGCCACAAGCTGTACGCTCAGCTGCTCCGCACACAGATGTTCTCTCAGTTCATCGAGGAATGTTCCTTCGGCTCTGCCCGACACGCCGCCCTGGAGTTCTTTGATTCTTGTGTTGACAAGGTATTGGGCACCGCCCCTCTGCGTGTACCAGATGACCGCTGAGCTCCTCCTGGTTGTCTCTGTTACCCTCAGGCCACTGTTCACTGTGTGTGTGTGTGTGTGTGTGTGTGTGTGTGTGTGTGTGTGTGTGTGACTGTGATGGCAACCCTGCGGTGGCTGCCCTTGGTTCCTGGGCTACCCTTTTCTTTCCTTCCTGACTCTGCTCCTCCAGATGCATCTCCAGGGCCCCCTCCCTATGAATGAGTGTGCTCTTCTCAGAGAAGCCATCTTCTGGGCACCCGGCTCTGGTCCAGGGTCTCTGCCTTAACTCTCTCAACTCGTGTGTCGTCCTGTCCCAGGTCCACCCAGAGCAGGAGAAGCCTGAGGCAACGCCCTTAGTGGAGCTGGAGGAGCTGTCCGGAAGTGAGCTCACTGTCTTCATCACACCCCCGGAGGAGCCGCCAGTGCTGGAAGGCAGTGAATCCACTCCCCAGTACTGGTGAGAGGGTCTTCTCCTTCCAGCCTGTCCCAAGGCCCATGCTGGGTGGGCCCTGTGCTAACTGCCCCTCATGTCCTCTGTCTTTCCAGTTATGATGGGTTTCCAGAGCTAAAAGCTGAGCTATTTGAGTCTCCTCAGGAACAACAGGGGGCCCTCCCTGTGCCAGGCCCATCCCGTAGTGCCCCCAGCAGTCCTGCACCTCGCCGGACTAAACAGGTAACCAGCAGTGGGCTTCATGGTCAAATGAGCATACTGATGGTGCTTACCCTGTAAGGCTTCTGGGAACTTTGCATAGGCTTGGTACACTTAAAACAAAACAAACAACAACACTTTACAACCAGACTGTGGTGGCGCACGCCTTTAATCCCAGAATTCCAGAAGTAGAGGCAGGTAGATCTCTGTGAGTTTGAAGTCAGCCTGGTCTACAGAGTGAGTTCCAGGACAGCCAAGGGCTACACATAGAAAACCTGTCTCTATAAACCAAAACAGACAAAAATAAACAAACAAAAAACAAAAAACCCAAACCCCAGAAGCCAAAACAACATAAAAAAAAAAAAAAAAAAAGATGTAGGCTGGGCCATGGTGGCGCACGCCTGTAATCCCAGCACTTGGGAGGCAGAGGCAGGCAGATCGCTGTGAGTTCGAGGCCAGCCTGGTCTACAAAGCGAGTCTGGGACAGCCAAGACTAAACAGAGAGACCCTGTCTCAAAAAAAAAAAAAAAAAAAATGTACAACAGCCAGGTATAGTGGCACACTATACCTTTGATTCCAGCACTCAGAAGAGAGGCAGGCAGGTCTCTGTGAGTTGGTTTATTCACCTAATGAGCTCCAGGTCAGGCAAAGCTTACATAGTGACCCTGTCTCTAAGAAACCAAACAACAGTAAAATGCTCTACAAATGTTAGCCTTTGTTACGCTGTCATTACCATCCCCCTCCTCCTCACTTTCATCCCTGAGCGTTCTGGGAACATAGGAGCCGGCTACATCTTGCAAGATGTCTAGTGCCAAGCTGCTTGCTCTACTGAGGCTCCAAGGAGGGTTGTGGCTTAGTCAGTGCCTCAGGCCCTTCTTACCTCCTTAGAACAAGACCCTGTCTCAGGAAAAGTATTGCTCCTCACATCCGCCTACACTCAGGAGGCCAAGGCGAGATCTAGTGTTTGAGTTCAGCCTATACTGTATGACAAGATTCTCAGAAAAACACCAAAATAAGAAAAGATCTGCGCTGGCGTTGTATTTACCATGGTGTGTTTCTTTCTTTCTTTCTTTCTTTCTTTTTTTTTAAGATTTATTTTGTATACAATGTTTCACCTTTACACCAGAAGAGGGCACCAGATCCCAGTACAGATGGTTGTGAACAGCCATGTGGTTGCTGGGAATTGAACTCAGGACCCACAGTGTGTTTCTTACCCCACCTAGGAGATGAAGGTGGCACAACGGATGGCACAGAAGTCAGCCACTGTGCCTGAGCTGTGGGCCCGGTGCCTACTGGGTCACTGCTATGGACTGTGGTTCTTGTTTCTACCCGCTTACGTGCGTTCGGCATCCTCCCGGGTGCGGGCATTGCATACAGCCTACCATGTGCTGCGTGAGATGGAGAGCCGCAAGGTGGTGCTTCCTGATGAGGTAGGCGTTCGCTGCCTGTGTGCTCATACCCACCTAGAATCCCAGCAAGGACGTGCGCCTGTAGGGGCTGAGAGAGCGAAACCTGGTGGAGACCATGTAAAGTGGATGGGCAGCCCCTTCAGTGACAGTCACAAAGTGCACGAGCTTGTGCGGGGCGTGTGTGTGTGTGTGTGTGTGTGTGTGTAAAACCCTGGGGACTGCAGGGCATCAAGAGCTGTGGGAAGGAGCTGCCAGGAGCCGGTGAGTCCTGTCAGAATTGGAAGGCCGGGAGAGAGTACTTGCTGAGACTTGGGGCTTTGGGTTAGTGTGAGTCTCCTACAGCCCGTGCCTCTCTTGGTCTAGGTGTGTTACCGGGTGCTAATGCAGCTCTGCTCACACTATGGGCAGCCTGTGCTGTCTGTGCGAGTCATGCTAGAGATGCGGCGGGCGGGCATTGTGCCCAACACCATCACCTATGGTTACTACAACAAGGTACTTTACCTGGGGCGAGAGGCAGCATGCATCTGTGCTGGGGCCAGTGGGGGGCGGGGACGCTGGGCTGTCTGGTTGGTTGGTTGGTTTTGGTTTTTCAAGACAAGGTTTCTCTTGTAGTCCTGGTTGTCTTGGACTTGCTTTGTAGACCAGGCTGGCCTTGAACTCACAAAGATCCACCTGCCTCTGCCTCCTGAGTGCTGAGATAAAAGGCGTGCACCAAGAATGCTGGGGGGGGTTTTTTGTTTGTTTGTTTGGTTGGTTGGTTTTGGTTTTTCGAGACAGCGTTTCTCTGTGTGGTAGCCTTGGCTGTCCTGGACTCCTTTTGTAGACGAGGCTGGCCTCCTTTTGTAGACGAGGGATACACCTGCCTCTGCCTCCTGAGTGCTGGGATTAAAGGCGTGCGCCACCACACCCAGCTTGGTTTTGGATATTTTAGACAGGATTTTTCTGTGTAACCTTGGCTGTCCCAGACTCACGTTGTAGAGCAGGCTGGCCTTGAACTCACAGCAGTCTGCCTACCTCTGCCTCCGAGTGCTGGGATAACAGGCGTGTGCCACCACACCGGGCTGCATACATTACACATTTTAAATAGACTGGCCATTCCCTGTATTACAAGAATTGACATTGCAGAGAATTCAAAACTTGCCCCAGGTCCCACAATAAGCATGTTAGGGAGTTGGAATATAAGCAAAGTAGATTCAGAATCCAACCTCCTAACCATTCTAAACTGTCTCCTGTTTTGCAGATAAGGAAACTAAATAGTCAAGCAGTTGAGATGATTTCTTTAAAGCCATTCAGTTTATAAGTAGGGTCTGGCTGGGCATGATAAAACACAACTTTAAGCTGGGCGTGGTGGCGCACACCTTTAATCCCAGCACTCGGGAGGCAGAGGCAGGCGGATCGCTGTGAGTTCGAGGCCAGCTTGGTCTACAAAGTAAGTCCAGGATGGCCAAGGCTACACAGAGAAACCCTCTCTCAGAAAAAAACAAAAAACAAAAAACAAAAAACCCCACAACTTTAATCCCAGCACTCAGGAGGCAGAAGCAGGAGGCTATCTGTGTTCAAGGCCGGCCTGGTGTGCTTCAGGCCAGCCAGGGCTACATAGTGAGACCCCATCTCAGTAAACAAACAAATTAATAAATATTTAAACAAGATACACTGTTCTCCATTACTACTGATAATGCCTCTTGGGGTTTCTTGTTTCTGGGTGAGCCATTGTTTAAACAGTCCTAGACAGCTAGTCTTGGGGGCAGGAAAGGTGGCCCCTGGGGTTCAGGACAGGAGGTAAGGCATCACTGGGCCATCCTGGCGGGCACTGTGATTGGCAGGCTGTGCTGGAAAGCAAATGGCCATCGGGTACGCCAGGTGGACGCCTACGCTGGGCCAAGCTCCGGAATGTTGTCTTGGGGGCTGCTCAGTTCCGCCAGCCCTTGAAGGACCGACAGCGGCAGCAGCAGCAGCAGCAGCAGCAGCAGCAGCAGCAGCAGCAACAGCAACAGGTGGCCGCGCAGCAAGAGTTGGGCAGCTCTCAAACAGGTGGGTAGTAGGGACTGGCCAGATAGCCTTGGTTCCAGGCATGACGGTTCACACCACAGCCCTAGCACTTGGGGCGCTTAGACAGGCTGATTGACTGATGCATACATACCTTGTTCTGTGCAGTGAGTTCCAGATTAGAATGTATAGCTAGTGAGACTTCGTATCAAAGGGAGGAGGGGTGAAGATGAGGCTGGATGAGGTAGTTAGACTGAGAAAGGAGATCAGAAAACCAGGACAGCAGGGCCTTTCTCTGTGTGGATAAACTGCGTTTGTTTGGTAGCAGAGGTGTAGAATTCTACCTGGGAGAAACTTTGCAAAACCCAGGTCCATCCACCGGGCTTTTTCATTCTGGGGCAAAATTTTGCTTTCTACAGAGCCCTGTCTGGAGCGTCCCTCCCCAACCCGCCCTCTTCAGCGCCAGACTACTTGGGCTGGGCGAAGTCTACGGGAACCATCGTCACCCAGCGGGCGTCTGGTCAAGAGTGGCAGCCTAGGCAGTGCCCGAGGGGCACAGCCCACTGTGGAGGCTGGTGTGGCTCACAGTGAGTACCCTTATCTGACCTCCCACTGAGCTTCCAGTGAGGGAGGGCAGGACTTGGGCCAAGCTTAGGGTAGCTCCCTGTCAGTGGTATTGTAGGTGCTGAGGCAATCTTGCCTAAACATTATGGTGAGGTGTGGGTGGGTTTATATAGTTTGCATTCTAAAAATTTTATTTTATTTTAAAGATTTATTTATTTATTAATTATGTATGTATACAGTGTTCTACCTCCATGTATGTCTGCAGGCCAGAAGAGGGCACCAGATCGCATTACAGATGGTTGTGAGCCACCATGTGGTTGCTGGGAATTGAACTCAGGACCTCTTGAAGAACAGACAGGGCTCTTAACCTCTGAGCCATCTCTCCAGCCCCCAAATTTTATTTTATTTTTTTTATGCGTATTGGCGTTTTGCCTGCATGCATGTCTGTGCGCCGCTGTATGCCCGCTGCGCATGGAGGCCAGGAGAGGGCATAAGATCTCATGGAACTGGAGTTCCAGATGGCTGTGAGCTGCCATGTGGGCACTGGGAGTTGAACCCAGGTCCTCAGAAGGAGCGGATAGTGTTCTTAACTTCTGGGCCATCTTTCCAGTCACTGATGCTAGAGTTTTTTGCTGCAAGAGTTGTGCTTTCAAGCTGGGCATGGTGGTGCACAGACCGATCCCTGTGAGTTCGAGGCCAGCCTGGTCCACAAAGCAATTCCAGGACAGCCAAGGCTACATAGAGAAGCCCTTGTCTCGAGAAAAAAAAAAAAAGCAGCTGGGAGAGTGCAGGGCTACACTGCATCTTCAATTCTCTTTTGACCTGCAGTGATAGAGGCCTTGGGGGTCCTGGAGCCCCGTGGATCACCTGTGCCTTGGCAGGATGGAAGTCTCTCAGACCTGAGTCTGACAGGGGAGGAACTGGCACCTGGCGGCAGCCCAGGGGGCTCAGGCTCAGCCCTGAGTGCCCAGTCCACTGAGACCCTAGAAGGGATAAGTGGCCGGGCTTCCAAAACTAGCGGGTTTCAGGAGGAGGCCGGCACCCCCAGAAAAGGGCTGGGTGCCCGCCTCCAACAGCTGCTCACCCCTTCCCGCCGCTCCTCTGCTTCCCGCGTCCCCGCATCTGAGTTACCCCCTGACCTGCCTCCCGCGGCTCGCCGAAGTCCCATGGATAGCCTCCTGTGGCCCCGAGAGCGTCCTGGATCCACTGCTTCTGAGGTAGCCCCATGAGAGAGGAGATACCTTGCCCTCAGGAGGGGAGGGGCTGCGGACTGCGAGAGTGGCCCCTAAAGGTGACTCTGGGAGTGACTGAAAGCAGCGCTCCAAGTGAGAGGAACAAAGGAGTCGCTGACTGAGCTCTCTCTGGTAATGGCAGAGTTCCGCTTCTTTGGGCAGCGAGTGGGACCTCTCAGAGTCTTCTCTCAACAGCCTGAGTCTTCGCCGCTCCTCAGAGCGACTCAGCGACACCTCTGGAGCCGTCCAACCACCTTCCCTGGAAGTGAGCATCCCACCCCACCCCCCATCCCTCTACACAACTGTGCTGGAACACACACAGCTCCTTATCTCCCGGGAAAGGCGGAGGAAGCGGAAGGAGGCCTGACTGAAGTTTTGAGATGGGAGGGGATGGGATAGGGGCCGTGGGGGGCATGGGCTTTGGGCCACTGGAACCAAGTAAGGCTCATTTCCTGGGGTCTCCTTGCCTACAGATTCTCATGTCTAGCTGCTCCTTGTGTCGTGCCTGTGACTCCCTGGTGTACGACGAGGAAATCATGGCTGGCTGGGCACCCGATGACTCTAACCTCAACACAACCTGCCCCTTCTGCGCCTGTCCCTTTGTGCCCCTGCTCAGTGTCCAGACTCTTGATTCTCGACCCAGGTGCCCTAAGCGATTAGGGCAAGTGCTGTGGGAGGGACTGGCGGATGATGCGCTCCACTCCGAGAGCTGACACGTCCTGCTGTTTCCCTGCAGTGCCCCTAGTCCAAAGTCTGCCCCTGCTGATGCCAGTGGCAGCAAAGATGCTCCGGTCCCTGGTGGTCCTGGCCCTGTGCTCAGTGACCGGAGGCTCTGCCTTGCCTTGGATGAACCCCAGCTCTGCAATGGGCATGTGGGGGTAAGGCTGGAGGGACATGACAAAGTGGGGAGTGTGTTATCTGTGGAGGGGAGGCCAAGGGTGCTAGGCTGATGGGCACTGGGCAGATGGGCACCGAGGAGGGGCTTTCGGACCTGCTGATGCACAGAGAGGGCAAGCCTCCTGCGGCGCCTTCAGTACCTATTCTGACTGCTCTCCTGCTTGTGTCTGCAGAGCGCTTCCCGGCGAGTTGAGAACGGGGCCTGGGCGTACCTGAGCCCTCTGGTGCTGCGGAAGGAGTTGGAGTCTCTGGTAGAGAATGAGGGTAGCGAGGTGTTGGCATTGCCTGAGCTGCCCGCTGCCCACCCCATCATCTTCTGGAACCTCCTGTGGTATTTCCAGCGGCTACGCCTGCCTAGTATTCTCCCAGGCCTGGTGTTGGCCTCCTATGATGGGGCCCCACCCAGCCAGGTCAGTGTGCTTATGTACACCTTGCCTCCCGAGTGAGCGCTCCCCTCCTCACCTGTCAGCTCCTTGTCTTCTGGTCCTCTCTGTCCTTCGCAGTGAAGAGAAGCGCAAGCTATGGAGAGTATCTCCCCCCCCCTCCAGGGTTTCTCTGTGTAGCCCTGGCCTTACTCTGTAGACCAGGCTGGCCTTGAACTTAGAGAGATCCACCTGCCTCTGCCTCCCCAAGTGCTGGGATTACAGGTGTGCACCACTGCTCCCAGCTGGTGGCTCCAGTATTTAATCCCAACACTCAGGAGGAGGCATGCAGGCAGATCTCTACAAGTTTGAGGCCTGCTTAATCTACACAGTGAGACCCTGACTCAAATAACAGTAATGGTCAAAAATAAGTCCTTTCTGCTCTCTCCTCCATTACAGCCTGTACTGTCTGTTTCTTGTCCTTTGCCTCCCGTTCTGAATTCATCCCTTCCTATCGCAGCTTTCCCAAGGACCACCGCCTTGGCTAACCCCTGATCCAGCCTCTGTGCATGTGCGTCTGCTGTGGGATGTCCTGACCCCTGACCCCAACAGCTGCCCGCCTCTCTATGTGCTCTGGAGGGTCCACAGTGAGTTGGCACTCGATGTGGGAGTGGACGGGCTGGGCTCCTCACCTAGAGGGCTTGGTGACCCTGGTGACCCCTCTTCCCTTCCACCCAGGCCAGATCCCACAGCGGGTGGTGTGGCCAGGCCCGGTACCCTCATGCCTTAGCTTGGCATTGCTGGAGTCAGTGCTGCGCCACGTCGGACT
The DNA here is from genome assembly GCF_903995435.1 of Acomys russatus. Taxonomy (NCBI): domain Eukaryota; kingdom Metazoa; phylum Chordata; class Mammalia; order Rodentia; family Muridae; genus Acomys; species Acomys russatus. Next base: position 63,104,771 of record NC_067151.1, read on the forward strand.
CAATGAGGTTCACAAAGCTGTTGGGCTCCTGCTGGAAACGCTAGGGCCCCCTCCCACTGGCCTGCACCTGCAGAGGTATGATGCTCTCACCTAGGTGGCCCTTGACATGTCCTTTGTGCCTCTTTTCTGCTTTTAAAGATGTTATTTATTTTATGTATGAGTGCTCCATCTGTATATACCCCTTGGACACCAGAAGGGGGCATCAGATCCCACTAAAGATGCTTGTGAGCCATCATGTGGGATTGAACTCGGGACCTCTGGGAGGGCAAACAGTGCTCTTATCTGCTCAGCCACCTCTCCAGGCCCCTGCACCTCTTTTCTTTAACACCCTTCTATGTCTACTACAGGGGAATCTACCGTGAGATCTTATTCCTGACAATGGCTGCTCTGGGCAAGGACCACGTGGACATAGGTAAGGATGCAATTGAGTGCTGAGGAGATGAGGGATGTGGGACCAGGTATGAAAGGAGGTTCTAATGCGTCAGTTTCCTTCCTCTACCCCAGGGGCCTTTGACAAGAAGTACAAGTCTGCCTTCAACAAGCTGGCCAGCAGCACGAGCAAGGAGGAGCTGAGGCAGCGGCGGGCCCAGATGCCCACCCCTAAGGCCATCGACTGCCGGAAATGTTTTGGAGCACCTCTGGAATGCTAGGGACGTGTGGATTCTAGACGTAGCCTGCCTCCTTCTTCCCTTCCGAGAAGAATTGGGAACAGGCTGTTCAGCCATAGGCTCCAAGTGGTGATGGCAGGAAGTGGGGCTCACTGTTACCCAGAGTCACACCTCCCCTCCCTGCGGCCTGCCCTTTCTGTTCACGCTGATATCGGGGAGAGCTGGGGAAGGTGGCACAACTCCATTCTCTCTCCATCCGATCCAGGGGCTCCTTTCCAAGGTATCCTCACATCTTCAGTGCCCTGGTAGACTTAGAAGTTTTTGTTTTAAAAAACAACTGGAAAGGCTTAGAGCTCCTAAGCCTTCGCCTTGAGTGGAAGTGGGCCTCTCACTCCCACCTCTCTTCCCTGACATTGCTAAAGGAGCCCAGGGCGGTCTTAGTGTTGTATTTTAGTTATTTATTCTGAGGCCACAGCTCCTGGACTTATGAGCCTCTCAAGGAGTGTAAGAGAGAGAAGGGAATTAGCTTTGTAGCTCCCTGAGAGCCATGCACTGGGACCCAGAGGAGCCCCAAGCTTCCCTGAGGAAGAACTGGTGCCTCTGCTAGTCCGATCCTTTGCGTCCACTCTCCGTGGGGAACGCCTCTCCTGTCCATGGCCTTGACCTGTGCAATAAGGATTGTTCTTTGCAAAGTTTTGTTGGGTGTAAATATAGTAAACGCTGCTTCTGTCTTTTTTTTTTTCTTCTGCCTCCTGTTCTCTGGATTTGGGGGTGATGCATTATTTTTCCTGGATGTCTCTTTTCTGCCTTTCCATCCTTTGCAACCATCAGGTATACCCCACTTTTCCTGGCCACTTGATAGATAGGGAACTCTCACAGCAGAAGAGTGAATCCAGTACTGGCTATGGCAGTGCCGGTCTGCATGGCACTTCCGGCCCTCCCACACAATCACCCCCTTGTCCCTCATCTGTACCCCACACAAAGACTCCATTCTCTGGGGGCCCTGAGCTCATCTTTGCCTTATTTCCTCTCCTCCTGTCCCCTCCGTGACCCCAGTTTCTTCGGTACCTTCACAAAGATGACAGCTCTCCTCACCAGTTGCCGTTTGCAACCCTCCTGTGCATCAGAAGCCGTGGCGGTCACCCCAGCTCTCCTTAGTCACTCCGCCTCTCCACGCTGCTCCTCGCTGCACTCCTGGGAAGAAAGTGGCGAGGAATAACAGTCTTGCTGCGTGTGGATGCCAGGGGCATAGGCATCGCTTTTCTTTAATTTTTAGATTATATGTAAATGTGGGGTGTGTGCGTGTGTGTATGTTTGTGTGTTTGTTTGTGTGTGTGGCTTCGAGTATAAGTGTGTGCCACATGCATGCAGTACCCACGGAGGCCAGAAGAGGGTATTGGATATTTTGGAACTAGAGTTACCACATGGATGCTAGGAATAGAACCCGCGTCCTCTGTAAGGGGCACAAGTGCCTTTAACTGCTGAGCTAGATATCTCCAGCCTCCCACCCCTTTAACAAACAAACAAGCAAATTGTGAGTATGTGTGTGCCACATATGTCCAGGTGCCCACAGTAGTTAGAACAGGGTGCTGGGTCCCTTGGAGATGGAGTTACTGGCAGTTGTGAGCTACCTGGTCTGGGTGCTGGGAACTGAACTTGGGCCAAGAATGAACAGTAAGCACTTATAACTACTAAACTATCCATACCCCCCCCCACACCCCAATCTTTCTAATCCCAGACCCATCTGGAAATTTTTCTGTTTTTCCTGTATAATGAAATAAACACAGGAAACAACTGCAAACAGAGCTACAAAACCAATTACCAAAGGGAATTATCTAACAAAACAAATGCCCTGGGGAAGAAGAGCAGGGTTATTAAGGAAGGGTTTACATAAAATATCAGTGGATGACAAGTGTTCTGGCTAGGGGGGAAGGCACACCTCTTTAATCCCAGCACGCAGTAGTTAGAGGCAGGTGCTCTGTGAGTTCTGGGACAGTTTGGTCTATATAGGGAATTCCAGGATAGCTTAGGCTTCAGTGAGACCTTGCCCTTGGGAAGAAAAAAAATAGTACTTCTAATTGTTAGGACCAAGCCAAAGAACCCTTCCCAGCCTGTCCCAAGCATGCTTTTCCAGTATTCTAAAGGAATCAAGAGGTTTCAGAAATTCTTTTGTACCAGGAGGTGGTGGCGGCGGCGGCGGGAGTGCACATCTTTAATCCCAGTTCCCAGGAGGTAGAGGCAGGTGGGTATCTGTGAGTTCAAGGCCAACCTGGTCTGTTCTAAAGAGTGAGTTCCCAGGACAGCAAGAACTACACAGAGAAACCCTGTCTTCAGAGAAAAAAAATATTCTGTCTTACTCCCATTGCATCCAATTTATTTCTTTTGGTTTTTAGAGACAAGGTTTCTGTGTGTAGCCTTGGCTGTCCTAGACTCGCTTTGTAGACCAGTCTGGTCTCGAACTCACATTGATCCACCTGCCTCTGCCTCCCAAGTGCTGGGATTAAAGGTGTGTACCACCACCACGCCCGGCTGCATCCAATTTCTGATCAGATCACATCATGTGCACCTGTGTGCGTGCATGCGTGCGTGTGTTTTACTGATGTCCAAATCTAGGACCTTACACAAACTAGATGAATGTTTGCACCCTGTTCTGAACCTGAGCTACGTCATCCCAGCTGTTCACCCACTTTTCCCCCCTCGTAGCAGAGATTGGACCCAGGGGCTTCCTGAATGTTCTGTAAATACTCTAGCACTGAACTATATCCCCAGTCTCCATGTGTCCTCTTAAAATAAGTTTCTGTTTATAGTATGCTTAGCTGCACTGGACTATAGCAAGACAGTTTTAGAGTTCAGCCCCTTGCCTAGAACACAGAGTCTTTTTTTTTTTTTTTTAATATTTATTTGTTATGTACACAGTATGATAAGATCACATTATAGATGGTTGTGAGCCACCATGTGGTTGCTGGGATTTGAACTCAGGAACTCTGGAAGAGCAGTCAGTGCTCTTAACCACTTAGCCATCTCTCCAGCCCCAGAACACAGAGTCTTACTGGACTACTCTCCCCGGGGCTTAGGCTGGCCTGGAACTTGCTATGACCTTGATTTTTGATGATCATGCCTCTGTTGGAGTTACAAGTCCTCCAAAGAGAACTACAGAACTCCTTAACTACAGGGATAACTGCGGCCTAGAGAGTTGTATTGAGGGCAAAGATATGCCCAGATTAGCTGACTCGGCTTCTCTTCCCAGACCTTGGAGTATGCAGGCTGAAGGATAACAGCTTTCAGGTGAATCATCGTTGCTTGCCAATCACAGGAGGTCTCCTGTGTCTCAGCTTGTCCTCATGTGCAAATAGTGGGCGTGAGCAGTGTTTGCCTCTCCTCCCTCCCCTCGTTTGTCTTGTCTGTTTGTTTGCTTGCTTTTCGAGATAGGGTTTCTCTTTGTAGCCCTGGTTGCCGTGGAACTCCCTATGTAGACCAGGCTGGCCTTGAACTCGCAGTAATCTGCCTGCCTCTGTCTCCCAAGTGCTGGGATTAAAGGCGTGCGCCACCACTGCCACACATGTTTTAAATATATATATATATATATATATATATTAGTTAACATTTTTTAATTTTAAAAAAAGTTGGTAGCTAGTCACTTATGGCACACACCTTTAATCCCAGCACTCGGAAGGCAGAGGCAGGTGGATCTCTGTGAGTTCGAGGCCAGCCTGGTCTACAAAGCAAGTCCAGGACAGCCAAGGCTACACAGAGAAACCCTGTCTCAGTGCGGGGCGGGGGTTGATTTCAGGGTCTGAAGATGGCTCAGTAAAGAATTTTCATTTGTCTTCTAATGAATCTGAGTTCAATTTCTAGCACCTACAGTGGATGGCTCACAACTTCCTGTAATTCTAGCTTGAAAGGAGCCAATAACCATCTTTGGGACTTTGAGAGCAACTGCGCTCATATAAACACAGCCACTTGTGCAGATAACTTTATTTAAAAAAATACTTTTAAGGGCTGGAGACATGGCTCAGAGGTTCAGAGCAGCTGCCTGCTCTTCCAAATGTCCTGAGTTCAATTCCCAGCAGCCACATGGTGGCTCACAAGCATCCATAATCAGATCTGGTGCCCTCTTCTGTCCTGCAGGTGAACATGCAGGAAAAAACACTGTATGCATAATAAATAAATTTAAAAAGAGAAAGAGAGCCTGGCATGGTGGCACACGCCTTTAATCCCAGCACTTGGGAGGCAGAGACAGGTGGATCTCTGTGAGTTTGAGGCCAGCCTGGTCTACAAAGTTAGTCCAGGATAGCCAACACCACACAGAGAAACCCTGTCACAAAAAAGCAAAAAACAAAAAGCCAAGTTAGTCTCCAACAGAGTCTTGCCAGGTCTGCAATCCACACTTAAGGACAGGTACCATGCCCAGTCAGCACAAAATGAACTGGAGTTTGTTTGTTTGTTTGTTTGTTTGTTTTGCTTGTAATGCTTTGTCTGGTCTTTTTAAAAAACATATCTTTTGTTTATACATTATGGTTTCCAATTTTGCGTTTTTCTGGGATTTCTGTGTGTGGGAGTGTGTGTATTTCTGTGTCTCTGTATCTTATACTTTTCCTTTGGCTCTTCCTTTTCTGTTTGGATTTTGTCCTATTCTGGTTTGTTTTTATTTATTTTTAGATACCTGTTTTCTAATGAGGGAGGAGATGTGAATTTGGGTGGGTAGAAAGAATCTTAGAGGAGTTGCGGGGAGGGGAATCCATGATTAGAATATATTGCATGAAAAATATTCTCTCTCTCTCCCTCCCCCGCCCCCATTCGCCATCCCCTACCCCTGAGACAGGGTTTCTTTGTATAGCCTTGGCTGTCCTGGACTCCCTTTGTTTTTTTTTTTTTTGGGTTTCTTTTTTTTTTTTTTTTTTTTTTTAAGATGTATTTATTTATGTATTTATTATTTATGCAGCATTCTGCCTGCATGTGCCTAAACACCAGAAGAGGGCACCACATCTCATCATAGATGGTTGTGAGCCACCATGTGATTCTGGGAATTGAACTCAGGACCTTTGGAAGTGCAGCCAAGTGTTCTTAACCTCTGAGCCATCTCTCCAGCCCCTCTGGAGTCACTCTATAGACCAGGCTGGCCTTGAACTCACAGAGCTCTGCCTGCCTCTGCCTCCCTGAGCACTGGGATTATAGATATGCCCCCCCCCAGGCTGGGCCCCCCAAAAATATTTTCAATTTTTTTCCTCTCTTTTTAAAAGTTATATTTATTTATTATGTATAAAATATTCTGCCTGCATGTGTGCCTGGGCACCAGATCTTATTATAGATGGTTGTGAGCCCCCTTATGGTTGCTGAGAATTGAACTCAGGACCTCTGGAAGAGCAGTCAGTCCTCTTAACCTCTAAGCCGTGTCTTCAGCCCAATACTTGCAATCTCAAAAAAAGTTGGTTTCATAGAGAAAACAGAGCTGGGCTCTAGGGAAGCAGAAGCAGGAGAGTGACAAGTTCAAGGCCAATCAAGGATATATATAAAAAGACTAAAAACAAAAACAAAGAAAAAAATCCTAGAAGTTGTAATGGACAAAATTCATGGTCTCATTTACTTTTCTTCCTCAAAGCTTGATTGCTCTAATAGAAAGTCCACAGGCTGGGGCTGGAGCGTTGGCTTAGTGGTTATGAGCACTGGCTACTCTTCCAGAGGACCCAGGTTCAATTCCCAGCAACCGCATAGCAGCTCACAACTGTCTATAACGCCAGTTCCAGAGATCTGACACCTTCATACAGACATACATGCAGGCAAAACATCGATGCAAATAAAAATAAAGAAATAGAAAGTCCATGGCCCGATTTTTATTTATTTTTTATTTTTTTTTATTTTTTTTGTTTTTTTGAGACAGGGTTTCTCTGTGTAGCCTTGGCCATCCTGGACTCACTTTGTAGACCAGGCTGGCCTCGAACTCACAGCGATCCACCTGCCTCTGCCTCCCGGGTGCTGGGATTAAAGGCGTGCGCCACCACGCCCGGCTCCGATTTTTATTTTGTTAGAAGGCATTCTCAGGCCGGGCATTGGTGGTACGCGCCTGTAATCCCAGCACTCGGGAGGCAGGCAGATCTCTGCTAGTTCGAGGCCAGCCTGGTCTACAAAGAGAGTTCCAGGATGCCAAGGCTACACAGAGAAACCCTGTCTAAAAAAAAAAAAAAAAAAAGGAAAAGAAAGAAGGCATGTTCTTAGTGCTATGTCCCCTTTCAGGATAGTATTATCTTCTACTGTGTTTTACATGCTTTTTTTTTCTTTTATGTTTTTTCAGATATGGTTTCTCTGTGTAGACCTGGCTGTCCTGGAACTCACTCTGTAGACCAAACTGGCCTCCAATTCAGAGATCTGTTTGCTTCTGCCTCCCGAATGCTGGGATTCAAAAGGACTGCACTGGGCTGGAGAGATGGCTCAGAGGTGAAGAGCACTGATTGCTTTTCAGAAGGTCCTGAGGTCAATTCCCTGAAACCACATGGTGGCTCACAACCACGTATAATGAGATCTAGTGCCCTCTTCTGGCCTGCAGGTGTACATGCAGGCAAAAAATTATATACATAATAAATAAATAAATGTTTAAAAAAAAAAAAAAAGACCTGCACCACCACTACCCAGCCATGTTTTCTCAAAGCCTTCAAAGGATGGCTGTAGGTCAGTCGAGGTGGATCACGGCTTTAACCCCAGCACTCAGGAAGCAGAGGCAGGCAGATCTCTGTGAGTTCGAGGCCAGCCTGGTCTACATAGTATGTCCGGGCCAACCAACACTACACAGAGAAACCCTGTCTCAAAAAAACAAAATAAAAAGGATGGTTGTTGCTGGTCCTTGCTACTTTGTGGGTTCTTCTTTTTACCACCCCACCCCTTTATCCCCTATCACTAGATAGAAAAAGATCATTTAAAAAAAATTATTATTTATGCAGTATTCTCTACTCCATATGAGCCAGCGCGCCAGAAGATGGCGCCAGACCTCATTATAGATGGCTGTGAGCCACCACGTGGGCGCTGGGAACTGAACTCAGGACTTTCAGAAGAAGAACTAGCACTCCTAACCTCTGAGCCATTTCGGCAGCTCCTGAGAAAGAGATCCTTGAATCTAATTTCTTACCCCCCCCCCCCCAGACAAGGTTTCTCTGTGTAGCCCTGGCTGTCCTGGACTCGCTGTGTAGACCAGGCTGGCCTCAAACTCACAGCGACCCACCTGGCTCTGACTCCCAAGTGCTGGGATAACAGGCGTGCACTACCACACTGGCCCTTGATTTTACTTTTTCTTGTTTCTTCTTTGCTTGTAGCTAGCTGATCTTTGCTGCTTTGCGGGTTCTTCTTTTTCCCACTCTTTATACCCCCTCCACCCACCCCTATTTCATCCCCTATCATAAGACAGGAGAGAAAGGAGAGCAAGTTATCTTTGAATTAATTTTTTTCTTTTTCTTTTTGGTTTTTCCAGACAAGGTCTCTCTGTGTAGCCTTGGCCGTCCTGGACTCGCTTTGTAGACCAGGCTAGCCTCGAACTCACAGCAAGTGCTCTGCCCTCCAAGTGCTAGGATTAAAGGCGTGCATTACCACGCCCAGCCACTTTTTGGTTTTTCAAGACAGAGTTTCTCTTGAGTGGCCTTGGCTGTCCTGTACTCGCTTTGTAGATCAGGCTGGCTTCAAGCTTGTAGAGATCCACACCTGCCTCTGCCTCCTCGAGTGCTGGGATTAAATGGATGGATCACTGCCATAGCGCCAGCTGAATTTAATTTGGTTTTGTTTCTTTTTTGAGAACAACCCCCCCCTGCTGCCCCACCCCCACCCCAAACAACCACTAACTACCAACCTTGCCTCTTGCGGTCCTTGCATTTATATACTGTCTTAGGGTTTTATTGCTGTGAAGAGACATCATGACCGGGGCAACTCTTACAGATTTGCTCAAGGCAAATCATAGCTGCTGTGGACAGTCTGAAGCAGGGCCACATCCCTACACCTGGGACTAAAATGAAAACACATTTCTCTCTTTTTTTAAAAAGGATTTATTATGTTAATAATGCTGTGCCTGCATGTACACCGGCACACCAGAAGAGGGCATCAGATCACACTATAGATGGTTCTGAGCCACTATGCAGTTGCTGGGAATTGAACTCAGGACCTCTGGAAGAGCAGACAGTGCTCTTAACCTCTGAGCCATCTCTCCAGCCCGAAAACACATTCTTATAGTATTTCTGCATTTTTTAGAAAGAAATCAAAATTCCAGAATTCTCACTGCATTTCCCCCTTCTATTTGTTTTATTTTGTTGGTTTTTCTTTCTTTCTTTTTTTTTTTTCTGAGACAGGGTTTCTCTGTGTATCCTTGACTGTCCTGGACTAACTTTGCAGACCCGGCTGGCCTCAAACTCACAGCGATCCACCTGCCTCTACCTCCCCAGTGCTGAGATTAAAGGCGTGCGTCACCACGCCCGGCTTCCCCCCTTCTGTTTTAAGCCACTAATGGTGCTGTGTATAGTGGGAAATTATAAATGAATGCTTTCAGTGAAATAAATGCTTTTGGAGTCAGTGGCTAAGGGTTCAGGAGAGCTTCCCTGCTCTTTTTTTTTTTTTTTTTTTTTTCTCTTTCCTGCTCTTTCTACTGGGATAGCTTTGCCTTTGATGTAGGGAAGTGGCAGCAGCCGAGCAACCCCGTCGTTTGCATTAAATTGTATCTCTCTTTTCACATAGGCCATAATTTTAATTTCTCCTTTGAAACCATCTACAATTCCTGCATGCACAATGAATCCTCTGAAGTCAATCCACTCTTTCCCAAGATCATCCCTACTGTCCCTGAGGGCAAAGCACTATGGACATAAAGGCCTAAAGGTATTTTATAACATTGAATTCTGGGGGATAGATTAAGATGTTTGCCGGTGGCCCTGTCTAGAGCAATGCTGACTGCAGTAACATGCACGAGACCCCCAATACTGAACATGTTTTTTTGGTCTACATGTCACCCCTTAGCTGAAACAGCTCGTACCTTTTGCTGTGAGGACTCAAGTTAGGCCCCCAATGCCATTTTACTTATTTATTTTAATTTTTTGGTTTTTCAAGACAGGGTTCCTCTGAGTAGCCTTGGCTGTCCTAGACTCATTTTTGTAGACCAGGCTAGCTTAGAACTCACAGAGATCCACCTGCCTCTGCCTCTCAAGTGCTGGGATTACAGAGGTGCAGCACTGTGCCTGGCTTCTTTCAAACTTTTTTTATAAAAAAAAACTTTTTTAATTTTAATTTTATGTGGATTGGTGTTTAGCCTGCATGTATGTCTGTGTGAGGGTGTCAGCTCTTGGAGCTACAAACAGTGGTGAGCCACCATGTTGGTGTTGGGAATTGAACCAAGGTCCTCTGGAAGACCAGACAGTGCTTTTAACCACTGAGCCATCTCTCCAGCCCCCTTTCAAATATATATAATCAGAAAATCCCCCTGGGAGCAAAGCAGGGGATATCCCAGCAGTAGCAGCTGCAATAAACTTTTTGCTGAACTCTTGAGAAAAACATCCATTCCTGGGCTGGAGAGATTGCTTAGCAGTTAAGAGCACTGTCTGCTCATCCAAAGGTCACGAGTTCAAGTCTCAGCAACCACATAGTGGCTCACAACCATCTATAATGAAATCTGGTGCCCTCTTCTGGTGCACATGTGTACATACAGGCAGAATACCATATACATAATAATTACATAAATCTTTTTTTTTTAATTTTATTTATTAGGTATACAGTATGCATCCGATCACATTATAGATGGTTGTGAGCCACCATGTGGTGCTGGGAATTGAACTCAGGACCTCTGCAAGAGCAGACAGTGCTCTTAACCTCTGAGCCATCTCTCCAGCCCCCCAATTAAATAAATCTTTAAAAAAAAATCCAGCCAGGTGTGGTGGCGCACGCCTTTAATCCCGGCACTCAGGAGGCAGAGGCAGGCGGATTGCTGTGAGTTTGAGGCCAACCTGGTCTACAAAGTGAGTCCAGCCCAGCCAAGGCTACACAGAGAAACCCTGTCTCAACAATAACAACAACAAAGCCATTCCTTCACCTCCTGCTGTTTCTTCTACAGCATTTGAAATCAAAATTTCCATTTTTATCCTAAACTTTTGAGCCCCACATTGAGGTGCAACTTGTAACTGGTCTTTGCTACCTTTTTTATTTTTCCTTAGAGACAGGGTTTCTCTGTGTAGCCTTGACTGTCCTGGACTCACTATGTAGACCAGGCTGGCCTCAAACTCACAGCAATCCGCTTGACTCTGCCTCCCAAGTGCTGGAATTAAAGGTGTGCACCACCAGGCCAGGCTGGTCTTTGCTACTTTTTGGGTTCTTTTTTCCCACCCTTTATCCAACCCTCTGGTTTCACCCAATAATACTAGATAAAGAAGGATGGGGAGCCGGGCGTGGTGGCGCACGCCTTTAATCCCAGCACTCGGGAGGCAGAGGCAGGTGGATCGCTGTGAGTTCGAGGCCAGCCTGGTCTATAAAGTGAGTCCAGGATGGCCAAGGCTACACAGAGAAACCCTGTCTCGAAAAACCAAAAAAAAAAAAAAAAAAAAGAAGGATGGGGGATGAGAGGGAGAGAGGAAGGGGAGGGAGTTGAGAGGGGAGAGGGGGAGAGAGGGGGAGGGAGGGTAAGGGAGTGAGGGGGAGGGGGAGGGGGAGAGTGAGGGAAGAAGGGGGGTGGAGAGAGGGGGGAGGGGGAGAGGGGGAGGGACAGAGGGAGGGAGGGAGTGGGAAGAGAGAGGGGGGAGGGACGGAGAGATATCATGGAATCTAATTTCTTCTTGCTTTTTCTTTGCTTGTAGCTGGTCTTTGCTAGTTTGTGGGTTCCTCTTTTTCCCATCCTTTTTCCCCCCTGCCCTAACACTAGATTGGAGAGAAAGAAAGATATTGTGAGAAAGAGAGAAAGAGATCCTTGAATCTTAATTTTTTCTTCTTGTTTCTTCTTTGCTTGTAACCAGTCTTTGCTACTTTGTGGGGTCTTCCTTTTTCCACCCTTTTTTTTTTTTTTTTTTTTAAATATTTATTTATTTATTATGTATACATTGCTCTGCCTGCTTGTACCCCTGCAGGCCAGAAGAGGGCATCAGATCACATTATAGATGGTTGTGAGCCACCATGTGGTTGCTGGGAATTGAACTCAGGACCTCTGGAAGAGCAGACAGTGCTCTTAACCTCTGAGCCATCTCTCCAGCCCCCTTTTTCCACCCTTTATGGCCCAGTTTCACCCCTATCACTAGATGGGAGAGAGAGAAGGATAGACGGGGAAGGGGGTGAGGAGAGGGAGGGGGAGGGGGAGGGAGAGAGATCTCCTTCAGTTTAATTTCCTTCTGATTCTTCTTTGAGCATGATTAGCAACAAACCGAAACACCACCACCACAGGGAACAGCCGCCGACACTGCCGCTCAGGCCCTAGCATTTATAGACCCTCGGAAAAGTTCCCAGAATTCCACACGTCACACCATGGCAGAAATTATCCACAGCTGGCAAAACCATACTTCTGGTAGAGCACAGGACAACTCACGGGCAGCTGCTGCGGACAGCATGGAGCAGCCCCACAGCCCTACACCTGGGATTTAAAAATAAAAGCAGCTCATTCTTATATTTCTCTGTTTTTAAAAATGGTATTCTTATTTTTGTTTTTTGTGCATTAGTGTTTTGCCTGCGTGTAATATTTGTATGAAGGTGTCAGATCTTGGAGTTAAAGACAGTTGTGAGCATCAATGCTGGGAATTGAACCTGGGTCCTCTGGAAGAACACTTAACTCTCTTAACTCCTGAGATATCTCTCCAGCCCCTCTGTGGTTGCTTTGTTTTGTTTAGCTTTTATTTTCTTTCTGAGACAGGCTTTCTCTATGTAGCCTTGGCTGTCCTGGACCCACTTTGTAGACCAGGCTGGCCTGGAACTCACAGAGATCCACCTGCCTCTGCCTCCCGAGTGCTGGGATTACAGGCCTGTGCTAACTGGTGGTGGCTGGCTATTTCTGTGTTTTTTTTAAAGAACTCACAATTCCAGATTTTTCACTGTAAACAGCCCTTCAGACAGCAGAGAATACACTGCACTGACGATGGACAGAGCTGTAGTTAATCATTTACTCTGTATAGAGCAATTGCCTCGTTAACTGCCATACCCCTGCCACACAGACGGACAGACTCCATGCCCAGGTGAGTGTGGGCTAGCACTACTTTAACAGCAAACAGAAGATCCGTACTATATACACTGCATGTTCTATCACAGATGTTCAGGGATGCAAGAGAGCAAGCAAAAGCTGAACATGGCGGAGTTAAAACATAAGCAAGCTAAATTTGGAGATAAAATTGTGAAATTGATGGAACATTAGGAAAACTTCTATCTACTATATGTACCAAATATATTTTTATCTTATTTTATGTGTAAAAATATTTTGCTGGTGCTGGAGAGATAGCTCAGAGAGGGCCTGGTGAGACAGCTCAGAGGTTAGGAGCACTGATTGCTCTTCCAGAGGTCCTGAGTTCAATTCCCAGCAACCCCATGGTGGCCCATAACCATCTATAACGTGATCTGATGCCCTCTGCTGGCCTGCAGGTGTACATGCAGACAGTGCTGTATACATAATAATAAATAAATCTTAAAAAAAAAAAAAGTGGTTTGCCTGCATGTGTGTCTGTGTACCACTTGTGTGCCGGGTGCCTGAGGAGGCCTGAAGTGGGCATCAGACCCCTGGATCACAGATGGTCATGAGCTACCATGACCATCTACAAGCGCCATTCTTGTTCCTGGCATAGGCCAGAACCGTTACAGTGTGTTATTTTATAATCCCAACAATAATCCCAACAATAATATTCAGCATTCTCAGTGTGCATCTTGCAAGCAAGGGCATAAAGAATAAAACAGTGGTTTGCACACATACAATAATCATGGAACTGGTAAGATACAGAGCCAAAATCTAAACCTAAGGACTTCAACTTTAGGTCGTGTTATATCTATGTATCTGGACACAATACTAGAATGCGAGCAGGTTTTCTGTTTAACCTTATAGTAAGAATTAGGAAGCCAGGCATGGTGGCGCACGCCTTTAATCCCAGCACTCGGGAGGCAGAGGCAGGCGGATCGCTGTGAGTTCGAGGCCAGCCTGGTCTACAAAGCGGGTCCAGGACAGCCAAGGCTACACAAGAGAGACCCTGTCTCGAAAAACAAAAAAAACAAAAAACAAACAAACAAAAAAATTAGGTCCAGGTGTGGGAGAACATGCCTTTAATCCCAGGCAGAGGCAGGTAGGATCTCTGTGAGTTTGAGCCCAGCATGGTCTACCAAGTGAATAGTTCAATACAGCCTGGGCTGTTACACAGAGAAACTTTGTCTTAAAAAAAAAAAAAAAAAAGAAAAAAGAAAATGAAAAAATAATTTGGTTCAGGTGTGATGACTCAGTATTATAATCTCAACACTTGGGAGACCTAGGCAGGGGGATTGCCACAGGTTCAAGGCCACGGTGGACTACAGAGTGAAACCTGGTTTACAGAAAGATGGCTGAGAGGGTCAGGGCACTTACCTTGATGCCAGGCAACCTGAGTTCCATTCCTGGGATCCATATAGTGGAAAGAGGGCTGGCTCCTGTCAGTTTTCCCTTGGCCTCCCTATGTGCGGGACAGCCCATGGGCCCGCATGTATAAGTCAATGAATAAACATAGAGGTGGCTCATTGGGTGTTGGCTGTGCCAAGTATGAGGCCATAGACTCTGATCTCCAGTGTTCACCTAAAAAGTTGGGCATGCGTGCGTCTGTCATCCTAGAGCTGGGGAGGAGGAGACAGAGAATTCCTAGGGCTTGTGCCTCAGCTTTACTCTTTAAACTCTGGGTTCATTGAAAGTTTAACAATTAGCTGGGCGTGGTGTCAAACTGACAGAGATCTGCCTGCCTCTGCCTCCCCGAGTGCTGGGATTAAAGGTGTGTGCCACCACCATCTGGCCACCATCATAATTTTTGTTTTGTTTTTGAGACAAGCTTTTTCTCTGTCACCCTGGCCCTCCCTACACTCACTTTTGTGGTATGTATGCTACCACACCTGGCTACCATCATACGTTTTTCTTTTTTTTTTCTGAGACAGGGTTTCTTTGTGTAGCCTTGGCTGTCTGTCCTGGACTTGGTTTGTAGACCAGGCTGGTCTCAAACTCACATCATCTACCTGCCTCTGCCTCCCGAGTGCTGGGATTAAAGGTGTGTGCCACCACACCTGGCCTCATCATCAGAATTTTTAACTTAACTTTTTATTTATATATTTTTTCAGTACTTCGTTTTGAACAAGTTAACCATTACTCTACCATTTAGCTATATTCTCCAGTCCATGTAAAAAAAAATTTGTTTGCATGTATGCATATATACTGTGTGTGTGTGTGTGTGTGTGTGTGTGTGCGCGCGTGCGCGCGCGCCTGGTGCTCAGGGAGGTCAGAGGGCTGTCAGAGAGCTATGGATTCCCTCGAACTGGAGTTACAGAGGATTGTGAGCCACCATATGAGTTCTGGGAACAGAATCTGGATCTTCAGCCCTCATTTAAAACATTTTAAAATCTTTCTATCTGGCCTAGGCTAACCTGGAACCCTAGCCTCCCAGTGCTAGGGTTACATTTGTGTACCACCAGGTCAAAACGTGTTCTCCTGTCTCTGTAACTAGCTATTTTTTTTTTACTTTTAACCATTGCTCGGTTGCTAGCTGTCTGACCCTGTATCTGTTTTTGTTTGTTTGTTTTTGTTTTTCAAGACAGGGTTTCTCTGGTAGTCCTGGCTGTCCTGGCCTCGCTTTGTAGGGCAGGCTGTCCTGGAACTCACAGAGATCTGCCTGCCTCTGCCTTCCGAGTGCTGGGATTACAGGAGTGCATAATCTATTATCGCCGCCGCCCGGCTGGGTTTAAATTTCAACTTTGCCGTAGGTGTTACTTTGTCTTTGGATCTATACCTCCTTTTCCTCATCTGTAAGAAAGGATGCCCAGTACCATTTCACAGAGAATAAGAATTAATCTAAAGTTCTCAGCACAATGCTCCGCAGTTCCTTGTTGCCCAAAAGTTATTATTCCTTCAACGTGCTTATTTTTGTGATAATTGGATCTCAGCTCTAAGGTCCTCAGGAAGAATACTTAGGGTAAGTGTTCTAGAAATGTTGACTGTAGGCGGGCCTAACTGCTTTGAGGAAGCAGGAGGAGGTGGCCAGACTAGCGAGGGAAGCTAGGCCTTGAGTTGGCTAGTGCAATCGGGAGGGGTGGAAAGCTGTTCCCTCACTGTGAACAGAAAAAGACCAGATCCAGCGTAATTTATCAGTAGATCTAGCTAATTGTTTTTTTCTTTTTTTTCTTTTTCTTCCTTTCGGCTCCTATGGTACAGTCAAGAAAGGACCGACCAGAGAGAAGTAAATTAACACTAAGAGCCCATGGCCTTTGGCAGAACGAGGCAGGCCACACCCCAGCGAGACAACGGGGCCCAAGCCCCTGACGCTAATTCTGTCCTTAAATTCATGGATGCCGTCGCGATGAAACACCACCCACCCAAACGCACAGCCCACCGCCGTCCGCGGGCTCCATCTTTAGACGTGAAAGAATGAGAGCTTGCCAAAAGGAGAATCCCGGTTTTGAGAGGCTAGGTGGTACGGCGGCTGCCTGGGGACCAAAACGTCTCCAAGGTAAAGTTGCAGCCTGAAGCGATTTTTTGACCCCCGACACTTAATGAGCTATCGAAGACCCGGATGTGTCTGGGACTGGCCGAGGTACCCATTAACGCGCCCCCGCTAGACCATCCCCCTTCTCCATCTATGACTGGGCCCGCTTGACGCCAATCATTGCTTCTCCAGCCACCCACTCCTCAAGGGTGGGGTGAAGTCTCGGTATCCCGCTTTCTATTGGTTGGAGCAAGAACAGGAGGGCGGGTAGCCGGCTAAGGTCCTCCAATGGGCGTCGTGGCGTGTGGTTAAGGCGGAGTCGAGGCGCTTGGCAGCTGCCCAATCAGCGTCCTTGTTTGTGTGGTGCCGCCGCCGCCGGTGCAGCCGCCGCCGCCGCCGCTGCCCCTGTCTGTACCGCAGTGTCTGCTCCGCCCGCCCGCCCTCCCCGACCCGGCCCGCCCCCTCCCCCACCCCCGCTCCTGGACCCGCCGGTGGGGTCTGGATCCCACGGTGCCGTCGCCGCCTCCTTTTTCGACGCCTTCGCCGCCGCCTGAGGAGGCGACACAGTCGGGAGCTCCGCCGCCGCTGCCAGGTGAGGAGCTCTGGCCTAGGCCAGCCTGGCCGCCAGCCCGCCCGGGGGCGGTGAGGAGCGACGGAGGGAGCGAGGCTGCGAGGAGGCGGCGGTGGGGGAAGGGAAAGGTGGAGGGCGGGGGGAGGGGAAGCGCCCGCGAGCCGACGCCCGCCCGCGCGCCCCCGCCTGGCGTCCCCTCCCCCAGCCCGGCCCGCGCGCCCCCGCCTCGCGCTCCCCTTCACCTCTTCCCCTCCCCCCCACTCACTCCGCGCGCGCGCGCGCCCGGGTCTTTCACTTAGGCCTCGCGCGACCCGGCTGCCTGGTGTGTCCCTTCGTGTCTTGTCTTTTTTACTCTTTCTCCCCTCCCTCGCTCCCCGTTTCCCTCGCCATCCCCCCTTTCACTCAGTACCTCATGCCCGCCATGCTCCCCTCTTTTCCTCCGGAGCGTCCTCCCCTCTGTTTTTTTAACTCTCCGCCCCCAGTAGTGCCCTCGGGGTGCGGGGGCCGCTCCCTGCACTGAGTCTTGTGTTTTACCGCGGATGGGACGAAAGCGGGGGGATCCTTAAGGGTGGAGGAAGCACTGAATAATTATCTTTATTTGTGGGAAAAGGATCAGGAGTGCAGAACCTTACCCCTTTATTTCGTCGTCCACCGTTCCCTTGCCCTTCGTAAGAAAAGGGAATTGTCTTGACTTGTGTGGGTTACTTACCTTGTATAGTAACTAAACCACCCATTTTCTCAGCTGGGCTTTGGGACACACCGGATCTGTTTCCCAGTTCAGTTCCTGAGGCTTAATGGAACTAGAACTTACCCTTCCCCTCCAAACCAGAACTTAAGAGTACTTTTTTTTTTTTTTTTTTTTTTTTTGCCTCCTTTTGGGCTCAGATACCTGAAGGAGCTAGTTACTCCTGTGAATGCGGAGATTTAGGTGTTAGGCGCCGGCCCGGGACAGCCTCCCCGCTTTATTTATGAAGGCACGGTGCGCCCTTTGAGTCATCTGCAGCACTCAGTTTCCCTCCAGACAGAGATGTTCCTTCATAAGGACTGGCCCTGAGATGGAGGGGGAGGCATCACTGGCCGGTAGCCTGTGGATGCTGAAGTTAGCAGCGCTTCCCTGCTCTGTTCTAGAGAGTAAGGTAGCTTCCTGAGAACCAGGGGTCTACTCTGGGAAATGATTACTTGAAGGGTGTGTGTGGGTGTGTGTGTGTGTGTGTGTGTGTGTGTGTGTGTGTGTGTTTTAGAGGTGGGAATAATATGAATTGAATCTATTTTAGCAAAGAAAGACAGTGTTTTTCATGGCAGTATGCCCTAAAAGATTTGAAATCATGTTTGAAGCTGGTGGAAAAGTAGGTTTTACCCATGTGAGTTGAGAAGAGCTGGTGCTTTTGTAGTTTGGGGGGGTATTTTCTTTTCCAGAAATTTATAATTTGAATAGACAACGGTGAATATGATACAAAGTGAAAAGCAGTCGTCTCCTCCCTCAGCTGTGCTCCACCCATGGTGTCCTCCTACAACACACAGCTGATGCTTCCTTGGCATCTGCATACTGTCTGTATGTTGTTGGTTATCCTGTTTGAGAGTGATTTCTTTACTGCTTTTTCTTTGATACATGGACTTAAAGTCTTCCTTGAAGTCTGATAGCCAGTTTGATTTGGATTTTTGGTGCAGGAGAAGTCTTGATAAGAATTGTCATAGTTCGGGCCTGGAGAGATGGCTTAGGGGTTAAGAGCACTGACTGCTCTTCCAGAGGACTCAGCCTCAATTCCCAGCACCCACATGGCTAGTTCCAGGGTATCTGACACCCTGAGGGCAGGGAACAGAGGTACTGTTTAGAGTAGCAACATTTGCTTGTGCGTGCGTGTTTGATCTGTAAGAAGGGAACTTCTGGTGATGATAAAGACAGTGGTGTGAGGAGGTTAAGCTCATTTGAGGGCAGGAAGATATATCTGTTGGAAACGTAATTGTTAGTCCACCACAGGTGCTGGGCTGGATCAGGCACAGACTTTCCCTGGGCTTTTTAAGAAAGCAGGTTTATAAAGAGTCCATGGTGAGTACTGGTCCTGTGTGACTGATGGTGGGCTTTTCAGTCTGGGAGCAGTGGAAGTTATCATGGGAAGAGGTAGCTAAGTACAACAGGAGTCGGAAGGCGACCTGTAGGTTGAATGACCTGTACGGAAAAGAGATGAGAGTTGTAGACGTTTGTGCTGTCTGTCCATTAGTTGAGGACATTTTTAATGAGTCGAGAGTTGTTTGTGCTTGACAGCAGCATCCATCTTTATGGCACTGGTTTGCTTCCTTCCCCTGACTGGGTCATGTCTGTTAACTTCCTGTTTACATATACTCTCAACAGGGTCCAATAGAAGCTACATTAAATACTTGTC
Source organism: Acomys russatus (assembly GCF_903995435.1). Taxonomy (NCBI): domain Eukaryota; kingdom Metazoa; phylum Chordata; class Mammalia; order Rodentia; family Muridae; genus Acomys; species Acomys russatus. The sequence continues at coordinate 63,123,948 of NC_067151.1, forward strand.
TAGAAACAAAGTTAACCTGGTTTCCTGATCATCCTTTTAAATATCAGTCCTGGCAGTAACTTAAACTGTGTTTAGCATAGGGGCACAGGGAGAGAAATGTGTGAGGAATTTTTTCTGACCCTCACGGCTCTAAAGAACTTTCTAGCCGGGCGTGGTGGCGCACGCCTTTAATCCCAGCACTCGGGAGGCAGAGGCAGGCGGATCGCTGTGAGTTCGAGGCCAGCCTGGTCTACAAAGTGAGTCCAGGATGGCCAAGGCTACACAGAGAAACCCTGTCTCGAAAAAACCAAAAAAAAAAAAAAAAAAAAAAAAAAAAAAAAAAAAAAAAAAGAACTTTCTAAAGTCTGTGTTCCCTGGGTTCATGACTGTAATCCCAACACTTGGGAAATTAAGAGAGGATTCTGAATTGGAGGCAGCATGGACTACATAGTGGGTTTAAGATAGTTAGAGGTAGTGAATTAAGATCCTTTCTCAAAACACTAAAACCCCAAACAAATACACAAACAAAAACTGGTACAGGCCTTTCATCCTGAGCAGGGGAACAGAAATTGAAGTTCATCCTCTGCTTCATATCAAGTTAGAGACTTTGAGCTCCCCCCTTCTGCACGCCTTTAATCCCAGCACAAGCAACACAGAGGCAGGTGGATCTCTGGGTTGGAGGCCAGCTTGGTCTACAGAGTTCCAGAACAGCCAGGGCTACAAAGAGAAACCCTGTCTTAAAAATAAATAAATAAGTAAATAAATAAATAAATAAATAAATAACAGCGGCAACAACAACAAAAAAAGCACAGAAGCAAGATTGAAGAGATGTGCCCAGAAAGGTATTTAATCATATCCTACTGTCTCAGGATTCCCTTGTCTTTTTTGTTTCATTTTCTGCTGCTGCTGCTCCTCCTGCTCCTCTTCTTCCTCCTCCTCTTCTGATTTTTCCAGAGTTTCTCTATGTAGCTTTGGCTGTCCTTGAACTGACTGCAGACCATGCTGGCCTAGAACTCAGATCCATCTGCCTCTGCCTCCTGAGTGCTGGGATTAAAGATGTGCGCCACCACTCTTGGCTCTCCTTGTTTTAAGCAGTGAGCTGTATATGTTGTTTCCCAAGCAGCCCTCTCACCTCAGTTTAACTGGTTTTTTCCCTTCTCACTCCTCAAGCAGTATAGGGAAGCAGCAGCTATGCTGTACTGGTTTCTAGGCTCTGGAGTGTTATTCTGTGTTAGCCACCCTATTAGGAGACATGCTTACAAGCAGCCATTCTGCACTTAGTTTAGGAAGCTCATGTTGCTTGGCTTATTGAGAAAAGCCAAAACAGATTTGGTTGATGAAAACAACAGCTAGGGAAATCATAAAATTGAGCCATCAAGTGGATTCAAGGGACTTTATTTCCCAGACCTTTGTAGGACTCAGTGTCCTTAGATGCCAGTGTCAATCCCACACATCTTCTGAGGCACATTGGAAGGAAAGGAGAAAAAGGAAAAGATTGGTTCCAACTCTAATTCTAGCGTAAAACTGCCCAATTATTATTACTTTTAAAAGGTATTTATTTATTTATTTATTTATTATATATACAGCACTCTATCTGCATGTACACCTGCAGGCTGGAAGAGGGCATTAGAGGGTGTAGATGGTTGTGAGCCACCATGTGGTTGCTGGGAATTGAACTCAGGACCTCTAAAAGAGTAGACAATTCTCTTAACTGTTGAGCCATCTCTCCAGCCCCCCTGCCCAATTATTTTACTGCTTGTGGAAAATCCCACCAACATGATGTCTCATGATAGCATATCAATTGATTTTTGCCTAAGCATGGGAAAAGGATTTTTTTTTTTTTTTTTTTTAATGAACAAGCATGACTTTGGGGTAGAAAGTATCTATTCTTGTTTATATTCAACGGTCTGAAGGTTTTTCTATATACCTCTTAAAGACTCTTGCTAACTTCAGTTGGTGAAGCAGGGTTCTTTCTCTGAGTGTAATAGTGACAAGAGCTGCTGCAGATAGGTCTAGATTTAAAATGTGTCCCTCCTCATGTTGTATCTTTTACTTTGTCTTTAGTGGATTCATATAATGCTTCAATGCAACCTGAGTTCATAAGAAAGGAGAGAAATGACATTGTCATTAAGGCTTTACAAATTGGCTCTGTGTAGTGTTTTCCCCAGAATCCCTTGAGTTGCCTGCAATTGGCCAGAAACTGTCAAGAGTTTGGGATTACAGTAGCAAGAGTAACAGATGCATTGTTTCAGTTTTCTGTTCTTTTGTTTTAAGACAGGGTCTGGCCTGGAACTGGGTATGTAGACTAGGCTGGCCTGGAACTCTGAGAAGATCGCCTGTATCTACCTCCTGAGTGTTGGGATTAAAAGCCTATGCCTCCATGCCTGGCTAGTTTGTTTCTTTTCTTTTTCTTTTTCTTTTTCTTTTTCTCCTCCCCACCCCCCAGGGTGTCTCTATGTAGCTTTGGTTGTCCTGGACTCGCTTTGTAGACCAGGCTGGCCTCTAACTCAATGTGATCCGCCTGCCTGTGCCTCCCGAGTGCTGGGATTAAAGGCGTGCGCCACCACACTCGGCCAGTTTGTTTCTTTTGAGGTATGAAATGTTCAAATCCCAGATATAAAAGAGTCATAGTAATTGCAGATCTTTGCTATGTGAACCTGTTTGAGACAGTTTCTTCTGTAGTCCATGCTGGTCTTCAACTCCCAGTGTGATCCTTCTGCTTTAGCCTTGCAAGTGGTAAGGTTTAAAGGTGTGTGCCATCCCACCTGGTGTGTTTGCTTATTTCATTTACTTATTTATTAGGGTGTTTGTTTGTTGAGTTAGGATTTTGCTGCACAGTCAAGTTGCCTTGAGACCCTTGCTCCTCATGACATAGCCTCCTGAGTCCACAGGTGTGCATCCCTGTACCCACCTTTGATTTTAATTAATCTAGCTACTAGTAGTTATTTGAGACAGGGTATCATTATGTCTGGAACTCACTGTGTAGACTAGGCTGGCCTCAAAGTCATAGAGATCTGTCCACTTCTCCCTCCCAAGTGCTGGGACTAACGGTGTCTACTACTATGCCTGGCAATTTTTTTTATTAGTGTTCTGCTAAAGAAATTAAGCAAAATTTAATTGTTGAAACTTCCTCTTACTGTAACTGACTGTTACACATTTTTTAGAACAAAACTTTTGTTGATTTTGTCTTATTTGGGCTGTGTACAGAGAGGTAAATTTTATAATTTTCCAAAATATGGATTGGGATGTAAGGAGAATTTATATTAGGCATCAGGAATTACGAATTCTTAGTGTAATTGTGAGGGATTGCAGGTGTTAACTGGAGGGCTTACATTATTCACGGGGCTTTTTGAGTACTCTAGATGTAGAAGAGAGTAGACGGAGAAGTGGCAAAGTGCAACAGTGAAGCATTATGAATGTAGAGAACCCCCCCCCCCCTTTTTAAGGTGTTAGGGGTGTAACTTAAGGTCCTCGCATGCTAGATAAGTGCCTTACACTTTATTTACTTAGTTATTTAGGCTTTTTGAGTTAGGATCTTGGTACATAGTCCAAGCTCCTCAAGACATGTAGGTGTGCATGCCTGCACCTAAAATTGAGCTAAAGCTCTAGCTTCTTATACTGTTCATCTTCTTTTGCAAGAGCTATGGTTTGCCACATAGTCAAGGCTAGCCTAGAATTTTTGATCCTCCTGCCTCCGCCTCCCAAGTGACGAGATAAGTGCCCACCTATCAGAAAATAGCTAGTTTTCTACACTGAGATAAAATAGCTAATTGCCACAATTCTTTCATATAATTGCTTCGATGCCATATTTTCTGTGTGTGTGTGTGTGTGTGTGTGTGTGTGTGTGTGTGTGTGTTTTGAGACAGAGTTTATCTGTGTAACAGCCCTGGCCGTCCTGGACTCTCTTTGTAGACCAGGCTAGCCTCGAACTCACAGAGATCTGCCTGCGTTTGCCTCTCGAGTGCTAGAATTAAAGATGTGTGCCACCATACCTGGCTATTTTCTTTCTTTCTTTTTTTAATTTTAATTTTACTTTATATGTTCGGATGTATTGCCTGCATCAATATCTGTGTACCACTTGTGTGCCTGGTGCCCTTGGAGGCCAGAAGAGGGTGTCAGGTCCCCTGGCGTTACAGGCAGTTGTTAGCTGCCATGTGATTGCTGGGAATTGAACCTGGCCCCATGCAACAAACAGCCAGTGTTTGCAGCCACTGAGCCATCTCTCTAGCCTCTTGCTTTATCTTCTATTGTTTAAAGACAAAGTTTCATTCTATAGGTCAAATTTCACTGTGTTGCCTGGGTTAGCCTGCTTCAGCCTCTGAAGCACTAGGATTATAGATACGAGCCACCACGTCTGACTAGATGTCATTTTTTCCAATAAGGCCTTATCTCTACCATTTATTTTTGGTGTTTTGTTTGTTTGTTTTGAGACAGGGTTTCTTTCTCTGTGTAGCCCTGGCTGTTCTGGAACTCTCTTTGTAGACCATGCTAGCCTTGAATTCACAGAGATCTATCGGCCTCTGCCTCCTACCAACTTTTTAAAACTTTTACTTTTTATGTGTGTAAGTGTTTTTTTGTTTGTTTTGGTTTTGGTTTTGGTTTTTCAAGACAGCGATTCTCTGTGTAGCCTTTGCTGCTGTCCTGGACTCACTTTTTAGACCAGGCTGGCCTTGAACTCACCATGATCCGCCTGCCTCTGCCTCCCAAAGGCCAAGGTTAATGGCGTGCACTACCATGCCTGGCTTTAGACTTTCATGTACTTGTATGTACACCTGCACACCAGAAGGCACCAGATCTCATTACAGATGGTTATGAGCCACCATGTAGTTGCTGGGAATTGAACTCAAGACTTTGGAAGAGTGAGTGCTCTTAACCTCTGAGCCATCTATCTCTCCAGCCCATGTATAAGTGTTTTGTCTATGTATTATGTGGACTATGTGTGCCTGGCATCTGTGGAGGCCAGAAGAAGACATTGGATCCCCCGAAACTAAGGGACAGACAGGATTCACCATGTGTATGATAGGAACTGAATGCAGGCCTTCTTGAAGAACAGATAATGCTGAGTGTTGAGTTTTCTTTCCAGCCCTAAATTTTATTTGTGTGTGTATGTGTGTGTGTATGAAGGTTAGACAGCTTTGTGCACTCAGTTCTCTCCTGCCTTTATATGGATTCTAGGATTGAGTTTAGATCTCCGGGTTTTGTCTCAAATGCCTTTACTTGCTGAGACGCCTCACTGTTCATCTGTCCGTCCATTTATTTATCCATCCATCTTATAACTGTATTTATTGAGACAGAGTCTCAGCTATCTCAGGCCGGCCGTACCTTACTGTGGACTTGAGGACGACCTTGAAGTTCTGGTTCTCTTGCCTCTGCCTCATAGCTGCTGAGACGACAGGCACTCAGCACCACGTCAAGTCTCCCTAGCTCCTCGGAACCTTACCTTCACCTCCTTATCCTTCACGTCTAGTACTCTGCCTTTGCTCTGCTTCCTTCTTCATGGCACTTAACAACTTTAGAGCATTCACTTGTGCTGGGCAGTGGTGGCAAACACAAGAGTCAGGTGACCTCTGAGTTTGAGGCCAGCCTGATTTACAGAGTGAATTACACGACAGCCAGGGCTGTTTAATACCTAATATAATTCCTGTCATAAGTTTATACTCAAAATTGTTATCAAATTGGAATAATAGTCTCTTTTCCTAACTAAATGTAAACTTCATTTACAACAAAATATGAAATGTGATAAGTAAAATTCAGGATTGCAAAATGTTATAAAATTTTACTTTCTTTTGTTTGTGCACACAAATGCATGTACATGCAGTGCTCAGAGAGACTAGAAGTTACAGGTGTTTGCAAGATTCAGGTACCCAGCTGAGTACCTGAGCAGGCACTGGGAGCTGAATTCAGGTCCCTAGGAGAGTTGTACATCACTTCACCACTGAGGCATCTCTCCAGCCCCAGTAAGGCATTTTGTAAACTTTAAAGAATTACAAATATGGGGGCTGGAGGGATGGCTCAGTAGTTAAGAGTACTGGCTGCTCTTCCAGAGAATCCAGGTTCAATTCCCAACACCCACATGGCAGCTCACAGCTTTAGTTCCAGAGGAACCGACACTATTACACAGACATGCGTGGAGCCAAAACAACAGAGCACATGAAATAAAAATAAGAGCCGGGGGCGGGTGGCACACGCCTTTAATCCCGGCACTCGGGAGGCAGAGGTAGGGGAATTCCAGTGAGTTTGAGGCTAGCCTGGTCTACAAAGTGAGTCCAGGACAGCCAAGGCTACACAGAGAAACACTGTCTTGAAAAACAAAACAAAACAACAACAAGAACAACATATATATATTCAAAGTAATTGACTTCTATTGAAATAAGTATTGCTTAATTAATAACTAAACTTTTAAAGTGTATTCACGTATATTATCACATCCTACAAAAAACTAGACACATCAACACTGTTTCCCTTTTGTGAGGCATTGAATCATCAAAGCCAGAAATGTGAGCATCATTGTGTTACTTCTCCTTTTTTTTTTTTTTCCTTCCGTTTTTTGAGACAGGGTTTCTCTGCACAGCCTTGGCTGCCCTGGACTCTGGCTTTGTAGAGCAGGCTGGTCTCAAACTCACAGGGATCCGCCTGCTTCTGCTGTGCGTGGGAGAGCGACCTCAAATTTGATCTTCCTTCCTCTATCCAGCTACTGGAAATTACAGGTGCACGCCTCAAGGTTCTGGCTGGCGGTTTTGAGACTGGATCTCATTATTTAGACCAGGCTGGCCTAGAACTTACTGTGTAGACCAGGCTGGCTTCAAATTTGGAGCAATCCATTTGGCTTAGCATTCAAGGTCATTTGTGATCTTGACCTTTGCCTTTTTCTATTATTCAGTATGTCTTGTCTTCTTTACACTTAATATATGAATAAATACCATTTTTAATTCTCAGATCAGTCTCCAAATCTCATCTCAAACACTGCTTCCTCTGAAAAGCCTTCGCTGACTTGCCCACAAAGATTTAAGTAACATTTTCTCTGATCTCACTATACTTTATAAATATTACTTGCCTCCCCTCAGTGTCAGTATCCAAAAAGCAAAATACAGCGACTCAGTTTAAAGCATTTGCTACTCTTCCAGAGGACCTGATTTGTTTGTTTATTATTATTATCATTAATTATTATTATTATTTTGGTTTTTTGAGACAGGGTTTTCTCTGTGTAGCCTTGACTATCCTGGACTTGCTTTGGAGATCAGGCTGGCCTTGAATTCACAGTGATCGCCTGCCTCTGCCTCCCCAGTGCTGGGATTAAAGGACCTGAGTTTAATTGCCAGAACCTACAAGGTGGCTCACAACTGCCCGTAACTCTAGTCCCAGGGGATCTGATGCCCTCTTTTGGCCTACTTGGTTCACTGCATGCACATAGTGCACTGAATGTCATGCCAGCACAACATCCACACATATAAAATAATAAAATACAAAATTGAGAAAGCAATGTACTTCCAGTGCCTAAAATGCTGTTTTGTTTTGTGTTTTCTAAAAGATATTAAGGAACGTTTGTTGCATAAACAAATATCCCTGTAGGTTAAGAAGATGCTTCATAAATTTAGAAGATGCTTTTTCTGAAGGTGGAATATTGGCTCTTCCATCTGTAGTTTGTGATTTTTTTTTTTTTTTCTCCAAGACAGTTTCTTTGTGTAGCCCTGGCTGTCCTAGAACTCACTTTGTAGACCAGAGGGCCTCAAACTCAGAGATCTGCCAGCTTTTGCCTCCCAAGTGCTAGGATTAAAGTTGTGTACCCCCACACTATCAAGTGACTGACTGGGTATCACTTGATGTCTTTAAGCCTTAACTTCCTAAACTTAGAAATGATGACTACTTTGTCCATTTTACTAAGATTCTGTGTTAATAAAAAGATTATGCATGTAGAGTTGTTTTGTAAACTATGAAACATCTTAAGATTTTTATTTTTAAGTATGTTTATATGGGACTAGAGAGATAGCATAGCAGCTAAAGAGAGAATTTGCTGTTCTCCCAGAGGTCCTGAGTTTGGTTCTCAGCACCTGTATTGGGTGGCTCATCACCCGTAATTCAGTACCAGGGGACCTGATTTCTGACCTCTGTACACGTGTGACATTCACAGACACAGACTCGGGCAGTTGTAATTGTCTGAAATAAGTATTGGGAACCAAACTCAGGATCTCTGCAAAAACAGTATGTGCTCGTACTATCCAGCCGCCTTTAAACTTTTTTTTTTTTTTTTTTTTCCGGGACAGAGTTTTTCTGTGTAGCCTTGGCTGTCCTGGACTTTCTTTTTAGACCAGGCTGGCCTCGAATTTACAAAGATCTTCCTGCCTCTGCCTCCTGAGTGCTAGGATTAAAGGGGTGCGCCACCACGCCCAGCCAGAACTTCTTTTTTTTAAAGTCTTTTTGTTTTTCAAGACAGGGTCTCTCTGTGTAACAGCCCTGGTTGTCCTATAGCTTGCTCTGTAGGCGAGGCTGTCCTCATACTCACAGAGATACGCTTGCCTCTGTCTCCCAAGTGCTGGGATTAAAGGGGTGTGCTACTACTGCACACCACTGCCCATCTTGCTGGCTAGTTTTATGTCAATTTGACACAAACTAAGGTCATCTGAGAGGATGAATCTTTCATTTGAGAAAATGCCTCCATAAGATTGGGCTTCAGACAAGCCGGTAGAACATTTTCTTTTCTTTTTTAATATTTTCTTAATTAATGATTGGTGGATTATAAGTCTGTATCAGCTCCAACCTCCAGGCTCCTGCCCTGTTTTGAGTTCTTGCACTGACTTTTTTCAGTGGCTGACTGTGATGTGGAAGTGTAAGCCAAATAAACCTCTTTTCCCCAACTTGTTTTTGGTCCTGGTATGTTTTTTGGGGGGAAAGGGGCTTCAAGACAGGTTTTCTCTGTGTAGCCTTGGCTGTCCTGGACTCACTTTGTAGACCAGGCTGGCCTCGAACTCACAGTGATCTGCCTGCCTCTGCCTCCCGAGTGCTGGGATTAAAGGTGTGCACCACCACGCCCGGCCTTGGGTTTTGGAACTTTGGACTAGAAAAGCCATAGAGTGTTCAAAGCTTGGTGAACTGTTCTGTAGGAACTTGGAAGATACAAATATTGAGAGAAATACAGAGGATGGAGGCCTGACCTACAAAGTTTTAGAGGGAAGCCAGAGTGCGACCAGGGTATTTGTATGAAGAGTATGTGGTGTCTGGTCAGCTGGAGCTGAAGAGTTGGCTGTGATTAACAAGAGACCTGGCACCCTTGACGTGAAACCTTTGTGTTAGCTGGAGCTGAGAAATCAGTGATTAAGAAGAGACCGGTTTCTTTGAGGTGAAATCGACTGGAATGTGTTTCCTTAGAGTTAGCAAACAGAAGCTGTGTTCCGGAGGTGGCCAAGGTTGTACTTCAAGTTGGCAGCTGTACTTGGTTGTGTCATCCAGCTGGTACTGGTTTGAAGGCATACATGTGTCATGGAGAGTAGCTGAGGCTTAGCACTGTGTGAGGCCAGGAGAGGTGAGAGTGCAGCCTCAGGAGCAGTAAAAGGCCCAGCATTAAAAAGGCCCCATAGAGAAGTGTGGCCCCGTGAAGAGAGCCCAGGAAAGGCGATTGGTGAAGTGTAGCCCAGTTACAGAAGACCAGCAGTTTGGAGTTGCTAGTACCATGGGATGGCCACGAACAACAGCATGGGGGGGGGGGGAAGGGGGGAGTGAACCAGCCTGAGCTTGGGAGACAAGCTGCCTGAGCTCTAGAGGGCAGCGTTAGAGAAGTGACCTAGCCCCTCAAGGAGCCCAGACAATGGCAAATGAGTCTCAGATATTAGACATTGAGTTATTGTTTTGCTTCGTTCAGATCGTAACTGTGCCCTGATTCTTCCCTCTTGAAGTATTTATTTTTGATTTTACAGGAGCACATACATTTATTTTTATTTATTTGTTTTGGTTTTTCAAGATAGGGTTTCTCTGTTTAGCCTGGACTTGCTTTGTAGACCAGGCTGGCCTCAAACTCAGACAGAGATCTGCCTGCCTCTGCCTCCCAAGTGCTGGGATTAAAGGTGTGTGACACCACTCTAGGCTGAAAGGTTGTGGCTTAACTGTGGTGTGTTTGTGTGTCAAGCTGACATGGGATCATTTGTGCTGACTTGTTATGACAGATTGACACAAGCTAAAATCATCATCAGTGAGTAGGAGGGAACCTTAATTAAGAAAATGCCTTTATAAGATTGGGCCATTTTCTTAGTGATTGATGGAAGAAGGCCCAGCCCGCTGTGGGTTGGTGCTGTTCCTGGCCTAGTTAGTGGTCCTGCGTTCTGTAAGAAAGCAAGCTGAGCAAAGCCAGTAAGCAGTACTTCTCCATGCCCTCTGTGTCAACTTGTCTTTAGTTTCCTGCCCTTCTTGAATTCCTATCCTGGCTTCCTTAAATGATGAACAGTAATGTGGACGAATAAGCCAAATAAACCCTTTCCTCCTCAGGAAGCTTTTGGTAATGGTGGCTTTGTTGCTGTTTGTTTGTTTTGAGACAGGGTTTCTCTGCAGCCCTGGCTGTCCTGGAACTCTGTATACCAGGCTGGCTTCAAACTCAAGAGATCCCTCTGCGTCTGCCTCTGCCTCGACCTCCCTAGTCCTGAGATTAAATGCTACACCACCACTGCCTGGTTTCGTCATTGTGTTTTATCACAGTAATAGTAACCCTAATTCGGGCATCTAATATTGATGAAGCTCTGGGTTCAATCCCTTGTACCACATAAAAATGTGCTTTGTGGTACAGGGCTGAAATTGTTCAAGATCATCAGAATTTAAGTCCATCTGGGGATTTGAGACTCTATGTCAACACAAAGGAGAAAAGGTTCCTATTATGGTCACTGAAACCATAAATACTTTTCTGTAACCTTTCTTTAAAAAAAAAAAGTTTGTATGTGTGGTGTTTTGCCTGATTGTATACATATGTGCCATGTGCACACAACGCCTTCAGAAGCCAGAAGATTGGATCCTCTGTAACTGGAATTATAAATGGTTGTGAGCGATCATTTGGGTGCTGGGTTCTCTGCAAGATCAACAAATGCTTTTAACTAATGAGCCATCTCCAGTCTTTTATAAGCCATGTTTAGTTAGAACCTCTTTCATCAATGTAGTATACTACTGGATATTCTAAACATGGCAGATGTAAAGGGACTAAGGAGATAGATGAGGAGGTAGGTAAAGGGCACGAGGGACCTGAGTTCAGATCCCCAACAACCCAACTTGTTTGTCTAACCGGTAGCTGAGGGGGCAGAGAAAGAAAGCTGACTTGCTGGCCTGCCAGGCAGCTGAAATAGAGAACCCAGCTTATTAAGAGAAACGCTGTCTCAAAAATTAGGTGGAAGTATTAGAGGAAGTAACTAGATGTCAGCCTCTGGATTCCACATGTGCGTGCACAAGTACATGTACTTGCACGCACACGCGCGCGCAAACACAAACACACACACATACACTACACACATTTTTAAAAGTTGCAACATTTTAGAATGTTTGAATTCTCAGGATTTATTCAGCCTTGACTTGTTCTTTTTTATTTTTTTTTAAAGATTTATTTATTTATTATGTATACAGTGCTCTGCCTGTATGTACACCTGCAGGCCAGAAGAGGGCATCAGATCACATTACAGATGGTTGTGAGCCACTGTGTGGTAGCTGGGAATTGAACTCAAGACCTCTGAAAGAGCAGTCAGCACTCCTAACCTCTGAGCCATCTCTCCAGCCCTGAATTGTTCTTTTTAAATTTTAAGTGTATTGGTGTTTTCCTGCATGTATGCCTGTATGTAAAGGTGTTGGATGTTGGATCCCCGGGAACTGGAATTACAGACAATTGTGAGCTGCCATGTGGGTGTTAGGAATTGAACTCAGGTCCTCTGGAAGAGCAGCAGTGCTCTTAACTGATGAGCAATTTGAGACAGAGTTTCTCTGTGTAGCCTTGGCTGTCCTGGACTCACTTTTGTAGACCAGGCTGGCCTCGAACTCACAGTGATATGCTTGTCTCTGCCTCCCGAGTGCTGGGATTAAAGTTATGCACCACCATGCCTTGTTTTGGATTTTTAAAATTTTTGTGTGTGTACATATATTCCCAGTGGCTAGAACAGGCAGTTGTGAGGTGCCCAGAGTGGTGGCTGGAATTGAACTCAGGTCCTCTGCAAGAACAGCAAGTGTATATAACTGCTGAGCCATCTCTTCAGCTCCCTGATTCCCATTCCATGGATTTTTTTTTTTTTTCCTTTTTTATTTTCTTTTCTTCCTTTTATATTTTTTGAGCTAGGGTCTCATCATGTAGCCCTGGATGTAACCCTGGCTGTCACCCTACCTGTCCTAGAACTCTCTATGTAGATTAGGGTAGCTTTAAACTCAAAGTGATCTTCCTGTTTCTGCTTACTCAGTGTTGGGATTAAACACATGCACTACTGTGTCTGGCTTGTTTGTTTATACAGGGTTTTACTATGTACATATACACATACACAGCCCAGAATCTTTTTAATTTTATTCCTTTACTACATTCATTTAATTGTGAGGCAGGGATTGGGGTTTGTTTTTGTAGAGGTTATAGGACAACATACAGGAGTTGATTCTCTACTTTTAGAGTTTCGGGGATTAAACTCAGGTCATCAGGCTCAGCAGCAGCCTGGCCTCACATAGGTTGTCCCCCCCCCCCCCAGACAGGGTTTCTCTGTGTAGCCTTGGCCATCCTGGACTCACGTTGTAGACCAGGCTGGCCTCGAACTCACATCGATCCACCTGCCTCTGTTTCCCGAGTGCTGGGATTATAGGCGTGCGCCACCACGCCCGGCTTAGGTTGTTTTTTTAATTCCTTACCTTTTTACCTCAGCCTCCTTAGTGTTGGGGTCACCAGTATCATCTGTTTTGGCTGGCTAATGCCACTTCTTTCCTGAGTACTTTATTTCTGTTTCATATGTATGTGAATGCTCTATCTCCATGTGTACCTGTACACCAGAAGAGGGCATCAGACCTCAGCTGAGCCACTGTGTGGTTCCTGGGAACCGAACTCAGGGCCTCTGAAAGAGCAGACAGTGCTCTTAACCACTGAGCCACCTCTCTAGCCGCTCCTGAATATTTTAAAGTGATAGTTAATTCCAAGCATTCTGCTGTTGTGGCTTTTCCCATTTGGCTTTATATAATAATACTGAGTGCCGGGCGTGGTGGCGCACGCCTTTAATCCCAGCACTCGGGAGGCAGAGGCAGGCGGATCGCTGTGAGTTCGAGGCCAGCCTGGTCTACAAAGCGAGTCCATGATGGTCAAGGCTACACAGAGAAACCCTGTCTCGAAAAACCAAAAAAAAAAAAAAAAAAAAAAAAAAAAAAAAAATATATATAATAATACTGAGCTGAAAGCTTTGCAAGGAATATGGGTAAGTGGAAAATGACCTTTTATAATAATAGTGCTGTGCAGTTGGCAGAATATGGAAAAGACAGTTGCATTTTGAAGAGCCTTGAGGGTTCTAAGGAATACTAAATAGTGGTGATTTAGTAGGGGCGAGGACAAAGGTAGGGGATCTCTGAGTTTGAGGACAGCTAAGGCTACACAAAGAATTCCTGTCTCCAAACAACAACAAAAATAATGGTGATTTATTTGAGATCTAGACCAAATGAGGTTTTTTACATATATACCAAATATATAATAAATCTTTATGAAAAAAAAGCGAGGGGCTAAAGAGATAGCTCAGTGGTTAAGAGGGCTTGCTGTAGAATGTTCTGTTCCCACCAATCACCGTAGGCAGCTCACAACTGCCTAAAATTGCAATTCCAGGCACTCGATCCCCTCTACTCGCTTCCACATACCTTCATATGGTTGTATGAGCACACAAACAGACACACAAATAAATAATAAGATAAAAATACTTTTTTCGTTATGGTTTTTTGAGACAGGGTTTCTCTGTGTAGCCTTGGCTCTCTTGAGACTTGCTCTGAAACCAGGCTGTCCTTGAACTCAGAGATCCACCTGCTTCTGCTTCCCAAGTGCTGGGATTAAAGGCCAGCACCACCACTGCCTGACAAAGTCTTAAGATGCAAGCCTGGTCTACATAAGAGTGGAGGCCTTTTCTCAGAAGAAATAGAACAACCATCAAACCCAAATGTCTGTATTAGTGGTTTTTAAAAGTATATATTTTTATATTATGTGCCTCTGTGGGTTATGTACAGGTGAATGTCGGTGCCAGCCAAGGCCAGCGAGCTAAAGGTACTAGTTAGCATACTGGAGTTAAAGGTACTAGAGAGCCATCGACGTGGGTGTTGGAATAAACTCACTTCTATGCAAGTTCAGCTTGTGAGTATGTGCTCTTTTTTTTTTCTTTTTTAAAGATTTATTTATTTATTATTATGTACACAGTGCTCTGCCTGTGTGTACACCTGCAGGCCAGAAGAGGGCACCAGATCACACTACAGATGGCTGTGAGCCACCATGTGGTTGCTGGGAATTGAACTCAGAAGAATGGTCAGTGCTTTTAACCTGTGAGCCATCTCTCCAGCTCGAGTATGTGCTTTTAACTGTTTAACCATGTCTTTATCCCTGAGTTTTAGTTATTTTGGGCTTTGGTTTTAGTTTTTCTATTTTGAGTTTTCTTTGAGACAGGGTCTTAAATGTAGCCCAGGTTGGCCTTGAACCAAACTGTGTAGTTCAGGCTTCCTTGAGGCCTCTCTCCCACAGGCTGGGGTCTTAGGTTTGTGTCACTATACCAGCTTTTGCATTGTGCTCTAGATTTAGTTTAATTTGACGACGTGAAAAAGAGAGAACTAGGATTTCAGTTTTTTGTGTGTGTGTGTGTGCGTGCTCATGTGCACATGGACGAGCACATGAGTACCATAGTGTTCATAGGTTGTGGGTGTCAGTTCCTCCCTTATGGATTCCAGGAATCAAACTCCAGTCTCTAGGCTTGTGTGGCAACTATGAAGATTTTTGGCCTTTGTTTATTTGTAACTATCCACTGTGTAAGGAAGCTTTTGGAAGCTGGAAACTTCTGTTTTCCATCTTACTATGTAGTGCAGGCCGATGTGGAGTTCATGATGGAGACCAGGAGCTGTCAACTCAGAGGTGTACCTGCCTCTGCTAGGGTTAAAGGCGTAGGCTACCATGCCTGATGAGGTGTTTTTTTTTTTAAATTAATAGCAAACCTAACATAACAGGTTTCTGGATATGTGGAAAAGCCTTTTTAAAATGCAGGACTTAACATAGGTTGATGTCTGGCATCTTTCTTTCTCTCTCTCTTCACCTTAGTTTTTGAGACAGTTTTTCTCTGAACTTGGAGCTTACTCTCCCGTGCCTAGGGTGGCTGTTGGGCTGTGGGTTTGAACAGTGGGCTCCTTCACTGTACTTCACTGGTGGCGCTATCTCACCTCCCCATCCCTCATTCTTCCATGATTTTAGATTTTTTTAGTGGGTCTCAATCTGGCCTTCACCTATGCATTGTGGTGTGTACTCTACCATACAGTTTTGAAAAATAAAAACCAGAGGAAACCATCAAAAACCGAAAGCAGAAAGGACGTAGTTGAATAAGGGGCTCATGTTCCAGCCCCAGCAGACAGCAGAACGTGCCAGGTTCAGCCATATGGTTCTAGCTTTAGAGTCAAGGACAAAAGAAAAGGGTTATGGAATCTCCCTCCATGAGTAAGGAAAGCCACTGAGGCCCAGGGTGTGGCAGGGACGTCCCTGCACAGAGCCCAGAGAGACCATGTGTGAAGCTGTGAAGGTGAAGTCTGGATTGCTGTGGAGACCCCAGGATGTTAGAGACACCAGTCATGGGATCCCTCCAAGGAAAGCTGCTAACAGGGAGTGGAACCAGCCCAAGAGAAAGAAGTGTGTTGCAGTCACCAAAAACAGAAAGGAGTTGAAGATCTGAAAGCATTTTGACATCACATGTGGAGGTGCAGTGTTTGGATTGGTCCAGCTGGTTTTCAGTCTTGCTTGGGTGCAGGCTTTTCTCGCTGTGCTCCCTTGCCTATGTTTTGGAATGGTAATGTGTATCATGTGCTATTATATGTTGGAAGTATGATAAAAGAAAAAGAAAAGATGAATCCCGTGCTAGCTAAGGCAAACCCTGAACTGATGATCCTCTTGCCACTGCTCTACTTACAGAGCCCTGCAGTTTACACTGTATCTGGCTTATGCTGAGCTAGGGACAGAATCTAAGCTTTTGTACATGCTAGGCAAGCGTTCGACCATCTGAGCTACAGCTCTGCTTGTGGCTATATCATAATTTTATCTTGTTCTCGGGACCTATTGTTTGGAATGATATAAAGTTTTCATTGAAGATTTACACATGATTTGTTAATGCACAAATTAATGTCATTATCACTAGTAATTAAATGCAGATGAAAGGTGTCTTTTCTTTTTTCTTGGTTTTTCGAGACAAGGTTTCTCTATGTAGTCTTGGCTGGCCTGGACTTGCTTTGTAGACCAGGCTGGCCTGCGTCTGCATCTGGAGTGCTAGGATTAAAGGCCGCCCAGCTGCAGATGAAAGTTAAACAGATATAAAGGAATTTTAGCAAAGTTACTTTGGGTATAAAAGGCAATGAACAGGGCTGGAGATGTAGCTCATTAGTAGCGTAGGCAGGTCTTTGGGTACAAGTCCCAGTACTGCAAACACAAAGCATTTCATGTCAAAGCCAGTGCTTTTGGGTTGTTTTTTTTTCCCCCTAAGAAATTATGGTTGTTTAGGATTTTTTGTTTGTTTCGAGATGGGGTCGCATTATGTATTCTTTGGCTGGCTTACAACTCACAGAGGGTCCAGCTGCCTCTGTTTCAGTACTGGGATTAAAGCCATGTGTCCCACTATACCTGGCATGACATTTATGGATGTCATACGTTTATGAATGTATACACAGGAATGTACACAATCACGGAACAACATGATTTTTCTGAACTTCTCAAAAGTTAATATTTTGGTTGTTGAGAGTTTCTTGTCTGTGAAAATGCTTCTCTTTTAAGGTCTTCAAGTTATTCTGTTTGTTGTCCTTTCTACCTTCCACTTGACTTTAAGTCAGTAGCTCTGACTTGTGGGTTGTGAGCCCCTTGGCGGGGCTCGTGTCAGTTAATCCTGATTATCAGATATGTACCTAATTCTTAACAGCAAAATTACAGTTATGAAGTAGCAACTATTATCATTTTATGATTGGGGGTCATTACAACATGAGGAACTAACTGTGTTAAAGGGTTGAAACATTAGGAAGCTTGAGAGCCACTGGTTTAAATTAACCTCTTATTTATTTTTTTAAAAAAGATTTATTTATTAAGTATACTTTTTTTGCCTGCATGTACACCTGCATGCCAGTAGAGGGCACCAGATCTCATCATAGGCACTTGTGAATTGAACTCAGGACCTTTGGAAAAGCAGGCAGTGCTTTTGACCTCTGAGCTATCTCTCCAGCCCAAAACCCCTTTATTATAATCTCTTTATTTTAAACCCTGTTGGAATGTGGAATTTACTTCTTGTTTTGAGAGGGTTTTTTGTTGTTTGTTTTTTAAAGATTTATTTATTTATTCTTATGTATACAGTACATGTACACCTGCACTCCAGAAGAGGGCGCCAGATCACATTATAGATGGCTGTAAGCCACCATGTGGTTGCTGAGAATTGAACTCAGGACCTTTGGAAGAGCAGGCGGTGCTCTTCTTAACCTCTGAGCCATCTCTCCAGCCGTTTGTTTGTTTTTGTTTTGCTTTGGTTTTTGGTTTGTTTGTTTGTTTTGTTTTGTTTTTTGAGACAGGGTTTTGGGTTTCTCTTGTGTAACAGCCCTAGCTATCCTAGACTCGCTTTGTAGACCAGGCTGGCCTCAAACTCAGAAATTCGCCTCTCTCTGCCTCCCAAGTGTTGGGATTAAAGGCGTATACCACCACGCCCAGGTGAGAGATGCTTTTTTTAATTTTAAATTTAATTTTCTCGTTCATTTAGCATTCCTTGTTTCCTTTCTTCCTTCCTTCCTATTTTGGTTTTTTGAGACAGAATTTCTCTGTGTAATCTTGGCTGGTCTGGACTCACTGTGTAGACCAGGCTGGCCTTGAACTCAGAGAGATAGAGAGAGCCGCCTGCCTCTGCTTCCCTGATTGCTAGGATTACAGGCATGGACCACCGTGCCTGGTACTCTTTATTCCTTGCTTTCCTGGACTGATTTGTAGACCAGGCTGGCCTCGAATTCACAGTGATCTGCCTGCCTCTGCTTCCTGAGTGCTGGGGTTAAAGGCATGCACCACCACCACCATGACCGTCCTCCTTCCTTCCTTTTTTTGTTTTTGTTTTAGACAGGGTTTCTCTGTGTAGCCTTGGCTGTCCTGGACTCACTTTGTAGACCAAGTTGGCCTCGAACTCACAGAGACCCACCTGCCTCGGCCTCCTGAGTGCTGGGATTAAAGGTGTGCGCCACCATGCCCGGCCTCCTTCCTTCCTTTTTAAAGATGAGCAAGATACTTGATACTGACTAATGATGAGATTATCAAGCTTAAAAAACTTTTTGTATAAAAAGGAGTGGACAACTGGAGCTGTATGGATGAAGAAAGGGAAGACCAGAAAACTGCCACTCTTGACTTTCAAGAGTGAGCATTAAAGAATGTTCAGTGGCATGTGGTCCCTGCTTCTTAGGTTCCTCCGTTCTATACTCATTTCCATGGGTCTCTCATATAGTTTTGACCGTCCTGGAACTCACTATGTTAATTCAAAACCAGATTGGCTTTGTACTCACACAGATCCTCCTGACTCTTCCTCCTCAGTGCTGGGACTAAAGGTGGGCACCACAGATTTTGTTAAACATTCCTGAGGTACAATGTAGATACAGAAAAAGTTATCTAGATTCTCAGAAATCTCTTTCTTAATTTACGTGTATACATTCGCATACTAGGCTTGCATATGTCTTGTTTCACTTGGGGAGATTAGAGGACGACCTGTGGGAATAGATTCTCTCCTTCTGGGATTACATTTGGGTATCAGGCTTGGTAGCAAGGGCCCTTTCCTACTGAGCTGTCTGACTGAACCCAGAAATCTGTTTATGCTCCTTCTGTTGTCATTCTGTTGTCTCTAGAAAGGAACCACTGCTTTAGTTTTGGTTTTAAGATTTATTTATTTTCTGTATGTGAGTGCTCTACCTGCATGTACACCTGCATGCCCAAAGAGGACATCAGTTGTAGGTGGTTGTGAGCCATCATGTTGTTGCTGGGAGTTGAACTCAGGACCTCTGGAAGAGCCGACAGTGCTCTTAACCGTTGAGCCACCTCTCCAGCCGTGGAACCACTGTTTTTTAATTTAATTTAATTTAATTTTATGCACATTGGTATTTTGCCAGAATTTCTCAGAGATTGGATCCCCTGAAACCGGGGTTACAGATAGTTGTGAGGAGCCATGTGGACACTGGGAATCGAACTTAGGTTCTCTGGTTCTCTGGAAGAACAAGTGTTCTTAACCACTGAGCCACTGTTTTTCAATTTGCTGTGGTGTGAGTACCCTGTGCTAACCATTAAACCTGTGGTGTAAGTACCCTGTGCTGACCATTAAACCTGTGGTGTGAGTACCCTGTGCTGACCATTAAACCTGTGGTGTGAGTACCCTGTGCTGACCATTAAACCTGTGGTGTGAGTACCCTGTGCTGACCATTAAACCTGTGGTGTGAGTACCCTGTGCTGACCATTAAACCTGTGGTGTGAGTACCCCGTGCTGACCATTAAACCTGTGGTGTGAGTACCCCGTGCCGACCATTAAACCTGTGGTGTGAGTACCCTGTGCTGACCATTAAACCTGTGGTGTGAGTACCCCGTGCCGACCATTAAACCTGTGGTGTGAGTACCCTGTGCTGACCATTAAACCTGTGGTGTGAGTACCCCGTGCTGACCATTAAACCTGTGGTGTGAGTACCCCGTGCCGACCATTAAACCTGTGGTGTGAGTACCCTGTGCCGACCATTAAACCTGTGGTGTGAGTACCCTGTGCCGACCATTAAACCTGTGGTGTGAGTACCCTGTGCTGACCATTAAACCTGTGGCTCTTCCTCTGGCTAGTATTCATGCTCATTTGCAAGGTTGAAACAGACAAAATATCCACAGAGTTCTTGAGAGCAGAATGATGTCAGTTTTATTTAATAAAGTGATTCTCAACTGTGAGGGTGGGAGAGTTTATATACAGTGACTATTTGGTATTAAATGGGGGAAAGGGACTTTTTTCCTTCTTAAAACTAGAAAGAATTGCTGGTGCGGTTTGTATCAGTATCTAAAAGCAAGAGGTACAGTACCTTGGACAGCTTTCTACAACAAAGATCTTTGCCTCCCAAAAGACTAGTGTTGACAAACTGTTCTAATTGGCTAGAACACATTGTAGTATTATAGCAGTAAGTGATGGCTTAAATATTGAAAACCCAATTTGCTTTTGAAAGTTTTGTGGGAACTCTTCACCAAAAATATCTATTTATGTGATCTCAGCAGTCATGAGGCTGAGAGAGAATGAGAATTCCAGGTGAATCTTGGGATACACAGAGAAAGGTTGCTGAGCAAAACAAAGCAACCCTTCTCAAAGAACCCAAACACTTGTTTTTGAGCAGCTCTTATCAGTAAACTTTGTCTTTGCTTGTATGTTTTGTTTTTAAACAACATTCCACTCTGTAGCCCAGGAGGGTCTTGTCGCAAGCCCAGTGCTTCAGTCTCTAGTGCCTGGATTGTAAGTGTTGCAGTCTCCCTTGCCATGCCAAGCTGGGAATATGTTTTTTCTTCATTTCAATAAAGAAAGTTCCTTGCAATACTACTGGTTGAAATAATATGTTTATTGTTGGATCTATTTTTGGAACCAAAAATTCTTTCTTGTAATATTCCTGAACAGGAGCAATGAATTTTTTAAAAAGATTTTATTTATTTATTTATTTTTGGTTTTTCAAGACAGGGTTTCTCTGTGTAGCCTTGACTGTCCTGAACTTGCTTTGTAGACCAGACTGGCCTTGAACTCACAGTGATCCTCCTGCTTCTGCCTGGGATTAAAGGCGTGCGCCACCAGACCCGGCTAATTTGTTTTTATGTGTGTCAGGAACTGTGTGCATGCATGTGCACCACTTGTGTGCCTGGTTCCTGGAGAGCCAGAACAGGATGTATAATTTCCTGGAACTGTAATTTCAGATGGTTGTGAACTACCATGAGATGCTGAGAACAGAATTCAGGTCCTCTGCAGAAGGAGTAGGTAGTCTTAACTGCTTAGCCCATCTTTCTACCTCTGCGCAGGAGTGATGGATGACCAAAGTTCTACACTGAAAAATACATCATTAAATTTTTTTCTTAAAAATTTATTTTGTGTATGTTTTATATACTCTGTGTGTGTATGTATGTATGATATACATACATATGTTTATGTGTGTATATGTGTGACTATGCCGCTGCATGTCCCTGAGGAGGGAGGCCAGAGGACAGGTTTGTTTGTTTGTTAGTTTTTTCAAGACAGAATATCTCTGTGTAACAGCCCTGGCTCATTTTGTAGAGCAGAATGACCTCAGACTCTCAGACACCCCTCCCGAGTGCTGGGATTAGAGGCATGTACCACCACACTTGGCTCAGAGGACCGTGTTCAGGAGTCTGTTTTCCCCTTCTTACATGTGAGTTCCAGAGACGACAGTCTGGTCACTAGGCCTGCTGTCCGGTGTCTTCCCCACCCACTTAGTTGTCCTTCTGACCCTCCTCTATCACTTCTGATTAGAAAAAAATTGTTTTAAAATTATTTATTTAATGTATGTGAGTGCTTAAGCTGCATGTGTACCCCCCATGCCAGAAGAGGGCATCAGATCACAGTATAGATGGTTGTGAGCCACCCTGTGGTTGCTGGGAATTGGAGCTCAGGACCTGTGGAAGAGCACATGGCGAACTTGACCACTGAGCCGCCATCTTTCCAGCCCTGATTTAAAATTTTTTGATCACTTACAACTTAATCGATGTATGTTGAAATGTTTTAAATAATTCACTTTAATTTTTTGTATATTGGTATTTTGACTGCATGTATGTCTGAGTGAGAATGTCGGATCCTCTAGAACAGGAGCTAGACAGTTGTGAGCTGCCATGTGAGTGCTGGAAATTGAACCCTGGGTCCTGTGGAAGAACAGTCAGTGCTCTTAACCATTGAGCCATTTCTCTAGCCCTCATGGAAATGTTTTAATAGTTTGTCCTTAGTCTTCTAATTATAGGTGAGTGATGCTGCTTTGATTCCAAAGACTCTTGTTTTAACACTATATTTAATTTATAATTTATAATTTATTTTATGTGTCTGCATGTGTGCATGTTATACATGTCTACCTAA
Organism: Acomys russatus; assembly: GCF_903995435.1. NCBI lineage: Eukaryota > Metazoa > Chordata > Mammalia > Rodentia > Muridae > Acomys > Acomys russatus. Next base: position 63,146,213 of record NC_067151.1, read on the forward strand.
TGCCTACTGATAACAGAAGATGTTATTGAATCCCCTGGAAATAATGAGTTCTAGGAATCAAACCTAGGTCTGCTGCAAGACCAGCAAGTTGATTTTTTTGTTTGTTTTGTTTTTTTACTTTTCAAGATAGGGTAGCCCTGGCTGTTCTGGAACTCACTCTATAGAGCAGACTGGCCTCAAACTCACAGAAATCCAACTGCCATCTGCCTCCTGAGTGCTGGGATTAAAGGTGTGTGCCACCATACCTGGCTAGTTACTACTATTTTTTTAAGACTGGGTCTCAGTGTGAAGCCTAGGCTAACCTGGAACTTGCTGTGTTGTTCAGGCTGGCCTTGAACTCACAGGGATCTGCCTTTCTTTGCTTCATGAGTGGTAAGAGATAAAAGATATATACCACTCTACCTGTCCAAAGGGGGAAATTTTTTTGAGATACTGCCTATGTTCCCAGCAGAATTTTAATTGTAAAAATTAAGGGGTTGTCGGGCACAGTAGCACACATATAAAATCCCAGCATGCTGGGAGGCAGAGGCAGGCGGATCGCTGTGAGTTCAAGGCCAGCCTGGTCTACAAAACGAGTCCAGGATAGCCAAGGCTACACAGAGAGACCCTGTCTTGAAACAATCCCCCTCCCCTCCAAAAAAAAAAAATTAAGGTGATGGAGAGATGGCTCGGTGGTTATGAGCACTGTTTGCTTTTCTAGAAAACCCTGGTCCAATTCCCAGCACCTACATGAAAGCTAACAACCATCTTTAGCTCTAGTTATAGTGATCAGACACTTTTCTGGTTTCTGTAGGCACTGCATACAGACATAATACAGAGAAAACACAATTCATAAAAAATAAAGATAAATTTTATTTTTTTGTTATTATTATTTTGGTTTTTTTAAGACAGAATTTCTCTTATAGTCATGGCTGTCCTGGACTCACTTTGTAGACCAGGCTGACCTAACAGAATTCACAGAGATCAACTTGCCTCCGCCTCCTGAGACTGGGAGGCTGGGACTAAATGCGTGCGCCACCACTCCCGGCTATTTTGGTGTTTTGAGACAGGATCTTACATTTTAGCTCTGGCTGTTCTGGAAAGTATTATATAGCGTAGACTGGCTTTAAATTCACAGATCCTCACCTGCTTCCTCCTTTCCTTAAAGATATGCAGCATCACATCCAGCCAAAAATCAATAAATTTTAAATAAATTAAACAATTTTAATTTAAATGTCTTCCAGGGACTGTAGAGATAGTTCAGTGCTTTAAGAGCGTTTCCTGTTCTCTGCAGAGGCCCTGCGTTTGGTTCCCAGCATCCACATGGTGCTCACAGCTCTCTCTGACTTCAGCTCCACGGGGTCTGATGCCTTTTTCTGACCTTTGTGCAGACAACATGTTGTATACAGACATGTATGTAAATAAAACACAAATACGTTTAAAGACTTTTTTACTATTGGTTCTGGGCTTCAAACTCTGGTTATCAGAACTGTGCAGCAATCACCTGTAGTCATTGAACCTTTTAGCCAGCCATCTATGTTTTTATCTGCCATGTAACTTCCTAAGTCACTCATCTTTTTCTTTGTGACCCTGACTGTCTTGGAACTTGATATGTAGAGCAGACTGGCCCCGAACTTGCAGAAATCCACCTTCTGTCCTCCCAAATTCTTCAAGTAAAGGCATATGCCACCATGCTCTGCCCAGGCCTCTCATATTCCGTCTTTGCGTGTCCTTTGAGAAGCCTAGCTGGCTAGCGAGCGTCTAGGCCTCTCCTGTCTCTGCCCCTCGTCGTGCTGCAGCTGCTCTGGGATTATAATGCACTTACTTGACTGTACCTGGCTCCTACATGGTTCTGAGGGTTTGAATTCAGGTTCTCATGGTTGTGGGGCAAGTGTGTCACCCACCACCCCAGTCATCTCCCAACCTTCATTGTTAGTCTTGAGATGACATTTCACTGTATATCCGTGGCTGGCGTGGGATTTACTGTGTAGACTGGGCTCATCGGTAACTTAGGAATCTACCTGCCTCTGCTCTGTTGAGTTAAAGTAAATGAATCAATCTCTCCGTGTGTGTGTGTGTGTGTGTGTGTGTGTGTGTGTGTGTGTGTGTACACGTACACATGTGTAAGACTTTTTATTTTACATATATGGGTATTTTGTCTGCACGTATGCCTAGTGCCTTTGGAAGAGCAGCCCTGCGCTTAACCTCTGAGCCTTCTCTCCAGCCCCCTACTCAGTATTTTTTTGTTTGTTTTTTGTTTTGTTTTGTTTGTTTTTTGAGACAGGGTTTCTCTGTGTAGCCTTGGCTGTCCTGCACTAACTTTGTAGACCAGCCTGGCTTCGAACTCACAGCAGTCCGCCTGTCTCTGCCTTCTGAGTTCTGGGATTAAAGGCGTGCGCCACCACCGCCTGGCTTTACTCAGTTTTTGATAGGCATTACATACATACAGTAGTAAATTCACAACCTGAATATGTGTTTACAGTGAAAAAAGGGACACTTTTCTGGAGGTAGAATATCCATGTTTTGGAATCTCTAGATAGCTAGTCTGACATAAACACCCCCCTTCATTTTTTTTAAAACTTTATACTCTAAATCTAGAATAATATAATTTCCATTTACCTTACATCAACTTTCAAAATTATTATTATTTCTGGTTTTTTGAGACAAGTTTTCTCTCTGTTGCCTTGACTGTCCTGGATTTGCTTTCCGTCTCTTTTGGTAGAGAGCAACAGAAGAATGCCACACCAAAGTAAAATCAAGTGTTTAAAAAAGACGTGGCAATAATGTGACTACGATAAGTACCTTTTCTACTTTGCTGTGTGAGGTGGCACTTAGTTGATGACAAACAAACATTAGCACATTCAGATGTGTGGGTTGAGTTGTTTTTTGGGGGGGTGAGGGTTGTTGTTGTTTAGATTTATTTTCAATTCTGTGTGAGAATGTACACATGAGTGCTGGTGTCCAGAAGTGTTGGATCCCTATGGAGGTACCTGGGGACTAGACTTAGGTCTTCTTCTATGGCAGCAAATACTCTTAACTGCTGAGCCATCTCTCTGTTCCTGAGAGGGCAGTGTGTGTACCTGCTACAACACGCATGAAGATCTGAGGGAAACTTGCAGGAGCCTGCTCTCTCCTTCTGCCATATGTGGTTGGGGGATAAAACTCAGATATCAGGTTTAGAGGCAGGAACCTTTACTCACTGAGCCATTGCACAAGACTCTTGGTGCTTTGGAGATGAATCTCACTGTAAAGGTCTGATTCGTATGGATTGTGCTTTGAAGATCAAGCTAGACTTGAACGTGTGGCAATCCTTACATTTGTCAGTTTCTGGGATTATGGATATTCATTATATCCAGCCAAGGGTTGAATTCTGTTGTCAGATAAATGCAAGCACCTGTGGCCTGCCTCAAATAGAACTTGATGGCTTTGCAAAGGTTGAGGAAAGGAAATAGAGAAAGAAGCCAAGTCTGCTGTCAAATATTAAGAAACTGGGGCAAGGTGTGATGGTGTACACCTTTAGTCCCAGCACTTGGGAAGCAGAAGCAGGCAGATCTGTGAGTTCGAGGCCAGCCTGGTCTATAGAGTGAGTTCCAGGACAGCTAGGACTACACAGGGAAACCCTGTCTCAAAAACAAGGCAGAACAAAAAAACAAAAAAGAAAAGAAATTATGTGTTCTTGCTCTTGGCCACTCAGAATCAATAATAGTGTGCAGTGGATACAAAGACAAGACTAGATCAGGAATTTAGGACTACCCTAGTTAGGTATCTTGTGGACTCTGTTAGAGTTGTTTCACCTTAAGGAGAGATAATTTTATACGTCCTAACTACTTTAATGCTGTAGGTAATTGTCCTGTTTCTGTTTCCTAGGAGTAGACAGTGCAATTCTTCAATTCCTTTGGGAAAGAAAACTCCCTCAACAGAAGAGTCTGGTTTAGAAATATATTAAATGAAAGATGAAACATACCTGGTATAATTTCTCTGTTCCTCTTAGTGATTAAATTGTTGAGTGGAATACTTTAGTGAAAATAAATTATTTTTTAAAATTAAAAGTTTATGTATATGGAGTGTTTTACCTATATTATGTCTGTGCACCATTTGCGTGCCTGGTACCATCAGAGTCGAGAAGACGGCATTGAATTCCCTGGAACTGGAGTTACAGATGGTTGTGAGCCATGTGAGTGCTTGGAACTGAACCTGGATTCTCTGGAAGAGCAGCCAATGCTCTTAATCTGAGTCACTTCTTTAGCCCTGTAAACCCTTTTGTTGTTTCATGTAGCTCAGGCTGCCCTCAACCTTACTATATATATAAAAATAGACTTCCCAGGCGCTGGAATTACAGATGTGCCCAGTTCTACATGGTGCTAGGCATTGAACTACTTTGAGCGTACTAGGCAAGTACTCTGCCAGCTGAGCTGTATTCTCAGCTGCATGGTAAGGCTTACTGAGTGTACACATTAAGAGAGACTATTTTCTTTCTTTTGTTCTTTTTTAAAGATTTATTTATTTGTTATGTATTATGTATACAGTGCTCTGCCTGCATGTACACCTATACATTATAGATGGCTGTGAGCCACCATGTGGGTGCTGAGTATTGAACGCAGGACCTCTGGAAGAGCAGTCAGTGCTCTTAACCTCTGAGCCATCTCTCCAGCCCCTAAGAGAGACTATTTTCAAAAAAGTGCTTCTCTGCATTTTATTTATGTAAGTACAGAATGCTGGGGTTGAAACCAACCAAAATGCTGGCAAGTGGCTCTGTCACTAAACCATATCTCTCAGTCTTCACCAAATTATAATTTTTAGGACTGGAAGTCTTTTTATCCATATGCAAGTGTCCTTTGAGACAAGGTCTTCTGTAGCCCTAGTTGTCTTGGAACTTGCTTTGTAGACCAGGCTGCTGTCTGACCCACAGAGATCTGCCTGTCTCTGCCTCCTGAGTGCTGTGATTAAATGTGTGCATTCCCTTGTCTTCTTAAATGAGAACACTACCTAGGGCTGAGAATCTGTGATGGGGACCTATTAATATTAAATTCAGTCGGCCATGCCTTAGAATTAGAGTATCAATCATTTAATGGCTAGCTTGGTGTAGATGCAACTTTTATTTTGGATTTTATTTATTTTTTACAATTGTTGAAGGGATGGGGTGAAGAGATTGCTTAGTGGTTAAGAATGTTATACCACTTTTGCTGAAGACTCTATTTGGGTGCCTAACATCCACGTTGAGTGGTTCGTAGCTGCCTGTAACTCCTGCTCCAGGGGAATGCGTGCCTTCTGGCCTCTTTGGGCACATGCACACATGTGGTACACAAACTCATGCAGACACGCACATATTACATGAAAATAATTAAAATTTTTAAATTGGGCCTGGCAAGATGGCTCAGAGGTTAGAGCACCTCCTGCTCTTCCAAAGGTCCTGAGTTCAAGTCCCAGCAACCACATGGTGGCTCACAACCATCTATAATGAGATCTGGTGCCCTCTTCTGGCCTGCAGGTGTATGTGCAGACAGAACATTGTATACACAATAAATAAATAAATCTTCTTAAAAAAAGAAAAAACACTGACTGCTATTCCAGAGTTCAATTCCTAGCAACCACATGGTGTCTCACAACTGTCTACAATGATGCCCTCTACTGGCCTGCAGGTGTAGATGCAGACAAAACATTGTATACATAATAATAAATCTTTTAAAACTTTTAAAAAATTGTTTGTGGAAGTAAGGGTGCATTTAACATGTACAAGGCTTTGGGTTTTTCAATCCTCAGGACCACTGCCAGAACACACGCACTAAAACACAACAAACCAAACAAAAACAAGTGAGGTGAAGTTATAGCTCATTGGCAGAGTACTTGTTCAGCATTTATGTCACATTACCAGCTCTGCTAAAAGTAAAACTACATGAGCATGTAGTTACCATTATACTACTTGGCTATAAAACTTTACTGTGATTGTATTGGTTCTGGGTTCAACTGTCTTAAATGGTGTCAGTTGAGAGGGCTACATCAGCTCTTACAAAATCGAGTCCAGGACAGCCAGGACTGTTATACAGAGAAACCGTGTCTCTAAAAAAAAAACCTAAAAAGAGACAGAGACAGAGGCTCTCTGTGTAGCCTTGGCTTGGCTGTCCTGGACTCACTTTGTAGACCAGGCTGGCCTCGAACTCACAGAGACCCACCTGCCTCTGTCTCCCAAGTGCTGGGATTAAAGGTGTGCGCCACCACACCCAGCTGGATGGAGGACTGTTGTCAGTTCAAGACCAGCTTGGAGTACAGTGCTTTGTCTTAAAAAAAAAAAAAAAAAAAAGTTAGCCGGGCATGGTGGCACGCGAGTGCCGTTGTCACTGGAGAGTAGGGGCAGGTGAATCTTTCTGAGTTTGAGGCCAGCCTGCTCTGTGCAGTGAGTTTCAGGGCTGTTGAGCGTGTCTGCTGCTCTATCAGTCCCAGTCCAGCTGCAAGCACTTGAAGGAAGGGTGGAGAGACGTAGCCTGCCTCTGACTTGAGCGGTCACTCACAGAGGGTGTCAAGAAGGTCTCGAGTCTTAGGTACATAGTGGGGTGGTAGTGGGAGTACTTAAATAAGGTTGGTACTGTGTCTTTGTTTTTAGTATTTGGGGGCACACTTTGTGTTGATTTTGTGTTTTTGAGAACCTTGGAAACTAAACAGTTAAAGCATGATTTGAGAGGAAACTAGCTCTCATGAATGAAGGCAGACTTTGGCAGTAGGCCAGAATGTGTGGGGGGGGGGCGGTTAGGGTAGGAAAAATAACTGACTTTTGTACCACAAATAACTTCTTTAAATTAAGAGATAATTTTATGTCCTGAGGTTATAAACCAGCTACGGCTGGTTTTCCTACCCCCGCCCCCGCTAGGCATCATGGGTACAAGTAAGCACCCCCCCCCTTCTTTTGTTTAATATAACAGTACGCCATGTGATTGGCAGAGCAGTGTAGCCGCATGGAGACCAGGTTTGTGCAGGTTTCTCATAGGGGCTGCTTTGCATGAGGCCACCTCTGAGAGCATCTCTTACTATAGGAAAGACAACAAAAGGAAGGAGAGTGAAGGACTGCACACACAGGAGAGGAAGGAAATGAGCCGTGTAAATCCTTCTCTCCTTTTCTTCTTGTTTTGTTTGTCTCTCTCTCTCTCTCTTTTCCTCCAGTTTTTTAGGCAGCTAGGGGAGAGAGAGCAGACGTGATATAGCACCTTAACTGTCCTTCCATGCCTGCCACGCCTTTTTTCTTTATCTAAAAGTAGAAATTCAGTTGTTTTGAGTTCTTCACAACAGTTTCCTGACTAGTTTCTGATGGAATTGAAGTAATGAAACACTGTTGCTTTTTAAAAATGTGTTATGGAATAATTGTTTCTCATACAAATATCCTTTCTGTTTGGATACTCTTCCCCTTTGCCTCACCCATTTGCTGTCACGATACCGTTTGCTCCAGTATTTAGGATGATGCTGTAAGCAGGGTGTTGTTAAGGTTCGTTTTCTCTTGAGCCTCCTCCCTCCCTTCTTTCCTCTCCTCCTCCCCCTTCATTAAAAAAAAATGTCTTTTGTCTGCAGCAGGATGGTTCTAGCTCCCCTCACCCTGTTTCATGTCACCCCCTTTCATGTTAGCTCCAGCACTGCTCTGTGAATGGAAGGAACCAGCTGACTGCTGGCATCGTGCCAGGGGGTTGTGAGACGACATGAGAATGTGCGCGCTCTCGCGTGTGTAAGCACATACAGCACACAAAGGGAAAGGCCTGCAGTCTAGGAAATCATAGGCTCTTCTTATATAAGGAGGTCTGCGTCGTCTCTGCTTGCTTGGCTGTGGGCAAGGAGAAGCGGAGAGGCTTAGAACATAGGAGAAGATATCTTTGGATGCACACCCACATTTTCTGTGTTGCAGCAAGCGTGAGAGAATGAGCTGCAGTATACAGATAGTAGTGATCATATTCATGGGGGCAGTTGTAACTTTTAAGAAGGGCGAGGGAGTTTATTCTAGATCTCTCTCTGCTTTTGTTCAGAAGTGTTTTTATTTGGGACGGGCATAACTAGAAGAGAAATTTGCATCAGAGGTTCAGTGGTGTAATTTGTTAAGATGCTTTCGGGGAATTGGGTGGGTGAGAGGGATTGCACTTATGAAGAAGTAAAAAAGCCAGATAATAAAGCCATTAATACATATAAGCTACACTTTTGAACTCTTTTTTTTTTAAATTTTATCTTTTATATAAATAACATGGTGTTTCTTCTGTCTGTTGTGGGGTTATACAACAGCAGAATCTGTGTGGAAGGAAGGGCACATTTGAAATTGTCATAGGCATTAAACTCGCTATGTTTTCCCAGCCTGAACTTGAACTTGTGATCCTCCTACTTTTGTCTTTGAGGTATTGGGATTATAGGAATATACCACTGGGTCTGGTTTACAAGTCTTTGTGGTTGCCACATTTTAAGTGTCTGGGTTTTGGATTTTTTTTTTTTTTTTTTAAGATTTATTTATTTATTATGCTCTGCCTGCATGTACTCCTGCAGGCCAGAAGATGGCATTAGATCACATTATAGATGGTTGTGAGCCACCATGTGGTTGCTGGGACTTGAACTTGGGACCTCTGAAAGAGCAATCAGTGCTCTTAACCTTTGAGCCATCTCTCCAGCTTCTTAAATGTCTGATTTTGGTGTCTTGAGTTTTGGCATAAACCTCTTTTCTTTTGTTGGGAAGGTAATGTAAAATTATATTTTTAAGCGCTTATCTCTCTGTCTGTCTGTCTCTCTCTCTGTCTCTGTCTCTGTCTCTCTCTCTCTCTCACTGGAGATCTAACGGGGCTTTGCACATGTAGATAAGAACTCTAGGGCTGGAGAGATGGCTCAGAGGTTAAGAGCACTGGCTGCTCTTCCAAAGGTCCTGAGTTCGATTCCCAGCAACCACATGGTGACTCATCAACCATCTATAATAAGATCTGGTGCCCTCTTCTGGTGTGCAGGGGTACATGCAGGCAGAGCATTGTATACATAATAAATAAATAAATATTAAAAAAAAAAAAAAAAAAAAAAAAAAAAAAAAAAAAGAACTCTACCACTGAGGTAAAGCCTACTCTGAGGCTAAACTTTTAGGATTTTAGCACAGGACAGACTAGAATGACTGCCTGTTCAATCCTCAGGCTGTCTTGTTAGTTATTATCCTACTCCAAGTTGCTCCAGCTCAGTCTTCCAGGTTTCATTATACACGTGTGGACAGAGGTCAGAGGACAACTCACAGGACTTAGTTCTCTCCTTGGGTTCTTGGAATCAAACTCAGGTCATCAGGCAGGGAAGCAAGCACTTTTATTACCTACTCAGCCATACTCCCCTCCCCCATTCTTTTAGATCGATTCTGGCGATTGAACACAGGTTATCAAGTTGGCCTGGCAAGTGTCCTTACCATCTCACTGGCCCTCATGTTAATTATTTTTTAATGACCAGGTTGGCCTTAAACTCCCGGCCCCAAATGATCCTTGTGCCTTCACCTCCCAAGTAGTTGATACTACAGGTGTTTGCCACCATGGCAGGCAGATTCTTTATAATCTTGTATAATGGTTGTGGCCCACTTATATATGCTGTGTATCACTAACAGAAGTGTGGTGTGAGACTGTACTGTTATCTGTGAACCATGTTGAGGGGACAGTGACAGAAGCCAGGGTTCATGGTGTAGATAGCTTTTGGGTCAGTTTTCTGTTGTGGTGTGGAGTGGGGTTGCTGCATACATGTACTTCATGCGTGTACTCTCACCAACCAAGCTGTAGCTCCAGCCTCCGAATCGAGTATTCTTTCGTTTGTTAAGAAGAGACAGGAATGTCAGGAGACAGAGACTTATGCAGCCTTGACTAGTCTTGAACTTACTTTGTAAGTTAGCAGTGACTTTGAACTCCTGATCTATTTGCCTCCACCTCTCAGGTACGATGATTACAGTTGAATGCTATGACTACATTTCTTTGATCTTTGAGTATCCTTTTAAAGATACTAGGAGACCAAAGATCCAAAAATGCAATGGCTCAAACAAGAAAATTTGTAATTGCCCAGGTTGAGTCATCCTGTTACTTTGTTGCCCCTTGCAGTATCTATAGATACCCTTAACTTCACATTGAATTTCTGCTGATCTTGATAACCATGTATTTCTGGCATTAGAGCTCATCAGAATCATCTTTTACGAACACAATTAGGGCCAGGCGTGGTAGCGTATGCCTTCAACCCCAGCACCCCAGAAGCAGAGGCAGGTGGATCGCTGTGAGTTTGAGGCCAGCCTGGTCTACAAAGTGAGTCCAGGACAGCCAAGGCTACACAGAGAGACCCTGTCTCAAAAAAGAAGAAGGAGAAGGAGAAAAGAAGAAGAGAAGAAGAAGAAGAACCATCACCACCACCACCCAATTAGGTGATGGTGCATACACACCTTTAATCCCAGCAGTTGGGAGGCAGAGGCAGTTAGATCTCTGTACAAAGCCAGCCTGATCTACAGATTGAGTTCCACTATAGCCAAGACTACATAGAGAAACCCTGTTTCAAAAAAGAAAAGAAAAAAATGTATGTATAACAAATTTAGGATGGTGGTCAAAAGAATGGGGCTGAATAGATGGTTCTGTTACCAGTGGGAGGAGTTCACATTCCAGGGTGGTTTCAACCATCTGAAGTGGGTCTGGGAATTGAACTGATTGCTAAGCCATACAGGAAGTAGCATACATCATTTCTTTCCTCCATTGTTAGGAATTTAACCTTAGCCTAGGAAATGTGATATAGTAAAAAAGGCATGTGCCACATTTCATTATTATGGAAGAAAGAAGTTAATTTTAAAAAACCATTTATTTATTTAGAGAAGTAGGGAGGGAAGGTTTGGGTGAGTGTGTGTCCAAAAGCAGTGACAGCTGTTCTGTAGGGCAGGCACTTGAGGTAGTGACTCCAGTGGTACTGAAGACTGAGAGAATTTTTCCAAGGGTATATTCATATAGGAAGCATATTGTTTTCCTTAGATTTTATGGAGTTTAGTGGATTTGGGATTTGTCTGTTTTTTCTTTAAACATTTATTGGAGGAGAGGTGTGGTACATATATGGAGGTCAGAGGACAGCATGCTGAGTTCTCTCCTACCATGTGGGTCCTGGAAATCACCATTACCCACTGAACCATCTTATTGGCTCAGGATCTTAATTATGATAGAGGCAGGGAACAGCAGTATCATTAAGAAATTGAGACAAGGGCTGGAGAGATGGCTCAGAAACTAAGAGCACTGGCTACTCATTCAAAGGTCCTGAGCTCAATTCCCAGCAGCCACATGGTGCCTCATGACCATCTATTACAGAATCTGGTGCTCTCTTTTGTCATGCAGGCATACATGCAATAGAGTGCTTATATACATAAATAAATAAATCTTAAAAAAAAAAGAAATTGGGACAAGGCTAGCGAGAGGGTTTAAATAAATATTAAAAAAGGAGATTGGGAGAATACACATTTTGCTGAGACTGTGTTTTCAGATGCTTATGTAGTATCATAAGAGAGGGCAAGGCTGGTGGTATACTCAAATACAAGAGGGAAGCTGCCCTACAGAAGACTGTGACAGGAAAGTTTGCTTAGGACAGTGAAATGAAGGCCATGCAATAAGTAATAATGAAACTTATAAAACCTTGAAAAGGGCCTGAGGAGAGGCATGAGAAAATGTTGTTCCCCATCTGGCAGCAGCCTGGGTTCTGGAGGCACTGTTTGCTTCCTGACAGGAACAGAGGGACCTGAAGATTAAAGGTCCTGTTTCTCTCTCAGGAGCAGCTTAGAGTGCTCAGTGCTAGGCCTGTGTGCTAGTTCAGGCTCCCTATCTCACCAGGGAGGTGGAATTGTGTTACTCGGTGTTAACGATAGCTCTTTTAAAGCAAGATTGCTGGTATCAGACTGCAGTAGAAACTGGGTAGTTCCAAAAGCCCATGATGATACCAAAAGTGTTACAGCCCTTTGTTAAGCTGCTAAGCATGGCAGAGGAAGTGAATGGGCATTTGGTGAGATACAGGCCTGGTGAGTGCTTTGCCAGTGGTCAGCACCTAGCTTGGCAGCAATGGACCAGGCTTTAGCAGCTGCCAAGGCAGTTCCTTCCTCGCTGCCAAGCCCCAAGCATCCAGAGACGATTCCTCCCCAGAATAAATGATGAGGCTCAGATGGTTGTGGTAGAGGAGTGGGGTGAGAGAGCGAGCCAGCCTTTATTTTTGGGAACCAGAGACACTATAAACCTTGGACAGTGGGAAGGGTTTTGAGGGTGAATGTGTTTGATTGGCTGGGGCTAGAGGAGCCAGGGATACTTAATCTACATGTAACAAAACAGCCCTATAAGAGGGAAAAGTGTACTTAAGTATCCTGTGGGTGGAAGAGAATCTCCAGGTATAGTTAAAGGTCATTGGTTGAGAGCCAAGGCATCAAGACATCTTGTTAGTGTAAGGTGGGTATCTCCAGGAATCCCCAGCTGCTTGCTGAACAGTGGTTTGTGTGTGTGTGTGTGTGTGTGTGTGTGTGTGTGTGTGTGTGTGTGTGTGTGTGTGTGTTTTAATCTTCTCTGATGGCCAAGTGATGATCCTTAGGGGAGTTCCTTAGATCAGGTGAAGAGGGAACCCCCACTGAGAAAGGGAGTCTGTTTTTTTTTTTTTTTTTTTTTTTTAGTTCTTGCTTTTTTTTTTTTTTTACGGTTTATTTGTTTTATTTATTGCATATGAGTGCCCTATCTGCAGCACAGGGCATCAGATCACATTACAGATGGTTGTGAGCCACCATGTGGTTGCTGGGAATTGAACTCAGGACCTCTGGAAGAGCAGGCAGTGCTTTTAACCACTGAGCCATCTCTCCAGCCCGAGTCTGTTTTTTTATACCCAGCTCAGAGGCTATCCAGAAATGCCAGACTTCAACCTTTCAGCAGTTTCACAAGAAAAAATATTAACCCCCCCCCCAAAAAAAAACCCTCAAGAGACCTCTTAGTTTTATTAAATTGAAGCAGCAAGGAAAGCCACCGAGAAGCTATTCTGTCTTACTTTTAAGATCTTGAGGTTCTTTCTGGTAATACTCTACGTAATTATTTTCTCACTTAAGTTATACTCATAAGAGTCTCTTAGGGGACTGGAGAGAGAGCTCAGCCGTCAAGAGCATGTACTGCTCTTCCAGAGGGCTTGAGTCAGTTCCCAGTACCCACACCAGTGCCTGACTGCCTGCCACCTGTAGCTCCAACTCAAGGGTATCTCATGACCTCTTTTGGCTTCCGTGGACACCTGCATCCATGTGCATATACCCCATATAGATACAGAGATATGCATGTAATTAAAAATAAGCCTTTTGGGGACGCCTAGTGCCTTGGTGATATGGGTGTCTGATCCATATCAATTCAAACAAATTATATAGTGGGGTAAAAAAGAAGGGGTGGAATAGAGAGTAGGGTTTGTATGAGGGAGACCCATTGTTTTCCATGTGCTTCAGTTTAAGTAGGAACACTGATAGTTTGTATAAGAAGAACCTAAGACAGATTCTAAACCAGCTTCTTGTATGTCCACTTAATTTGGGAGAAATGCCATTTGTCTCAGAAGAAAACTGATGTTGTACTTGTCTTTAAAACTAGTACTTAGGCTTGATACTTAATAACAACTCTGGCCGGCGCGGTGGCGCACGCCTTTAATCCCAGCACTCGGGAGGCAGAGGCAAGTGGATCGCTGTGAGTTTGAGGCCAGCCTGGTCTACAAAGCGGGTCCAGGACAGCTAAGGCTACACAGAGAAACCCTGTCTTGGGGAAAAAAAAAACAACAACAAAAAAAACAACTCTGGTGATGTTTGTAGCAATCTGCCAATATCTTCCGTACATGTCCTAGGTTAGTGTTTTAGATTTGTCAGATCTCTTTTCTAGATATGTATGTCCTCCACCACTGAGCTACAGTCCCAGACTACCTAATCCATTTCTACCTTCTTGGTTGATTTCTGTCTTTGTGTTCTGCTACTGTGAAGAGACACCGTGACCGCAGCACCTCATATGAAGGAAAGCATCTAATTGGGGCTGGCTTAGAGTTTCAGGGGGTTGGCCCATTGTCGTCGTGCCAGGGAGCATGGTGGTGAACGGGTAGACATGGGGCTGGAGAAGGAGTTTGAGAGTTCCACATCCAGACCCACAGGCAGCAGGATGAGAGCCGTCAGGCCTAGCTTGGGCTTCTGAAACCTCACAGCACATCTCCTGGTGACCAAGTGTTCAAAGCTATAGGCCTGTGGGGCCAGACTTGTTTGTTTATTTTTCAAGACAGGGTTTCTCTGTGTAGCCGCGGCTGTCCTGGACTCTCTTTGTAGATCAAACTATTCTTGAACTCATGGGGATCTGCCTGCCTCTGCCTCCCTGGGTGCTGGGATTACGGGTGTGTGCCACCACCGCCTAGCTTGGGGGCCATTCTTAATTCAAACCACCACAGTATCATTGCAAGTAATTGTGTTGTGCTGTGTTTTTTGTTTGTTTGGCTTTTTGTTTTTGTTTTTCGAGACAGGGTTTCTCTATGTAGCTTTGGCTGTCCTGTACTCCCTGTGTAGACCAGGCTGGCCTCGAACTCAGAAAGATCCACCTGCCTCTGCCTCCTGAGTGCTGGGATTAAAGACGTGCTGTGTTTTGAGACAGGGCTTATTCTGGAACTCACTTACATAGTCTAGGCTGGCCAAGAACTCACAACAATCCTCCTGCCTTAACCTCCCCAGTTTATAGGCATGAGCCACCATGCCCAGCTCCTTGACAATTAAAATACAAGCAGTGCTTTTAGACTTAATACCCTTTCTATTACTATTTTGTACAGAGACCAGGGGGTTTCTTCTGTTTCCTTGTTGAGTAAATCGCTTTCTAATGAGAAATAGTAGTGTTCATAGACCCACATTTGATACTATGCTTGTCTCAGGATTATCAATATTTCACTCTATGAATTGCTAAATTCCAGAGATTACTACTTCTAGGATGGTATGGAAGCAACCTCTAAAGTCATCTCATAAAAATGGTACATATAGTGATAACTTTATTCTATGTAGACTCTGAAAGGAAACTTGTTCTATCTCCAGCTTGCTTTCTGTTTGGGGCTTTTATAGTCCCATTTGAGGAATTTGTTCTGCAGTTTTGTTTGTATGTGTTTAAGTTCCTTTAGGGAAATGAAATAAATAGAGAGGTTGTATTCCTGGGAAGTACATAGTTAATTGCTGGAAATGGTTGACAGTACAGAGCATTAGTTAGCTGGAAGGAGTTCAGCTGTCTGGTGTGCATTAGGGTAGGTGGGAAATTGTATAAGATGGGATGCATTGTTCTTTGGTCTTTGCCAAGATGTGAAAAATACATTTTGTTTCTGGTTTGGTAGAAAACATACTCTTTCATTTATTTGAAGGTGGTTTTTTTGTTTTTGTTTTTTGTTTTGTGTGTGTGTGTGTGCGCACGCGTGCATGTATGTTGGTGTATATGTGCTAGGAATCAATAGGGGCACTTGCACATACTAGCAAGTGCTCTGCAGCTGAGCCATACCCAAGATATGGACGTTTGGAAGTAGGGGTCACAGATTTACTAATATCTGAGGAACAATTGAGACATGTTATCTGGTTATTACATTTATCCCTTTAAAATGTGTGTGCTGGCCAGATATGATTATACAGGCTGATTCAAATTCTAGCCTTTGTAAAGCAGAAGCTTCTAGAGTTTCTAGACTGGTTTGGGCTACAAAATGAGTTTCATACAGCCTGAGCATGGTGGCACGTGCCTTTAATCCTAGCACTTGGAAAGGCAGAGACAGGCAGATCCCTGAGTTCAAGCCCAGCCTAGTCTACAAAGCAAGTTCCAAGACAGCCAGGGCTACACAGAGAATTGAAAATTGAAAAACAAAAACAAGCCAGGCAGTGGTGGCGCACGCCTTTAATCCCAGCACTTGGAAGGCAGAGGCAGGTGGATCACTGTGAGTTCGAGGCCAGCCTGCTCTACAAAGTGAGTCCAGGACAGCCAAGGCTACACAGAGAAATCTTGTCTTGAAAGAAAGAAAGAAAGAAAAGAAAGAAAAGGAAACAAAAGAAAGGAAGAGAAAAAAGTAAAGGTAATAAATAAGATGCTATCTCAAAAAGCTGGTCAGATGGCTCAGTAGTTAGAGGTACCTGCCACCAAACCTGAGTTTGATTCTTGAGATTCACATGATAGAAAAAGAAAATTGATTGACTCTTGTAAATTGTTCCCTGACGTCCATATTCACACTGTGGCAATCTCATGCTCACACACCTGCACACATACATTTACAAAATAAGCAGATTAATAAAATATATCAAACTAGAGAGATGACTCAGAGGTTAAGAGCACTGTCTGCTCTTCGAAAGGTTCTGAGTTCAACTCCCAGCAGTCCCATGGTGGCTCACAACCATTTATACTGGGATCTGATGCCTTCTTCTGGTATGCAAGTGTACACGCAGGCAGAGCACTCATATACATAAAATAAATTTTAAAAAATTTTAAGTGCATGTGAACTTTAATAATCACTCTCTTTTTGGAGGGTTTTTTTTGCGTGCTGTATATTCAAATGCTGATTTCTGTACCCAGCATTGTCATTATTTTTTTTTAAAGATTTATTTATTTATTATTATGTATACAGTGCTCTGCCTGCATGTACATCTGTAGGCCAGAGGAGGGTATCAGATCACATTGTAGAAGGTTGTGAGCCACCATGTGGTTGCTGGGAATTGAACTCGACCTCTGGAAGAACAGTCAGTGCTCCTAACTGCTGAGCCATCTCTCCAGCCCAGCATTGTCATTATTATGAAGTATTTAATGTATTGGTATGTTGTAAACATTGTACTCCACCACCTTCTGATTAGTCAAATAAAGAGCTGAACAGCCAATAGCTGGGCAGGAGAGGATATGACAGGACTTCTGATCCCTGGGAGAGGGTCTTAGGTAGGGACCAGAGGAGAGGGTTGACACATCAGAAGATAAAGAAGGAGATGTTGGGACAAGACTAAGGTGGCTGGGAAGTAGGCCAGGCTAGTATTTGTTGGGTTAGAGTAGCTAAGACTCTGCCCAGTAATAAGGCCTAAAGCTCTCATAAATAAGCATAAGGTCTCCATGTCATTCTTTAGAGCCGGGGCTGGTATAGAAAGCCCACATGTTGTTAAGACTCTCTTGTTTGTTGTGAAGTCTTAGAAAAGTTTTGTTTTGTTCTGGTTTGTGTTTGGTTTTTTTTGTTTGTTTGTTTGTTTTGTTTTGTTTTTCGAGAGACAGAGTTTCTCTGTGTAGCCTTGACTGTCCTGAACTCGCTTTGTAGACCAGGCTGGCCTCGAACCCACAACTGTTGGAATTAAAAGTTGCCACCGCCGTCACCACCACCTGTGCTGTGCCCCGCCCGCCCAAGTTTGTTTTTCAAAGCCACAGTTTGTCCTAATGAGAATAATCCAAACACCATAGGAATTTGAGAAGGAAATAAAGTGGTTGTGTGTGTGTGCTTATTAGCCCATTTTTGCTCAAATGCTGATCCCTTCTGTCTTCCTTGTCCCTGCTGTCCTCGGTCACATATCTGTTGCTTTTCTTTCTGCTAGAGTGTGTTTCCTTCCGTCTGTTCTCAGACCTACTGTGTGAGCATGTCACTTGGAAGTTGCTTTTTCTGAAAATTCTTTCTTGTATGTACTTAGGAGAAAGTGATTTCCAGGAGCAGTCTGAAAGATTCTTCTATGCTTTTTCTGTTCTAGTGCTCATTCTTACTAGTGCTGTGGTATGAAACATGAAGGAGAATTTCTTGTTTTCCTTTTATTTAAAAATAATAATTAGCTGGATGTGGTATTACTTAGGAGGCTGAGGCAGGAGGATCACAATTTCCAGGCCATCCTGAGAGAGACCTTTTTATACAATGCAGCTGCTTGTTGTTTCTTTTGTGAAAGTTTAATAATTAAAATAATTATTTGGAGGAGCTTAAGAGGTTGAAATAGAAGAATGGAGAATTCAAGACTAGTTTGGATTATACAGGACATTTTAGGTCAACCTAGGCTGCATAGAGAGATGCCCTCCTCCCATCCCCCAAAAAAACCAAACTGGAGGCTGGAGAAATGGCTCAGTAGTTAAGAGCATTTGCTGCTATCCCCACACGACCTGGGTTTGATTCCCACCACTCATATAGCAGCTCACAACTCTAGTCTAAGGCATCTGCTGCCCTCCTCTGACCTCCAGGAGCACCTTGAATACCACTACTGAGTGAGGACACAGAGGTAGACAGGTCTTAGTGAGTTTCAGTGGTCAGCCTGGTCTACATAGCAAGTTCTAGTTTCATCAAAGCTCCATATTGATGCCCCCATCTCAAAATTAAATAAATAAATAATGCCCTAGACTGGTTCAATCCCTCTCTGAACATCAGTGCTTGTATTTTTTTCAGTGTATACCTCTGGGATGTTTCTTGGTAATATCTGAAATGAGAAAGTTTTGGAAATATATATCACTTTTTAAATAGCTTATTCTTGGAAGCAGGAATTCTCTCTTTTGAGGGGAGGGGGAAGGAATGTGTTTCAGAAAAAAAGAAAAAGAAAGAGACACTAATTTGAAGCTTGTATGCCCCCAGGGTCTGCCTTCCTTCCTGTACCTCTGCATACACAGTGGGGTTATAGACACTTGTCATGACTGCCTTTGTATACAGGTAAGAGGGATCACAACTCAGGTCCTCATGTCACACAACAGGCACTTTACCTATGAAGTCATTTATCCAGCCCCAAGATTATACATTTATTTCCAAGATTATATTTATTTGTTTGTTTATTGAATTGGGTACAGTGGTATGTACGTGTGATCCCAGCAGTTTTCTTGTGCTTAAGGTTATTGACATTCTTGAATCTGTGGGTTTCATCTATATATATTGAACTGCTTAAAAGTTGCTCTTTGTAGCCGGGCGTGGTGGCGCATGCCTTTAATCCCAGCACTCGGGAGGCAGAGGCAGGTGGATTGCTGTGAGTTCGAGGCCAGCCTGGACTACAAAGCGAGTCCAGGACAGCCAAGGCTGCACAGAGAAACCCTGTCTCGAAAACCCAAAAAAAAAAAAAAAAAAAAAAAGTTGCTCTTTGACTTTGGACATTTATTTATTTATTTAGTCAGGTCTTCACTATATAGCCCAAATTGGCCTTGAACTCTTGGTTTTTTTGGCCTTGAAATCTTCATTCTCCACCTCAGACTCTTGAATGCCTGAATTACAGTTTATACCATTACACCTACGCTGCTGTGCTAATATTTTCCATCTTTTCTGCTACTAACATAAATGTTTTTCCTTTATTAAAAATATTTATACACACACACACACACACACACACACACACACATATATATATATATATCAGTGCCTAAATGTGTGTATGACCATTTCTAGTGTTGGAACTGGAGTTACAGGCAGTTGCAAACTAGCATGTAGACAGATAGTAGGAGCTGAACTTTAGTCTTCTGGAAGAGCAGTTAAGTATTCTTAAGTGCTAAACCATCATTCCAGCTCCTCCATAAACATTTTTTTTTTTTTTTTTAGAGTCTTTGAAAAAGTAGGAGCTGGGATGGAAAGATAGCTCAGTGGTTAAGAATACTGGTTGCTCTTTGCAGAGGACCCAGGTTCAAGTCCCAGCACCTGTGTGGTCACATCCTCCTAGAACTTCAGTTCTTAGTGGTCTGATTTCCTCTTATGACCTCTGTGGACAATAGGCATATGTGCCGGCTAAACATTCATACACATAAAGTAAAATAAACAAGTCTTTAGCCAGTGTGGTAGCCCACACCTGTAATTCCAGCACTCTGGCAGGCAGAGGCAGGTGGATCTCGGTGAGTTTGAGGCCAGCCTGGTCTACAGAGTGAGTCCAGGACAGCCAGGAATACAAGACTACACAGGGAAACTCCCTCCCGCCCCCTGAGTGCTGGAATTACAGGCATGTGCCACAATGCCCACCTCAAGAAGCCCTGTCTTAAAACAAAACAAACAAATCTTTGTTGGAGTTCACAAGCTGGCAGAGCTTGTGAACAATTCACAGGGCTGGTTAAGAGCCCCTCTTAGGGGCTGGAGAGATGGCTCAGCAGTTAAGAACACTGACTGTTCTTCCAGAGCTCCTGACTGAGTTCAATTCCCAGCAACCGCATGATGGCTTACAACCATATATCTATATAATGTGATCTCATGCCCTCTTCTGGCCTGCAAGGGTACAAACAGGCGACTATATATAATAAGTAAATAACTCTTTTTTTTTCCCCCAAGACAAGGTTTCTCTGTTTAGCCTTGGTTGTCCTGGACTTACTTTGTAGACCAGGCTGGCCTCAAACTTACAGAGATCCGCCTGCCTCTGCCTCCCAAGTGCTGGGATTAATGGCATGCGCCACCACCGCCCAGCTAAAGAAATAAATCTTAAAAAAAAAAAAAAAGACACCACTTATTCTTTTTTTTTTTTTTGGTTTTTCGAGACAGGGTTTCTCTGTGTAGCCTTGGCCATCATGGACTCGCTTTGTAGACCAGGCTGGCCTCGAACTCACAGCGATCCGCCTGCCTCTGCCTCCCGAGTGCTGGGATTAAAGGCGTGCGCCACCACGCCCGGCTTGACACCACTTATTCTTGCAGAGGATGTGGATTTGATTCCCAGCATCTATGTTGGTGCCTCACAAATGCCTTTAACTCCAATTCCAGAGGGATATGATGCCTCTGGCATCCTGAGATCAGCCTGGTATATATCAGAGTTATAGGTCAGCCAGACATACACAGTGAGATCCTGTTAGAAAAAGAGAGGTGAGCCAGAGAGATGGTTCAGAAGTTAAGAGCGTTGTCTGCTCTTCCAGATGTCTTGAGTTCAATTCCCAGCAACCACATGGTGGCTCACAACTATCTGTGATGGAATCTGATTCCCTCTTCTGGTGTGCATTATCATATATTAAATAAATCTTTGAAACTAACTTGATAAATTACTTGTTTCTAAATTTTTTTTTCATTTAATATTTTGAAGCCTCAGTTGACTAAAAACAACTGAAATCACAGAAAACAAAACAGCAGCAGACAGCATGGCATCTTAAGACTGTCTCTACCATTTAGGATAATGTTTTTAGGGTTTCTCTGCTTTATATTTCATTTTGTTATATATATATATATATATATTATTTTATTTAATTTTTTTTTTTTTTTTTTATTTTGTTTAGGTTTTTCGAGACAGGGTTTCTCTGTGTAACAGTCCTGGCTGTCCTGGACTCACTTGTGTAGATCAGGCTGGCCTCGAACTCACAGCAATCCTCCTGCCTCTGCCTCCCGAGTGCTGGGATTAAAGGCGTGCGCCACCACGCCTGGGTCATTTTATTATAGTTTGTTGTTGTTTTGTTTTTTTCCAAGATGGTTTATCTGTGTAGCCCTGCCGATGGTGGAATTCAGAGATCTGCCTGTCTGTCTCCCAAGTACTGGGATTAAAAGTATGTGCCAGGTCCCCCCATCAAGTTGCTGTTTTTTGCTGTGTTGAACATATAACTATCAATAGAATTGTTGTATTATGAGTTGCCAAACTCCTTCCTTTCTTTTTTTTTGTTGTTGTTGTTGTTGTTGTTGTTGGTTTGTTGGTTGGTTTTTGTTTTGTTTTTCAAAAGAGGGCTTCTCTGTGTAACAGCCTTGGTTGTCCTGGACTTGCTCTGTAGACCAGGCTGGCCTCTAACTCACAGCGATCGCCTGCCTCTGCCTCCTGGTATTGAGATTAAGGATGTGCGCCACCAAACCTGGCTGCCAAACTCCTTTTCAAAATGGCTTCATCATTTTACATTGCCAGCAGCAATATTTGAGTCCTTTACATTTTCTACTTGTTTCCCAATGTTTTTATTATGTCTTTTATGTTATAGCTAGCCTAGTTGTTGTGAAAGTGGTGTGTGTGTGTGTGTGTGTGTGCGCGCGCGCGCGCATACACACAGCTAAATGTTGGAGATTACAGAACAATTCTGTGGCGTTGACTGTCTGCTTTCACCTTCATGTGGGTTCTAGGGATAAACTCAAGCTTGTGAGTGCCTTTATCCACTGAGCCATGTTGCTTGTCTGTATCTTGGTTCTGGTTTTCCTTTCCTTGAGTGACTGATCATTTTGAGATCTTTGTGTCCTCATTAGCCTATGTGTATCTGGAGAAATGTCTCTCTGAATTATTAGCTTCCTTGCCTGGACTCACTCTGACCCATCATTCATTCACTGGGTTTTTTGTACTGAGGACTAAATTTGTCCTTGTGCTTGTTGTGCAAGTGCTCCACCAATGAACTACGTCTTCAGGCTTGTATTTTATCTTTATTTATTGTTTTTAATTATTTATTTTATTTTTTATATATGAGTGTTTAATCTGCATGTATGTATATGTACCAGACCCATTGAAACTGGATTTATAGGTAAGGTTGTAAACCACCCTGTGGTGCTAAGGACCAAACCTGATTTCTCAGCAGGAACAAGTGCTCTTAAACACCAGGCTCTCTCTCCAATCACAAAACCTTGGGTTTTAGACATTGTCTCAGTGTGTAACCCAGGCTGGCCAATTTCAGCTCTATAATGCTGAGATATACCATTCTGTTCAGTTCTTCTTCCCCTTTCTTCACCGAGCCTGGGATGTTTAGGCAAGCACTCTACAGTTTAGCTGCATCTCAGCACTCACTTTCTTGTTACTGTCCTTGAAAGTACATAAAATATTAAATTTTTTAAAAATGCAATTTATCTTCTTTGTTTATTATTTTGGTATCTAAAAAATATTGTTTAATCTGAGGTGGCAGAGATTTACTCTGTGTTTATTCTAAGAACTTTACATTTTTGCCAGGCTGTAGTGTCACACACCTTTAATCCTAGCACTTGGGAGGCAGAGGTAGGTGGATCTCTGAGTTATAGGCCAGCCTGGTCTACAGAGCAAGTTTCAGGACAGCTACACAGAGAAACCCTGTCTTGAAAAAGAAACAAGAAAAGAACAATACATTTTAAACCTTTACTTTTAGGTCTTTGTTCTGCTTTTGCTAGTGTGAGTTGGGGAGGGTGATTTCCCACTGATCGATTTGCATGTGAATACATAGCCAGTTATTTCTTTTGAAACAGCTATTCTTTGATTCAAAGGTCTTGCACTAGTGTTAAATAACTTTACCACAAATATTATGTAGTGTATTTCTAAACTCCACTTTGTTGTATTAAGGATATGTCTGTCTTTATGTAGGTACCAGATTATCCTTATGTCCATTTTATTTTTTTATCTCAGATATTAGATGAGTTATTGATAAGAATCTTTGTACATTTTGTTGTTTCTCTTTTGTGCTTGTGGAGCTCAGAGATCTGTCTGTTTCTGCCTCCCTGAGTGCTGGGATTACAGGTCTGGCCTAGTCAGTTCTTTTGAGTCCCTCAATATGTAAAGAGACTCGTTTAGGAGCTCTCTGGACTGCTGTGTGTTCTGTGAGAGCCTGTCCTTGAGCCGTGGGCTGCCGTTGTCTTAGTCGTTCAGAGCTCCATCTCTTCAACTCAGTCTTACTAAACTCCACCCCATTTTCTCTTTCCTGAACTGTGCCCTAGACATTCTTTCATGTCAGTGAACAAAGGCAGCTATAGGGATTACTTCATTTGTTCCTTGTCACTTACACTAACATTTGTTGCTTGGTGTCTAGTGCCTTGAAAACCCTGTTTAAGATGGATTTGTTTATTAATTTTTTTAAGTGGGATGTAACTCTACTTCTTATGTCATTTTAGGCAGAAATGGGAATTGTAGAAGTGGTTTGTTTTTGTTTTTGTTTTTGAAACAGGATCCTCACTTGAATGCCGTAGCTGCCTTGGAATTCACTTGCCTCTGCTTCTGCCTCCCTAGTGCTAGTGCTAGAATTAAAAATGTATGCCAATTTATCTGGCTTGTTTTGTTTTCTGATGGTGTCTCATGGATCTCAGGCAGGCCTTGAACCTACTGTACAGCTGTGTATATGATCTGTGTGAATGGTGTTTGAGGTCAGAGAATAACTTCAGGAGTCAGTTGTCACCATAGGGGACCTTGTTGCAGGCAGGGTCTCCTGTTTTTTCTAGTGTGCTACAGACTAGCTGGCCTATAAGGTTTCTGGGCAGTTCTCCTGTTTCCTCCCATCTCTCCTTAGGGGTGTTGAGATTACAGATTTATACCCCTATTTCTGACTTTTAACATGGATTCCAGGGGTCAAATTTAGGTTGTTAGGATTAACCAACAAGCATTTTTTAACTGGCTGAGCAGAGCTTCTTGTTGCATTTGACACCGTTAATTATTTTCCTTTGTCACTTTAATTTGTTAACATAACATGGTTTTCTAGTTTTCTCTCTTTCTGACCCATTTTCTATAATCATTTAACACTTAAATTGAGGTTCTAATCTGGCCCCTTTCTATTCTATCTATATATTCTTTTTCAGTAGTTTGATTCGTCCCCACACGTTACTTCAGTTGCTTCCTATGCCTGTTCAAATATGTATCTATGCTGGCCTGAGCTGGGAGTCTTTTGTTTATGTGCCACATAAACAACTTTTTTTTTTTTTTTTTTAATATCTTCACCTTGATTTCATGGTGCCTTTTTGTTTGTTTGTTTGGTTTGGTTTGGTTTTTCAAGACAGGGTTTCTCTGTGTAGCCCTGGCTGTCCTGGACTCATTTTTGTAGACCAGGCTGGCCTCGAACTCAAAAGCAATCCGCCTGCCTCTACCTCCCAAGTGCTGGGATTAAAGGCATGCGCCACCATGCCCGGCTCATGGTGCCATTTTTAGCAATTTTTCTACCTTTAATCCCAGCACTCAGGAGGCAGAGGCAGGCGGATCGCTGTGAGTTTGAGGCCAGCCTGGTCTACAAAGTGAGTCCAGGACAGCCAGGGCTACACAGAGAGACCCTGTCTCAAAAAACAAACAAACAAAAAAAAAAAACAAAAAACAAAAGAATGCACAGGCTAGCTTCAGGGCACTTTGACATGTTGGTACAGCTGTGTAATCAGTTCTAATCACTGTGTTCCATAGTACACAGTGTCTGCTTTATCACTAGCAGGCTGCTTTTCTCTCTTCTTGGTCACAAGATGGCTCCTGGCAGTAATACATCAAAGGTAGTATCTTCTCATTCAAATTCAGTGTAAGAAAACAGAATTTATACGGTTTAGTAACTTAGGTAGTGTTGCTTAAGATTTCATTGTGTATTAGTTTTATACTGTACTGTCTTAGGGTATCTATTGCTGTGATAAAACACTATGGTCAAAAGTAACAAAAGGGCAGGGCTTAGGATCAAAAGTATTATATAGATGGTCTCTCAACTTTTGATAGTTCAAAAAATAATTTATACATTATATAAAACAATGTATTGAAGGAGAGATAAACCTGTTTTTTATGATCCCAAATGTGGGATCGGAACAGTCTTGTGAGAGAACAGATGAGGTTAATCCACTAGAAGACCAACCACCTCGTGCGGGAGCGTGATTGTTGCCAGCTGAAAAGATCCCGTGAACAGACTCTGGGAGGAGATATATAAATGAGCCCAAGGGGCTGGAGAGATGGCTCAGTGGTTAAGAGCACTGTCTGCTCTTCCAGAGGCCCTGAGTTCAATTCCCAGCAACCACACGGTGGCTCACAGCCTTCTATAATGTGATCTGATGCCCTCCTCTGGCCTGCAGAGCCAGAGCACTGTATATGTAATTGGGGGGGGGGGGGGGAAAGAGCCCAGAACTGGAGGCAGAGCTTTTAGGAGAGTTCAGATAGCTTTGGCTGTTAATTGCTCCGCTTCGAGACTTCTCCTAGAGAGAACTGCTCAGGGCTCCAGCTCCTGCTGGGGTTCTGGGTTCTGGTTACTCCAGGTTCCAGCAGAAGAAATCCTGCTGATTATGCCAGGAGAATCATTCCTTAGAACTGATATCCTTATGGTTTTGTTATTCTTTAATCCTCTGTTTCTATTGTTTTGGTTAGTTAATAAGTTGTAATAAAATATATTCATTAAGAAAACTGAGCCTACAATGTATATAAAAATCATGCTTGAGCCGGGCATGGTGGCGCATGCCTTTAAAATTTAAGTTCGAGGCTAGCCTGGTCTACAAAGCGAGTCAAGGACAGACAAAGCTACACAGTGAAACCCTGTCTTGAAAAAAAAAAAATCATGCTTGAATTTTTGAGTTTTGATATTTATTGATAGTAGCAATATTATAATCCTGGTAGTTGCTGGACAGTAACAACAGACTCCTGCTCCCAGACAAGACACAAGATCATAGGGGAGCCATCTGATAGTTTAGCAACATAGTACAATATAAAATAAAATAATTAGGTAGGTTAAATGTAATCCTGCCCTGTAATTTTGATTTATTTTGTAAAGTGGGGCTTTATTTTGTAGCCCAGGCTGGCCTGAACCTCACTCAGGATGGTATCAGTATGTGGCAGTCTGCATGCCTTAGCCTCTCAAGTGCTGGGATTACAGATGTGTACCACCCCATGTACCATGGCAGTAGTTTTCTTTAACCACCTAGTTCCCCAGTGACTGACACAGAGAGATTATGATTTATTTTAAGCTGTAAACACTATGCTGGACAGATTCTGAGCTACTCTAATCCTAGTACCTTTAAACCCCACACAAAAACCAATCACTTGGCAATCTGTTACTGGGAGGGGGAATGCTTCTGGTCCATCAGTCTGTTTCTGCAGCTATGTTCTCACCCCCACCTTGCCTTATGGTGATATCTCTCTCTCTCTCTCTCTCTCTCTCTCTCTCTCTCTCTCTCTCTCTCTCTCTCTCTCTCTCTCTCTCTCACTCTCACGCTCTCTTGCTCTCTCGCTCTCTCGCTCTCTCTTCCCTTACCCTCCACCTCCCTCTCTTCTACCTAGTCATAGGCTTCAGCATCTTTATTTAGCCAATCAGGGATAATTGGGGAACATTCCTAATCACATGATTACAGGAGATAGTTCAAGATTCATAACAATGTCCATGGCAGGGCAATAACTAGATTCAAGGCACTGAAATTAGCATTTGAAGACACACTTGGACCGTCCTCCAACAATGTACTGCATACTTTTTTTATTGCAAGATTAGGGAGTGCTATATGTGACAGACTATTCCTGAGGAGATACAACACCCACATCTGCTCATCCCACATGGGGAGCCCATGACAGACCAAAGTACAGATACCATCAGTGTCCACCTTGATGGACAAATGAATTTTATTAGGGTTATTTACAGGAATATGGGTGAAGGGTTGTTATGGTAGTAGAAATGTCTGAAGGACAGCTGTATCATTAAAGCATGGGTGACAGCTCACAAAGATGGAAACCTGGAGCACAGTGCACACATACCCTATAGCAGCTCAGCAGGTTGGAGCTGTCTGCGCCTCTGTGAGGCAGTTTTCAACCTGTATGTCACCACACCTTTGGGGGACCCTTTTACAGAGGTCACCTAAGAACATGGGAAACCACAGACACTTACATTATAGTCCATAACAGCAGCAAAACTACAGTTATGAAGTAGCAATGAAAATAATTTTATGGTTGGGGTCACCACAACATGAGGTATATTGAAGGGTCACAGCATTAGAAAGGCTGAGAAACACTGTTCTAGGCAGTGTAAAACTTTCGGTCTCCAGGCAGATTGGCTGGTCTGAGAGTTGATTCTCTGTAATCTTTACTGCTTATGTATTTTGGGGAAGGGAGGAACAGAGTGAATCTGGTCAGCTTTGGGGACTTCATGAAGGTGTTTTGAGTTGTTTTCCTTCAGTCTTAATGAACTTTCCTTGGAAGAAACTACTCGTAAGGTTTTGGTGATACTAGTAGGACGATTAAGAAAAGACAGTGTCTTAAATTTTCTTTTTAAATCTAGATTTATGTAGAATTGAAGGTAGATAAAAAGGCTCATCTGTATACTACTATTTGTATGGATATTTTCAGGGCTGTTTGGTGTTGTATAACCAGTTGGTGTGCTCTTCAGCGTTCCTTAGTTGCCTGTGGTTTATATACGTTTGAGGCCACCTGGGCTTTCCCTCATCAGTGCTAGCACAGCTGTTGTTCTCCTTGTTCAACTTTTAAGGCAGTCATGTTGCTGAGACTATGAGTGTAGCTTCTGACATAGTTCTAGGAGACACAATCTCATGGTAAAACTCCTTGCTCTTCTGGGTTTTTTGTTTTTTGTTTTGTTTTTCTGACCAAGTCCCTGAGCCTTAAGTATGGGAGTTGTAGATAGGCTCTAGAACTCTGCATTTTGATAGGTTGTGGTTTTCTAAAATGTTTGCTGTTTGTTGCAAAGAGAGGTTTCCGTAATGCCAGATGAAGACCACACCTATCTGTGAGTAGGAGGACAATATTTAGGATGTAGGTATAGATTATGCTGGGTTTTTTGTTTTTCGAGACAGAGTTTCTCTGTATAGCCCTGGCTGTCCTGGACTCCCTTTATAGACCAGGCTGGCCTCGAACTCACAGCGATCCACCTGCCTCTGCCTCCCAAGTGCTGGGATTAAAGATATGCACCACCACACCCAGCCTTAGATTATGCTGGTTTAGTAAAGAGATTTATCTCAGCACTGGGAAAGGCAGAGGCAGTCGGATCTCTGAGTTCAAGGCCCTCCTTTTCTACATGGTGAGTTCCAGGACTATAGAGAGACTCTGCCCAAAAAATAAAGTTATATATACATATATACATATGTGAGCTCTGAGACTGAACTCAGATTATCAGGCTTGGCAGCAAGTACCTTTGCCTAGTAAGCCATTTTGCTAGCTCTATTTGTTGTTGTTGTTTCAGTTTATTCTTTTAAAATTTTGTGTACACATGTTTTGGCTGCATTTATATATATGTGTGTGTATATATATACACTGAAGAACTGAATATGTGCTTGAGTCAACCTACAGAAACCAGAGAGGACTACTTCTTCTCTTCCTCCTCCTCCTCTTCCTCTTTAATGTGCATTGGTGTTTTGCCTGTATATATATCTATGAGGATGTCAGGTCCTGGAACTGGAGTTATAGACAGTTGTGAGCTGCCAGTTGTGGGTGCCAGAAATTGAACCCAGGTCCTTTGGAAGAGCAGCCAGTGCTCTTAACCGCTGGGCCATCTCTTGGGAACCCAGAGAAAACTCTTGATTGTCTGGAACTGGAGTTTTCAGGATGCTTGTAAGTTGCCATGTGTGTTGGGACAGCTGAACCCCAGACATCTCCAAGAGCAGCAAGTACTTTTAATAACTTCTCCAGCCCCTGTTTGTTTACATACAGGATCTGTCACTATAGCTCAGGCTGGCCTTAAATTCTAGATCCTTCTGACTCAGACTCCCAAGTGCTGGGATTGCCTCCTGCGAGCTCTAGCATCCTCAGCTTGAGTGTTTTTGGTGGTGGTGGTGGTGGTTTGTTTTTTGAGGTTTGTTTGGTTGTTTTTTTTGTTTTTTTGTTTTTGGTTTTTTTTGTTTTTTGTTTTTTGTTTTTAAGATTTATTATGTATACAATGTTCTGTCTGCCAGAAGAGGGTACCATCTATATACTGGGAACTGATGCCCTCTTCTGGCCTGCAGGTGTACACAGTCTTTTTTTTAAGAGCACTTATAATTAAAGGCCTTGGTGACTACAGTGTTTTTTGAAGTTTGTTTTCACTGATGAAGTTGACTGTAGAAAGATTATATTAATATAGATGTCATAGGACAGTAATAGCACTGGAAGTTAGCTCTGTTATCTGTGACTTCAAATGTGTTTACCTTAACACTTCACACCCTACATAAAGAACTTGATTCTCATCTCTTTTGTGTGTTTCTTTTTATAGGATGGATAGAATGACAGAAGATGCTCTTCGTCTGAATCTTTTGAAGAGAAGTTTGGACCCAGCAGACGAACGAGATGATGTCCTGGCAAAACGACTCAAAATGGAGGGCCATGAGGCCATGGAACGTCTGAAAATGTTGGCACTGCTCAAAAGGAAAGATCTGGCAAATCTTGAGGTGCCACATGAATTACCTACCAAACAAGATGGCAGTAGTGTCAAGGGTTATGAAGAAAAACTCAATGGAAATATCAGGCCTCATGGAGACAGCAGGACTGCTGGAAGGCCAGGCAAAGAAAACATCAATGATGAGCCTGTGGATATGAGTGCTAGACGGAGGTATGGAGCAGTTTAGCTGCCTCCAGGCATAGACAGTGTTCTTAAAATAAGCTTGTAAAAATGGGATGAATTTCAGTGAGAAGGTACTTTTCATCCTAAAGCTGCCCCCCTTTTGAATTTTGTTGTTTGCAACAGGGTCTCACACTATAGCCATCCTGGTCTTGAACATGTGGCAGTCCTCTTGCCTCAACATATGATGATTGATGATATCCTAAAACCTTGAAAGAAGAACTGTGTCCTCTGGTTTCAGTTGACCATAAGTTCCTCTCATTTCCAGATGAAGCTAGTAGCTCACAAAGTTTTAGTTCTTACCTATGATAAAATGATTACTTCTGGGGGCCAAGAGATGACAACATAACTAATAGTGTTTGCTGCACAGCCATGAAGACTGGCATTCAAATCCTAACTCCCACATCAAATGGTTCACAGCCACCTATAATTCTAGCTCCAAGGGATCCAAACCCTCTTCTAACCTATGTGGGCATCTGTGTAGACATCTTTTTCTTTAAACAAACAATAAAAGGTCATTTCTGGAATAAGGTGGCTTAAGATCCTAGCCCAATTAATATGTTTCTTTGTCTGAGCCCCCTCCCCCAAAGATGGCTGTAAGATTAAAGCAAAGAAATTGGTGTCAGACAGGCAGCAGTGGTGGCACATGCCTTTAATCCCACCACTCAGAAAGCATAAAAGGCAGGTGGATCTCTGAGTTCAAGGCCAGCGTGGTGTACAGAACAAGTCCCAGGACAAGGACAGCCAGGGCTACACCCTGTCTTGAAACACGCCCCCCTTGTGTACTGCCCCCCCCCCCAAAGTCTTTCCTTCAATTTTTTCACATTCCAAGGATATTTAGGATCTATTTGTTATATATCTCAGATTCTATTACATTAAAAAAAAATAATAATCTTGGACATGGTTTGTTTTGTGTCAAAAGAAAATTATCCACATATGGTCTCTACATTCTTGCTCTAGCTGTACCAGTTTTCTCAACCCCTACATACAGATTCCTTTGTATACATGTGTTCATTCCTGTTCTCTGTCTGTTTCTCTCTCTCTCTCTCTCTCTCTCTCTCTCTCTCTCTCTCTCTCTCTCTGACACACACACACATTTTCACAGGCTCCTTTTCTACCATATGATGATTGATATCCTAAAACTTCTTGAAAGAAGATCTATGTCCTCTGGCTTGAATTGACCATAGTTCCTTTCCTTCATATGACCTTGCTCCCTTTTTCCTGGCACTAATCCAAAGCAGGTTTCTTTAACAAACTAGACTAATGGAAGAGGGGAAGAAAGAAGGAATAGTTACAGCCTTACATGTATTTCTTTCTTGTCCTGATCGTCTTGTCCCGGAACTCTTAAAGACACCAAACAACAAACAAACTGCAAAAACCATGGAGTAGTTACTCTTGGTAATAGTATTAAAAAACAGTTATAAAAATGTCAGATACAGCTGGGCGTGGTGGCTCATGCCTTTAATCCCAGCACTCGGGAAGCAGAGCCAGGCGGATTGCTGTGAGTTCAAGGCCAGCCTGGTCTACAAAGTGAGTCTAGGACAGCCAAGGCTACACAGAGAAACCCTGTCTCAAAAAACAAAAAAACAAAACAAAACAAAAAAAAGTCAGATAAGGGGCTGGAGAGATGGCTCAGCGGTTAAGAGCACTGTCTGCTCTTTCATAGGTCCTGAGATCAATTCCCAGCAATACATGGTGATTCACAACCTTCTGTGATGTGATCTGGTGCCCTTTTTGGATGCAGGCAGAGCACTGTATACATCATAATAATAATAAATCTTTAGAACAACAACAAACTTAAGATAAATTCCTTAGTGATCCTAGAAGAAATGTCCTTGGAAGCTAAAAGTAGTCTTAGAGAATTGTTGTATGAGTGGACCAACCTTATATTCTTGAGGGGTGGATGAATGAGAGCAGGGGCCTTAGCAGCCCGTTTGCCCCATAGTCATCCAGTCTTTCAGAGCAAGTGGATGAAATAGAAGGATTTTTTTTCATATCTCAAACTGAAGCTCTTTAAGTACATTCTTCATAGACACATTGTTGCACCACTTCAACAAGCTGGAAATGTTGTTTAATTATATTTATTCAAAAGTCAGACTAAGATTGGTCATGCAGCTTGCAAATACAGTGCCTACTTAACATGCATAAGATGCTAGGCCCCAAAAAAGGTCTTATAGCCCTAAAAACCCATTCTGTGTAAGTTATTTGTTCATAGTGGGCATTGAGTATAATGGCATCTCTTTCCAATCCCCACAAGCTGTTCAGTAAGACTGAACTAAGGAGAAGAGTGATCTCTGATATGATAAAAACAGGGCCACTGGAGACAGCTCAGCAGTCAGAGTACTTGTTTCCCTTGCAGAGGACCTGGGTTGAGGTCCAGCACGAGTACCATCTGTAGCTCCAGTTCCAGGAGACTCAGCTCCCTCTTCTCACTGCTGAGGTTCCAGCGATGCATGTGGTGAACCTACATGTATGTAGGCAACACTGGTGCACATAAATTAATCTTTAAAAGAAAGAAAAAAAAGAAAAGAAAAGAAAAAATATGGAAGGTGGAATTTGTAACAGGAGACCTTTCTGTCTTTGTTGCTTAAATACCACTAATGGGGTAAATTCTGGTATCTGTGAAATAACATGTTATTTATTAAATATTAAGTAAAGTGAAACTAGTACAACTACTGTTTTAGAATGGTAGAGAAACAACTTTTTTTATCTGGTGGTTTTGTGGTAGGACTTGAGTCTGCAGTCATCCATTTGCTCCTGCCCTGGGATCCCAGATCTGCATCACCCAGGCACATCACGTAGGCACACTTCTTTGTTTGCTTTATTACTGGGATAAGAATTGGGAGCTTTAGCCAGGCAGTGATGATGTTTAAGGCCAGCCAGGACCACCACAAAAAAAACAAACAAACAAAAAAAATAATAATTAGAAGCTTTATAGCTTCTTGGAATATGCCAGATTGAAACACAATTGGTGTTAGCTTTTAATAATCTCTTAGCAGGTAAAAATTTAATACTTGCATGTTCCAGTGCTTTTAAAAATGTTGGATTCCTGGCACAGTGTCACATGTCTGTAGTTTCAGCACCTAGGAGGCAGAAACAGGCAGATCTCCCAGTTCCAGGCCAGCTTGATCTACAGAGTGAGTTCCAGGCCAGCCAGGGTTATGTAAAGAAAGAAACCCTGACTCAGAAAACCAAAATAAACAAACTGGAATCAAGACTTGACATGGGCTTTGCCTTATCTATGCCATCTATCTGTGTCTGGTTGTATCTAAGCATAAAATACTGTTTAGTGTTGTTTGCTAGTGTAAGTAACTGATAATGTCACACAGTTCTAAAATGTCCAATTAGGAATATCTCTGCCCATCTTGCCACCAAGCAGCCTCAACAACAGAAGTACAGGGAAGAATGTTTAACCTTAGAAACAATCTTGTTACAGAATTTCATAATGCCACAATTAATGATATAAAAAATCAATGAAGTAAATCAACGGGGGATTTCCAGGCCTCAGAATTGCTCACCTGGTGTGAGAAGATGAAGAAACATAGACATGACAAGTAAAACATGTACACATTTAAATTTAGGCACTTGGTTTAGGTTATTTGGTCTAGAGACCAAAAAGCTCTTTTTTTACTCTAGTGGCATTTTTCCTCTAACTCGTATTTTCAGCTTGCTGCCTGACTTGTAGCTGCAGTGCAATCCAGGCGCATTTCCTAGTCCACAGTGTAGTCGGTCTCCTTACTCCCTCCACTAGTAACTCAGGTTCACCCTGTTGAGAAAGTAAAGGCTTATCTCACTCAGGGATACCTTGTTTAAAAGACATCTTTAGCTGGGAGTGGTGGCGCACGACTTTAATCCCAGCACTCTGGGAGTCAGAGGCAGTCAGGAGTTCGAGGCCAGCCTGGTCTACAAAGTGAGTCCAGGACAGCCAAGGCTACCCAGAGAGACCCTGTCTCAAAAATCCAGAAGAAAAAAAAAAAAAGACTTCTTTAGGTGAGACCAGGAATGGTGGTGCCCCTGCTGTAGTTCCACCACTTCGGAAAGGAAAGCAGGGGGTACTTGTTGTGAGTTCAAGGTTAGCCTGGGCCGTAGGGGCCATCAAGATGGGCTAGTGGGTAAAAGCATTTGCCACCAAAGCTGATGACCAAAGTTCAATTCCTGGAACCTCACTACTGAAGGACAGTACTGATTCCACAAAGTTGCCCTTGACTGCCACATCTGTACCCTCCCTGGATGTACAGATGTTAAATTAATTAAAATTAGAAACATAAAAAAAGGCTTCTTGGGGCTAGAAATGTTGCTCAATGGGAGACTGCTTACCTAGCATGTGTGTGGTCCTAGCTTGATTCCCAATAACACACACGACAACATAAAATAATTTTGTGTTCCAGAAGGACCTGAGAAGAAAAACAAGAAACGTTGAGAAAACAGTGCATAGAGTCTTACAACTAATAACCTATTAGCTTTTGGGTTTTAAGTTCCCTTTAAAGACCTGCAAGCTCATCAACCTGTCCTAGACTTACACACTTCCAGTCACTCTATCTCAAAAGCTGTAGCTGTAGCTCAGTAACTAAAGGTATGCCTGAGGATCTGGGAAGCACTGAGTTCTACCCCAGTGCCACAAAAGAAAGCCAGGCGTGCTGCTGCGGTCTTGAGGTCACTGAGCTTGGGGTGTAGAGACTGGGAGGTCAGGGTTTGGAGGCCAGCCAATTGCATGAGACTTGTTTTATACAAAAAACGGATCGTGGTGGCATTCACCTATAATCCTAGCACTCGGCAGAGGCAGGAGGATCTTTGAGTTCAAGGCCAGCCTGGTCTACAAAGTGAGTCCAGGACAGCAAAGCTACACAGAAACCCTGTCTCAAAACAAACAAATCAAGAAAGGTGGGAGCATAGATTTGTTTATTTGGGGATCTTAAGGAAATTAGATTTTTCAAGTTCCATTATATCCTGTTTAATATATAAAATTCTGCAGAATTTTAAAACTGGGCTGCAGAAATAAAAACAAGGGTTATCAAGTGAATAGATTTGGGAGTAAGAAAAGTCTATGTGAAGGATTTTAGATGACAAAGTAGTTTTGGATGAATTTCTTTTCAAGGAAGGTACTAAATATTCTGGCTAGTGTGTCTTTGGTTTAACCCTTCTCCAGGAGGCTGTATGTTTCAGAGTTGATACTGTCAGTGTCCTCAAGCCATTGTCCACACCTGCTTTTGCCTCTTCTTGTTTTTATTTATTTTTGTTTTTCGAGACAGGGTTTCTCTGGCCTTGGCTGTCCTGGACTCACTTTGTAGACCAGGCTGGCCTCGAACTCAGAGATCCACCTGCCTCTTCCTCCTGAGTGCTGGGATCAAAGGCGTGCGCCACCACACCAGGCCTTTAGCACCATCTTAATTATTTTTTTTCCTATTTAAAAAAAAAAAAGAACTTATGTGTATGAGTATTTTGCCTATACGCATGTCATGTGGTGACATGCATGCCTGGTTCCCATGCAGGCCAGCCCTTCCTTCCATCTCCTAATTCACACTCGCTCACTCGCTCTCGTTCTCTCTTTCTCTTTTTTGGGGGGAGGGGGGGCAGGGACAGGGTTTCTCTGTGTAACAGCCAGGCCATCCTTCACATCTTGAAGTTTCTCATCACTTTGTATGTTTATGCTTGCATAGCCTGACAGATTTTAGATTAGAAAAGTATTTGCTAAGGTTTTGCCCTCATTTGCATCTTAGTGCCTTTAATCTAGGACTTGTCTATCTTTTGCTGAACCAGGACAGACCTAAGTTCTCTTGGATTTCTTTGTTCATCGTAGTGAAGAAATTTTCTTAACTGCTGCTGTTGGAAATGCTATAATTTTCCCTTTTCTTGCCTAGTGAGCCCGACCGAGGAAGGCTAACTCCTTCCCCAGACATAATTGTTTTGTCTGACAATGAGGCTTCCAGTCCCCGGTCCAGCTCCCGGATGGAAGAGAGACTCAAAGCAGCCAACCTGGAGATGTTTAAGGTAAAAAAAAAGAAGAGAAGTTATTGGTTCTTTCTCCTCCTCCTCCTTTTTCTTTTCTTCTCTCTTCTCTCTTCTTTCTCTTCCATTCTCTTTAATTTCCTGGCTTGGTTTTGTATTTTTGTTTTGATTTACTTTTTGGATCTAATAACTACCTATTTGATAAATTCTTCATGTCGATTCTTCACCATGAGAGGTAGCTGTCAGCCAGCAGAAAAGATAGTTTGCTAAAGCATGTATATAAGCAATCATACTCAATATAATCATCTTTTTAAAATGGAATAGAACTTTGTAATTAAGTCACATAACAAAAACAAAAGAAAAAAGATTTAGTGGCTATTTTAAAAGAAAATGTTGTTTCCTTCAGTCATCTGGTTTTGCCAGGAATGTACTGATTGGCATTCATAGTCTCCAAGTGCTTTTTAAGTACTCTGTGAGTGCCATTCTGTGTGGGAGACAAACACAGAGGCAGATGCGCACTTCTGCCTCTTGTAGAAGAAGGGTAGAGGAGAAGCGTACATTATTTCTTGCAGGAAGGGATTCTGGGCACCTGCTGCTGTTGCTGACCTACAATCTCCATGTTTCCGTAGGGGAAAGGCATTGAGGAACGGCAGCAGCTTATTAAGCAACTGAGGGACGAGCTACGATTGGAAGAAGCTCGTCTGGTGCTGTTAAAGAAGCTGAGACAGAGTCAGCTACAGAAAGAGAATGTGGTCCAAAAGGTAGTGTTTCTAGGAAGGGAGGGGGAGAAGTAGTTGGGGATGAGATGGGTAAAGTCAGTTTGTGGGACTTTCTCTGGTTCTGTAGTTTTTATTTTTAGTCTCTATAAGCAGAGTGGTTAGAAAGTAGTAATTGTTCTGTTTTATTTTGTTTTAACCTTCAGTGTTAAAAAATCGCGCGCGCGTGTGTGTGTGTGTGTGTGTTGTGTGTTGTGTGTGTGTTTTGCCAGCACTTGGAAAGTTGAGTTAGAAACAAGAGGGCAGTAGACACAGCAGTTGAGAGTACTAGCTGCTCTTGCACAGAGGCTGCCTTTGGTTCTCAGCACCCACATGGCAGCTCACAACCAGCTCTTAGTGCAGTTTCAAGGGATCTGATGCCCTCTTTTGGCCGTCTGCAGCCACCAGGCACACATGTGGTACACAGACATAAATGAAGGCAAAACAATCACGTACAAAAAATTAATAAATCTTTTTTATGAAGGAGTTAAACTGGCCATGTAAGACCCTGTCTGAAGAGAGAGACAGAGCCTGGCATAGTGACACATACCTTTAATTCCAGCTCTTGGGAGACAGCTGAGTGGATCTCTGATGCTAGTGTGGTCTACATATTTATATATTGAGGTCCAGATCAGCCCTGGCTATATATAACAAGATCCAGTCTCAAAGAAACAAAAACAAAAAAATAGAATGAAAAAAAATCTGAAAAGCCTTTATTTAATTTTTCTCTTTATTCCTTGTCAGTAGGAACTTCAAGTTCATTTTATACTCGCAAGGAAAATTGAAAGCTTAGATCTTTACCAAATTTGACCTCTGGTTTTTGGTTTGGGTTTAATTTTCTTGTTTGTTTTTTGAGGCAGGATTTCTCTATGTAGCCCTGGTTGTCCTGGAACCCACTCTGTAGATCAGGCTGGCCTCAAACTCAGATCCTCCATCTCCCCAGTACTGGGATTAAAGGTGTGCCACCACAGTCAGCCTCACAGTCTCATTTTCTGTTTCCCTCCCAGACTCCAGTTGTACAGAATGCAGCATCTATTGTTCAGCCATCTCCTGCACATGTGGGACAGCAAGGCTTATC
The DNA here is from genome assembly GCF_903995435.1 of Acomys russatus. Lineage (NCBI taxonomy): Eukaryota > Metazoa > Chordata > Mammalia > Rodentia > Muridae > Acomys > Acomys russatus. The sequence goes on from NC_067151.1 coordinate 63,183,991, forward strand.
TAAGCTTCCCTCCCGGCCTGGGGCTCAAGGGATTGAACCTCAAAATTTGAGAACATTACAGGTATGTGACCCATAATGGGATTTTACTGTTGGGGAAGTCTGTCTCTCCTGACTTCATATGAGGCCGGCCTGATATACATAGTGAGTTCCAGGACAGCTAGGGCTATGTAGAGAAACTGTTTGTTTGTTTGTTTGTTTGTTTTAAAAAGCACCAGGGACTTGGAGCTAAAGAGATGGGTTTGCAATACCCACTTCAGGTGGCTTATAATTCTAGCACTAAGGAATCATAACACTCTTCTGGCATGGCATTCATGTACACATAGAGACAAACACACAAACAATAAAATAAGTCTTTTTAAAAAATTAAAAGTCAGAGCTGGGGTGATGGCTTAATGGTTAAGAGTACCAGCTGCTCTTCCATAAGACCTGGATTTAATTACTAACACCCACAAGAGGCTCACTTTTTTCTGTAACTCTAGTCTTTTTTTTTTTTTTCCCTAATTTATTCATATTACATCTCAATGGTTATCCCATCCCTTTGTATCTTCCCATTCTTCCCTCCCTCCCATTTTCCCCTTGTTCCCCTCCCCTATGGCTGTGACTGAGGGGGACTTCCTCCCCCTTTATATGCTCATAGGGTACCATTCTTGGTAGCCTGCTATCCTTCCTCTGCATGCCACCAGGTCTCCCCCTCCAGGGGACGTGGTCAAATTAGTCTGAAGAGCTAATACCGTCTTCTATAAGAAGTCTCCTAGGGCACCACATATACATATTGTGCATGGACCATACATGTAAGCAAAACACTAATACATATTTTTTAAAAACTAAAATGAAACATTTTTTAAAAGCCAAGAACTTTGTAGCTACTAATCAGCATTTAGAGTAATGGTAAAGGGCCTGGAAAGATGCATCAGAGGTTAAGAGCACTTGCTGCTCTTGCAGATGGTCTGGGTTCTATTCCTACCACCCCCATGGTAGCTCAAAACCATATATAAGTCTAGTTGCAGGGAATCTGATATCCTCTTCTGACCTCAGCGTGAAATGAAAATAAGTAAACTGAAAATAATTTTGACTGGAGTAATAGTAGATATCTCCCATAGATTGTTGAATGAAATTATCAAATGTGTGTTCTCATGGTTCTACTTGCTGTCTGTTGTAAGCAGTGTTTTCACTTTGCATTTTATATGGGGTATTAGGCCATGTGTGAGTTCTTTTCCTGTTCTTTCCCTTTAGGGTCACAGTGTCATCCGTTCAGCAACCAACACCACCCTTCCACACATGTTGATGTCCCAACGTGTTATTGCACCAAATCCAGCCCAACTTCAGGGCCAACGGGGGCCACCGAAGCCTGGCATTGTACGCACCACAACACCTAACATGAATCCTGCCATCAGTTACCAACCAGTAAGCGCGAGTGCTGGTGTAGAAACACAACAATCCTTCATTTCTTTTAAAAGAGCCACAGATTTAAATTTTGTGTATAGAAAAACTAGGACAATGGAGTGATTTGAATAGAGAACATTTCCTAGAATGGATGCTTTAAGGAATTATATAAAAATGGTGGTAGAAAAGTAGTATATTATAGAGCAAAGCTAAATTAACTAAAATCTGCTTTAAGATAGAGATAGATCAGCCGGGCGTGGTGGCGCACGCCTTTAATCCCAGCACTCGGGAGGCAGAGGCAGGAGAATCGCTGTGAGTTCGAGGCCAGCCTGGTCTACAAAGTGAGTCCAGGATGGCCAAGGCTACACAGAGAAACCCTGTCTCGAAAAACCAAAAAAAAAAAAAAAAAAAAAAGATAGAGATAGATCTTAATCTAGGGTGAGAGTAGATTAGAAGTGGTGTAAATACAGTGGTTATGTATGAAACTCTCAAGTAAATATATGAAAAAGAAAAGGCGATGGAAGTGTGCGCGTGATAAGAAGCACGTGACTGAAAGTATCTCCCATGTTTTCTTTCTTGTCATTCTTTTCTTTCTTACCTCCCAGGATTATCTTTTAGTGATAAGTTGAATGTTTTGAAGAAGCTTAGCAGTCCAGACTATGATGAGGTAGTGTCCTCTGTTAAAAACTACGACTTGGAGCCGGGCGTGGTGGCGCACGCCTTTAATCCCAGCACTCGGGAGGCAGAGGCAGGCGGATCGCTGTGAGTTCGAGGCCAGCCTGGTCTACAAAGCGAGTCCATGATGGCCAAGGCTACACAGAGAAACCCTGTCTCGAAAAACCAAAAAAAAAAAAAAAAAAAAAAAAAAAAAAAAACTACGACTTGGTCTCCCACTTAGCAGCCACCTGTCCACTGTTCCCTTTCAGCAGTCAAGTTCTTCTGTTCCCTGTCAACGCACAACATCTTCTGCCATCTATATGAACCTTGCCTCCCATATCCAGCCAGGGACTGTGAACAGAGTGTCCTCACCACTTCCAAGCCCCAGTGCCATGAGCGACGCTGCTAACTCACAGGCTGCAGCCAAACTGGCTCTTCGAAAACAGCTCGAAAAGACGCTCCTGGAGATACCACCTCCAAAACCTCCTGCTCCCTTGCTTCACTTCCTGCCTAGTGCAGCCAATAGCGAGTTTATCTACATGGTAGGCTTGGAAGAAGTCGTACAGAGCGTCATCGACAGCCAAGGTAATAGCCTCCTTGGAGTTAAGTCTCTACGCACTGATTGCCAGGCATCTGGCAAAGAGCAAGTGTTTACAGGGACTGTGCAGTACTACAGGGCTGCTCTTAATCCAGGCCTGACAGCTCATTGCTTACAGCCCACCACTTTGTAGGCAGAGGCAGGAGGATGGCTCCAAGTTCAAGGCAAACCAGGGCTACATCCTGAAACACTTTAGTACTCCTGTGCTAGCTGTAGTGTCTGTCATGTGCTTTATATAGTTTCACTGAGACTGAATGGGAGGACACTGAGCATTTGGGGCCAGCCTGAGCAACATAGCAAGATCCTGTCTCACCAGGAAGGTTGGAGGTGCACACAAGTAACTTTACTGCTTAGGAGTCTGAGGCTGGAGGATCTCAAGTGGGAAGCCACATAGAGCTACATAGTGAGACCTTTTCTCTCAGTTAAATCCGCTCCATCAGTTAGTTATACAAGCTTTGGGGAGCAATAAAGAGGCCTAGAGAGTATGATCAGTTCTTCTGAAAATAAAGTTTCGACAGCCCAGTAAAAAATAAAAAGAAGCCTAGAGAGATGGCACAGTGGTTAAAAGCACTGGCTGCTCTTTTAGAGGACCTGGGTTCAGTTCCCAATATACAAAGTACGCATAATGTATTTACATTCATTCAGGCAAAGTAACTACACATATAAAAGTAAATAAATCTTAGCTGGGCGTGGTGGCGCACGCCTTTAATCCCAGCACTCGGGAGGCAGAGGCAGGCGGATCGCTGTGAGTTCAAGACCAGCCTGGTCTACAAAGGGAGTCCAGGATGGCCAAGGCTACACAGAGAAACCCTGTCTCGAAAAACCAAAAAAAAAAAAAAAAGTAAATAAATCTTAAAAAGCAACCAAAAAAGAGTAGAGTCTAGAGATGTAGTTCAGTTGGTAGAACACTTGCTTACCTGAAGGTAGAGGTAAGAGAATTACAAGTGCAAGGGAAGGGCATCCTTAGATAAGATGCACAGTCAACTCTAGATGTCCACAGAGTGCATAACATTCTATCATAGGGGGGAAGATGGATATATATATATGTGTGTGTGTGTGTGTGTGTGTGTATGTATATATCCAGTATATTGTGTAGTTTTTTAAACTTTATTTTATGTACGTTGCTGTTTTTCCTACTTGTATGTCTGTGTGAGGGGTGTCATATCCCCTAGAACTGGAGTTACACAGTTGTGAGCTGCCATGTGGGTGCTAGGATTTGAACCCGGATCCTCTGGAAGAGCAGTCAGTGCTTATAAGCTCTGAGCCATCCCTTCAGCCTGTGTAGTTCCTTTTTTGAGAGGATTTGTTCTGGCTCACATTTTGGGAGTGTGATCCCATAGTAGTGAGTCAGAGGCATCAGGAGCTTGAAGTAACTGATCATATCACACCCAGTCAGGAAATGGAATGATGAATACATCTTGTTTAGTTCTTTTGGGAGAGGGAGGGTTTGTTTTGTTGAGAGAGGATCTCACCATATAATTCTGGGGAAAAAAATTTTGGGGGCTGGAGCCTGTAATTGTGAGGCAGAGGCAGGTGGATCTCTGCAAATTCGAGGCCAGCCTGGTCTACAAAATGAGTGCAGGCAGCCAATGCTATACAGAGAAAACATGTCTCAAAGAAACAAAAAAAGGTTTATCAGAGTCCCTGAAGTGGGTGCACAGAACTGAACTCCAGTCAGTCCTAAGAGCAACACAAATGCTGTTCTGTTTTTGGGGGGTTTTTTGTTTGGTTTTTCTCAAGACAGGGTCTCTGTGTGTAGCCTTGGCTGTCCTGGACTCACTTTGTAGACCAGGCTGGCCTCAAACTCACAGCAATCCGTCTGCCTCCCTGAGTGCTGGAATTAAAGGCATGCACCACCACACCCAGCTCCACAAATGCTTAACAGACTGCTAAACTATCTCTCTAGCCTCTAAATTGTTTTGGTTTGTTTTTGTATAGTTTCTTGTTTTAAAACTTTTAACTTTGTTGGTGGGGAGAAAAGAGACTAGGAGATGTCAACAGGAAACATTGTTGTCATTGGGAGGTTAGAAGACAGCTTTGTGAAGTCATTTGGTTTTTTTTCTTTTGTTTTGTTTTTGTATTTTTGAGACTGGGTTTCTCTGTATAACAGAGCCTTGACTATCTTGGACTCACTTTGTAGACCATGCTGCCCTCAAACTCAGAGATCCAACTGCTTCTGCTTCCCTGAGTGCTGGGATTACAGCTGTGCGCCATCACACCCGGCCGTCTTTTTTTTTTTTTTTTTTTTTTTTTTTAAGATTTATTATGTATACAGCACTCTGCCTGCATGTGTGCCTGCTCTCCAGAAGAGGGCACCAGATCTCATTACAGATGGCTGTGAGCCACCATGTGGGTGCTGAGCATTGAACTCAGGACCTCTGGAAGAGCAGCCAGTGCTCTTAACCTCTGAGCCATCTCTCCAGCCCAGCCATCACTTCCTTCCTTCAGCCTTTACGTGGGTTTCAAAGATGGAGCTCAGGTCCTTTAGGCTTGCCCATGCAGCACCTTTACACACCGAAGCATCCCACTGACCATGTACAGTCTCTAAGTTAACAGGGTTAACTTGTAGGAAAGATACTTAGTCAAGAGTAACAGAAGAGGTGAAAGATGTGAAGCCACTAACTGTTCTTTTTATTATTTGTGTCTAGGCAAAAACTGTGCCTCACTTCTGAGGGTCGAACCCTTTGTATGTGCCCAGTGCCGCACAGACTTCACTCCTCACTGGAAGCAAGAAAAGAATGGTAAGATCCTCTGTGAGCAGTGCATGACTTCCAACCAGAAAAAGGCTCTAAAAGCTGAACACACCAACCGGCTGAAAAACGCTTTTGTTAAAGCCCTACAGCAAGAACAGGTAAGAATTCTGATTCCTACCTTAACAGTCATCTAAACCACTTTGGTTTTCCCAAAAAATTGTTGCTTCTAGTTTGGAGGAGTTACCCAGGTGGTTCACATAGAGTTTTGGTCCTGGAAACCCAGGTTCCTTGAAAAAATAAAATCAGGGTGTGGTGGTACACACCTTTAATCTCACCACTCAAGTGGTAGAGGCAGGTGAATCTCTTGAGTTTGAGGCCAGCCTGGTCTATAAGTGAGTTCCAGTTCCAGGACAGACAGTCTAATAATCTTGTCTCCAAAATCAACAAAGCCAGGCAGTGGTGGCGCCCACCTTTAATCCCAGCACTCAGGAGGCAGGAGTAGGCGGAACGCCCCATGAGTCTGAGGCCAGCTTAGTCTACAGCATGAGTTCCAGGACAGCCAGAGCTACACAGAGAAACGCTATCTCAGAAAAGAAAACAACAGAACCTTAAGCAACAGTAACATAAAATACACGTTTTCTTGCCAGGTGTAGAGGTGCACACCTTTACTCTCAGCACTCAGGGAGGCAGAGGCAGGTGGATTGATGCCAGCCTGGTCTACAAAGCGAGTCCAGGACAGCCAGGGCTACACAGAGAGACCCTGTCTCAAACATGTATGGCAGCAACAACAAAAAGTCTACAGAGTTCCAGGCCAGCCTAGACTAGGTAGATCCAGTCTCACAAGACAAAATTAAAAAAAAACCTTTTCGTTACTCTGTCCCTTCTGTATCCTTTGGTTGTTTTTGATTGGCTGAAAACATGTATGCATGACTGAGATTAAAGGCCAGAAAGGCGGCTTGGATTTTGACCTTTTCATAGCTTTGAGGAAAGTCTCACCATGAGCTCTGAATGGCCTGGAATCTTTGACCCTCCCATCTTTGAGAGCTGGGATAACTGGCATACACCACAACATGCAGTTCCTCTATTACTCATTTTATTTTCTTGTCAAATGAATTTTGTTGGAAGGGATTTCCTGCATACTTTCAAGTATGCAAGCTATAGTTAAATGCCAAAGGAAGAATAGATGATACAGTAGCCCAGTGAAGGTCAGTGGTAGTAGACGTGTGTAAGCACTTCCTTAATAGTAGCTATGGAGTAGAAAGTCTTCAAAGGAAAAGAGGCGTTAAGATACTCGGGTTCTTTTTTCCGATCCGTTTCCCACTCCGCTAACCATCAGAGTCCTTTAGTAGCATCGGGAGCCTTGTGGAAAATAGGCAGAAATGAAAAATAGCCGTCCAATAATGACAGAGCACATGCTTGCCATATCTGGTTTCAGTCTCTGGCACTGCGTGGTAGTTGCATACATAAATGAATCCCTACAACCTTAAATAAATAGGACCCCAGTGATTCATTAGTTTTAATTATATTACCATCCATTGTCCTCCAGTTATCCTCATGAGAACCAGCTTTCTGGAGAGACAGGAATGTTTTTGATCAATAAAACTTGTCTGCTTGTACCTGGAAATCTCAGTCTAGCCATTCCACTAAACTTTCTGCCTTTTCTGCATTATTTGGTAACTAGGTGGCATCATTATAGAAATAAGACCCTTGGTTTTGTAGTTAGAAAATTAGGTGCTGTCGTACCCAATCTCATCAAATAACTCCCAACAGGAAATTGAGCAGCGATTACAGCAGCAGGCAGCGCTCTCCCCTACTACAGCTCCAACTGTATCCAGTGTCAGTAAACAGGAGACCATCATGAGACATCATACACTTCGGCAGGTGAGGAGCTTTTCCACAGCTCTGCGTCTCTTGGGGACTGTGCTTCTGCAGGAAGTGGTTCTGTTCTCTTTTTACTCCTGTGTTTTTATCTTCCACTTGCACTAACGTAATGGCCAGGTTTCAGCAACTATCTTGTCCCCATGTTGCAGGCTCCACAGCCGCAGAGCAGTCTCCAGCGTGGTATACCCACATCAGCCCGCTCCATGCTTTCAAACTTCGCACAGGCACCCCAGTTGTCTGTGCCAGGCGGCCTCCTTGGTATGCCAGGTAAGAGGAGTCACAGGCATGTACCACCTAGCTTTAGTGTACAGTTCTTTTTGTGTACATGGGTACATGTATGTATAGAGGCTAGAAGTCAGCCTTGAGTGTCATTCCTTGGGTACTGTCCACTTGTTTTTGAGATGAGGTCTTGGAGTAGGCTGGCTGGCCAACAAGTTCCAGAGATCTGCCTCCCATTGCTAGGATTATGAGCATGTACCTCAAAACCTGACTTTTTAAAATATTTTTTTGGTTTTTTGAGACAGGGTCTCTCTGTGTAGCCTTGACTGTCCTGGACTCACTTTGTAGACCAGGCTGGCCTCGAACTCACAGTGATCCGCCTGCCTCCCAAGTGCTGAGATTAAAGGATTGCACCACCACCCCCGGCCTGACTTTATGGTGCTGGTTTATCAAGCTCCGGTTCTCTCCCTCCAGCCATGATACAATTTTTTTTTTTTTTAAGTATGTATGAGTGTTTCACCTACATGTATGCTGTGTACCACTTGCATGCCTGGTGCCCATAGAGGCCAGAATAGAGTGTCTGATCCCCTGGAACTAGAGTCATTATAGTTGTGAGCCATCGTGTTGGTGCTGGGAGTTTAAACCTCATCCCTCTGAAAGAGTAGCTAGTGCTCTGTTTGTTTTTTTGGGTCAAGGTTTCTCTGTGTAGACCAGGCTGGCCTCAAACTCAAGAGATCTGCCTGCCCCGCCTCCCGAGTACTGGGATTAAAGTTATGCACTACCAGGTACTGAGCCATCTTTAGCAGCCCCTTTAGGCCCGTTGTTCCTTTGCTTTCTGTTTTCTCCTTAGGGCATAACTATGCTTTTGTTATTCAGCAAATGAATCTACTAAGTCATATGAGTGCTCAAGGATTTTTGGTGCTTTCATTGGTCCCACGGGGTCATGAACTAGCCAGCCTGAGTGATGCAGGATCCTTTATGCCCAGTGGTCTCACAATCAGAGCAGATGATTGACTGATTCTTTCTCCATTTCAATCATTTTTTCTTTCACCACTCTTTAACCTCTTTCTTCTATACTGTACTGTAAGCACTGTTCATTATTCCTGGGAGGACTGACATTTCTGGAGGAGCTCTTCCCCGAAGCTGAAACAGCTGAGGCTAGACACGTGCAGGCAACTGCAGATGTTTTCTCCCATCTCTCACTGCAGTCTGGGATAGGACAGAAGGTGGTGTCATTTCTTGTCTCTTATAATACCTGTCTCCTCCTTCTGTCTCCTGGATCTAGGTGTCAACATTGCGTACCTGAACACTGGCATCGGAGGACATAAAGCCCCCAGTTTGGCAGACCGGCAGCGTGAATACCTTTTAGACATGATCCCTCCCAGGTCTATATCACAGTCCATCAGTGGACAGAAATAACGCCTGTTCCACTGGTACTGCGCATCCTTGAATCCTTTACCCACTTCTCCCGTTGCCCCCAACTTCCGTCGCATGCAGTGCCTGTACTGGTGCCTACCATACACGGAAAGCGAAACTGAAAAAAACAGAAGACAAAAATAGACATCAACAAGGAAACACACGCCCCACCCCCAGCTCCCCTTTATTGCACACGCTGCCATCTGTTCTCCTGCTGCTCTGTCTTTCTCTTCGATTCCCTTTAACAGTGAGGTGGGTCTTTGCCTCTGATAGAGGTCAGAATGAGGTCCTGGGGAGAATTTAAGCCCTTTGATGTGTGTTTCTAAAGTTTATTTTATGCTATAATTATTATCATTTTTAATTATATTGTGTGTCTTCCCTTTGTTCTGTGGACGGTTACCCCCCACCATCTTCTGTTTTCTTTCCTTTCCTACCTCCCTCTGCTAATCCTCCCTTTAAAAAAAAAAAAAAGATATATATATATATATATATAATATACAGTTCAGTGATCACACGCAGATTGCAGTGGATCCTCAGCTGCCAAGTACAAAATGACTGAGGATGTTAGGGACAGAGAATTGGAACGCACTTAACCTGAGCTGTGGAATGGGCACCATCAGGCAAGTAGGAGCAGCACCCCAGCTACAGTTGGTCAGGGTCTGGACAGTTTGCGAGGCAGTGTTCTAGTAATAAAATTGAGCTCTTTAAGAGTGAGTAAAAGAGCCCTGGGGGGCGGGGGAGACGCTTAAAACAAAAAACTACCTGTAATTTAAATGTGGGAGGCAGGGGAAGAGGTGTGACGTGAATTTAATAGTGTCCCAGAGAGGGCTGCGCCTAGGTCCTGGCCTTCTAGCTCCTGGGGAAATAAGATTGGTCTCCTGACCCCAGTGAGGACACGAAGTCTGTTCCAGGCTAACTGTCTTGACATTGTTTGTACTTTCTTTGTAAAATTGTCTCCCATCACATCCTCTCACCCTGTTAGCAAATGTTAATCTTCCTTCTAACTGTAACCCCAGAGGAATAATAGCTGTTTCCAGGCTGCAGGTGGCTGGGTGTCCTTGAAATTGGACTGGATATAAGTGAATCACATAATAGAAGGAGAAATTAGACATAGGGGAAGAGGGGGTTTCTCCCAGGAGTTGAGGTTCTCACATTCTTCTCTCCCTGTACCCTCTGAGTGCTGAGAGATGTGGGTGTAAGCCCCTAAGCAGGTTGGTGTCCCACTCTGACTCTGCTGTGCTGACTGTGGATCCAACTCCTCAGAGCCAGGCAACTTGTCAAACCAGTTTTGGACCTCAGTACACAAGTATTGTCTTCCCCCAAGCTCCGCTCCCCAAAATTTTACTCATTTTGTCATTTTGTTTTGTTTTCTTTTTTTCCCCCTTAGGAGCTACTAATGAGAGAATAAGTTGAATTGTGCAATGTTGCTGTTCTGGAGTTAGGGAGATTGGCATCCTGTTTGCCCATATTGTGGCGAGGAGGAGGGGACCAAGCTGTTTCTGAGGTCAGGGAAGCCTGTAAATGGAGGGTCTCTGCCCCCCTCAGAGTGGACGTCACCTGCCTCCACAGCTCTAGAAGCCGTCAGAGTGTACTGGGGACACTTTGAGCGAAGACGTATGAGGAGTTGTGTAATATTTTGCCCTTGATAACCACCTGAGGAAGTTCCCTCATTCTTATTTTTAAAAACTAAATAATTTTTTTAAAGTAAGAAGGCACTTTTAAAATTATACATACACAAACTGCACACCTTTCCCATAAAATTTGGGGGTAGGATGGGAAAAGAAGCTAAATGAAGCTCAGTCCCCCCACTCTGGTCTCTTTCCCAATACTCCAGTGCCACTGTGGGTGATTATACTGGCCCTACGGGCCTTCCTGGCTGTTTTCTTTCCTCTCTTTCCCTCAAATTCATTGAGCACTTAATAAAGGAGCAGAGATGCAGCCGTGTCTGCTCCCCAAGTGTGAAGTGACCTGGAAGCTAGATGCTAGGGACAAGTAGTGTGAGAGGTCATTTCAAGTATTTTTCTGGGGAATGTGGTGCCCCTGACTGTAAGTGGTAGGGGAGGGTGGGGGGGCTGATGGAGCTGGGTCTGGGATTATTTTAAAATTATATATATATATACATATATATATATAAAGATATATTCTTACATCTTTTCTTTGCCCTCTGTGCTTTGAAAGCACTGGATAAATTGATTTTGTTTTTCTCTTCCACAAAATTGGAAGGTTTTTTTCCCCTCCATTTTAAAGATGTTTTTCTTAGCAGTCATCTTGCCTTGTGGCATGTCTAACCTCTTCCTACCCTGTGATGAAGTGCCATTTCTGTTAAGTCTCCCTGACCCCCAACTCAGAGGTGCTCAGAGGTACAAGGTGCCCAAGTTTGTCAGTTGAGATTAAAAGGAACAGAGAATGTGCAATACCGTCCAGCTGGGGCTTGTCCCTGCCCTGAGCTAGGTCCTCTCCCTGGGAGCCAGGCCACTTTGAATTGGGTTTGGAGGTGAGATGTGTAGACATGGGGAATAGTGGGGAAGGAGAGCCCGTAGCGCAGTGCCTGACTAGGTTCTGGGGCCACAGGGAAGAGGTAGAATCTTCCCTGCTTTATCCCTTCAGGGTCAGTTACATAGAAGCTGCTTAAACTACTAGTATAGCTCTGTGGCCCGTTGCTCAGTCGCTAAGGTTTTCTTTCTCATCCTCTTTCCCCGTTGTCATACTCTTCCCAGGAATTAATGAGAGGGTGAAGTCTTTGTTAATCATGGTAAAGTATTAGCCTTCCATCTCCTCCCTTAGCTCCTGCCCCTGTCTCCCTTCAAGCCTCTACACTTTACGTCACTGATAGTCTTGTTTCCTTCCAACCGCCCCCCCCCCCCCTTTCTTTTTAAACTCTCATCCTCAGGCCATGGGCCCTTACAGACACTAACCCTCATGCCCTGAGGACCCTAGTCCAGTGTCCTTTACCATTGGGCTCTGACTCTCAGGTATCCGTAGAGTGAGGATCCAGCCCATTACAGTCTGGCTTCCTCTAGACCCTGAGGCACTAAAAAGCAGTCATTCGTGGATGGTGTCTTACTCGCAGAAACCTGACATGGGTGGATTAGTGGCAAGGCCGGGGTAGGATTAGGAGACAGAGGTCCTTATTTGTCGGTTTTATTTTGTCACTTCACCACAGCACCTGAACCCCCTCCATTGCTGAATAAGTATTTTTCCTGCATTTTGGGATATATGTATGGTAGACATTTCTTTTTAAGACACCGAGATAAATGTTTCCCTGCCTTGGTTACCTTTCCTGCCCCTTTAAAAGGGATTAGCTATAGAACTGCTTTGTAAAGATGCTTCTTGATATTTTACTTTTGTTCCTTTTCCTAAACCATTCCCATCTCTCCTATTTTTCTAGAAGGCATAACCTTCTCTCCACAGTCCCTACCCCACACCCTAGGCTCCCTTTTCATCAAGGTCTTCATTAGCTTATGATATTTGCTGCCGAGATGTTATAACAAGGACTCATTCATGTATATAAGCTATTTCTTGATCCATTTAAAAGGAATTGTACATTGTGTAGAAAAAAAAACTGAAAAAGAAAAAAAAAGCCCTAGCCATGGATATTGTGAAACTGTGTTATGTCATTTTGTAATGTGCCCGTTTGTGTATGATCCGTGCAAAAGGGTTTCTGGGGAAGGGGAGGGTGGAGGGAGGTAGGGCTGTGGAGGGTGGGGAAAGGAGTGGGCCGGGCCCAGCACACTGAGACTGGCAGCTGCTCCAACCCTATCCCTCCGTAAAGATGCCACCTCCCCCACCACCCACCCCTAATTTGTGCCTTGCCCTCCCCACCCTGGAGAAATCCCTCCAGGTCACCAGCACTGCCTTGGCAGAGCCCACTCCCTACCCTAAGCTGCCCACTCTTCCTAACCCCCAGCATTAGGTGGATACTGTGGGGAAGTGCTGGAGGTTGGGAGGTAGCCGAGGAATGGGGCAGTTCCTGGGGGCATTGAAACCAAGTATTATTATGAATTGTAATTGTATTTGCACTGTTTTCCCCCTCTGATTGCATCAGCATATATACAATATACCTATATAACAAAACCCAGTGTCAAAGCTTTCTTATGCAAGGGATTTCCCCCACCCTTCAGAAAAAAAGAACCTCATGGACCTCTGAAAGGGTGGATTATCTGTCAGGAGATAGTAGTAGAAAGGATTTTAATCATCCTAAAGAAGTTCCACCCGCACCATTCCAGGCTGGGTGATTTTGAGGTGAGTCTGGCTCCTGTGGATTACAGGGCTCTAGGTTTAGGATTGTGCAAAGTAAGAATCCAGGACACAGGGAGGCAGTGTGGATACCTGGGGCCTACTGATGTGCTGTGTGATGTTTGGTGGACTCAGTGTCTTCAATCAGTGAAGTGAAGGAGGAAACCTCTGGCCTCCACACTTAAAATTCTACAATTCTTTCCCCATCTGCCAAAAAACAAAAAGCACCTTGAGGTGAGGGAAGTGTTGGCCTAAAAGGCCAAGAGGAAATGAATGTGATTTGTTAGTGTTACTTGTATGACAGTGTCCTTGGGAAGTTGCCAGTCCCTTGCCTCAGCACTGATCTTGGAGAGGTGGCAGTGATAAGTAGGGTTTTGGACCAGTGGCATCTTGGCTGTTGTGTTTCTAGCCATGTCATGACAGGGGCCAGGCTCCAAACCTCACCTCACAATTGCAGTCCTTCCGGGTGTTTAACCAGTGAGCACCCCGAGGTTGATAATCTAGTTGCTGTCTTTGTGAGCTGTAAGATGTGGGATTTCCCTCAGTCTTGGAGGACAAGGAGAGCTAGATGTAACCCACATCTTTCCTTCCCTCAGATTTCATCTGAACCCCAAAGGCAACTGTTTGACAGTCTGTCTCCTTCAGAGGCCCGATTTACTCCCACACTTCCTGGGCTGAGTGTTTCTACTCTCTTTTAAGTTACTGATGCTAATGCCTGGACAAAGCATAAGCTGATGGGCGAGGCCGTGGTGAAGGCAGAGGACAGACTGGGACGGGTGGTGGGGGTGGGGAGGTGGGATGGGCAATGGCCTTCCCTGAATAGGGTGGGTGGGAGGGAACAAGACCCTTTTGCACAACTCTCTTTTAAGTTTCCTTTTTTCTTTTGCTTTTTTTCTTTTGCTTTTTTTTTTTTTTTTTTTTTTTTTTTTTCTTTTGCTTTTTTTTAACTCATTCTAATTTTCTGCATTGTGTTTGGGAAATAAAATGAAAAAACTAAGACCAATAGGAACTGGTTTTCAAAAGGTAAATACACTCCCATCTGTTTCAGAGGCTGCTGAGCATTTCAGCAGTGAAGATTCAAATAATAAGCTAATTTTTGGAGAAAGGATTAAAAGAAAAAAAACTTTGTAATATTTATCACTTGCAAGCTATGTTTAATAAAGAAAGGAATGGTTTTCTAAGCCTTCCTGTGCCTTGTGCTTTAGTTGTGGCCGGGGTGGGAGTGGGATACTCTGAGGAGTACTGCCGCCCGGGCTATGGATCGTGCTCCTCACTAACCTCTGCTGCTGTTCCTCTCCACCTCTACTGACCCTACTTCAAAATCCTACTTTTGGGGGGTTTTGTTTGCTTTTCTGAGACTGGGTTTCTACATGTTGTCCTGGCTGTGCTAGACTCACTGTAGACCAGGCTGGCCTCGAACTCAGAATTCTATCTGCCTCTGTCTCCCCAAGTGCTGTGATTACAGTTGTGCACCACCACACCTGGCTCCAGAATCTTACTTTTGACTTAAAAGTCCAAAGGTATGGGCTGGAGAGATGGCTCAGTGGTTAGGAGCACTGTCTGCTCTTCCAGAGGTCCTGAGTTCAATTCCCAGCAACCACATGGTGGCTCACAGCCATCTATAATCTATGATCTGGTGCTCTCTTCTGGCATGTAAGTGTACATGCAGATAGAATACTCGTACATAAAAATAAATATTGGGAAAAAAAGTCCAAAGGTATTAGGAATAGGCGTCAAGCTTGGCATATATACCCCAACTGGCCTTGCCCACCCCACCCTCACACACACACACCTGTGCTAGTCTAGTAATGTAATTGTTGGTAGTTGGTTTGTCTGGATAGGGATCTCATATAGCATGGGAGATTCACACATACCAAACCTTAATGTTCTGAAAGCATCTTCCCCAGGAAGGCCTATAATTAACTCTGTCCCCATTGTAGCATTGCACCTCTACCTCAAGTTGCCTTTCAATACAAAGTACCAATCATTTTTGCGCCCACATTGTGTGTTTTAGTTCTAACTTTGAGGTGACTCTCAATCAAAGAAGGGTATCGTTTTCTGGAATACTTGCAAGTCATGACTGTACATTTTATACCAGCAGAGGAGCAGGTGGGGAAAGGCCGAGCCCAGCCTTCCTGGGATCTTGTTATCAATCCTATTGACTCTACAAGAGCACAGAAGAGACAATTTTTGTGGTTCCTTAAGCCATGGACTTTCCTTCCCCCACCAACCTCCCCTTTTGGGTTATACCGTGGGACAGAGGGAAAGATTGACTGCGGTAGTTGCTGGGGTTTGCATGACAGAACTAGATGACAAGTGACCATTTGCTCCTGGGTGCCAGAGGCTGGAAAAGGGAGGAGTTGAAATTCGAAGTCCCTAAATCCTCTGCTTATTCAAACAAGGAACTCTGGGTAGGACTGAAACTGTCAAACTAATCCCTTTAGAAATAGAAACCAAGGGATTGCCTAAGTGGACCCTGGTTGAGATCACTTGCTCCTCATGTAGAGGACTTGGGTTCAATTCCCAGCATCCATGTGGATTTGCAAGAGCACCAGGCATGTACACAGCACATGTATATACATGTAGGCAAAACATGCAAAAAATTTGTGGGATTTAGCCGGGCGTGGTGGCGCACGCCTTTAATCCCAGCACTCGGGAGGCAGAGGCAGGTGGATCGCTGTGAGTTCGAGGCCAGCCTGGTCTACAAAGTGAGTCCAGGATGGCCAAGGCTACACAGAGAGACCCTGTCTCGAAAAACCAAAAAAAACAAAAAAAAAAACAAAAAAAAAAAAACAAAAATTTGTGGGATTTGTTGGTTGGTTGGTTAGTTTTTGGTGTCTCTCCCCTCCCCCCTCCTTCCCTCTCTCCACCAGGCACACTCTGCTTTCTTACAAACTCAGGATCACCTGCCCCCTCAATCACTGTAATTAAGGAAATGTTCTACATGGCTGCGTATTGCCCAATCTTACTGACATTTTCTCAGTTGAAGTTCCTTTCTCATGACTACATCTTATGTCAAGATGGCTCAAAACACATCAGCACAGTGGCCCAGCCAGGGTGCCAGTTCTCAGAAAGCCTACACAGAGATGGTGCTACACACTTTGGTAGAGAAGCCCAGGGAAGCGGGTTCCCAGCCTGCCTGGATTTCGGGACTCCACAGCACTGCCACCAGTGACAAGGCCACACTGAGGCACACTGCTGCCTGCTTCCCTAGGCTGTGAATAAGCCCTGAAGTGGCCTATACGCTGTGGCAGCCTGCAGGTTAAATACGTTCAAGTGTGCCTTTCCTCACAGCCTTGTGGAAACCAGCTTGGCATCTCAGCACCCTCTCACCAGCCACATGCTTCCAGCCCCCCCCCCCCGGGAGGGGATTTTCTACCCCTCCTGATAACTTGGCTGCTCCTCTCGGGTCTCCAAGAGAGAGCTGAGAAAGGAGGCTGTAGCGCTGGGTCTGTGAGGAAGCCCCAGTGTGTTCAGAAGCAGTCTCTTAAAACCCGGTCCCAGAAGCCTAGCAAGAGTTTTGGGGATCACTGAGGTAGGTGGGGCCCAAGGAATGACTTCCAAAACACACCATCTGGCCATGTATTCACCCTTGGCCCTTGCACCCAATCTGTGACTGAAAGCCTTGCTCACCCACACTTCCACACCCACCTGGCACTGGCCAGAGGAGACGCAATGGCATATCCACCAGAGAGGCTAGCTCCTAGGACACTGAGAGATGAACAGACTCCTGGGAGTTGGGTGTGCCTCTGGGTTCCCTGTCATAGCCATGTAGGCATTGGCCTGACTGAAACCCATGCTGTTTCCTGCCACACATTGGTAAATAGTTCCATCTTCAACAGAGATGCCTGTTCTTAGTGTGCTAAAGAAAAACAGCTGAAACCCAGGCTAAAGGATGAGGCTGAGACCTGCTTAGATAAAGAGGGGTACATCAATGTAGGGACCAGCAACTGGCACAACAGGCAGGCCAGAGCCACAGCGGGGGAGAGGTACTTGCTAGAAAGAGAAGGGGGTGTGGGGGGTGTGGGGGGTGTACGTGCATGCGCGCACAGGCACAGACTGATGCCAAGCGTCAATATGATGGTAGGGTCCATACCTAGAGAGAATACCTGTGGGCTGTCTGGCAGTGTGAGATTGGTAAGGCCTTGGTTACCTGTTGGGAATCAGCTTGATCTTACTCCCAGAACAGCACTTTTCCATCCTTCAACCAAACCACTCTAGGGTCAGTGAGACCCTGAGCCCTATAGGGATCTTGGACAAGGAACGTGGCTAGTAGAAGAGGAAGGCGCCCTGAGCAGCCTTCCTGCCCCTCGCCTTCTGGACCTTCTCCTGACCTAGGGATCTAGAGTGTTAGAGGTCCCTTCCTGCCAACCCCTGGAGGCTCACCCTGAACACAGAGACTACACTGTAGTCAGGTGCAGCACACAGGCGCCTAGCTGATTAAGGGTACAGACACAGACCACCCCAAGTGCCAGACAGACATGTCAGAAGTCACCAGGTTCCCAATACCTAGACGTTGGGTGCCCTCTACACCTGAGGGAGCAGGCACCTGTGGGGAAGGGTTAGGGCAATGGCCTGCGTGGGGTGGAAGAAGGGCAGCTCCATACCCAGGAGACTTAGGAAACAAGTGGCCAGAGCAGGAAGAGGGGACTGTGACAGATTCTAACAGCAGGCCTGCTCTACTGTGGGAGTTAGGTCCTGAGGACAGACCCCAGCCTGCTGTAAGGTGGGAAAAGGAGAACCCTGACCAGCTCCCACGTGGCTTCTGCTCCAAGAGCCTCTCGGTCTTGGAGGTAAGGTGGCCTGCCTAAAGCTGGTCATGAGGACACGTGGCTGTTAGCCTTGTGTACAGGTTGGAAGAGGGTATTTTTGAGTCAGAGGCTAGTCTGGGCCACAGACCAAGTTTCAAGCCAGTTGGGGCTATTGTGTGAGACCCTCTGCTGGGGGAGAAAGAACAAGTAGAGACTGAGGATGCATCCTGTGGGTCAAATCTTAGCCAGCCTCACCTTCCCTAGGTGCCTCCCCTAGAGCACTCAAAGAACTAGAGACTTCCTTGGAACAAGGGTCACAGAATACTTAGGAGAGACCACTTAAACTGCAGTTCATTATGTGATCCAGCCTCCCAGTTATTATGGAAAAAACAAAAACCACCACAGAGGCTACCATCGTGGGGTGTAAAACTAGCCTTGGCTTGTTTATCTTGGCTTGTTTATTTGGTTTGGTTGTGTTGGGTTGTTTTTGGTTTTTGCTGTCATCACTCATCTTGCTTTTGGCTTTTTGAGACAGGGTTTCTCTCTGTAGCCTTGGCTGTCCTGGACTCACTTTGTTGGCCTCGAACTCATAGATATCCACCTGCCTCTGGCTCCTGAGTGCTGGGACTAAAGGTGTGTGCCACCACGCCCAGCATCACTGATCTTTTTGTTTGTTTGTTGAGACAGGGCTTCTCTGTGTAGCCTTGGTTGTTGTCCTAGACTCACTTTGTAGGCCAGGCTGGCCTTGAACTCCCAGCAATCCGTCTGCTTCTGCCTCCCGAGTGCTGGGATTAAAGGCGTGCGCCACCACGCCCGGCTCTCACTGATCTTTTTAAGCCTTGTATTTTCTGATCCTTTCTAATATGTCTGCAATCTTTCCTAAGTGCCCCTCACTTGGAACTACAGATGAGACCATGAGTCTCTAGAATGAAAATTTTAGCAGGAGCTCATGGTTCAGGCCTGTAAATTCTAGTTACTTGGGAGGCTAACGCAGGCAGGCCCCACGTCTAAAGCCTGTCCACAGCAGCTAACGTAGCTGAAGATGGTAGTGTGCTCACCCAGCATGTGCAAGGCCCTAGACTAAATTCCCAGTACCATAAAGCAGAGCAGTACTAATGAACAAATTATACACTGAAAGCTCAACACTTAAGAGGTGTTTGAGGCTAGCCAGGGCTGCTCTTCCAGAGAACCCACATTCAGTTCTCAGCACTCATGTCAAGCAGCCCCACCCACAACCACATGTAACTCCAGTTCCAGAGACTCTCCCACCCTGCTCTGGTTTCCATGAGCACCTGCCCACCCACCCACCCACCCACCCACCCACACACAGGTAAAAAGAAAATCTCTCCCCTTTCCTTTTTTGTTTATTTGTTGTTTTGTTTTTTGAGACTGGGTTTCTCTATGTACCCTTGGCTGTCCTGGACTTGCACTGTAGAGCAGGCTGGCCTCGAAACTCGCAGAGATATCCCTGCCTCTGCCTCTCAAGTGCTGGGATTAAAGGCATGTGCTACTACCACCCATTTTTTGTTTTGTTTTTTATTTTTATTTTTTTTTGGTTTTTTGTTTTTGTTTTTGTTTTTTCGAGACAGGGTTTCTCTGTGTAGCCTTGGCCATCCTAGACTCACTTTGTAGACCAGGCTGGCCTTGAACTCACAGCGATCCGCCTGCCTCTGCCTCCCGAGTGCTGGGATTAAAGGCATGCGCCACCACGCCCGGCTTTGTTTTTTATTTTTCAAGACAGGGTTTCTCTGTTCTGTGTAGCTTTGACTGTTCTCCAGACTCACTTTGTAGACCAGGCTGGCCTCGAACTCACAGGGACCCACCTGCCTCTGCCTCTCAAGTGCTGGGATTACAGGCATGTGCCACCATGCCTAGCTCCTTTTCTAATCTTTAAGCAGCCCCTGAATGCTGGTCACTGACTAGCCTTCTGCCCCTAAATAGACACCTGCTCCTCCTCCTCCTGACACCCTTGGTACTGGCCCCTGATTGCCTGGAACTTGGACCATGAGCATTTAGCATCCTGGAAGCTTGGCAGCCTGCTCTGTCAGCCATGTAGTCCCATGAGGGAAGATAGGAGAGACAGTAGATGGGAATTCAGGCCTGGGGACCCACTGGACTCCTGCTCTCTCAGAGGAACACACCCACCCACCTTTGCTTTGAGTTTCTGAGTCACTTCCAGGTCAGAGATCCCAGTATCTCCCTTCCTGTTTCAATCTTTAATTTAAAATTTATTAACCCCATCTGGGCAGTGGAGGCGCACATCTTTAATCCCAGTACTCGGGAGGCAGAGGCAGGTGGATTTCTGTGAGTTAGAGGCCAGCCTGGGTTACAACATGAGTCCAGCACAGCCAAGACTACAGAGAAACCCTGTCTCGAAAAAAAAAAAAAAAAAAAAAAAGATTAACCCCAGAGCTGGAGAGATGTCTCAAAGGTTAAGAGCACTGTCTGCTCTTCCAGAGGTCCTGAGTACAATTCCCAGCAACCACATGGTGGCTCACAACCATCTATAAGGAGATCTAGTGCCCTCTTCTGGCCTGCAGGTGTATGTGCAGGCAGAGCACTGCATAATAATATACGTAATAATAAATCTTTTAAAAATTTACTAACCCTAGGGTGGAGGTTTACCTCTGTAACGGCAGCACCCAGGTGACTGAAGTAGGAAGATAGAGGCTAGCTTGTGTTACAAATAAAAATAACCCTTCCACCCCAGTTTTTGTTTTGTTTTGTTTTTTATTTTACATTTACTTGGGGGGGGGGGCAGCCTGTGGCAGTCAGTTCTCTATGACTCCCTGGGTTTGAATTCGGGTCCTTAGGTGTGACAACAAAGGCCTTTACCTCAGCTCATCTGCCCTCCCCACCCATGACCCCTGGGAGAAGTTTATTACAAGAGTTATTAGCATCATGCACCCAGTCAGTCAGTGTCTATGTTTCTTTTCTATTGCTGCGACAAAACACCCTAACCAGCTGGGCGGTGGTGGCGCACGCCTTTAATCCCAGCACTTGGGGAGGCAGAGGCAGGTGGATCCCTGCGAGTTGAAGACCAGCCTGGTCTACAAAGTGAGTCCAGGACGGCCAAGGCTACACAGAAAAACCCTGTCTCCAAAAGCCAAAAACCAAGCCAAACCAAAAATCCCACCATAACCAAGGCATTTGGGGCCTCACGGTTCCAGAGGGTGACTCCATGACCATCACGGTGGGGAGCACTACAGCAGGCAGGCATGGCGCAGCGCTGGGGCAGCAGCTGAGAGCTTTACACTCCTGATCCACAGACAGCAGGCTGATAGCCACTGTGCTCGTAACGGCCTTTTGAAACCTCAAAGCCCATGCGGCACACTTCCTCCCACAGCCTTCCCTATGGGTTCCACCAACTGGGCACCAAGTAGCCACAGATAGGAGCCTGTGGAGGATGGCACAGAGAGGTGGGCTCAGGCTCAAGTACTAGTGGCAGATGTCATGCGAGATGGCAAGAGCATCAGTTCTTTTTCTCCCCCTTTCTTGTGTGTTTGAGACAGGGTCTTACTGTCTCTCTGGCTGGCCTGGAACTCAGAGATTTGCCTGCCCCTGCCTCTCCTGCACTCACATCACCACACCAGGCCTCTTTTCATTTCTTCCTTCCCCTCTCTCCCTCTCTCTCACCCTCTCTCTCTCCCTCATCCCTCTCTCCTTCTTCTCTTCCCGCCTCCTCTCTCCAAGACAGGGTTTCTCTGTGTAGCCCTGGCTGTCCTGGACTTGCTTTGTGGACCAGGCTGGCCTCGAACTCACAAGAGATCCACCTGTCTCTGCCTTCCAACTGCTGGGATTACAAGCGTGTACCACTGCACTGTCTTAATTTCTTTCTTTTTAAATTTGAAATTAGTTTTTTATAAGCCTAGCTCACATACCTGGCACAGCTAGAACAGTGTTTTTGTTTTTGTTTTTTTGTTTGTTTGTTTTTCAAGACAGGGTTTCTCTGTGTAGCCTTGGCTGTCCTAGACTCACTTTGTAGACCAGGCTGGGCTCGAACTCACAGCAATCCACCTGCTTCTGCCTCTGAGTGCTGGGATTAAAAGCCTGTGCCACCATGCCCTGCCCTTTGTTTGTGTTTTGTTTGTGTTTTGTTTTTGTTTTATTTTTGTTTCTTTGGCTGCAACAGTTTTTTTTTTTTAATCCCTTCTCACTTTAGTCTGAGTGTCCCGGGTAAGAACACAGAAGAACATACAGGCGGGATCTGAGGTGACAGAAGGAGTGGGGCACTGCTAGTCCACTTACAAAACATCCATCTAGACAAAGAGAGAGAGAGTTACCCTGCACAGGCCCTTCTTCCTTACCACGATGGGAAGGGTCAGGTTTTTCTTTTTTCTTTTTGATTTCCCCACTTCAATTAAGCATCCTTTGGTGAGGCTTTGAGATGATTTGAGTGGAGCCCGTGGTTTCCCGCCTGTGCCTGCTTACTTATACGTAGGCGCCATCTAGTGGCCGAGTAAGGTATGACTCCTTTCATCAACACCAACAGCACCCACAAGTCCGGCCTCCCGGTGTGTTTTCACAGACTCACTGGTCCTCACTTAGGGAACAAACTCTCCTGACCCACTTGACCACGCAGGATGTTTCCCTCAGTTACAAAGCTTTATTTTCGGGGGGGGGGGAGTTCTCTGTGTAACAGCTGTGGCTGTGCTGGAACTCCCTTCACTCTCAGCTCTGGGAGGCACTTGCCAGTGAACACAAACATGCTGATACAAGAACTCACACAGGCTCTCTCTCTACCGAGAGCTTCTGCCATCCTCTGAACCAAGTATGAGGCTTGGGTTTTTTGTTTTTTAAGATTTAGTGTATGAGTGCCCTATCTGTATGCCAGAAGAAAGCATCAGATCCCATTATAGATGGTTGTGAGCTATTATCTGGTTGCTGAGAATTGAACTCAGGACCTTTGGATTAGCAGTACTCTTAACCACTAAGCCATCTCTCCAGCCTGTGGCTTGATTCCCGCCCACCTCCCGGCACTCATCTCTGCCGCTTGCACGCACAGCACTGTTCTTTTCTGGCATTTGCTGTTTACCCGCCAACACCTAGCTTGATTCAGCCTCTTCCAGAAGCCCCTAGCCATCGCTTGCCTGAGGCCAGGGCTGCTTCGCACTGCACTTCCAGCAGGTGCTGAGCTCTAGGGAGCTACATGGAGAAGCAGAGCAGAAAGTTGGGTGCTCAGAATGCCAACACATCCTGTCATGGACAACCAGATAGGCACACCTTCCCTGTGCCCAGAGCCCAGCCTGGTCCTTAATCAGGGCCAGGTAGGCACCCTGGCTGCGGCAGATACTGGCCGCATTTCATGGCCCCCAGTGGTAGGTGGACACATCAGCCTGGCTCACGTTGGTCATGTGTAAGATGCAACCGGACAGCAGTGGCACCCAGAGGATGCAGAAGTCACACATCCACAGTCTCAACCCTGCTCTCACCCTACCAAGCTGCACACTGCTGGCTCCTGCTCAGCCGTGGCTACACGCCATTGTACTGCAGCAACGGGCTACATAGGTACCCACTGGGGCAGGCGCTGGAAGCAGCCTGCACCGTCCTGCTCCACCTTGGGCAACTCTGGAATTGGTGGGAGTGGGATGGGCCTAGGTATTGGTGGCCTGTAAGCACCCACACCGGAGACTGGGCCCCGCCCACACCTGCCACTTTTGATCCCATCCCCACCCAATCACATGGTCACATATTTGTGACTTTAGTGGACTCCACACACTTCTTAGTTAAAATTCCTTGGTTTGTAGCTGAGACAACCAGACTCCCTCAACCTCTGGAATGCTGGGATTACAGCCATGTTTCACTCTCTGATTAAGAAATTTTTACGGGGCTGGAGAGATGGCTCAGTGGTTAAGAGCCACTGGCTGCTCTTCCAGAGGTCCTGAGTTCAATTCCCAGCAACCACAAGGTGGCTCACTACCATCTATAATGAGATCTGATGCCCTCTTCTGGCCTGCAGGTGTATGTACAGGCAAAGCGCTGTATACATACTAATAAATACATGGGAAAAAAATTTAGAGCGGAGCATGGTGGAGCACGCCTTTAATCCCAGCACTCGTGGGAGGCAGAGGCAGGCGGATCGCTGTGAGAAGCCAGCCTGGTCTACAGAGTGAGTCCAGGACAGCCAAGGCTAACACAAAGATACCATGGCTCGAAAAACCAAACCAAACCAACAAAAAGAAAGAAAGAAAAAGAAGAAAAACCGAAAAGAAAAAAATTTACATATTAAAATTGTGTTGGTATAAAGTCAAACATAATCTAAGTTGGAAACATTATGCACCCATTTATCTTCCCCCCCCCCCCCAGTTTTTGTTTAAATGAAATTATGGGGCTTGGGGATGTGGAGTTCGTTGGGAGTGCTTGCCTAACTTTGCACAAGCTCTGTACTGCTTACACCAGATGTGGTGGCGCATGCCTGCTGCCCCAGCACCGTGAGGTAGGAGCAGGATCAGACATTCAAGGCCATTCACAGCCAAACAGTAATTATGAGTCCAGGGGTGACGTGTGAGCTGTTTAGTGCGTTCTGAGAGTCGAACTCCGGTTCTTTGCATGAACAGCAAGTACTCTTAACTGCTGAGTCACCTCTTTAGTGTCAAAAGAAAAAAAAAATTGTGGGCTCCTTAAAGTACAGGCCCGCGGTCTGAGGCACTGTGAAAGCAGGTCTCATGGCTGAGCTGTTCTGTGCAGGTCTACTGTGGGCACTCTGTGCCTGTGGGTGGCCCCTTGGGCACCGCCATGTCTTTTCATCCTCCGTCCCCACAGCAGCCCTGTCATTTTCCATCTGTACGCAGGCCTTCTGGCTCACCAGCTGCGATGGTGACTCTGCGTTACACACTGGGTTTTCACTGGAGGGCCAGGTACCCAGATGCAGGCGGTCATCTGACATCAGGGGTGACACTGCGGTCATTGGCCAAGCCCAGCCTCTTTCACTTCCAGGAGATGGCTACAGACAGATGCTTTCTCCTGGCAAGGAGGGCAACACCACTTCATGTCCCCACATTACCACTGGGCAAGCTTGGCTCCCACACAAAGGCCACTTCGGAGTGTGTAATACAGCCTGAAGGGACAGTCCATAACGCTGGCACTATGGCCTCATTATCCTCACTTTCCCTTCGCTATTGGCCTATTCTGTGCCTGAGGAGGGGGGCAAAAAGACAGAACTTGACTCTGAGGAATCTAGGTACCGTGGGAGGAGCTGGGACAGAGAGCAGGGCCTGGTTTATGGAACTGGCTAAGGATAGATCACCAGGGCTGCTACCTGACAGGTCTGATTGATGGCCCTTATTCTGCTGGGCCCTGGCAACAGGACAGAGCCTGGGGCAGACACAATAGAGAGGTTAGGGGCTGAGGCGCGGGCTTTGTGTTCCCTGGGAGACAAGGGAATCACCTCCTCCTTTCTCTGTGGGCCCATCTGCCTATCTGCCCAGGAGGTCAGCTTCCCAGGACTCCTGGCCCTTCCTCTCGCCCCTCCCCCCCACTAACATCAGCATCTGAATAAGAAAGGCTCCCACAAGCACACACCTGACTCCAGGACACAGACAACACAGACATAGGTCGCTGGGAGATGCTTCTACAGATTCAAAGTCCAAGCAATGAAGCACAGGGCCAAAGTCACCCACATTAGAAGCCCAGAAGCACAGCAGAGCTTTGAAGCCACATGCACAGACCGCGGCCTATAGCTGGGGTGGGACGGGTGGGTGGACAACAGTGACCTTTGAGGGGACCACAGGCCTGCGGCTCTGTCAGGGATATTCTTCCCCATTTTAGGCCATGTGGGACTCTGCTGGATAAGGTCTGATTTCTCCAGACAGGCATTTTGCGCTCAGTCTATGAAGGCAGACTCCCCACCTTAGCGAGGGTTCCCACTCCACCTGATCTGGTAACCCCAGATCTTGTAAGGAGTGTCACATAGCCCTCAAGGAAGATTATAGGCCAGACCCTTTCCTGACAAGGAACTTGTTCAGCCCCGGCAAGGAATACCTGGACGTACCCTATCCTATGCTGAGGGGATCCTAGCCTCCAGCAAATAACCTCTAACCATGCCTAGAAGACACTCCCTCACCCATAGGATAATTAAGTACCATGTTTTCTCCTTCTTGTGATAGGGCCCCGTGTTACTGCGTGCAAATGCACTGCATCACTGTATGTAGATTAAGTGTCCTGGTACCCTTAGCCCTACCAAATCAGATACATTCACTCACAAAGCCCTCCCCGCTGCCCAAGGTTTATAAGTAAAGGCTGGCTGGTGTGCTCTTGGGCTCTCTTGCTCGCCACTCCCCAACCGTGGCCATCTGAGACGCCCTTTATTCTGACAGGACAGCTGCAGGAACCGCCCGCTGGTCAGTGGGTTTCAGACATCGGCCTGCTTTCTCTGCAGCAGTTCAGACAAGGAGCTGTAACACTTTGTTATCACCGTGGGCTCGTGGAGCTCCTGAGCCTCCATCCCTTTCTGATACCGGCATTATCACTCTGAAAGAGCGAAACTGTAACACTCCCTGGAAAACCCACTTTCACCTCCCCCAGAGAGACCAGGAACCTGACCTAGTGCCCAGGTCATGAGCCTCACTCTGAGCGCACTAAGCTGCCCCTGAGCAAGAAATAGGACCATAGATGGACCTTTGACCTCAAGGTTCATCCATTCACTTCTGGAAGCAAGCTGTGCCTGAACCCACCAGATGAGGAATCTAGGCAGCCTGACGGACGCTGGACAACAAGGCCCCAAATGCTGGCCACACGACCCTTCAGCCTACCTTTCAGCCCTCTGAGTCCCAAGAGTGTCTTTCTGACTTTGTGCTTCCAGAAAGCCCTGGTCCCCTAGCTTGCTCCTCTCTTTGCAGTGACTGTCGGGGGCTTCTGCTCCCCCCACCCCGTCCTTTGCGCCTTCTTCCATCTTTGGCCCAACTGCTCAACCCCTAAATTTCCCCTTCTCTCCCCTTGATGACCACCTTCATCCAACTCTCCCCTAAGATCCTGCTAGATCCAGTTTGCCTGGACCCCTCGTGCCTCTCCAACCCCCAGCCTCGGAGTACAGAACCAGAACCCCATGCCTACCTACCAGGCCCTGCCCTCTCAACACCACACCTCTTCTGAAGTAGCCCCGGGTTTCTGTCCATGGCCTCAGGTTCCTGGATGTCAGCATCCCCACCAACATGCCAGCACACCAGCTGGTGTCTCTGGCCTTGCTTTGGTGAGCCCAGGACTTGGGAAGAGTCAAGTATTGGGGTCAGGTCTAGGGATGCTGTGTCTTCTGGAGGCGGAGCTTACGTCCCTGGTTTTAGTCCTGATTCCCTCCATACCCCTTAACCTCCACTCACCTGTCCTTTTACATGGAAACATTTGGGGCAGGAGGAACAGAAGGAGGGGGCCAAGGAAAGCAGGGAGATGCTGCAGTGGTCAGATCCGCCCCCTCTCAGGCCTGAGGACCCCCTCCCGCTCCCTTCCAAATGACCCAGTGAGAGTGAAGGTTTAGGTGGAACTGGGGTAACCTGCTCCACCAAGTCAATCTCTGAGTACCCAAGGCCTAGGAAGGGGGTGGCTTAGGGCCTAACTTAGGGGTCTGCAGTAGGAGTTGCAAGCCCGAAACCTCTGAACAGAGCTGATGCTCCAAGTTCTGAGCTAGGGCCTGGTGGGTGGAGGAGGTGACAACTTTATTCCTAGTGCTCAGTCACAGACGCAGCAGCCCTCGTTCATAGTGTCGCTTCCCAACTGTTCTGTTTTTTTACTGGGACACCGGGTTGTAGCCATCAGGGTCAGGAGGCTGCCAGCCACTGACTGTTGGGAAGATCGGCTGACTGGCCCCCTTTCTAGAGAAGAAAGAAGCCAACCAAGGCCTCCATGTCCAGGCTGGACTAGCCACCTAGATAGAGCGAAAAAAATAGTACTGCCTGCCACCAAATGAGCCTGGCTTGAAGGCTGTATGGGATCTCTATCGCCTGAGCTCCAGGATTCTCTAAAAAAACAGAACTTCCAGAGGACGAGAGCAACGCCTGGATGTAAGAGAGTTGTCTGGAGAGGTGGATCTGCATGCGCGGAACTGGCTCTCGATGGTGCAGCCTTCCTGAAGCCGCACCCCCTCTGCGCCCCCCTGTCTTCTTTGATCTAGTCGCAGCCCTGCCCTGCCTGTTCTGTTTGCCTCCACTCACCTCTTTCAACTCCTGTGCCTGCCCGAGAGCGTGGTCAGCAGTTTCTCTTCCAGCCCACCTGTCACGGCTCACATCGCAGACCACAGCCGTGCCCAGCCTCACCTCCTACCGCCATCCTCAGGGTCTGCATTCCAGGCCTAGTCCTAAAAAGGATGCCACAAGGTACAGGTTACAGCCTTCCTAACCTGCCTTCTTCCCTTAGCCCCGAACTTTTCCTCTCTTGAACCTCTCAGGAGTGTTTCCATCCCTTCCCAGAGGGGACTGCCAAGTCAGAGCAACCAGGGCCCTGGGACAGGTCCGTTTTCAACTTGACACACTCTAGAACTGCTCAGGAGGAGCCTCCGTGAGGGGTTGTCTTCATTAGTCTGGCCGGCCTACGGTGTGTCCGTGAGATCATCTTGGCGATGTTAACTGACACGGGAGGACAGGCACTGCAGGCTCCGACCTTTTCCAAACCTACCTCATTTGAGGTTCTGTAATGCTTACACCTCCCTTCCAACCCACCTACCCTAGATAGGAGAGAAAAGAGGCTAATGGGAACAGGAGAAGCAGACCTTTTTTATACTCAGTTCCTGGGAGCGATTCCCCTGGTGTACTCAGCAGCATTTCAGCAGGTCAGCAATTCCAACAAAGTTGCTGCTGGAACCTGGAACAGCAGCTGGAACCCAGAGCCCCGAAGTGTTCTCTGGAGCGGTTCTCTCTAGGAGCGTCTCGAAGTGGAGCGATGAACAACCAAACGATGCCAAGACCCCCAAGAGCCCCGCCTTCTGTTTTGGGCTCATACTTATGTCTCCTCTCAGAGTCTGTACTAAGATGTGTTTCAGCTGGCGAAAACCAAGCCCCTGCTCGAGGTGGTTCATCTTCTAGTGGATAAACATCACCTGTTCTCTCACAAGTCCGTTCCCCGTCCCACACTTGGGATCAAAACAAAAATGTGTGTACATCCACTACAGCCCGCTGTGGGCAGCACCATTCCCTGGGCTGGGAGCCCGGCTTATGTTAGAGTGAAGGCGGTGGTCTGAGCACTAAGCACGCCTGCATTCATCCTCTGCCTGCTCCTGACTATGAATGGGATGTCAGTTGCTGGTTTAGGTTCCTGATGCTAGAAGTAAGACTGGGGTTGCAGAGAAAGAGGCCACCGTTTCAGCTGAACTGTCTGGACGGGACAAGCATCACTGTTGATCAAGATGGGGAGTTTGGGGAGAGTGAACACACCTGGACAGAGAGTACATCTGGTTTTTATTCTAGCTCAGGTGGTGGCTGTGTCTTTTCCCTTTTGCATGGTCGTATTCAGCTGGCTAGTCTGAAAAGAACTGGCACACGGGAAGTAGAGGAGGAAGGGAGAGGGGTCACTGTTCCAGGCCATCAAATCCCTAGACGACAATAGTGAGTCTGTGTAAACAAAGGCTTGACTAGGTGGGGAAAGCCAAAACATGAAGAGAGTTCAATTCTTTGTCCTTAACACAAATTTTATAGTACGCAATAGTTAAGACTCATCCTTGATATTTCCTTCACTGCCACGTTGACTCTCTCCTACAATGGGCTGTAACCTGGAACCGTTAAGCGTTTTTTTGTCAAGTTATTTTAACAGCAGGGGTGAAGCTAGCACAGGGTTTCTGGGCCAAGGAGGTGACCTCATCACTCACAAGGTGAGTATCCTGAGTGGTGTAGCAAGTTCTCCCGGCCTTTGGCATCTGCAAACAGGAGCGCATAGTAGGCTTCCAGAGCTTGGGGCATGTAGTTGTAATTAGTAAGGAGGAGACCGTGACACGGAAGAACCTGTGTGCGCTTTGCAGATCTGGGAGTAGAGCCAGATCAGAGCTTCACAGGTGATGACAGGCAAGGAATCTACCACTGAGCGTTCCAAACCAGCCTGGTCCACATAGTGACTGCCAGGCAGCCAGCACTACATAGTGAGGCCCTGTCTCAACAAACAAACATAACCTTAAATTCTTTTTTTTTTTTTTAACTTAAATTAATTTTTAATTATTTATTTATTTATTTATTTATTATGTGGTTTTTTGAGACAGGGTTTCTCTCTGTAGCCTTGGCTGTCCTGGAACTTTGTTGTAGACCAGGCTGGCCTCGAACTCACAGAGATCCTCCTGCCTCTGGTCCCGAGTGCTGGGATTAAAGGTGTGCACCACCACGCCCAGCTTCTTGCCTCACCTCCCAGAATACTTACCCTGAAGGTCCTGTGCCAGTTTTATTTGATGGGCGGGGATTCGTGCCCCTCCAAATGGCTCGACTTAGTCAGATTCTACATTCAGCAAAGACCCTTTACGGGTTGGCCTGAGCTGTGTGTTCCACCCTTTCGGAGGACACTTTGGTGGGCCCATCCTCGGTGACTCTGAAGCCATCAGTACTTTTGGTGCTGACAACTTGGTGCCTCCACTCTGTCTTAGGGCTTCTATTTCTGTGATTAAAGCAAAAACAAAACACTATAACCAAGCCGGGCGTGATGGTGCACACCTGTAATCCCAGCACTCAGGGAGGCAGAGGCAGGTGGATCACTGTGAGTTTGAGGCCAGCCTGGTCTACAAAGTGAGTCTAGGACAGCCAAGGCTACACAGAGAAACCCTGTCTCAAAAAAACCAAACAAGAGAGCTGGAGAGATGGCTCAGAGGTTAAGAGCACTGACTGTTCTTCCAAAGGTCCTGAGTTCAATTCCCAGCCAGCCACATGGTGGCTCACAGCCATCTATAATAGGATCTGGTGCCCTCTTCTGGCCTGCTGGCTCATATTGCAGGCAGAACACTGTTTACTTAATAAATAAGTTAATAAATAAACCTTAAAAAAAAAAAAAAAAGAAAGAAGGAAAAAGAAAAACCAAACAATAACAACATAAAAAATTTTAATGGAGAAAAAAGTGTTTTGTTTTGCTTTGTTTTTTTCGTTTTTCAAGACAGGGTTTCTCTATGTGTATCCCGGCTGTCCTGGACTCACTCTGTAGACCAGGCTGGCCTCGAACACACAGAGATCCGCCTGCCTCTGCCTCCCAAGTGCTGGGATGAAGGGCATGCACCACCCCACCCGGCAATCCTAGCACTTGGAAAGCAGAGACAGGTAGATCTCTATGAGTTCAAGACCAGCCTGGTCTGCCAAGCAAGCTCCAGGCCAACCAAGGCTATATAGAGAACCCCTGTCTCCAAAAATAAATAAATGAAAAAAATAAAAAAATTTTAAAAAAAGAAAAGGAAAAAAAGGAAGGAAGGAAAGAAGGAAACAAAAGAAAGGAATTATGTGTATGGACCTTTTTCCTCTGTGTGTGTGTGTGTGTGCAGCACATGTGTGCCTGGTGGCTATAGAGACCAGAAGAGGATATTATATCCCGTGGGACCAGAGCCATCATGTGGAAACTGAAGCTAGCTCCCCCGCAAGAGCAGCCAAGGCTCTTAACCACAGAGAGCTATCCTTCTAGCCCTTAAATGGAAGTCTTCCATAAACAAGAGCTCTCCCGGGCCAGGGAGATGGCTCAGGTGGTACAGGGCCCCACAAGCACGAAGGACCTGAGCTTGTCCTCCAGCACTATGTGCACCTAGACCCCAGAGACAGGAGGGAACCCGGGTCAGTGCTGGCCAGTCTAGCTGAATAGCTGAGTTCCGGGTTCAGTGGGAAAGAAGTAGAGAGCAGCTGGAGAAATGGCTCAGTGGTTAAGAGCACCGTCTGCTCTTCCAGAGGTCCTGAGTTCAATTCCCAGCAACCACATGGTGGCTCACAACCATCTATCATGAGATCTGGTGCCCTCTTCTGGTGTGCAGGTGTACATGCAGGCAGAGCACTGTATATGTAATAAATAAATACATCTTAAAAAAAAATGTGGAGCCGGGCATGGTGGCGCATGCCTTTAATCCCAGCACTCGGGAGGCAGAGGCAGGCGGATCGCTGTGAGTTTGAGGCCAGCCTGGTCTACAAAGTGAGTCCAGGATGGCCAAGGCTACACAGAGAAACCCTGTCTCAAAAAACCAAAAAAAAAAAAAAAAATGTGGAGGGAGATTGAGGAAGACACTTTGTGTTGATCTCTGGCTTCCACATACGTGCACAAACAACACATACATTTCACACACACACACACATACACATGAGAACCTTATCAACAGGACATTCTGGGGGCTGTCAGAGTCCACACAGAAGGGACAAAGGCTTTGTTCTTTCTTTAGCTGCTGGTCTCTGCCTTTGTCCCTCCCAGAAGACACTCTTTAGAACTCTCCTTGTTTCCAGTGCATTCACTAATTGTGCTGATGCTCCAACTGCCCTGTGGCAGGCCAGTAGGAGCCCTGTGGTCTTTACTGTTGCCTGCTTTGGCTGTCTTTGCTTTCTGGCACATATTTCCCAGATCCTCCCTCCAAGGAGCTGAGTCTCCCTCATGGGTTCTCAAAACTATCTGATTGTCCTTTGCTTGTTAGCTCTTTCAGTGATATTTCACACACACACACACACACACACACACACACACACACACACACTTGCTGGGGTTTCACATGCTAAGCAAGAGATTTTTCTGTTTGGTGTGTGTTTGCGTGTTTGTGTATCACACGTGTGCCCAGTGTCCACAGAGATCAAAAGAGGGCACTGAACTCTCTGGAACTAGAGTTACAAACAGATGTGTGGTGTGTGTGTGTGTGTGTGTGTGTAGCTTTAAGGTAGAATGGAGAAACCAATCTAAAGTAGGCTAAGTGAATAAGGGCATATACAAGACCACGTACTGTATGGTCTCACTTATTTCAAATGTCTAAGCTGGGTGTGCTAGTTGATGCCAGTTCCACACCAGCTTGGGCTCCACAGTGACTTCCTGAGTGAGGTTATCCTGTCAGTAACTAATTAAAACAAACACAAGTATCTAGAATACACAAATCTACAGAGACAGACAATAGATGCGTGACTCTCAGTTCAGCGTGAAGGACGCATAGGTAATGGCGGCTGCTAATGGATAGGTCGTCCTCTCTGGGGTGATGAGAACGCGCTAAAGAGTTCATTTCCTTTGTTTTGTTTTGAGATGGGGCACTGCTGTGACCTGGACGTCTTACCACAGCATCTGGAGTGGCTAGGAGTGCAGCGGCGCTCAGCTCAAAGTGTAAGCTCCAGCGCCGTAAAATATCCACTGAGGGACAGAACTCAGTGAAAGCTCGTGGGTATTCCTGAAGGCCGAGGTCCAACCTTATTCCCTTAAATAAACGCTGTGTCTGCATCCTCAGCCTTTAAAGACCCAAATGCTTGGGTCTTGCTTCAGGGCAAGCTAGGATAGGGGAGGCTGCACAGGGGTCAGGCGAGTAGCCTGTCCCATTAGCGAGCGGACTCCTCCAGCCTTTCTTGCACTGTCTGCGCTTGCGCGGTGAGCCTGGGCTTGAGTAGGACAGATGGGACGAGGAGGAACCGCCTGGCAGGCGTCTCCAGGGAGACCGGAAATCTTCCAGGCGGAGACCCGGAGGGATGAGGCCTCCAGCTAGAAAAATGTCAAGGCTATTTCCAAAAGGTGAAACTTTGCAGGTCTTTGCAGCATAAAAGCATTCTCAATCGCAAAGACCGAGGTGGCCTTGTAGAGACATTGAAAACTGAGCTACTAGAATTTTACACTTCTTTTGATTTGTTTGTTTGTTTGTTTTGTTTTTTTTGTGACAGGGTCTGTGTTAGCCTTGGCTGTTCTGGACTCGCTTTGTAGACCAGGCTGGCCTCGAACTCACAGCAATCCGCCTGCCTCTGCCCTCCTGAGTGCTGGGATTGGAGGCGTGCAATACCACGCCTGGCTTTTTTGATTTAAAAAAAAAATCACACAAAAATATATACAACCCCCCCCCCCCCCCCCCCGTCCCCCGAATCCAGACAAAGAGAGAGAACATAATTTTCAGATTTCTGCCTCGAGATTAGGTGCTTCCCCTGCTGGTTTGTGTGTCAAGGACATGTGGCCTTAAGTCCCCCACCAAGGACTTCACAGAACTGGGAGGCTGGAGAGCCACCTGTTGCTCAGCTGGATGACTCGAGCTCGAGCTCCAAAACCTGCATGGTGACCTACATGCTAGAAGGAGAATATGGACACCAGAAAACTGTTCTCTGACCTCCACATCCACACTGTGGCTTTGTCCCTTCCCCAGTTAAAAATAAAAAGACAGCATATAAAACACTGCGGTTCTGTCTTTTCTCTGTGGCCTCTCAGGGTGGTAGACAGTATTCTGAGGAGAGGGCACCGGCCAGCAAAGTTTGCAGTTATCTCAGAATCCTGTTTAATTTTGTTTCCTCTTTTTTTTCCTGACGAAAACCTAATTCTTTTTGGTTTTAATCGTGGAAAATAGAAAACTGGACAACCAAGGACAACCTGGACTACACAGCGACTGTAAGGCCAACTGGGCTACAGCGCAATTGTCTGTCGGGAACTTCTCCCACTCAAAAATAAGGAGGCCTGTTTGCAAGCTCTCCTCACTTATCATGAGCTGCAGCCTCTGAGGTAGAGCTAAGCAGTAGCTGGTCCCAGGACTCAGGGACAGAGTGACAGAGTCCATGCCTGGGTCAGCCTCCTGTACTGGCGTCCCCTTCCTCTTAGGCTCTGGTTAATTGCCGGTGTCCTGCTCTCCGAGCTAATGTTTTACTACACAGTAAAGTGTCAGCATTTAGGCCAGCCCTGTTCAGTAGAAATGTGTGACAAAAACAGGA
Organism: Acomys russatus; assembly: GCF_903995435.1. Taxonomy (NCBI): domain Eukaryota; kingdom Metazoa; phylum Chordata; class Mammalia; order Rodentia; family Muridae; genus Acomys; species Acomys russatus. The sequence goes on from NC_067151.1 coordinate 63,218,612, forward strand.
GACACACTGACTAAAGTGACTGATTGGGAAGGGGGGAAGGGGAAGGGGAGAGAGAAAGAGAGAGAGAGAGAGAGAGAGAGAGAGAGAGAGAGAGAGAGAGAGCAAGTGGGAGTGGGCCAGGTAATTCTAAGTGTCCTAGTGAGCCTTGCAGCTCCACAGTAGCAATGCTTTAATGAGCCATGTCAAGGTTTTAACTCCACACAGTCAAGATTGCACCCCCTCATGCAATATATAATGCAAAAACATTCTTTTATTTTTGAGAAAGTCTTATTATGTAGCCCAAGCTGGACTTGAACTCGCTCTGCAGCCAAGGACAACAGACTTCTGATCCTGCCTCTGCCTCCTGAGCGCTGGGATGTGCTGCTGAGCATCAAACCGGACATGCTGGGCAAACACTGTGCTGACCCGTGCTGTCCCCACCCCCTGCGTGCAATGTCTGAGATGGGTTCCTGCTCCTTCCCAAGCTACTCTCAGACTCCTGTGCTCAGGTCATTGCCCCAAGGCTGGGGAGTATAAGGGCATGTATGTCACCAAACTCAGCTAGAAGGCAACTGTTAATGAATTTGTATCCTACTCTTTGACAAGTGGTTTGCATTTTATGTGTTTACAGGCAGAACTCACTTTTGCCTAACCATGCTTCCATCTCTCTCTCTCTCTCTCTCTCTCTCTCTCTCTCTCTCATGTGGCTAGCCGCTATCCTAACAGACAGCACACATTTGGGTCAAGGCATGATTCTACAAGGTTGGCAGTAGGGGTCCAAGCTTTGGAGGTGTGGCGTGTTTCTTTCCTTTACAAAAACAACTAGATAACTATTAGTTTATTTATTTATTTATTTGAGACAAAGCTCCTCTGTGTAGCCCTGGTTGCCCTGTACTTGCTTTGTAGACCAGGCTGGCCTCAAACTCACAGAGATCTGCCCAACTCTGTGCCCCCCAAACCACCCTGAGTGCTAGGATTATAGGTGTGTGCCACTGAGCCTGGCTCCTGGCTCTGTGTCTGTCTGCCTGTCTGTCTGTCTCTGACAGGGTTTCTCTTGTAGCCCTGGCTGTCCTGAACTTGCTTAGTAGATCAGTCTGGCCTCAAACTCACAGAGATCTGCCCACCTCTGCTGGGATTAAAAGTGTACACCACCATGCCTGGCTCACAGCTCCCTTATTTAAAAAACTGATGTGTATATGCCTTCATGTATGTATGAATGCAACATACATACAAGCCTGGTGTCTACACGGGCCAGAAAAGGGTGTTGGTTTCTCTAGTACTGGAGTTATGGGCACTTGTGAGCCACCTGATGAAGGTGCTGAGAGGAAGGTGATGTCAGCAACAGCAGCAAGTGCTCTTGTTTGTTTTTGTTTTTTGAGACAGGGTTTCTCTGTGTAGCCCTGGCTGTTCTGAACTTGCTTTGTAGACCAGGGTGGCCTCCAACTCACAGCGTTCTGCCTGCCTCTGCCTCCCGAGTGCTGGGGTTAAAGGCGTGCGCCACCATGCCCAGCAGCAAGTGCTCTTAGCCAAGGGGTCCTCCCCAGCCTATGACTGCTGTCTCTGACCACTCATGTCGTGGAGGGGAGTTAGAAACAACGCAAAAAGAAACATGAGCAACCTCGGTTTCAAACAGAGTCATTTTAGCTCCTAGCAGACTTAACCTTTCCAGGTGGTGAACTTTCTAGATTCCTCCTTCAGGAGGCAAGGAGAGACCTCTCCCTTAGCTTTCCACCATCTCTGTAACCGCACCCTTGCAGGTTCTCAGAGCCCCCACGCTAAGGGGAAGTCATAAACGCTCCACTTCTTGAAGTCTAGGACTGGTCAGGAGTCTGGAGGCTCAGGGCTCCCTCCTCCAGCTCACTGAGTCTCCCCCTCCACCCTTGCCCACACTTGTTGTACAGGGTTGAGATTTTCCAGGACCAGCCTGGGAGGTGCAGGCAGGCCATGGTGGTGCTCGACGCCTGCATCTGCTTCTGCCGTCTGAGTCAATCCTTTGGGGTCCTATAGCTCCCGAGACAGAGCAGTGTAAACACTCGAGACACAAATATCAACCACCTCGGCTTCTCCTGGCCAGCTGGGGTCAGATGTGGTGCTCAGCCTCAGCTCAGGGGTGGGGGGTGGGGTGGGGGGGGCTGAAGGGCATGTAAGGTCAGGGCAAGAATGTGGAGCCTCCAACAAGCTCCATAGGCAATCGGAGGTGCCACAAACACACAGGGGTGGGCCAGAGAAGCTCCAGCTGTTTATTACAAAAGAATGATAATGATTCCATATACAAAAGATAGCTGAACCCCCTCTCCCCATACCTCCCATCCCCCCCCCCACCAGCCATGGTGGCCTGTAACTCAAGCCCTTCCCTCAAGTGGAAGGTTTTTAGATTCGAAGGTCTCCAGACAGGAGGGCACTGTACCGGGCAGGTGTGAGGGGCAGGTAGGCACCCGCAGCCTGGTCCAGAACATAGAGGGGGTCAGACAGCACACTGGGGTCAAAGCCCTCATTTGCCATCCTAACCTTGTGCTGTTTGAAGGTCTCTGTCATAGCCAAAGACTCCTGTGGGGAGAGAAGGGTGTTTTCAGACAGAGGTGGAGGAAATGGAGTTTGTCCGCTTAGTTCCGGTTGCCTGAACTCTGTTGGGGGGGGGCAGATATGGGGGAAAGGGGACTTGTACAATTAAGGTGAGGCAGCAACAGAGAAGAGAGCGAGCCAGAGCTTAAGAGGGAGCAGACCAAAGGGGAGATGAGTTGGCAGGGCGACCAGCTGCTGCCTCTCAGTAAAGAGCTCGCCACACAAGCGTGTAGACCTGGGTTCAACCACGCGAACCTGTGGAAAACACTAGGCGGAGATGGGAGCATGTCCAAGCTTCACTGGCCGTCACTGGCCAGCCAGTCTAACCTAACTGGTGAGCCTGCAAGCCAACCAGAGACCCTGTCTCAAAGGAGGATGACAGCCAAGGTTGTCCGCCGGCCTCCATAGTCACATGCACACCCAGGGGCGCGTGCACACGGGCACACATGTGGGGACCCACACACACACACAAGATAAGAAAGGGGCATGGGCTGGGCGTGGTGGCGCACCGCCTTTAATCCCAGCACTCGGGAGGCAGAGGCAGGCGGATCGCTGTGAGTTCGAGGCCAGCCTGGTCTACAAAGTGAGTCCGGGATGGCCAAGGCTACACAGAGAAACCCTGTCTCGAAAAAACCAAAAAAAAAAAAAAAAAAAAAAAAAGAAAGAAAGGGGCATGGAAAGCTGGGCGTGGTGGCGCACCGCCTTTAATCCCAGCATTCAGGATGGGCAGAGGCAGGCAGATCACTGTGAGCTCAAGGCCAGCCTGGTCTACAAAACGAGTCCAAGACAGCCAGGACTACCCAGAGAAACCCTGTCTCGGAAAACAAACCAAGAACCACTAGCAGTTTCACATAGATGGGTGAGGGGCTGGGGACACAAGTCATTGGCTACCTGAAGCCTGAGGAATCGAGGCCAGGCATAAGGTGGCAAGTTCTCAGAGACATGGGCGTAGAGCTGCACGAGGTCCAGAGCCTGAGGGGGCCGCAGGACCAAGGCCGCCATGCCGGCTCTTCCTTCGTGCCCTGGTGGGTGTGGGAGACACATAAGCCCTACTGTTCCTTGTGCCCAGGCGTCACCATGTGGGGTAGTGGGCCGGAGGACTTCCCGCCTTCCCATGCCTGAGCACCTGGCACCGTGACTCCATAGATGTTCACCTCCTGAAGGAAGTCCAGGGCCTCAAGGACCTCAGCCACTTCCGTTGTGGCCACATTCTCCCCCTTCCACCTGTTGGGAGAGCAGGGAAAAACTGGGGAAAAAAAGGAAATTTTGCTGAGGGGATACTAAAGAGGTTCGGGGAGGGCGATGCTGATGGAAGTCTGAGAAAGAGAGGTGGACACGGGACGGGGAGGGAGGACATAGCATTGGGCTGCCAAGGTTTGGATCACTGAGTCTGGAAGCCTGGGAAGGCGGGAAAGTCACAGAGAGATACCTGAAGGTGTCTCCTGTACGATCATGGAAGTGAAGAAAGCCTTGCTCATCACAGACCAAGAGGTCCCCAGTATTGAAGAAAACGTCCCCTGGCCTGAAGACATCTTTCAGCAGCTTTCCCCGGGCCTGCTCTGGAGCCCCAGCGTAGCCCAGGAAAGGGGACTGTTGGCTCACTGGGGCCACGAGTAGCCCTGGCTCGCCTGGAAGAATTATGGGGTTTGGGAATAAAGTCACCCAATCTCACCCAAACCTCTAGGCTCCACCCAGTCTCAGGTGCCAAGTCCAACTTTGTCTGGAAGCTTCACCCCCCCCCCCCCCATCCAAGGACAAACCTGGAGATGTGGCCACACAGTGCCCGCGGGCATCCCGAACAGGCTCTCCTGTCATGGCATCATAGCGAATCAAGGAGAAGGGGAAGATGTGCTGGGGAAGGGGAGAGCCGCACTGGGTCATGTCAGCTTCAAGAGTGTCCTTTCTTCCCAGCCCCCTTCTGCTCCGGGGGTTCTCGGTCCTCTCCGTCCCTCACCTTGTAAAGCCAGGAAGCACGCCCGATCGCACCCTGCTGTCCTGTGTAGTTGAAAGTAGCCACGTTGCCCTCGGTCATCCCATACGTCTCCAGTATCTGCAGAGGCCCAAAGCGCCGCACGAACCGCTCCCAGGTATCGGGGCGCAGCCCACTGCCCACGGCCAACCGGACATTATGGCCACGCTCTGCCTTGCTCTGAGAGGAGTGAGAGAGGGGCAGGGGCTGCAGTAGCAAGCTTCCAGACCCCCCAGAGCCTAGCTCCTCCTTGTTCTCCAGAACTTCCTCCCACTGGGCTCTCTGGCTTTCCTAGGTGTCAGGGGGGCCTGTCAGCTGTTGGCTCCAGGCCCAACTGCCACTTCTCCCGGCTTCCTCTTTCCGACTTGCAGGTGACAGTCTCAGCGTCTACTGTTGTCTGGCCTGCTCTGTAGCCTACTCACCGGGGGCTGGTTGACGAGGTATCGGCACAGCTCCCCAATGTACTGGAACACGGTCACCCTGCACTTTTGGCAATCCTCCCAGAACTGGCTAGCCGAGAACCTGGGTTTCAGCACCACCGTGGCCCCTGTCGGAAAAGGGCGAGAAGACAGGGTCCAGAAAAGACTCTAGTCACCTCTAGTCCCTACGAAGGACCTACTGGACTCACATCTTTAGCAGGTTGTGGTGGCTAAGTTCTTCCCCACTTGTCTTTGGTGAGGTTAATATCTCTTCTCTCCTGTTCTCCCTGAAGCCTAGAGACTGTGAACTGCCGCGCAGCCCCCATAGTTGCTCAGCCTGTGGCTCTGAATGTGCAATGTCTCTTACTGTACCAGGAATTTCTACGGTAGGAACTGCCTCCCTCTATCTAGAATGCATGACACCCCTCTAACAAGGCAGGCATAGACCGCCCTTCGGCAAGTGCTAGAGCAGTGGTTCTCAACCTGTGGGTCGTGACCCCCATTGCATAGCATATATTTGCCCGATAGTAGCAAAACTGTGGTTATAACGTAGTAACAAAGTAATTTTATGACTAGAGGTCACCACAACACGAGGAACTGTGTTAAAGGTCCAGTGTTAGGAAGACTGAGAACCACCCCCTCAGGGAGACTGACCTATGCCCAAGCAGCCCACAATGCCTAGCAGGGAGCCAGACATGTGGTACAGTGGGAGTGCGAGGTAGATCACGTCATCCTGGTGGACTCCACACAGCTGGTAGAACCCCTGGCACTGCAGGACCTTCAGGTGACTGATACGAGCAGCCTTGGGCAGGCCTGGAGGGTGGCAAAAGGGGCGTGGTCAGGGGAAGGGTCTGAGCTCTGTGTCCTGGAAAAGTGGATGCTCCGGAAAGTACAAGGAGAGGAGCTGTGTCTGGGAGGATGTCCAAGGTATCCTGAAAGTAAAAGAGGCCCCAGACCATGCATCCTCTGCCTCAGTGTCTATAAAAAGGTAGGCACTGTATCCAAGTCCTCACCAGTTGTGCCAGAGGTGAAGATGTACAGGCAGGTGTCCATTATGTTCTGGGGGGCAGAGAGGTACCCCGGCACTGGCTCATCCACTTGAGCTGCTGCCTCAGACAGCAAACTGCTGATTCCAGCAAGGTGAGTTTCAGGGCCCCCCGTGGCCCACAGGTGGAGCCCCATGGCTCTCAAGGCTGGCAGGTCGGGCTCCAGGGACTCCAGGAACTCTACAAGGGTGGACAAAGCCAGCTTTGAGGCTCTTTAGCTACTATAAAGCCTTCATCACCCATTGGTTTGCTCTCTGTCCCTACGCAACGCTGTCGGGTGAGGGTGGCAGTGCGTGGCTCCCGTGGCTCGCCTGGGACCTGTAATACGATGGCTTGGGAATCCTTTGGGTTCAGCACATCCCTTCCCAAACCCAAGGCCTCTTATTCCCACTAACTTCTGCACCTCGGTCTAGGGACCAGACAAGCCCTCCCTGGCTCTACGGTCTTACCTGTCGCCAGCACCAGCGCGCTCGCACCGCAGCTCCGGAGGCAGTGCAGCAGGGGTCCTCGGCGTAAAGCGGTGGGCACGAAGGCCGTGCACAGGCCAGCTTTGGCCAGTCCGAACCAAAGCCATAGGAATTCCGGGCCCGCTGGGAGGAGCAGCGCCACAGTCGCCCCCGGTGCCAGAGGGGGCGCGGCCGTCCCGCCAGCCGCCTTGTCTCCAGCCACAGGCGCCGCGCGTGCGCCTTCCTCAGTGCTGCCCTTGCCTGAGCCTCGCCGGCCCCCAGCCCAGCCCCGTGCTCGCAGGAAAGCTCGAGCCACCCGGTTACTCGTGCGCTCCGCCTCCTCGTAGCTGAAGCGCTGCCCGCCGTGGATGAGGAAGGTGTGTGTCGGCCGCTCCCGGGCCAGGTGCGCAAGACGCCAGGCTATGCTGCATCCGCCCTCGGGGCTCTCCGGGTCGGCGGCCGCGGCAGCCAGCGCACGAGCACGGAGGGCCCTTTTGCAGCGAAGGGCGCGAACTGTAAAGGCCAGGTCGGCGGGCAGCCAGCGCAGCTGAGGCCAGAGGTCCAGCCTCAGCAGGAGAGGCAGGAGCAAGAGTAGGGGCAGCAGCAGCAAGAAGGCCGCCATGGTCCCCTCTTCCTCTGCCGGCTGCTCGCATCCACTCCAGGTGGTCCCTCTTGAAACACTGAGCCTGCCTTGGTCCTGCTCAGAGAACCCTTCTTCCCGGGAACGTGGCGCGCGTGCGCTGGCACCCGCCCTTCCCACCCAGTTTCGGTGGTGTGGCGCGGGAACCAGGAGTGCGAGTAGGGGGCGGCCCGGCCCTCCCTGCAGCCCAGGCCCCGCCCTAGGTGCACTCCGCTCGGGAATTTGACTGCCCGTGGCCTGTCCAGTCTGCAGACATGCATACCCTCAAACCCGCAGTTATGCATTTATTTTCAGGACCGTTTACGCTATTGGCTGGGTTATGGACTCTTGGTCCAGGAGCCAGGGCGCGTCTATCATTCCTAACTTTGGTCGCTCTTTGTCACCCATGATGGAATGGTACCATTGCTCTCTTCCCAAGGAGACGGAAGAATTTGGCCCCTAGCCCGATTGGTTCTGCAAGTCTGGGCAGGACAACCAGAGATCCATGTGCTGTCTCCAGCTACCAGCAGCAGTAGCAAGCCCCAGGGAATGGGTGGGGGCCTCCAGAGTTAAGTAGGGGAAAGGTGGAGGCCAGACTGCCAGATTTTTTGGAGGGAGGCCCTTCATTTTAGGAAAGGGTACAATAATTAGGAGCAGCCAGCAAATGCTTCCCATGCTGGTTTTAATCAGGGCCGTGGAAACTGGGGATGGGAAGAGGAAGAAAAAGAGGCCTCTGGTGGTTTAGTTTTAAAAGTAGTGGCTTTAAAAAAGCATCGATTCTCCAGAGGCCAGGTCCAGGCTGTACCAGTGAGAGTGTCTGCACCAAAGGGAGCCTTCACCGGTCTCAGGTGGGGACGTCCCTGGGGGATTAAAAGCTCAGCCTGGGGCTGTTCAATGCTGCTGCTCTATGGGACAGCAAGTGGCTATGCTGGAGGGGGCTCCTGCCCCTGGTATTTGAGCTTCAGCTTTTCTTGTTTAAACTCAAGGTTGAGCACCCATCCCTGCCAAACCCGTGGAAAGCATGCACTTGATAAAGTGGGGGACAGATACTCTATGGAGGATATGGAGGTTTTAGGGGTACAGAGCATGTACAGGTTTGCATGTTGAGTGCACACGTGCATTCATTGGTGTGGAGGCCCAAGGTGAAATCAGGAACCCTTGATCACTCAATTGAGGTCAGGTCTCTCAACGGAACCCTGAGACATCAATAATAGTGCAGTTAGCCAGCCACCTCACTCCAGGAGTCTTGTGTCTGCCTTCTGAGCTCTGGGATCACAGGCAGGCTACCTCATCCACCGACGACTTACACGGATGGGTTTTGGGGGTCCTTTACTTGTGTGGCAAGTGCTTAGTCTACCAAGCCCCCCCCCCCCGAAGTTGTTTCTGAGAAGCAACGGGCAAGACCAGCCTGTAGGGAGGTGCCTGACTCACACTTCTAGTGGGAAGGGTTTGGGGAGAGCCAGGCCATGCATGTCCCTCCTGCAGACAGTGAGCTGGGGGAGGGAGGGACAAGCAGAAGCATCAAATTAAACAGAGGCACCTACACACACAGGATGAACAGAGATGTCAGCTCAGGCAACAAAGATGTTCTGCTTTGTTTCATTATCACTTAAAAACAATTTTAAAACTCGATTATCTTTGCCAAAAGAAAAAGCAAAAAACAGAACCACAGAAATCAGGCCATTTGACAGTTCTGAGGAACTTGCCTCTGGGACTCCCCTGGGCTCTGGCTCAGCTTGACGTGCCAACGCTGGGCCAACCCAAGCATCCCAGGTGCAGCAGGAGGGCTCATGCTGGCATCGGGCTCTTTTCTGAAGGCTGTGGCACCTCCCAGATGGGCACCGCCCACACCAGGTCAGATGTCCATCTCACGCTGGCGCAATGACCACTGTCCACAGACTGCAAACTGTTCAGAACAAATGCAGACTGAGGAGAAGCAAGAAGGACATCCACTCCCACGGCATCTGCTGTGGCCCCAGCTTCTCTGTCCAGCAGCCTCTTGGTCACTCCCTTCTCTGCCCAAAAGGCTCTTTGGAGACTTGAGGAAGAGCCAGGGCTAAGGACTTCCACCACGACCTGCTGTTGCCCAGCCTCTGGCTGCCTTGAGAACCTGCCAGTGGGGGCAGCAGTGGGGAGGGGCTGAGAAGAACTGGGGGCCCTGGGACAAGAGGCGGGGTGGGGCTGCGCGGAAGTGTCTCAGGCTGAGGCAGGGTGGGAAGGCCAGGCCTCAGTCACTGTCAGAACCCACGGCGGACGACCCTTTTCGTTTTCGCTTGGTGGGCTTAGGCTTTGCATCTTCTTCCTCCTGGAAGAACCGAGGGGGCAGAGAGCCATCACTAGCCTGAGCAGCGGCTGGCCACACCCGACATGCAGCCACCACCCTTCCTCCTGCGCACGGGCTGTGGGGCTCACCGAGGCACTGCTGGAGCCAGACTCCTCTTCAGCATTGGGGGGCTGGGTAGCGTTCTTTCGACTTCGAGGGCTAGACAGAGCTGCCTTCCGCCGGCTCTTGGGTGGCTTAGTGGAAGAGTCCTCGTATTCCTCCGCCAGGGAGAAGAGGTCACTGAACCTAGCAGGAAGAACAGGCTTGCTGAGATGGTGCTCTGCCCAGGCCCCTCCCACTCTGTTCCTGGCACCTAGGCCAAGTCTGTTTCTTTTTTTTTTAAGTTTTTTTTTTTTTAAGATATATTTATTTATTATGTATACAGTGCTCTGCCTGCATGTACACCTGCACACCAGAAGAGGGAACCAGATCTCATGATAGATGGTTGTGAGCCACCATGCGGTTGCTGGGAATTGAACTCAGGACCTTTGGAAGAGCAGACGGTGCTCTTAACCACTGAGCCACCTCTCCAGCCCCCAAGTCTGTTTCTTGACCCCAGGGTCTTGCTGGCTGTTAAGCTCGTGTCCCCAGCAGACCTCTTCTTCCCACTACTTCCCAAAGCCCAAAGCAGAAGGAACCTCACTTCATCTTGTGAGCTTCGTCACAGCTCGCCTGGACATGCTGTAGCGCCTGGAGGATCGGTGTCTGGCTGAAAACTACACAAGGGAAGCAGGGTAAACCGGTCAGCAGCTTAGTGCACAGCACCGCACGCTGTTTCCTCTGTGGGTTTGCGCAGTGGTCCTGGGACCTCGTCCCAGCCCTTTGCCTGGCTGTCGGGGATCTGAGCCAAGGCAGCACCTCCCCCAAACTGGCCAAAGAGGAAGGGAACAGGAAGAGAGGTGGCATACAGTTCTGCTTGGTGTTGGCTAGGTTGAGTCTGAGGTTGTCCAAGTGTTCCAGGATCTGCTCCAGAGTCAGCTGCGCCAGCTTGCTGCTAGAGCTCCTGAGGCTGCAGGGGAAGGCAGAGTGTTAACGACTGTCCGCTCCACTGGGGTCGCCCCCTTAAGTGGGAGAAAATCCTAAGGGGCGCAGGGTTGGGGAGGGTTCAGGGGGTGTGCAGGGATGGTGGTCCTGTATGTCACCTCTTCAGACGACCAGATGTCACCCACAAACCAATCTGGTATAGCACCAGCCACTGCAGACCCCGACAGCAGGCTGGCACGGTGCCCACCTTTGCCTCTTTCGGGGGAGGCTGTTGTTCTTGATGAGCAGGGCCTTGATGTGCTCTGCCAGCAGCTCCTCCTGCTTCATGCACCAGTGCCGCAGGATGCTGGTGGTGAACTGATCGTCAGGGTGGCAGGGCCGGCTCAGGACCATCTTCACCATCTCCTCACTGGGCCTGCGAGTGAAAGCACACGGGCGCCGGGCATCAATAGCTGGCTGACTCAGGGACTGCTACATCTCTGCCACTGACCGACTCCCCAAAACCCAGCCTCCTTGGCCTCCCCGCCCCACGTGGCTTTCTACTCTCACATCCTCTCCCCCCATCTCTTTGGGCCAAGGAATGCCTGGTTTCAGTCTTTGTAGAAGGCAGATGAGAAGTGAGACTCTTCACTTCTGTGGCAGTATGAGGCAGGCTCCAGTCCCCACAGGGCCCTCCCCAACTTCCCACTTTCTCTAGGACATGGAGCCATTTCTAGGGTCTCAGGAAAACAGGACAAAGAAGGCTAGGACTGCAGTCCTAGCACTTGGGAGGCTGAGGCAGAGAGTTAACAGCTGAGTGATCTCTGGCTATAATACGTCGAGGCCAACATGAGCTATTTGAAATCCTGACTCAAAAACAAGCCGAAACAAAACAGAAAAAAAGAAAAGTAGGAAAAGGCGCATGGCTGCTGCCTCATTTGTCCAGGGATTCTGCCAAATGCACAGCTAAGATGGGGGAGGCCTCTGTCCTCTGTCCTGCTGGATCTTAGGCTCTTCTACCAGGATGAAGGCAGGTGTGGTCCCTTGTCCCCCTCCTTTTTTTTTTTTCCCTCTTCAAGACAGGGTCTCTCTGTGTAGCCTTGGACTTGCTTTGTAGTCTAGGCTGGCCTGGAACTCACAGCAATCCGCCTGCCTCTGCCTCCCAACCACGCCCCGCCAACCCTTCCTTTTTGATGAGCCCATGGCAGGCTGAGGAGTGTGGGGAACAAGGGAAGCAGCAGGTAACAGAGATGTCCACCCCACCTCCCACCCCAGGGCAGCGGCAGGCAGATGGCCATGGGAGGGAAGCATGGAAAATGGACAAGGCCTGGTGCCTCAGCATCACGTGCAGTGTGGGGACCTGGAGCTGCCGGGTGTGGAACTCACTTCTCTCTTCGAAGCTGAAGCAGGAGACAGGACAGGGCCTCTGGGTGCTCTGTGGGGCAAGGATAGACATTGTTCAGGGGAATGTATCATTTCAGGAGAGGATGTGGGTCCCTTTTCTTCCCCCCTCCTCTTGGTGGTGAGGAGTGAAGTCTGGGTTATCTCAGAAGCCTGGAGACCTCATCTTCTCCCGGCGCACGGCCCACGGCCCACGGCCCACGGCGCACGGCCCACGGCCACGGCCCACGGCCCACGGCCCACGGCCCACGGCCCACTCACCCTTGTATTTGAGGTGCTGCAGGATAGGTATAATGGTCTCCAAGGGGATGTTGTGAGCCAGGAAGAGTTGCCAGGCGCAATACTGCTCAAAGGTCTCCCAGTCCAGGCTCTGAACTGAAGAGACAGAAGAAGCCTGTCTGCCTGTGGTCTCTCTCACACACACACGGCTAATCCACTGACTAGTAGCGCCTCAAACAGATGGAACTAAACTGAGATCCCTTCTCTTCGCAGCCAGCACGGATTGCTGACGTCTTTGGAGGACTGCCACATTCCCAGCAACCCAAGGGCTGGAGAGATGAGGGTAAGAAGCCACAGGGTCAGGTGGTGCAGCACTCTGCCTCTCACTGTGCAATCCTACCTCACTTTCCTGTCACTGTGGAACCAGTTGGTCCCCTTTCCTCTCCGAGGCACCTGCGAGACGTGGCTACTTACTGAGTATGTTGAGGACCGAGTCCTTCCGAAACATGACCAGGTTCCCCATCATCACATGGCAGACCAGCTCCTGGAGCTACGGAGAAGCAAACATCAGACCTATTAGCTCAGAGAGGGGCCAAAGGCCAGGAGGGTAAGGCATGACATGAGGTTCTGAAGGGCAAAGGTCAGGTACATCAGCAGCAGGCCTGCAGGGAAACTGGCCTGCTAATGAAAAACCACCCACACCTCATGTCAGCCCACCGTCTGGTCTGAGCCAGGCCTGAGAGGAGAAGAGTCTGGGAGGCCAGGCTCTGACCCAGCGTGGAAAGGCAACGGAAGGCTTCTCAGTGCTCAGTCCCTCTGTGAGTGGGAACTGAGCACACATGAGCAGAAATGAGACCCACCCCACTCAGGTATGGACTCGTGCAATGCTGTGGTCTCCGGGGGCCCTGCACCCCAAGGGGAAAGGTCAAGTAAAACTGGCCCAGACATGTTTATTATGAGCTGAAGGACAGGCACGAGCAGGACACACATGCATGTGCACACCACACACATACACACACACACACACGTGTGCACGTGCACACCGCACACATGAGCACGAGCACACACGTACACACACACCTGCCTGCCCTCAGCTTTCCTGTGCAAACAGGAACTTCCAGGGAACATGGAGAACCAGCAGAGAGGATGGGCTTGACCCAGCCTCTCTCTTGAGCCCTGCTTTCCCTTCCCAGCCCTGACGGTGTGAAGGATACCCACACGCAGTGGGAGGCGTAGTGCCTGAGGGACATGGGCTCTCGTGTACAGGCCCAGAGAGAACCCAGACTCCGACTTCCCCACCCCTGCCCCCCAGGCCTCTGGAGACAGCAGAGCTCAGGGTTCACCTGAGCAGAGTCAATGACAGCCACGATCATGTTCAGCAGCTCCCCGCTCCGCAGCGTCTCATCTGGAAACTAGGGAGAAAGAGAGAGAGCAGGGATGTGGGTGCTCATCTAGCTGGCCACAGCCTTTCTCACCAACTCGGGCACCACTGGTCCTGCACGGAACCAAACGCCTACAACCTAGGAATCCAAGCCTTGCAAGCCTCAGGTTTTAGTATCCGTGTTTGCACATCATGAGCGGACTATGTATGAAAAGAGCAATGGGGTGGAGGTGGGTGAAGGGTGGGGCAGGGGGGGGGGGGGGGGGGGGTTTGGAGCATGGGCTTGTGTGTGTGCTAGACATAAAGCCAGAGCTGACAGGGACACGATGGCCAGTTCATTAAACAACCTTTGTACACCTAGCAGTGGGGAGCTCCAATCGGAGTAGACTCGCAACACAGAACAGGTTAGAGAGAGCCTGTGTGCAGGGATGTGTGAGGGCATGTGGGGTAGGCAGGTCCTTGTGCAGAGAGCAGGGAGGGGTTACCACCTGTCTACCCCCTCCCTCCAGGCTGTGCTCACAGTTCCTCCTGTCATGCCCACACCCTGAGCCCTCATTTCCCTCTTCCTGGGAACTTTTGCCAAGAGGAGGAAGAGATGACACCTCTTCCTCCATCCCAGCTCTGAGAGAAGGCTTCACATGAGCAGGGAAATGAAAGTGAGCCTCCACTACATCAAAGGCAGCTTGGGAGATACGCACAGGGGTCTATCGGGTTAGGAGACCTGTCCAGAGACAGCAGATGGACCTAGCCCAAGAATCCAAGTAAACAGGTAAAGACATTTCAGCTGACCCAGAGTGAGACTTTGGGAGCTTAAACAAAGCGTCAAGTTATAACAAAGACGGAAGAAGACAGCCATGCTATGGGATGCAGCAACTCCTAAGGTCCGTGGGCACATGGACAGCAGCTCGGGGGTATAAGGAAAAGGCAGCGGTGGCGGCCGCGCCTGTGCTCCCAGCACTCACTAGTCTATAGCCACCTTGAGCTTCACAGGAATCTTAGGCCAGTCAGGGCTACAGAAGGAAAAGTATCTTAAACAAGAAACAGTGAACTGAGGTGGGGTCACCTCCCACCCCACGGGGACCCTGTGGAGACACTGACCTCTGTGTAGATGGAAGGTGTGAGGTGACATAGCAGCCGCACATCATCCTCTTGGCAAGCCTTCATGTCCATCATCAAGCAGGTGTGCAAATCACCCAGCTGGGTAGCCTGGGCAAATGACTCGTACAGGTTCATCTTGCCTGCGGCGGCTTTGCTGCAAAACCAGTTAGGCCTAAGCGAGCAGTGCAAGCCGGCACCAGGGCCTCTCATCCCCGGGGAGATGCCCATCTACCCTGCGCGCTCAGTGTTCATGGACCCCCACATCCCTCCTCATCTTCTCCAAATGCTCAGCAACTCTAGGGCCCGGAGACAATTTACCTGCCCCAGTGCTGGCTTTTATTTGTTTTGTTTTCCTTTTTGCTTGTTTATTTACTTGAGACAGCGTCTCACTATCTAGCCTGGCTGACTTTGAACTTGCTCAGTAGATCTGGCTGACCTTGAACTTACTTGCTTCTGCCTCCCAAAGAATGCCAGTATTAGAAGTGTGCACCACTGCCAGGTGTGGTGGTGGACACCTTGAAACACAGCACTCGTAAGGCAGAGGCAGAGCTCTGTGAGTTCAAGGCCAGCCTGGTCTATAGTGAGGCCAGGACAGCCAAGACTACACAGAGAAACCCTGTCTTGAAAAACCAAAAAGAATAGCCGGGCATGGTGGTGCATACCTTTAATCCCAGCACTCGGGAGGCAGACAGATCGCTGTGAGTTCAAGGCCAGCCTGGTCTACAAAGTGAGTCCAGGATGGCCAAGGCTACACAGAGAAACCCTGTCTCGAAAAACCAAAAAAGAAAGAAAGAAAGAAAGAAAGAAAGAAAGAAAGAAAGAAAGAAAGAAAGAAAAAGAAAAGCACGTAGCACCATGCCCAGCTTCCCAGTGCTCTAACCACCATCACTGACTTCTGAGCATAGAGGGAAGGACTCCTGTCAGCTGACAAGTACCATCTGACGCCATATACAAAGCCTCCATTGGAGCTGAGGCTTCAACCTAAGAATTAAAACCTCGTTGCTTACCAGGTGTGGTGGCGCACACCTTTAGTCCCAGCACTCAGAAGGCAGAGGCAGGAGGATCTCTGTGAGTTCGAGGCCAGCCTGGTCTACCTTATCTAAAAAAAACAAAACAAAACAAAACAAAACAAAAACAAAAAACAAAAAACAAAATAAAAAACCTCATTGCTCTCAGACAAGAAAACTCATGAAGCTGGGCCTGGTGACACACATATGATCGCAGACTCCAGAGGAGGCAGGAGGATCTTTGGAGGTTCTGGGAACCTGTCTCAAAATGAGACCTCCAAGTAGGCCAGTCAGTACTTGGGAGGTAGAGGCAGGAGGATCAGGAGTTCAAGACCATCCTTGGCTACAAAGCAAGTTTGAGACCAACCTCAGATATATGAAACCATCTTAAAAAACAAAATAAACTAGGCATGGTGGTGCACGCCTTTAATTAATCCCAGTAACTTGGGAGGCAGAGGCAGATGGATCTCTGAGTTTGAGGTCAGCCTAGTCTACAGAGTTCAAGGCAGTCAGTATTAACCCTGAGTCAGTCAGTCAGTCAGTCTGTCTGTCTGTCTGTCTGTCTCTCTCTGTATACATACACACACAGAGAAACCTTGACTTAAAAAAACAAAATAAGCCGGGCTGTGGTGGTGCACGCCTTTAATCCCAGCACTCGGGAGGCAGAGGCAGGTGGATTGCTGTGAGTTTTGAGGCCAGCCGGGTCTACAACGTGAGTCCAGGACAGCCAAGGATACATAGAGAAACCTTCTCTTGAAAAACAAAACAAAACCAAAAAAGAAAAAAGAAAAGGGGGACTGGAGAGATGGCTCAGCAGTTAAGAGCACTGACTGCTCTTCCAAAGGACCCAGGTTCAATTCCTAGCCCCCACATGGCAGCTCACAACTGTCTATAACTCCAAGATCTGACACCCTCACACAGACATACATGCAGGCAAAATACCAATGCACATACAATAAAAGTAAATAAATTAAAAAAAAGAAAACAATAAATAAATAAATAAATAAGCAACAACAAAACAAAGAACTGAAGGCAAAGATCAATGTCCGTGCTGGCCTAACATGGGCTCAAGCCTCACACAACAACAAAGTGAAAAAAAGGCCGACTCATAATATGCATTAGAAACGCATCAGGAAATGAGAATTCTCACATAGCTAGAGATGGTAAGAAGTTGTACCTACTTTGGAAAAACAGTTTGGCCACAAAGTTACCATATGGCCCAGTAGCCCACGCACACACAAACTGCAACCCGGCATTTGTAGAAGCTGCACTCACAAATGTGCAAAACAGACATGAAAATGTTGCACGTCTATACATTAAAAGACATCCAGCAAGGGATGAACAGCTGAGCAGACACAATGACTTGAAGCCACAGAGAAGCAGGCAGTCCCCAAGTCTGTTTACACAAAGGGTTCGGAACAGTGTCATCTACAGATTGACAGCGAGAGAGCCGTTCAGTGGACGCAAGGTCCTAGGCGAAGGGAAGAAGGAGCAAGTGGCTGCTGAACGGCACAGGTTCCTCTCTGGGGTGCTGAAGAGCTTTAAACTAAGCAGCAGACATGGTCAGCATGCCAGGCACGTTAGAGCCCAGTGCACTGAACAGGGTGTGGTGGTGCACACCTTTAGTCCCAGCACTCAGGAGGCAGAGGCAAGAGCATCTCTGAATTGGAGGCCAGCCTGGTCTACACAGAGAGTTCCAGGACAGCCAAGGATACACAGAGAAACCCTGCCCCACTAAACAAAACACAAAAACCCCTTGAACTGTGTGCTTTGTTTGTATGTGCATGTCCATGTATGCTCACGTATGTTGAGGCCAGAGCAGGACCTTGGGGATCGTTCTCAGGAGCGATCTAGCTTGGCTGTTTTAGATAGGGCCTCTCACTGGGACCTGGCACTCACAGGCTCCAGTGGGGGCTGTCCCACCAGGACACCCTGACCCCACCCATCCACCCCCTCGGTGCTCAGACTCTAAGCACGTGAAACCATGCTTGGCCTTCAGCACGGTGCTAGGGAGCAAACTCAGGCCCACACGACTGTAACAATTGAACTATAGAACAACACAGCTCCTGACTTGTTTTTTGTTTTTGTTTTGAGACAGGGTTTCTCGGTGTAGCTTTGGCTGTCCTAGCTGGCCTTGAACTCAGAGATCTACCTGCCTCTGCCTCCCAAGTGCTGGGATTAAAGGTGTGTGACACTACTATCCATCCTCGCTTGTTTTTTGACACAGGATCTTATATAGGCCAGGTTGGCCTCAAACATTCCCTGTAGGACTGGCAAGTTGGCTCAGGGAGTAAAGACACTTGCTATGCAGGTCTGCACTTGATCACCAGAACTACCTGTGTAAAGGTGGAAGGCGAGACTCCACAGGAGCTGGGAGTGCTATTTAGCAAGGCTGACCTGAATTCCTAATCCTTCTGCTTCTACCTCCAAGTCCTGTAATCACGGATGTGTCCCAGTGCTCCTGGAAGAACTGTATACTTAAAAGGGTGAGCTGTTGGAGCCAGGCGTGGTGGCGCACGCCTATAATCCCAGCACTCGGGAAGCAGAGGCAGGTGGATCTCTGTGACCAGGCCAGCCTGGTCTACAAAGTAAATTTAGGACAGCCAAGGCTACACAGAGAAACCCTATGCCAAAAAAACCAAATGGGGGGGGGAGGGGGAAGAGAAAGAAGAAACAAACACTACCAAGAGCAGCGAAGATGCTGAACACACAGCTCAGAAGCAGACCGCTTGCCTGGCATGCACAGAACCCTGGACTATACAGCTCAGTAGTGGACCGCTTGCCTGGCATGCACAGAACCCTGGACTATACAGCTCAGTAGCGGGCCGCTTGCCTGGCATGCACAGAACCCTGGACTATACAGCTCAGTAGCAGGCCGCTTGCCTGGCATGCACAGAACCCTGGACTATACAGCTCAGTAGCGGGCCGCTTGCCTGGCATGCACAGAACCCTGGATTCGTTATCTCCGCTGCAAAACTGAACAGAGACGACAGTAAAGCACTCAATGCATGGCCTGTTTTGCATGAAGCCCTCAAAGCTCACATGTGCATCCAATTGCTGATGCAACCAGATCCTTTCCGGTCCTGAGAAAGGGCTTCATGTAGCCAAGGCTGGCCTGGACCTCCTACTCCTACCTCCAAAATATGGAGACCAGAGGAGGTCAGACCCCAAGAATACTGATGGATTGATTCATAATTTGATGGCAATATTGGAAGGCAGTGGAAACTTCCAGGAGCTTATGGCCTACGTGGAGGCCCTAGGTACATATTCACATTTGTCCCTGCTCTTCTTGCTCTTCTGAGCTGAGCAGCTTTCTCTGTCACATGACCAGAGCTATGATGCTGTCTTTCTGCAGGCCTAGAGGGGTGAACCCAGCAGACTCTGGGCTGAGAGGTCTAAAACCATGAGCCAGCACAAACCTTTCCTCTTTAAGTCTCTCTCAGTGTGTCACAGAGATGAAAACCTTACTGACACAGGATGCACGGGCCCTGGGGATAACCCCCAACACCAGGACTAACAAACAGAAGATAGTGCTGCTGCTGCTAGCCAAGAGGGGAGGGGGCTGGTGGGAGCCTGGGGGGGGGGGGGGGGGCAGGGAGGGGCTGGCTCTCCAGAATGCCCCAAGTGCATAGCCAGCAGAGACCGCACGCACCTTGCCCTCAGGTAGTAGAGCAGGTGGTAGCCAATCTTGGGCTGTTTTTGATAGAGCTCGGAGAGAAGATCCAGAAGCAGAGAGAAGCTGCTGTTGTCCTCCTGCATCTGGCAGAGGTTCCTAGACAGAAGGGCAGAAGGGCATCACCCAGGGCACACTCCCCTGCGATGCCAACAGGGCGGAAAGGGTTGTCTGCTCACTGACCACGCCTACCCCCACCCCCCCATCACTAGAGGACCCAGGACCCAGGACAGAGACATCTTGGTACTGCCAGCTAAGTGCTTACCTAAATATTAGGTAGAGGGGTTTCCCTACTGATTCCTCCAGGGACCTAGAAGACAAGGGTTGCTTATAAGAATCTCTGGAGGGAGAATGGCTCAAGGCAGGTAACATGCGAGACCAGACATCTAGCCAACTCCTGTTGTACTCAAAGGGAAACTTCCTGCAGCTCGTGCTTTGTAACAGAGAAACAGGTTCCTGACACAGAAGCACAAGCTGAGGGTGGTATCCTCACTGCGGAGGAGACTCCTGACCTCCGGCAGAGTCCAGACAGCACAACTTCGGGACACTGGCCCAGCAGCAGGCCTGGCAAAACAGGGTGGGCGTGCTGGTGCCCTGCTTGGAACTCAGGGTCCATTAGCACACGTAAGCACAGAGCCGCCAATAAGGAGGGCTCATCTCTAGTCCACGGTGAGGTACGTGTGCCTGGGATCTGGCTTCTGAGGCCCAGGGTATCAGAGAGAAGCCTTACTCTTCAGTGACCTCTTCAGGCAACACCTCCCCTCGAAAGTGGGCCTTGAAGAGCTCCTGTAGACAGGAAGCAAGGACAGACAGCTGCTCCGAGTCAAAGTCTTCCTGGGTGACAAGAGGGAGGAGACATCACGACCCAGACCTGGGGCTCACTGACCCCACCTGCTCCAGAGCCTCGGTCTGATCCCTCCTGTGTCCACCTCCCAGAGCAGCTCCCTCCTTTCCCTGCCTCAGAAGAGGTTCATTTGAGGAGTTCGATTCCCAGTGAGGCATGTTTGTGAGCTGGGACAGCGTAGACTGCTTTCTCCCCCAGGACTGGGCTCCTCACCTCCAGGACCTGGTCCACAATTTCCTGCATAACCTCACACTGGGCCTCTGTATCACTACAGAATAAAAATGAAAGGAGATCAGTAAGGGGGGGGGGGACGACACACCCAACTGTGTGCATACACATGTGACCCACAAAGAAGCTGCAAGCTCCCACCTCAGAGGGGCCACCTCTGGGCAGCATGTGCTGCTCTGTGGGCAGGGGCCCAAATAGGAGGAAAACGCCCACTTACCCTGCTCCAGTCTCTAGAACAGAGACGGGGGCCCCAAGGTGCAAGGGGATGGGGCTACCCTATTGCAGGCTATGCTCCCCAACATCAGCCAGACTTTTCCCATGAAGCCTCAACTTCCCCTCTGCGGCTCACTGCCCACCCACACCAGGAGCAGGAAGCACCTGCTTGGGCCTCCTGAGGTGGGGGCAGGGTTTGTACCCACCTTCCCTTCTGCAGCTGCAGCACTTTGTCCCTCAGGGACTCATCCAACTGGTCGAGGTAAGGGGTGACATCAACAGGCTCCTCCACAACAGTCTCCTTGATGGGGTGGAAGCGGAACTCTCGCTTCTTTCCTGAGGGTGGTGTCAGACTGCAGCACCCGAGACAGTCGGCACGACTGCCTGCTCCCTCCTACAGCCCTTGGAGGGAGTCTGTCCACTCAGGGCGCTGAAGGTCAGGCTGCACACAAGGTCCAGCTCATGCCCACAAGTGGGCAGGACCACTTTAGCTTCCTGCCTTTAGTGCCAGACGCTAAGCTCTCCACCAGTGAGCCTCATCTATGATAAGCCAAGCTTTGTCGTGGCAGAGGAGGAAGCGCAGAAGGCCTGCGGGTCTCCTAACCGTACCTTTGCTGTTGAGGTCCTCCTCGTCATCACTGAAGGCTGCTTCTGCACTGTCATAGCAACTCTCGTCCTTATCTGACAGATGGTTGTCCATTTCCATAGAAACAGGCTCTTCAATTTTGACTTGTGAGTAAAGAGAGAAAGACTCCGGATAGCCTCCTGTGTTCCCCAGCGTGTTGATGCTTCTGGGAAGGAGACTAGTGGGCAGTGGGAGACTCTAAATGCTAAGTGCTGGAGGGAAGGACAGGTTTGTCTTCTCAGCTCTGTGACCCACCCAGACCTCTCCATATCTGTTCTGGATAAATGATAATGACCCATAGTCTTTGTCTTTTTTTCTTTGTGTATGTGATTTTTTAAAAAAGTTTTTTGAGACAGGGTTTCTCTGTATGTAGCTGTGGCAGTGCTGGAATCACTCTGCAGACCAGGCTGGTTTTGAACTCACAGAAATCAGTCTGCCTCTGCCTCCTGAGGGCTGGGATTAAAGGCCTGTGCCACTACTGCCTAGCTCTTTTCTTTTTATTGTTGTTGTTTTTTTCCTCCCAAAAGTCAGGATTTCTCTGTGTAGCCATGGCTGTCCTAGACTCACTTTGAGGACCAGGCTGGCCTTGAACTCACAGAGCTCCGCCTGCCTCTGCCTCCCCGAGTGCTGGGATTACAGGCCCTTTTCTTTTCTGAAATAGGGCTTTCTGTATTCCAGGGTACCCTTGCCCCCTGATCTTCCTGCTGCTACCTCCCAGGTGTTAAGATTACAGGCATGCACCGCCATGCTCAGCTCTGGGCACATTTAGTTGTGTTCTTTCATTTAAAACCGAGTTGGAAAGTAGTGCTTGCCTTAAGCCCTTATTCCAAAACAAAACAATGTGGAAGCCAGTCTGGCAGACGGAGCAAAGACAAGCTCTTAGGAGAGGCCTGGACTAAGAACTAAGAGGAGTGACGGACAACGACAGTATTCACTGAAATTTCACTAACAGAAAGGAAAGAGAGCAAGGGCAACCAGGGAAAATTCACTTAAGCCTGGATGAAGGGCTCTGTGGGAAAGTCCGTACCTTCCACGGGAGGGGACGGTGAGCTGCAGAACTCAGGGAATTTCTCTCGAAGCATGGCCCGAAGCTCTTTATCCAATTTAGGGTTGTCAAACAGGGGGGCCAAGTGTCTAATAGAGAACACAGACGAAGGTCAATGTCAGATCTGCTTACTGCTAACTCAGCACAGACACAGGCCGAGCAGCATGGCTGTGCCACCTTCAGACCCTTCCAGGTCAACAGGGAGGGAAGGCCGTTGCAGCCTATGGTAATATGATGGCGAGACAGAAATTCCCACGTCAAGAGGGCATCCATCAGTAGAAGGCGAAGCCAGGACTTTTTTACAGCTGTCAAGGGTAGGAGTCAGAGCGGGGTGACACTACCTGGATGACATCTTAGCTAGAGGGGGTCGAACCTAACAAGAAACAGAGGACCCCCACCCTTAACACACAAATTCCTTACGCCAAGACTCGTTTCTCCACAATGTGGTTGAGGGAAGAGAAGACGCCCTGGCGCACGTGGCCTTCCAACGGTGGGTAGAAGTTGGGGATGATCTGGAAGGGAAGGGGTGGGGGAGTAAGCACATGTTTCGCTGGACTAGCACCTCAGAGCTGCTTTGGTCTTGGATAAGGGACAGTGAGACAGGTTGGCCGCAGAAAGGACTGCAAAGGCTATGAAGATGGACTCCTCGGACTAGACCCAGCTACTCCTCAAGGAAACCAGACTGTCTTGAGTCATCATCTCGCAGTTAAGAAAGCTTATGGTGACAAGAGCCGATTCCACTAGAGACAGTGTCTGGTGACTCAGGCGCAGATCTGCAGTTGAGGCACACTCGGAGACTAAGGGAAGCGAACACTGCTCATTCAGGATGGGGAAGAAGCAAGGACAGCCACAACACTTACTCGGCACATGAAGTCCAGGAGCGTGGCAGTGATAGCTGGGTGGGGCTTCATGGAGTGGTGCATGACCAGGATAGCTGGCTCTAGGGAACATGAGGGAGAAGTGCACATTCTGTCACACACTGACATCACACCTCGCTCCCACGTCTGCTCACAGTGGGCCAGTGTGTGTGAAGCCCCTAGGGAGTGCTGTGTCTACACCCCCAATCCCAACCAGGCAGGGAAGCCTCCCCAGCTGCGCTCAGTCCGTATCTCCTTTCTTGTACCAGTGCTCAGCTTGGAGGAAAGGAGATGGGCAGACCTCCCCTGCCTTGGCCCTCCCACTCAGAGCCCAAGGCTGGGGGGAGAAGGCAGCAGTGGCTGGCTGGCTGGCCTCATCAAAGCCACTTTCCCTCTGGGTCGACAGAGAGCAGCAGGGAAACATGGGAGTTGCTCCTGGATAGGCCACCTCCACCCCATGCTCCCTGAGGCTGGTGCTGACTGGTCCCAGGCACATACCTATGTTCATAATGCTATCCTTGTCTGGGCTGAAGAACAGCCAGTCATAAAACAAAGCCAGCTTGGCATTAGAGGCAGCAACGTTGGACTGGAAAAAAGAAGGGAAAAGGGCTAGTTTCATCGATCAGCCCCCATCTTTCCAGGGCCTACTCAGGGTGGAGTCCAGGCTCAGGTGACTGTTCTGTCTTTGAAACTCAGTTCCCAGTCAAAGATGGCAGACGCTCGTGGCTGAGCAGCACACATGTCTATTATATGGGAACCGGCCTGGGATTTTCATGTGTCGAGCAGCACACATGTCTAATCCCCAGAACTCATGGGCACACTGGTCAACTTGGGGTTGGGGTGCTATTCACAGTAGCCAGCAGCTGCCTTTGCTGAACGACCCAGGCACTTCCCTAGAGACCCCTAGGAATGGCCTGCTGTCTGAATCAGCACATTCCAGGAACACCATAAGATGGGGGAGGGGTGCAGGATGCTTAGGAACACTGTCATCCTAAGTGACCATCTAAGGCCATCTCAGCCTTCCTGACGCTGCGGCCCTGTAACACAGTTCCTCAAGGTGTGTGACCCCAACCATAGAATTATTCTTGTTGCTACTTCATAACTATAATTTAGCTAATGTTATGAACAGTGATGTAAATGTGATGTGCAGGGTATCTGACATTCGATCCCCAGAAAGGAAGTGACCACTGAAGATGCTGGTGGTAAAGAGCTCTAGCAAAGGACTTGGGCTTTGTCTCAGCACCAATATGGTAGTGTATACCACTTCTAACTCTAGTTCCTTCCTCTAGGCTCCAGATCTCCACCAGCACACACACCCATACACACCCACACCCAGCAGCACACATCCATACACCCACACCAGCACACACACCCATATACACCTCCACACACCCCACACCAACATATACACCCACACCAGCACACACACCCATATACACTCACACCCACACCAGCACACACACCAACACACACCAGCACCCACACACCAGCACACACACACATACACACATACTCCAGCACACACACCCATACACACCCACACCCATGTATACACATACCAGCACACACCCACACCCATACACACCCACATCAGCACACACACCCATACACACACACACCAGCATACACACCCACATACCCCATACCAACCAGCACACACACCAACACCCACATCCATATACACACCCACACCAGCACACATAGCTACATACCTCCATACACACACACACACACACACACACACACACTCAGGTGTACACACATACCATACAACAAACAAACACGTAAAATAAAACAGAAGAGCGAGTGCCCTGAGCCTGAGGAGGGAAGAACTCCAGAGAATGACTATATATGGTTTCTAGAAACAAAGGAGGAGAAACAGGGATGCCTTGGACTCCCTCCTAGGGGTCCCTTAGGGGCCCAGGGAGGGACCCTCAAAAATCCAGGCCTTGTGCCCGCAGTGGTTGGTGCACGTATCACTGTAATACTGAGGAGACAGACCAGAGGACTTGAGGCTAACCAGAGCTATATAATAAAACCAAACAAACAACAAACAGAAATCAGGTTGGGGACCTGGCAGTAGAGGAAATGCTGAGCCTAGTTAAACCCAGGCCCAATTTCCGGAGACAAGGGAGGGAGGTGAGGAGCCTGAAGGGTCTGTTAGGGTTCAGATGGCCCTAGGATCAGAAGGAGGATGGCAGCAGCCCGGAACGCACTGGGAGGGCAGTGCTGCTCACCAGGCAGCGGCTTCTGCCCGCAGCCTGGCCCTTTACCGTGCATGTGGTCAGGAGCCAGCCAATGATGGCCCATCGGGGCAAGATGTCGGAACTCAGCACTTCGTTGGAGGGGTGGACTACCCCACAGATGTATCGGATGAGGTCACAGCGCAGGGACTGACTGTCAGGGGTCGAGAGGTACTGGCGCTGGAACCAATCCTGGTACCGCTTTTGCTGGCCAAACCGCACCTGAGGGAGGGGGAGTGGAAAGGAGGTGGATGGTGAGCGGAGGAAACCGGAGGCCCGACGTGGACACGTGTCCTTCTGACGACTTCACTAAGCCCTCTCCTTCTAGGGGGACTTCCTGATTGTAACAAACTAGCTTGCTTTCATATCAGCGGCACGGTCACTCTTGCCACTGGCCCTGCACCACAGTGACCTCCAAAGCTGCCCTTTCCATTCCCCTCAGAAGACATCAAAACAGATCAGGAATGTTAACAAGATGCTTCCAGGTCAACACTGGAATGGAACAGTGGCAGCGATGGTGGCTGAGGACTTGAAACGTAGCAACTGTGGCAAAGACACGAAATTCTAACATATATGTGTGTGATGGCTAGTTTTATGACATAAGCTAGAGTCACTCTGGAAGGTGGGGTGTCAACTGGAAAAATGCCACCACCAGATTGGTCTGTGGGCAAGGAAGGCTGTGATGCATTTCTTGCTTGATGTTGATTTGGGAGGGCCCGGCTCCCGATGGGTGGTGTCATCCTGGGAACCACTGAAAGAAGGCTGAGCAAGCCAGGAGAGCCGCCAAGTGAGCAGCACCCTCCACGGCTTCTACTGCAGCTCTTACCTCCAGGGTGAGGTCCTGCACTGCTTGAGTTCTTGCCCTGAATTCCCTCAGTGACAGACTGTGTCACCAGGAAGCATACGTGAAGTAAACTATTTCCTCTCCAGCTTGCTTCTGCTCATGTTGTGTCATTATTTTTATTACAGCAACAGAAACCCTAACTAAGGCTGGGTGAGCTGGTGCACACCTTTATTCCCAGCACTCGGGAGGCAGAGGCAAGTGGATCTCTGTGAGTTCAAGGCCAGCCCAGTCTACAGAGTGAGTCCAGGACAGCCAGGATTACACAGAGAAACTCTAACTAAGACACTATGTATACACTGTAAATGTGGCCTTTTAGACACAATGTCTAAGCTAGCCTGGGACCTGAGAGTCTCTTGCCTCAGTGTCCTCATCCAGGGCCCATCACACACCTCTACAATTTGCTCCTTTCTTTGAGACAGAGCCTCAACCCCAGCCTGTCTTTGACCCTGTAGCACTCCTCCCGCATCGGCCCTCTGAGTGCTAGAATTACAGGCAGGTGCATCTATACCTCTTTTTTTTTTCTCCTGTTATTGTGGGCTTTTGTTTGTTTTGGACAAGGTCTCACTGTGTATCCCTGGAGAACTTCAAATCTGTGGCAATCCTCCGGCCTCTGCCTCTCAAGCGCTGGTATCAGTGTTTGCCACCATAACCTGGCTACTAATTTAAACTGTAACATTTGGCACCTGGCTAAAGAGGCAGCAGGTCTTGGCAGTTCTGAGCTGTCCTGGGAATTTGAAAGCTGGCCACAGAGGAGCTGTGCAATGTACAGACCTAGACCGAGCCAAAGAAAGCATCACGAAGAGACAGCTCCTTAGCCACTTTTGCATGGGTCAGTAATCAGTGGTGACCAATCTGCAAGGAGCTCGACTAATGCCCGACACCACTAACTCCTCCTCCTCCTCTTCCTCCTCCTGCACAGAGCTTCTCACCCGGGACGTCATGAAGAGGAGCTTCGTTTCCATGTCTGGGGTTAGACGACAGGCTAGAAATTTTCGGGAGGTTCTTGACTGAAGCAGCTGCAGGATACCTGACCCGGGGGAGAGGAAGAGAGACGCCTGAGGACCTGAGAAACGCAAGGCTGGGAAAAGGCTGCGCCAGCTGCGGTTTTGCTCACAGGCCTGGTCCATGAACAGCCCCAAAGAAGGCCAGCAAAGGCCTACGTGACGGCCACTGGCCACACCAACCGTGGGCCTCTCAGAGCCTGCTGCCCATGTTTTTACAGTTAGAAATAAGCGGGAAATTCAGGGGGAAATAGCGGAAGTCCTAGCCTGATGTTCTGTTCCTAAGTGTGACACTATGAGATCCCAGGACCAGTGTGATCGTGTGGCATAGCCATAAACACTGCAGTCTCCAAATCCTGCCTGTCTCTGACTAGCCGTGTGGCCTTCAGTAAGTGACTTAATCTCCGTGAAGCGCATCTTCCTGTGTAGAAAGGGAAACACTCATATTAAGGCCTGGCACACATCCTCTGACACAGGAGGCGCCCAGACAACCCAGCACATGCTTAAAGCGTTACTGGAGTGTCACAGCAGCACTTTGCTTTCTCTGTTCTCACTTCCACGGTCCCAGATGACGGCCTTTGGCGTGCACATGCACTCTCATGCACATGCATTTGTGCTGGACACAGGTGTTAGAGGTGTGAGGGGAGGAGTGAAGCTTTAGAGCTGCTGTTTAAAATACAAAAAGATTCTGGGAAAGTCAAAGGGACATGAAAGACCTTGTCCAGGGAAAGAGCATGTGTGCGCACACACACAAAACACACACACACACAACACACACACACACACACACACACACACCCGCACGTGCCTTGGAATGAGTGACCAGGGCCTTTTTTTTTCTTATAGCTCCCGAAATCAAACTCAGGACCCTGTTTTATCACTGAGCTACATCCTGAGGCCGACTCTTCCAGGACAAATCGGACCCCATGTGACTCAGCCTCATGATGGCTCAACTCCCTGTCAACCTCCGTGAAGCTGGAGGCTGGCCATCACCTAGCCAAGGGGCTCTATATATTTTGATGCACATGTGTCATAATGTGTTTGTGTAGGTCAGAGCACAACTTTGGGAGGGAGTTCTATCTGGGGACTGAACAAGTCCCAGGCTTGGCAGCAAGCGCTTTACCTCCCGAGCTATCTTGAGGCCTTGTCTGACATACTGATATGGAAGCAATGGCTGCAGGAGCCAGGCCGGGGCCAGCAAAGAACTGCACAAACAGCTCTGTGCCTCTGCCAGTCCCATGCCCAGCTGAAACTGGTAAAGTGTGCCTTATCTCAAGCTTTCTCTGACTATCAAAAGTCTCTTCTACCAACCAACCTCTGCCCCTTCCAATCCACTCAGAACACACGAGGACAGGCCACACCCAGGTGCGTGCTCACCTGTAAACTGAGGACTCAAGGCCTGAGGGTTATGGATGATATCTTTCCAAAGCAGTTCAAATTCTGGTATCCTAGCAACATTCTGAAGTAATCTCACGAGGTCCCGG
Organism: Acomys russatus; assembly: GCF_903995435.1. Taxonomy (NCBI): domain Eukaryota; kingdom Metazoa; phylum Chordata; class Mammalia; order Rodentia; family Muridae; genus Acomys; species Acomys russatus. The sequence goes on from NC_067151.1 coordinate 63,247,101, forward strand.
CCGATCATCAAACATTCCATGAACTGGAGGGAGGAAGATTGGAGAATGAGACGCAGCGGAGAGAATGAAAACATGTGCTGGGGGGTGGGGGGGGAACACGCGTCATCACTTGTGGAGGAAGGACAAAGACTAGCATGGTCTATGGAGGGAAGGAAGGTGGAAGGGACCCTCACACGGCTCCTCTGCAGCCAAGGGATTGGCTATGCAGCTGTGCAGGGAAGAAAGGTGGTGGCTGGGGCCCCTAACAAGCATCTGAGGTGCCTGGAAGAGCTGGGGTCACGCTGACTATCACGTCAGTCATGTCCCCTTTCCATCTGGGATCAAAAGGAAGCAATTCCAAAGGTACAGGTTCATTCTGCCCATCAGAAGAGACTCTTGGTGACTTAAATAATCTAAGTCGGGCGTGGTGGTGCATGCCTTTATTCCCAGTACTTGGATCGCTGTGAGTTCAAGGCCAGCCTGGTCGACACAAGGCTACACAGAGTTACACAGAGAAACCCTGTCTCGAAAAACTAAAACCAAAACCAAACCAAACAAACAAAAGATCTATATCTGCATGCTCCAAACAATACTGATTAACAGCACGTGGCTATACAATCTGTGAATACACTTTGTTTTGTCCACACATATGTACGTACATTATGTGCCTGCAGGGGCCAGAAGACAGGGCTAGGTTTTCTGAGCCGGAGTTCCATATGGTTATGAGCCACCATGTAGGTGCTGGGAACCAAACCCAGGTCCTCTGCAAGAGCAGCACCCACTCTTAACTGCTGAAATTTTATCTGATTTTACCTGCTATTATTTTTAACTTAAATTTTCCTATGTGGTCAATGGCCTTAAAGTAGCCTAAATCTAGGAAACCTCTCTTGGGAGAAACCATAGTAAATAACTCATAATCCACCCAAGTAAACATGCCAATTACTTCTAGGGGAGATGGGCTCATCTAACAGTGGGCACACAAGAATAGCTGCTGTCTGCCATGCACAGTGGCGTACGCCTGTAATCCCAGCACTTGGGGAGGCAGAGGCAGGCAAGTCTCTGTGAGTTTGAGGCCAGCTTGGTCTACAAAGCGAGTCCAGGACTAACAGAAAAACCCTGCCTCGGGGTTTGGGGAGTTGGGGTGCAGGGAAGAAGTAACTGATGTCTGTTGCACAAGCAATGAAAACTGAAACTGACCAGAAAAGCCCTGAGGATGTCAGTACTATATGTGACATTTCTAGAAGTGAGGGGTATTCCACGTCAGTTCCCTGTCCTGTGCTCCTGAGCTGTCTAGGGATGATGAAAGCACCACCTCTGAACCACCTGCACCTTTAACGAGGTAGCTCTGGCCCAGATTCATAAAGGCCATGGGACACCACATCTCCTATCACTTCCTCATACTGTCTGCCCCGTTACCTTACCCGTTCCCGGAGCAAGGAGATACAGAAGTCAACTTCTTTCTGTCGGAGACTCTGGAGCTGGGTGGTCCCATGGTGGTCCACGATGAGCCGGAGGTATGTGTACACAGCCATGGCAATGAGGATGCTGCTCTTCAGGACCCACTCCCTGCAGGAAGGGAGGACACTGCACCTGCCTCTTGCCTAGACCTTCTTTCTCACCCTACCGGCCTGCACCTCACACTGCTCTGATGATCACACTCTGAGAATGGCTTCTGTTGACTAAGGTGAAGGGAACTAATGTCCTTCACCAGACAGATGCCCAACAAAGGTAGGCGCTGAATAAAACCAGCCTCTTATGACACAAATACATTCACAGCTGCCGATAAAATAATTGTGAGCCAGGGGGTGGTGGCACGCGCCTGTAATCCCAGCGCTTGGGAGGCAGAGGCCGGTGGATGGCTGTGAGTTCGAGGCCAGCCTGGTCTACAAAGTGAGTCCAGGACAGCCAAGGCTACACAGAGAGACTCTGTCTCGAAGAACAAACAAACAAACTTGTGCTGTTGACTCATTTCAGCACCAAAGCCGTCGTCTATGAAGTAGTCTATGAGAGTGACTTGGGACGGAAGCTACATTTCTCCCACGGAACTATGGAAAACGTTTTCTGCCATCAGTAGCTCTCTGAAGTGTGGTGCAAGGACCTGCAGGGATTTCCAGGGCCCTTTCAGGACCTGGAGTTCCTAGAACACACTGGGCTAACCCTCCTCCAGGCTTATCACTACAGCCAACCAAGCCACTGACCCCACCCTCAGATAGTGAGTCACCTGCCCTAACCCAAAATCTGAGGGGTTTTTAAGCAGGGAGGGGGCACCTGCTTTTAGATGGCAAAGACCATTTCCCCAGCGGCTTCAAAGGGGGCGAAGGGAAGGGTGCAGTGGGAGGCTCCAGCACGCACCAAGTAGTTTGTAATTGCTTTCACACCCCTGCTGAAAGGCAGCAATGGAGGAAGGGTTTAATTAACAGAACCAGGAGACATCCTGACTCAGGAAAAGTAATCAAGCCACTTAATTAACTACGAGACTGTGGCCTTTTCTTTCTCTGAGTTTTCTTTTGTGATGTGGGAACTGTTTCTGGTTTTTGAGACAGGATCTTGCTATACAGCCCAGGTTAGACTTGAATTCATGGCAATTCTCCTGCCTCAGCCTCCCACATGCTAGGATTGTGGGCATGCACTACTATGCCCAGCACTGTCCTTTTGTTTTCACAAAATGGAAATGCTAGCCAAGGACATGTGCTTCCTTTTACCCCCATATCCCTAGAAATACTTGGAGGTTAGGTAAACAGGATGGTAGGCTAGAACACAGGTTTAAATGCCACAGTATTCCCTTTCAACAAAACTGTGGAGGGGTCGGGCAGCGCTGTGGCAGCCGTGTGACCCCTGTATGGAAGGGTCAGCTTTAAGGTATGGCCCGGACAGAATCTGACACAAGGAACAGAAGGGCAGGAATTGCTTTTGAGGAAGATTGTAGCAGAGGAGGACAAATCTGCCACAGGGATGGCACAGTGAAGAGGGAGGCAGGTGGAAGTCAGGCCCTCTAGCCAAAGGTAGCAGAGAAACACGAGAGACCAAAAGAGAAGCAGAGGCCTAGTAAGAAACCGCTAGGAAGTCCCGCTGCTCTTGTGATGACTGCGGCCCCAGGGCAGCTGCATAACTGGGCCCTGGCCACTAGGTGGCACTAAACAGCAGGCCTGGGCAGAACACAGCTTTCTCCATTATGAAGAGAATCATCCTTTTAAATTGAAATGAATGTAGACAACATTAGGCCTCTCAATCATCTGGCTATTTGGTGTCTTTACTCAGAAAAAGATGCTAAAAAGAAGTGATGCAGAAGCTGGGACCGTAGCGTCAAGGGGAAGCCATAAGCAAGTTTACATAACACAGCAGCCCTCACACCTTCACTGAGGAGGAGCCAGAGAGTTACGTGTGGCCCACAGCACTTCCAAGCAAGGTCCTCTGCTCCCTACTGCTTCTTTACCCACACTGCCTCTGTGCTGGACTGAGAGGCACCTGCCCCTCTGCTGAGCTCATTTCCCCATCAGCTCCCCCAAAATATAAACATTCCAAGGAGGTCTGGGTCAAAAATAAACCCTTATCAGATGAAACCAGTTTTTCCTGGGTTCAGAGATATTTTAGCTCCTTCTTTCCCACTCCTCCTTCACCTCTTCGGGCACACTGTGGCTTCAGTTCTTTCATCGGCCCCCCGGCAGGCTCACCACACCGTCCCCTGGCCTCAGAGCGCTTTGTCCCCGGGAGCCAGAGCCCTTCGTCCCCATGTCTCATCTCACACCCCTCACGGCCGCATCTGGCTCGTGCCCCACCCTTCATGGTGAACTCTACCTCTGCTCCGTCAGGATATCCAGAACACTTTCTGCCAACCAGATGTTTTTGGCTGTAACATCGCCACCTGGTTTCAAGGGGTGGGAGGGGAAGAATCAGAACACAGTAGCTCTAATTAGCAACTCGGCTAATCGATAATCTCTTCACTCATCCTGCTGGTCCACCCAGCTCTCCCACCACTGCTGCCCTGAATGCTGGAATAAACCATTCTCTCCTTTAGGATTTAAAGCTCTCCCATTTGCCCTGAGAGAGAAAGGGAAGAGCTGTTCTATTCTTCTACAGCTGCCACTTTACCAGAGAGGACATTTTTCCATGCACCAGGAACTGCAGAGGGAAAGCGTTGTCCTTGAAAAGTAATGTCTGAGAGGACAGACCTTAGAAGCCCCGGCTGAAAAGCAAAGGCTGTGCCTGGACTAGGGCCTCAGAGAGGCAGGCAGCTGAGGCGGGGGCAGTCCAGCAGGTCAATGTCAGGGTGGGACTCGGGATCCTGACAGGCTAAGGGGTGTTTTCTAGACACCAGTCTTTGGATCTTGCCCCTAAACTCCTGGAGCAGAATTAAAACGCAGTGTCGCCAGACAAAAATATTGGGGTGAGAAGTGGGGCTGGGAGTGTCAAATAGGAAAGAAAGTGCCAAGAAAGAATAAAAATAAAATTTCAGCACACCAGTGCTACACTTTGCCCTGGGTCTCAGTGAAAAAATTCCATGTCGAATCACAAGGATTAGGGGCCATACACAGTAAGCAGTGACATCACGGCTGCAGAAAACCCTACAGAAAAGGCAAACACAGCAGGTAGGACAGTGCGCGCTAGGAAGCTGTCCAGGAGGAACGCGACATCTGAGGCCAGCATGGGCTGCATAGCAAGACTTTTTTTATTTAAAAAGAAAAAATTAAATAAAAGGGAGGGTGGAGGGGGTTGGCGTTGGTACACTTCAGAAGCCTGGGTGCACTCCTGAGGCCTTGGGTTCAGTTCTTACCACCACAGCAAAGAAAACAACGGAAACCGGGCACCAGTGGGCATTCGTGAGGTAGAGCTGCACATCAGCCTCGTTTGTATTACTGCTACTATCACTACCAGTATTTTATTAATTTGTTTTGTTTCTTGTTTTTAACAGGAAAACAAAACACAAGCAATCTCAGAAGCAGGAGAGGTGACTTGGGCAGACCTTTTTCGTATCCGGTATTTCAGACACATGTCATGGACGCCAAGATTTAAAAAGCCCTAAATGTCAGGGACATTCTGTGACACTGTCCCTCAGACTGGCCCCAGTCAGATGCTAAAATTACTAGGAGCCAGTGTTTAGAAGAGGGGTGGAGCCAGGGAAAGCAGAAGGCAAAGAGCAATGGCCCCTCAGTCTTCTCTGCACCCCATTCCTGATCTAGCATGCTCCCCAACTCCAGACTGATGGCTGGCTAACACAGGCCAAATACCTAGTCAGGTTTAACTTAGCAGAAAAGAAATCAAGGCAAGACTCTCTAATCCAAAAGCCCCCTGTGATTTTCCAATCCGATTTTTCCTGCAACGTATGTGGCAGAATACACCTGCACCAGGGTCCACGAACCCACCTAGCGGGCTCCTCAGCTTCTCGGCTCCATCTTCACTGCCTAGACTTAGTTCTGGGCTCTCTCTCCCCCTTTCTTCCTATGCTCTTGCTGACAAGCTTACCTGCAATCTGCTTCATAAATGTCATGCAAACACCATCAGCTCCCAGAACTCCACTCTTCACTAGCTCCCGAACCAACCACACCAACTAAAGGCAAACAGAACAGAGATGTGAGTTTGACAGAGGCGCTTACTGAGCAGTGCTACAAGCTGCAGCCCACAGCCTCTCCCTTCAGCGGGTCCACCTTCGGCCTACAGTACTGTTTTCCTTTCTTGTTTGGAGCTGGGGACTGAACCTAGGCCTTGTGCACGCTAAGAACGTGCTCTAGTTACACGCCAGCCCTGCTCTTTCCTGCTGGCCTTACCTGAGCACGGCAGGTGTCCTGCAGCTTCAGGTACTTCTCCATAAGTAGCTGGTTTATTTTATTCAAGACAATGTTCATGCCATCACGGCTCACCAGAGCCAAGTCCCGGTAACACTGTGAGAAATAAGGTTTATGAATAGCCAGTTAACCAGCTAAGCTTAGTGGCTGACTCCACCGGCACCCCCCCCTCAATCCCCCCAACCCCAAGCCCCATCCTTAGATAACAGCAGCAGGACACTGAGAGGCAAGGAAACGCTGCGTTCTGCATTCCTCCTTCTGCAGGTCTGCCCTCTGCTCTACCTCCTAGGGGAGCAGAAGAAGGACTAAAAGATTCTCTAATCAGGCAAGAAGGCCTGCTTGGCAAAGCTCCTAGTCCTGTGCCTGTCCCCAACCTCCCTTTTCAGGAAGTGTCATGCTGTTTGATGCCACAAGCTGAGCAAACCCAGGTGGAAGCCATCTGTGTTTCATCTGCCAGTGAAAGGTCACTGAAAAATGGGTTTGGGTGAAAGTCAAGAAGAAACCCAGAGGTTTTTAGACTTGCTCTAACCCAGCCAGATGCAGCAAAGGGAATAGAAAGGGACCAGGGTTTGGGAAAAAGAACAGAAATAAAACTGCACTTTCTTAGCTTGATGTAGTGGCACATGCCCATAATCCCAGCATTGGGCAGTTAAGGGAGGGAAATTACAAGTTCAAAGCTAGCTTGGGCTATAAATTGAGACGCTTGCCAGGCGCGGTGGTGCACGCTTTTAATCCCAGCACTCGGAGGCAGAGGCAGGCAGATCACTGTAAACTGACAGCCAGCCTGGTCTACAAAGTGAGTCTACAATAGCCAAGGCTACACAGAGAAACCCTTTCTTGAAAAACCAAAATAAATAAAGTGAGACTCTTGTTTAAAACCAAAATAAACACTGCCTTGTTTGCTCGAGACAGAGCCTTACACCGCAGCTCAGGGTGTCCTGGAACTCACAATATATGTCAATCTTGCTGTCTCAGCCTCCTAAGACCGCAGGTATGCAGGCAGGTACTATTTCAGCCTCTCGTAGCCATCCGTGGTGTTATGTAACAGTGATCCCAGCACTCAGGGGGCAGAAGCAAGCAGATCTCTATGAGGCCAGCCAGGTCTATACAGTGAGTTCCAGGCCAGCCAGGGACACACAGAGAAACTTTTCTCAAAACAATAAGAATAAATAAGTAAACAAAAAGCCCACGAACCTTTATGTTTATTTGTTTGTGTGTGTAGGTCAGAGGAAAGCTCTCTCCTTCCACATGTGGTGTGGCAAGTTTTTTACCCTCAGCCATCATGCCAGCCGGCAAACAAGATCGCTATTGACTAACGTCTTTCCCCTGGTCTCCTGACTGACCTTTGCTTTTGCCAAGGATTGAAGGGTGACGGGAGGGGGCTTAGCACCCGCACCCTCACTCCTGGGGGATGAGGGAGTGTGGACGGTTCCTCTGAGTCACTGCTTCCCTTTCCTTAGACCTTTTCCTCTTCAGTGAGGTCACAGGCCTTAGGGAACCTCATTAGCTGCCTCCTGCACCTGCTGAGTTTTTCCTGTCATGGTCTCAGCCAAAAGGGTAAAACTTAAGGAGACTGCTTCTCAGCTAGGAAGAAACCCCAGAAGGCTGGTGTAGGGAAGACCTCAAATTAACCATGAGCCGGTGTGGGGTGCGAGCCTGTAATTTCAGGGAGGCAGAAGAAGGGTCAGAAGTTCAAGGCCATTCTCAGCTACTTACAAAGTTTGAAGAGCCACATGAGACTCTGCAGATAGAGATAGAGATAGAGATAGAGAGAGAGAGAGAGAGAGAGAGAGAGAGAGAGAGAGAGAGAGAGAGAGAGAGAGATGGGGTGGGGGTGCATCCTGACAGTGACGCTGGGCCCCACTTCTAAGACAGAGGCTATTCGCAATCCATAGCTGCTGGCAAAGGAAGGTTCCTAAGAGTGTCACTGGGTATGCGGCCACACCCCAGGTGAGGAGCCGCATGCTGAGGAGTAGGCGGCCAGCATAAAGCGGAAACAGATGCCATGCTTTTTACACTGGGCTTTTGTTTCATTTTGTTTGGCAGTTGTCTTAGTGTTTTGTTTTTTTTTAAGTTTGTTTTTATTTTCATTTGTGTGTATGGGTTTTGGTTTGTTTCTGTTTTTCAAGACAGGGTTTCTCTGTGTAGCCTTGGCTGTCCTGGAGTCACTTTGTAGACCAGGCTGGCCTCAAACTCAGAGAGATCCTCCTGCCTCTACCTCCTGAGTGCTGGGATTACAAACGTGCGCCACACCACATCCAGCTGTGTGTTGGGGATTTTTGTTTTTGTTTTTGTTTTTCGAATACAGGGTTTCTCTGTATAGCCCTGGCTGTCCTGGACTCACGACGTAGACCAAGCTGGCCTCAAACTCATCTTTGCCTCCCAGAGCGCTGGGATTACAGGTGGGCACCACTGTGCCCCATGTGTTTGTCATTTTTTTGTTTTGTTTTGTTGTGGAACCAGTCTCTATATAGTCTTGTCTGTTCTCAAGCTCCCAGAGGAGACCAGACTGGTCTGGAACTCACAGAGATCCACCTGCTTCTGTCTCTGAAGTGTTGGAATTAAAAGTGTGTGCTGCTACCACCAGCAGCAGCCATTATTTTTGTGGTTTTGTTTTTGTTTGCGGTGGGGTGGGGGAGCGCACATGCATGCGCACACACATAAAGTAAGTTAAGTGGGTAGAGTGATGGGGAGGAGTTGGAGGCGGGGAGGAGAGGGGAGGGGAGGAAGCCTGTCTGGACAACATATGAGAGTGGAGAAAAACCAGCATTAAAATCCAGGTAGGGGGCTGCAAAGACTGCTCAGACTGCTCTTCCAGAGGTCCTGAGTTCAATTCCCAGCACCCAAGTAGTGACTAACATCTATAATTCCCACCCAGCTACAGAACGAGACCCTGTCATACACCAAACCAAGCAAGCAAACAAATCCCAGCAATCTAACTCCAAATCCCACCCTTAAGCAGCTCACACACAAACATGAAAACTGCCAGGGATGGAGGGGAACTGCAGCAATCGTGTGAACTCTCTCGCCCCAGGCATTCCACAGTGCGGCCCTCAGCACCAGCAGATCTTTGCCTTAGTGGGAAGTGGGGCTCCTACAAGATTAGTTCTCATCACACTTGCCACCTCTTCTGTCCTCAAGTCCGACTGATTCGATGAAAATACCATCAGAGGGTTCGATCCTAATGTGCTACAAAGCTCTCACAGCTAAAGGAGACTTTATCCCCTGACTCCATCTAGGCTGTAAACTGATAAAGGTTAAAAACAGAAACCAGAAAGGAATAAGCACAAGATGAGGGGACCAGCTGGCTCCTGCCGATGCGTGGGCGACCGAATCAGCAAAGTGTGTTCTGGAGACTCACCCTAGGTAAGTCACAGAATGTCCTAGGGATGAGGAGGCTGAGGTAAGAAAGAAAAACCATACTGAGCTAACCACATAAAAACCTTATCAGTTAGCAGAGTGTGGTGCTGCTCGCCTGTGATCCCAGCACTTGGAGGCAGAGGCAGACAGATCTCTGTGAGTTCGAGGCCAGCCTGGTCTACAAAATGAGTCTAGGACAGCCAAGGCTACACAGAGAAACCCTGTCTCGAAAAAAACCAAATCAAAACAAACCAAACAAAATCCTTATCTGTTCAAATGAAAGATGAATACCAGAAATGCAGACAGACTCAGGACAGGGAAGGAGGGCAAGCTCTCCAGGAGATGCAAGGCCAGGTGGAGAGCAGTGGCTCTGCTGTCTGCCTAACTCCACACTCCGTCAGGGTCTGTATCAGTCACAGTGCTGGTAACACGGCAGCCCATGCCCTGTGCTGCCAGGCTGCTGACTGTTCTGGGAAAACAGATGGGAGGAAAAACAGAAACAAGAGGAGGAGCAGACAAGAGCAGAGGACCTGAAGAAAGAAAAGGGGTGCAGTGGCAGGGAGGCAGCTCTTTAGCCTGATCCCGCTGAGGTGACAGAGCAGCGCTTGGTCACACAGCTCCTGACTGCTTCCGGACATGAGGGAGAGACCTGGGCTCTGATGTTAGGGCTTTTCCAGCTACTCTAACTGCCTGACCCTGCAGAGTTTAGACCCCAGCTTAGTGCCTGCTCAGGAGACCTCAAGCAGTCCTTAGCCAGACACCACACAGGAAGGCAATGAACTCAAAGGCTGCATACACAGCATCGTGGATGCGCTGTCGGAGGAAGATGTAACAGGGATGGCACCCACCTGTGTACTTCAACATGTTACCTGCATTCTCTGTTTTAAATCACTGTGTGTACACCATGCTGTGCATGCGCATGCCATGGGGCACATGCGGAGGTCGGAGGACAACTTTCTGAGTCCTTCTCCCTTTGATTCTGAGGATCAAACTCAAGTCACCAGGTGTGTAAAGCAAACAAGTTTACCTGCTGAGCCATGCTGCTCACTGCCTATGAAGGCGTTCTCCACTTTGCCTGTTTAATCCACCCTAGCTCATCCACTGACAAGTTCCTAGGAGCTGACCCTGACTCCTGAGCTCGCTCACCAGTGCAGGCAGCGGCTCCCAGCTCACGGTTCCCAGGCCCAGTCTCCACAACATTCCTTACCACTCACGCCTCAGAGCTCTGTGCCTAGGAGATTCGGGAACAAGTAAATCTTAAGTTCAACTTGGATTTCGGCCCAAAGGCAGAATTAACTCCAAACAAACCTGTTCTCTTGCTGAAAGCTGAGGTCTAAGACACATTAAAGATCAATCCCTATCGGCAGCTCCCCCCAGGAACTTCTGTCCAACGGGGGAGGGGGAGGACACACACACCCCCACTCTTCCACCACAGTCTGACCCAGCTACCTGAGAAGTCCTCCCTCATACAAAACTGTACTCCTTCTGACTGTAACTCGCTTTCTGCAGAGGACTCATCTACGGAGCCTCAGGTAAAGGATTTACTCCAAAACCTTTAGCATATGCACAGGAGCCTGGCACAGCTGTCATCAGTTATGAAGCCCAAAGGGTGACAGTTGGTTGCCCTCCCTCGAGGGCATGGGCCTGCCACAGTGCAAAAGGCTCAGCGGTCAAACTCACGGCATAGTATGTTTACACTGTAGAACTCTGGCTTCTCACTGCCAAGCCAGGAAGAGCAACACAAAGCAGAGATGGCAGCAGACACAGCCTGCTCCCCTCACGAAGGCTCACTGGCCTCACCTGAAACAAACCAACCTTTCTAGAATGCAAGCCTAGTTTGCACTGAGATGACTAAGATGCTGCTGGTTTTGTTTGGTTGGTTTGTTTTTGTAGGGGAGGCTTTCCTTTGTAATGCAGGCTGAACTGGTACCTCTTATTTCTTTATTTGTATTTATGTTTCCTGTGTGAGTTTATGTACACCATGTGTGTGCTGTACCTTGGAGGCCAGTAAGGCTGTCAGAGCCCCTGGAACTGGAGTTACAGGGGATTGTGAGCTGTGATATGAGTGCTGGGCACTCAAGGCCTTCCTTTTTTTCTTTTTTAAAGATTTACTTATTTATTTAACTTATTAGCTTGGTACTTGAAATGTAGCTCTAACTGGCTTTGAACTCAAGGCAATCCTCCTAGCTTAGCTTTCCAATTACTGATATTATACACATGATTCGCCATGCCCAGTTTTGTGGGGGTGGAGGAAACTGGGGCTCAAGCCGAAGGTCTCACACATGCTACACATCACTTACATTGGGCTACATGCAATCATACTTTAAAAATGTTTTACTTTATGTATTATGTAGTGTGTGTGTGAGAGGGAGAGAGAGAGAAGGGGGGGGAGACCTTTTGAAAGGAGTCTATCCCCTCCTTTTACCACAGGTTCTGAGAATCAAACTTAGTCATCAGGATTCAGATTTTATTTATAATACCCATAAAAAGGTATACAAGCTGGTATGAGGCAGAGGCAGGCAGATTTCTGAGTTCAAGGGCATCCTGATCTACAGAGTGAGTTCCAGGACAGCCAGGGCTACAGAGAGAAGCCCTGCCTCAAAACAACAACAAAGCCAGTTGTGGTGGCACACACCATTGATCCTAGCAGTTGGGAGGCAGAGGCAAGCAGATGTCTGTGAGTTCAAGGCCAGCCTGGTTTACAAATTGAGTCCAGGACAGTCAGGCCTGTTACACAGAGGAACTGTCTTGAACCACCCCCCACCAAAAAAAGTATGCAAGACAAAATTAAATCAGAGCCCACTTATTCATCTTTATCTTTGCCAACGATTTCTTTACAATCAGTGAGCTCATATTACTGCTTAGCACAACCAACTTAATATCATCCATTTATTCCTCAAGATCTGGGTAATAAATACAGTGTGAAATGAAATCCCAGCACTCAGGGAAGGCTGAAGAAAGCAGAGTTCACGGTCAGCCTGGAATGTCTCAGAAAAAGAAAAGAAGGAAAAGGGGGGAGCACAAACAGAATTCTACTTCACAAAGTCAGAAAGGCTGGTTTTCTCCTCGGAAAACCAGAGCACATGAAGAGTTGCTATCCTCCCTTTACCTTCATGGGCACCCCAGGCTGCTTAGAGAGGCACAAAACAAGAGGTTCCTACACCCACAAATACGTCAGTAATGTAAGCATCCGACATACCAGGAGCATCCTGTCTGTTTCCCTGAGAGTGATTTCCTTTGGTTATCTCCGAGCAAATGACAACACAGCAGATTCTGAGGTGCCCTACAGAGGAACTACAGTCTAGAGGGAGGAGAAAGCTACCAGCGCCATCCGGTTTCCAACACAAAGAGTAGTGCACAAGAGCAGGCACAGACAGCATCTGCTTCCTTCCACGCCACCTGCATCCAGTGACAGACAGTCCAAGAACCAGGTCCCTTCACTTCTCACTTTTTTTAAAAGCTTTTATTTTATGTGCATTGCCATTTTGCCTGCAAGGATATCTATGTGAGAGTGTCAGATGTTGGAGTTACAGACAGTTGCAAGCTGCCATGTGGGTGCTGGGATTTGAACCGGGGTCGTCTGGAGGAGCAGCCAGTGCCCTTAACCACTGAGCCACCTCTCCAGGCCCCACTTCTCACTTCTGTCAGATACTTCCAGCCAGATTCAAACAAACTTTAACTCATTATGCCAAGACTCAAAAGATACAACGTTGCTGGGAGGGGGCTATCTGGAGAAACAGAAGACTTAATTTTATAAAAAGAACAGAATTTGAGAAACTATCCTGCCAGCCTTGAGCCTGACGGGAGCCTCCTCTGCTTATGAAAAGGCCAGACCGGTTCCCAGCAATGCTCATTAGGAAGTCAGACTCCACTGTGCTCCAGAGCCTTCTTAATCATTACATTAAGTCACTTAACCTAAAGGTTACAAGCTACGATGCTAGGCCTGTTTTCCGTCCCTTTGCCACTGCAGAAGCTACAGGGCACGGGTCTCCTCTTCTGCATAAGAACTCCACAGCCGTGGCTGTCCTCCATCTTGTCCATCCCCATAGATTAAATGCCAGCTCTGAGCTTCGCAGTCTTACACCGCTTGTTTTCTTACTCTCCCACTGGCCTTTCCTGCCTTCCAGCTTTAGAATCTGGGGGTAGAAAGGACTCCAGCCTGAGACCAGTGGCTGCGCCAAGAAGAAGAACGGAATTGAGATCAATCCCGTTTGGAGAACAAAGTGACTCCGCCTGGACCCAGAGTGTGACTGCTGGGCCGCGGTGGCTGGCGCACACCTTTGATCCCAGCACGCAAGAGGCGAAGACAGGAGGATCTCTCTGAGTTCCAGGACAGCCTGGCCTACAGAGCAAGTTCCAGGACAGCCAAGGATACATACAGAGAAACCCTGTCTTGAAAAACAAAAAACAAAACGTGGGGGTGGGGAGAGGGGGAGAATGTGACTTAACGTCAGCTAATGGGTAGAGCGGATCCAGGGGAAGAAGGCGCCTTACCTTCTGGGCTTGGGCAGGCTCAGTGAGGACAAGAGTAAACAGGCCGAGGCAGATCTCCTCATGCTGGGGAGGCCCTTTGCATACCTGGGAGGTGAGAGAGGAGGAAAAATTAATTGTCACTCACACAGAGGATGCACAGCACGATTTCTTCCTAGAATTCTCAGGACTCTTGGGTAACACGGAACGCGGAAAGTCAACTCTCAAATATTATAATGTCGTTCTCTTAACAGGGACGAGAGGTGAGGAAAGGGAAAAAGTTACTGCTTTCTCTAACCATCTGAAGCTAGAGGCGGAAAACAGAAAAAGCAAGGGAGCCGGGAAGACGCTGCAGTGGGGACATCTGCACCAGCCGCCTGGGCTGCAACGCAGAGTGACGGTATCTGGTCACCTGTAAAACCTAAGTACTTCCTCTGTAAGAGTCCTCGACAGTATTTTAAAAATGTTTTTTCGCCGGGCGTGGTGGCGCACGCCTTTAATCCCAGCACTCGGGAGGCAGAGGCAGGCGGATCGCTGTGAGTTCGAGGCCAGCCTGGTCTACAAAGCGAGTCCATGATGGCCAAGGCTACACAGAGAAACCCTGTCTCAAAAAACCAAAAAAAAAAAAAAAAAAAAAAAAAAAAAGTTTTTTCAGTTAGCATACAAAATAGTAGGATTCACTACAGTATTGTGTTTGTTTCAGACAGGGCTTAGCTGTGTAGCCTTCGCTGTCCTGGAAGTCTCTTTGTAGACAAGGCTGGCATCGAAATCAGAGATCCACCTGCCTTTGCCTCCCTGAGTGCTGGGATTAAAGGCGTGCACCACCACACCTGACTTAAAAACTATAAAAGAAACATTTCTTTTTCATTTAAAAATGTTATTTATGACGGGCGGTGGTAGTACATTCCTTTAATCTCGGCACCCAGGAGGCAGAGGCAGGCAGCTTCCTGAAAATTCGAGGCCAGCCTGGTCTACAAAGAAGTCCAGAATAGGCTACATAGAGAAACCCTGTCTCTAAAAACCAAAAATAACAAAAACAAAAACCTAAAAAACAAAACAAAACAAACTTGTGTGTGTATGCATGCTGCGTTGCACCTGTGGAACCTGCTAGAGTGACAGTGACTTCTCGCCTTCTCCCATGTAGGTCCCAGAGATCACAACAGCTGTCATACGTGACAGCAGGTGTCACTACCTGTTGAGACATATTGCTGGCCTCATGAGGTTTTTTTTTTTTTTTTTTTTTTTTGCCAGGTGTGGTGGCACACACCTTTAATTCCAGCACTTGGGAGGCAGAGGCAGGAGGATTACTGTGAGTTCAGGCCAGCAGTCTACATATCAAGTTTCAGGTCAGCCAGGGCTGAGACCAAGTCTAAATAAATAAATGAAAGTTTACAAATTGTCAAAGAATATTATGGGACAACTCTTGGGAGTCAGTCCTCTTTTGCCAGCTTGTGGAATCCAGAATCAAGGTTGTCGGGGCTGCATGCAAAGCCCCTGACGTAGCTGGCCGATTAAGTGGGCTTTTGAGTTGTTATGTAAGTCAGGCAGGATGACACAAGCCTGTAATCACAGCACCTGGGAGGCAGGGCCAGTAGGGCATGGAGTACGGTGCTAGCCTGGGTTCCACACTGATTTCAAGGGCCAGTCTGCATTATCTACTAAGATATGGTCTCAGAAAAAAGGCTCCAAGAAACTGACTCTCACAGTGAGAGTAAAACCTGAGTTAAGGAACCATGATGTGAACTTAGTCCCCTGGGTCCCGGCCACCGTCCTTCCCCCTTCCTGCCTGCATCTCGGGCGTTCCCAAGCAGACCGGCTGTGAGGAGCGAGCGTAGTACTTACATATGCATTGAGGGCATCATTGGCCTCTCTCTCCGAGACAGCAGCGGTCATGGACGTCACAATGCTCATACATCTTTCCAGCCTCTGCGGAGAGACGGGAACAAATGAAGAATGTGTCACAACACCCCCTGGCTAGTACTTCTGGCCCCAAAACATTTTAAAAATTCAAGCTTGATCATCCTACTATACGAAAGAAAGAAAAGAAAGAAAGAAAGAAAGAAAGAAAGAAAGAAAGAAAGAAAATGGCCACTAACAAATGTGGAAAGCACAGCAGTAATAACAGCTGACTGAGGCTAACATTACCCATGTGCACGTACGAAAGCTAGTAAGTAACACTTTCAGGAAGAATAAGATAGCCATAAAACTCATAACAATACTTACTAATCTCAAAGGAAAACAACTTAGTGACCAAAGCTGCAGTAGGACCAACTGGCACCACTTGCCTCTAAGGAGCCATCGGAAGTCAGGTGTAGGGGAGCACACTGTAGTCCCAGACAGTTAAGAGGGAGGCGTGAGAGTGATTTGAACCCAGGAGTTATGAACAACATGAGCAGAGTCTGTCCCAAGATAAACAGACAAACATGGAGGTGCACACCTGTAATTTGGGCCTTCAAGAGGCTGAGGCAGGAGGATTTCAAGCTCAAGGTTAGCTTGGGCTGCATAGTAAAACTTGGTATTTTTCCTTAAATTTTAAATATAAATGTCACAATACTTATATACCTTCCCAATCTTGGAATCTTTTTGTTTTGCAGACAGGGTTTCTTTGTGTAGCCTTGGCTGGCCTGGACTTACTTTGTAGACCAGGCTGGCCTTGAACTCACAGAGATCATCTGCCTGCCTCTGCCTCCCGAGTGCTGGGATCACAGGCGGGCAATCTTGGAATCTTAGCTGTCAAACATAAGGTATAGATCTTGTTTTCATTTCTGACTTGAGCAAACCAACTTTATAAGAATTTAAGATACAACCAAAGGTTGTGCATGCTTTTAATTTCAGCACTCAGGAGGCAGAGGCAGGTCAATATCTGTGAGTTCAAGGCCACCCTAGTATACACAGTAAATTCCAGGCCAGCCAAGGGATACATAATAAAGCACTGTCTGAAAAGGAAAAAAAAAAGTAAAGAAAGAAAGAGCCAGCCAGGCGGTGGTGGTGCACACCTTTAATCCCAGTACTCGGGAGGCAGAAGCAGGTGGCACTCTTGTGAGTTTGAGGCCAGCCTCAAGGGTTGCTAATGCTTGCAGTGCCTCAAGGAATAATGTCACTAATGTTTGCAGGTATAGTAGCAGTAGTAGTAGTAGGGCTATGCAGAGAGAGAGAGAGAGAGAGAGAGACAGAGGCAGACATTCGGACGGATGGATGGACAGACAGACAGCCTAGCTTCATACTCACTGATACACCTGCCTCTGGCTCCTGAGGGCTGGGATTAAAAGTGTGCACGCCTGGCTATATAAAATATTTCAAGATGGGGCTGGAGAGATGGCTCAGAGGTTAAGAGCACTGAGTCTTCTTCCAAAGGTCCTGAGTTCAATTCCCAGCACCCACATGGTGGCTCACAACCATCTATGATGAGATCTGGTGCCCTCTTCTGGCCTGCAGGTGTACACGCAGGCAGAGCACTGCATACATAATAAATAAATTTTAAAAATGTTTTCAAGATGAAATGAAACATCTTGGATTTCCTGTGATGTTCAAGACAAAACACAAGGCAAAGGCTGGGTGGTGGCGCACACCTTGGATCCCAGCACTCAGGAGGCAGAGGCAGGCAGATCTCTGTGAGTTCAAGGCCAGCCTGGGAAAAAAGCAAAAACAACAACAAAACCACTGTTGTTTAGTTTTGTTTTTGAGACAGAGTCTCACTTTATAGACCTGGAACAAGGTTGGGCCTAGAACAAGACCCAGCAATAATAAATCTTAAAAAAAAAAAAAAAAAAGACACTTTGCAATAATAATGAATCATTTCTTCATTTTTCAAGACAGTTTTTCTATGTAGCCCTGGCTGTCCTGGAACTCTCTGCTGATCGGACTGGCCTTGAACTCAGAAATCACCTGCCTCTGCCTCCTGAGTGTGAGATTAAAGGTGTGCATCGGCTGGCACCACCGGGCTCAATAATAAATCTTTAGGGAAAAAAAAAATGTTAAGACATTAGATTTGTGCTGCAACAGGGGGCTCTGAAGGGTCCAACCTTAACCTAAAAGCATCCTAGTGTTGCTTGGATGTGATATTCACAACTTTACCTCCAATAGCAGGTCTAGTTTCAAATTAGGGCAGAGCACCAGGCTCAGCCTTAATAAATAGCGTGTACTTGTGAAAAGGAACTGTGCGGATCACATGAAAGCTGAGCTGCACCTCATGACCTGGGAGCTCTAGGAGCCATTATCACCTAGTTTAGCTCCTGTAAAAAAGTGTGAGAAGGAAAAACCTGAGGCTGGGTTTTCTCTCTCTTAAAACCTTGTCCTTTCCTACTGAAGACAGTCACTGGGGACTGGGGAGCCTCCTACCCCAATGGCTAGGCCTTGCTGGCACCCTGCATCTGTCCTAGGTTAACTAGCAGCCTCTCAGTGAAGGGGAACGGTGAGTAAGCAGCAGCACCCCAAAACTCCTGACACTGCTCACAGCAAGGAAATGAGCATCTTTGCTGACTCACCAGAGAGAGACCGTCAGGTAGCCAGCACGGGAAGACCTGGTCCTCCACAGCCAGGCTGGAGAACAGAGATAACTAACCCCTGCGTCACAAAGCTGCGCTAAGCTCACAGCCTCAGCTAGTTAGAACCTATCAAGTTTGTGAAGCTCAGCAACTGTACAAACCTGAGGATCTGGCTGTCCAATCTCCCGCTACCACTTCTTTCTCTTAACATTTAAGTCACATCTGTTTATGCATGTGTGCATGTGCATGTGTGGGCACAGTGAGGTGGTCGGAGGGTAACTCCCGGAGTTAGCAGTCTTTCTCCCAGTAGGCCATAAGGCTTGGCAGCGCGCACTCTTACTCCGTCCTCAGCCACCTAGCTAGTCCTCCCGCCACTCTTTCTAATGGCATGTCCTTAGAGGTGCCTGAAAACTAAATCCTCTACCACAGGACATGGCTAAGTTCTCAACTAGTGAAAGGTTGGTTTCTTCTTGGTTTTGCCTTTAAGAGAGCAGAGGAAATACCAGGCATGGTGGCGCACACCTTTGATCCCAGCACTCGGGAGGCAGAGGCAGGTAGATCTCTGTGAGTTTGAGGCCAGCCAGAGTTTCAGGACAGTCAGGGCTACACAGAGAAACCCTGTTTGAAAAAACCAAAACCAAACAAAAAACCACACACATACACACACTGCACAAAAACAAAAAATACAAGACAGACAGACAGAGAAAGATCACAGAGAAGGGAGGAGGCCTGAGTGATGGACCCAGAAGCAGAAGTCTGCAAATCCTGCTACAAATCCCTACGAGCCATACGTGCTAGCTAAGTCTCTTGGTGTGATTTAACACTCATGAGGCCTTGAGCTGAGCTAAGTTTCTCAAGGCTCCTCCCAACGTTCTAAGCTCTGCTCAGCGGCCTGACCCAGTGCTATGGGTCACTGCCCAGTCAAGAAGAGTGGCCTCTCTAAACAGGGAGGCCCCACTAAGGATGTAGAAAGTAGAGTCCATAGCTGGGTGGTGGTGGCACACGCCTGTAACCCCTGCACTGGGAAGGCAGAGGCAGGTGGATCTCTGTGGAGTTCAAGGCCAGCCTGGTGTACAAAGTGAGTTCCAGCATAGCTGGGGCTACACAGAGAAACCCTGTCTCCAACAACAAAAGCAAAAGGTGCCTATCTAAAACTGTTCCTGGTGGTGCACGTCTGTCATCTCAGCACTTGGGAGGTGGAGGCAGAAAGAGCAGTTCAAAGCCAGCCTTATCTAAAACAAGCCAAAAGCAAATAAACAACAAGAGAAATAATCACGAATCATTCAGAGTGACAAAAGGACTGCTCTCCTCAGAGGCCACAGAAAACCAGATAGTAACTGGGTAAAAGTAGCCTTTCCCCATTGTCTCTGAAGGTCTTTAGAAAAGATGAAATCACACACGCAGCTGCCAGCAATTGTTGGCAGGATGGCTCTGTTCAGAGTAAGCTCTCTATGACAGCACCTCAGAGAGCTGAGTAAATATTTATCATCTCTAGGCACTCTGGAACTCATTTTTCTACCTGACCATGGAGGGCATGGGGGAAGGAGGAAGCCTTTCTGCTTCTCAGTTCATACCTGAGGTTAAAGGGAGAAGCCAAAGTTACGAGAGTCCCTCTAAGCACCCCGTTTCCCTTTCCCCAGAGGGGTAAACAAACACTGCTAAGTGTATAGTGCACTGCTCCCATACAGGAGATGTGTGGTCTTGAGGTACTTCCTCTACTGTCCTCAGAAAAGGAAAGTGTCATCCAGCCTGCACAATCAGTGAGAGGCGACTGATCCGTGCTGGGTTCCAAGTACAGCCGGCCCTTCGCATCCGGGGATGTATAGAGCGGAAGGAGAGCCCACCCCTCCCCCAGAGGCCGGGACAAATGCCCTGCCAATTCCAAGGACTGACCTATATTCCACAATCAAGAACATGTGAAATGGTGAATTAAGGGGCAAAAAAAAAAAAAAAAAAAATTACAAAAGGACTCAAAGGTCATTCCTTGGAGATTTCTGAGATAGGCTGTTATTTCTTGGGAGTGAAAATGGTGGGGAATATACATCTATCTTGCCAAACTCAGCTTCGAGACCTATCTTGAAGATATTCTGATGTCTTTGGGCCATAGCTCCTGTATTTGGCCTGACTTCAGAGTGACTGGCCCGTCCCTGGCAAAGGACTAGCCAGGACTGTGAAGGCTCAGGAGACTAGGAACTGCATGTCCTAAGCTCCTACAATCTCGGGCACTATTTTTATCTCATTCCCTCCCCAAATTAGGATGGGGGTGGGCAAGTGTACTCTTGTCTTCAAAGAAGGAATGGGGCCAGAGAGAAAAGGGGATACAAGAAGCACTCCCCAGGGTGGAGTCACAGCCCTGCCTAGGATGATCCTGAGAAGTGCCTCCGGCTCCAGGCCAGTAAGGGGCCTTTGTGAACCGTGTTCAACTACTGACCGCCTTTTCACACCCTCCTCTCTTTTTGGGGACTTGTTGTGGGGTAATAGTTTGCCTTTGGATGATAAACCTCTGGGTGGCACACCTATGTCCTCCTGTTTTCCTATCAGACCCAACACACTTTAAGCACTTAAAGTCAAAGAGCTGACCTATTTTGCTGGACAACAGGTAGGCCTACGGTGGAAAATTACCAAGTCAGCGAAGGTCAGCTGGTCAGCCACAGGTGTTGATAATTTCTGTGTGCAGAGATCTGTAGGGAGGCATAGAGCAAGAAGAGGCTGGTAAGCCTTGCCCTTAGCCACTATGGTCTAGTGGGATGACAGAACCACACCCGTGGGGGGAGGGCGGTATAGCAGGACTTGCTGAAAAACGAAGATGCAGAGGACAAAGGGCAGAGGAAAGAGTGGAAGGGTTGCTTGAGACACCCTGGAAACATCCACACCATAAAAGACACCAGAGAGAAACAAGCCCCCCCCCCCTTTTCTCCCTAGGAAGTTGAAAGTTCACTCCCAGAGTCTAAAAAGGCAAGAACATAAAGGCTTCCCCTCTCTCCTGTGATTTCTTCCAGACGTATCACTTGCTGTCCAGGGGGGGAAATAGAAGCTGTAGTACATCCTACGGTACAAATAAAATCAGGCCTGAGTCCTGTAGGACTAGGGATGGAACTCACCGTCCTCCCATCCACCTGTGGACTCCTCTGCCTTGCACCTGCTCAGGTGGAGGGATCAAAGGCAGGCAGCCACCTATTGACTGTCTGCCCTCTTAGAGCTCCAGTGCCAGAACACCAGGCTTAGTACTTGATAATCCAAGGGGTCCTAGTAAACTCCAGACCCTAACCAGGTAGTGGTGGTGCATACATGCGTTTAACCCAAGTATTTGGGAGGCAGAAACAGGTGGATGTCTGTGTATTCGAGGCTAGCCTATTCTACAAAGTGAGTGCCGGGACAGTCAGGCTGTTACACAGAGAAACCAAGTCTCAAAACACAAAAACCAAAACAACAACGACGAAGGAGGAGGAAGAGGAAGAGGAGGAAAAGAAAGAAGGAATGAAGAAAAAGTAAGTTTCAGATAGTCAGACATCTCAAAAATAAAACAGGGCTAACAATAGGCTCAGCTGACAGAGAGTCTTGCTGTCCAAGCACAACAACCCAAGTTCGACCTCAGAACCTGCAAACAACTGGAAGGAGAGAGCCAACTCCATAAAGATGGACTCTGACCGCTACACAATCACAGCATGTGCACCCCTCAACAAATAAGACACACACACTTAACTGAACAGGAAAAAGAAAAGCCCCCAAAATGTAGCTGTGGGCCGTAATTACTAGGGCATGGTGACATGGGGTGGTCTTGAACCTACAATCATCATGTCTCAGCCTCTTTGGAGTGTTGGGATTACAAACCTGTGCCACCATGCCTGGCTTAGATTTTTTTTTTTTTTTTTTTTTTTTGGTTTTTCGAGACAGGGTCTCTCTGTGTAGCCTTGGCTGTCCTAGACTCACTTTGTAGACCAGGCTAGCCTCGAACTCACAGTGATCCGCCTGCCTCTGCCTCCTGAGAGCTCGGATTAAAGGCGTGCGCCCCCGCCACCACCTCCCAGCTGATGTTTACATTTCTAATCATGCCTACCTTAGCTGAGAGGAGGAGGAAGAGGAGGAGGAGGAAGGAATAACAGCAAACTTTTCTAAATGCACATAGAATTATTCAGTAAAGACATAACCCACCCTCCAGCCAGCCTGCTGCTGTTAATGGATAAACCACAAAGTTGCTACGAGGCCATTTTGATTCAAGTTCACTTCTTTTTGTGAGGCAGGATCTATGTACTCCCACTGTCCAAAAGCTTAGCTAGACCAGGCTGTCCTCAAACTCTCAGAGACACTCCTGTCTCTGCCTTGAATGCCCAGCCACAAAGTTCCTGTGTGTGTGTGTGTGTGTGTGCGCGCGCGCGCACACGCGCCATCATCTTGTCATCAACAATACTTTTTTCTCTTTCTATTCTTTCTGAAGGCAAAGTCTGGCTAATGATACCCCAGCTAGCCTAGAACTCTATACACTCATCCCCACCCCACCCCCCAACTTTCCTGACTCAACCAACCTTCGAAGTGCTAGGATTACAGCCACGAACTACCACACCTGGCAATCTAATGTTTTGTGGTGGTTGGTTTTTTTTTTCCAACTCTGACTTTAACCTGCCTACCCTAGCATGTGATAAAAGACTATATGTCACAGCGTCACAGCCTGTGAAGAGCCAGAGCTTCTTCATGCCCTGCCCCTACCCCTGGATAACTACTGAACTGAATGCATCAGGCTTTTCAAATAGGCCAACAATCACGCCTCAGTCCTGTCACACATCCTAAGTCTTCCTGATCATCTCTAGCTAATCAAGGGCGGAGTAAGAACAAATAAGGCGAAGGGAGGGACATGACCCCTCACTAATGTTCTTTTTCTCTTGCTTTGTTTTTCGAGACAGGGTTTCTCTGTGTAGCCTTAGCTGTCCTGGACTGGCTTTGTAGACCAGGCTGGTCTCGAACTCTCACAGAGATCCTCCTGCCTCTGCCTCCCAAGTGCTGGGATTAAAGGCGTGCGCCACCACGCCCTGCTCATGTACTTGAACTCTCCTTTTTTGGGTGTACTCTCTGGTTCTGATGAAAGCAGTCCCCTCTACACTGGCTCACCCCACTGCTACAGCTGATATTACCAAACTGGATGCTACTTACTTGTAAGTCTTCACTCACTCTAAAATGCCCGGTTAAAATCACTGACAACTGTCTGTATCCACACACAGTCAATGATACCATCTAAGAAGTGAGGCCAAGTCTGTAGGAAGTTGCCAATCCTCAGACACCTGCCTGTAAACACATATATACTTTTCAACTTAACACTCTGCAACAGATAGCTATTGGTGTGTATGTGGGAAGAAATGAAAATAACTTTGGTCGATATGGATGTTAGCTCCCTTCTGCAACCAACACCCCTCATCGCCCATTTTCCTAATAGCGGCAGCTGTTACTAGGGCAACCTGTCCAGGAAATTGACCCACACTTCTTCCCCCAGGAGCAGGAAGCCAGAGCAGTATTTCTGCCATTAAAAAAAAAAAATATTTTTTTTGAAGGCCTCTTCTCCCCACCCCCATCCCATACCCGCTCCAGCATCCCTCTTCGACCCAATTCCTTAACTCCCTTCCCCACTCCCCACACCTACCTCCTCTAACTCATCCTTGGCATCCAAACTGGTTGAAAGTAGCAGCCTCCCCCCTCCTGGGGCTCCTGCTCCCGCTCCTCCTCCTCCTCCACCTCCCGCTGCTCCTGATGCAGCAGCTGCTGCTACGGTCCCCTTTCCCTTCGGCAACTCCATGGCTGCAGCCAGGAGACCGGAAGAGGTCAAGGGAGTGGACGGGGGTTAAGTCCTAGAAATGGAGAACTCTGGCTTGCCAAGGACGAGGAGCAAGAGGAACAAGCGGGAAGGAGGCCACAGGCCCGGCTTTCCGCACTCTTGCCTTCTCTCCTGCGGAGAGGGAAGGCTCGGCTTCTCCAGATGCTCCCTCTGGAGGGGCCGTGCTGGGGCAAAACCTTAGCGCACAAGTACGGAGACTAAGGGTCTGTGCCCTGCAGGGAGAGGTGGGCAAGGCTGCCGCCCTTGCAGAAGTGGAGGGGGAACCCTCTGACTTCTTATCCTGTAAGGAGGGGGAAACCCTAAGTTTCTGCCTCTCCAGGCAAGGGAAGGAGTCCTGTCCCTGAGTTGGGGGTGGGAAGCCTTCCCGGCGGGATTGGGAAACGCGGTTCCTTGGAATCCGGCCCCTAGCGGGTGAGGGTGCGGCAGGAGCGCTATGGGAGGACCAGCTTCTCCCCACACCACACAGAGGCGGCCATGGTGGAAGGGCGGGGGAGGCTGAGAGCGCCCGAGCGGGCAGAGTCGTCGCCGGCGCCGGAAGTGAGCAGTCGCGGTCCCGGGCGTCCGCCAATAGAGGCTTCCGCGGTGGCGCCAGGTCTCTAAGGAGTAAGCCGACGACGGCGGACTGGCCTTTTCCCGGGCTGCCAATTGTAGGGAGAAGAATTGAGCCTGCTCTGATGGGCAACAAGTGCGCCCAATCGCATCCTTCCTCCGCATCTGGAGGCGGGGCGGGAGGTACGGAGTGGGTGCGAGAGCGGGACGATCCGGAAAAAAAAAGCCGAGCTGCGCCTGCGCGCAGTGGCGCGCATGCGCGACGTGTCTCTCTCGCGCTCCACTCCCTACAGGTGTTCAGAACATTGTTTTTGGGTAGTCTAGGAGGCTGTAAACCAAATCCCCTAAATAGCAGTGTTTGGGAAGGAGCGGCGGAGCCCCAACCCTTACTCACTCCCATAGCAAACGCCCCGAGGGTCTGAAACTACCTCCTGAACTGCGAATGTCACGCGTAGCTGAGTGTGTGAGCTCTTGGGTTTGCAGTGATCAGATTTGGAAAAGAACAACAAACAAAAAGTGCGTTGATTCGCTAGTGCAAACCAAATAATTAGAATCATACCAGCACTAGCTTTAACACGAGTTACTAAATGATAAGACCTCGTCGTCTTTTGAGAACGCGGGACTGACAAATGTCACTGAAGTCTGTTGTATTTACACACACACAAACACACACGATCCCTTGTGAATGTTAATGGTTGTAATCATAGTAGGGCTTGGTTGTACGTGAGTCTATTCTTCGTTCTTCTACTGTGCGTCGCAATAGAACTTTTCATTTTTAGGCATATGAACCAATTGCTGTATGCAGCTCCAAGGCAGGTGTGGTGACATATGCCTGCAGTCCCAACATTTGGGAAGCTGAGCCATCAAATCGTGCTCCCCTCCCCTCCCCCATTCGTGGGTACAAGCCTATTTCCCTGTACTACCCATTTTCAAGGCCAGTGGGCAGGTGCGTAGTTAGTTAGCAATGTCCTTGGGAGTGAAGCCCCCTTGATTTTTGTTTGTTTGTTTGTTTGTTTGTTTGTTTTTTACACACTCTTACACTAGAACCGGAGCCGGCCTAAAATTTGTGACCCGGCCTCCCAGGGATTTCTGTGTGTTAATTACAAATAAGCTAAGAACTGGACTGGCCAAACTCCACATGCGCTTCCAGCACTTACTCTAAGTTTCTCCCGTGTATGCTTCGGGTCCCTCTAGGTATAAAGGATTGTTTTAGCCTCTAAAACACAAGTCATTACAATAGCGTTATGTACCCAGGACACATGTATTAGATGGAAAAAAGAAAACAGGAAAAAAATGATGTGTAGTACTCGCTGCATATTAAGTTTCCATTTGTTTGAAGTGTGGTGCTGGCTTTGTTTGTTTTGTGGTACTGAGGACTGACCGCAGAGATTCAAAACAGGAAAAATGTTCAGCCAATTAGCTTCCTCGTCCTTTTTTTCCTTTTTTTTCTTTTTTAAAATTCATTTCGAGGCACTTGTTCATCCCTATGCAGGTAAGAATGACCTTAAATTCCTCCTCCTCCTGCCTCTGCCTCCCAAGAGCAAGAACAGCAGCTGTGCCCCACAACAGACTGCCTTGTGGTTTCTTTAAATAAGCACTCTGTAGAAGCGACTGTAGTGAGGACCTGGGGATAGGGTGCTTGCTTTCCATCTGCAGCACCCTCAAAAGAATAATAAGTGCCATGCAGATTTTTAAAAGTGTGTATTTTTAAGGAGAGAGAGAGAGACAGAGAGAGAGAGAGAGAGAGAGAGAGAGAGAGAGAGAGAGAGAGAGAGAGAAACTCCTGACTTAAATTCGGGTTCAATTCCCAGCACCCACATGGCAGCTGGCAACTGTCTGTAACTCCAATTTCTGACACACCCTCACACCAATGCACATAAATTAAAACTAAATAAAAATTTAAAAAAAAATTTTTTTTTTCCAAGACAGGGTTTCCCTATGCAGCCTTGGCTGTCCTGGACTCACTGTGTAGACCAGGCTGGCCTCGAACTCACAGAGATATCCCTGCCTCTGCCTCCCAAGTGCTGTGATTACAAGTGTGTGCCTCCATACCTGTAAAACTATAGGAAAGTGTACTTCTCCTTCTCTGTGCTCTGGTCAGGATATAAACCACAGTTCTTATCTACATATGAATTAAAACAGCCAACATCACCAAGGTTTGCTGCGTGCAGGAACACTGTGTGTTTGAATTCATTTACACCCACGTAAGCACTTCTTTACAGATGATGAAACTGAGAAATAAGCAACCTCGATGCAGCTCAGTCCTGTAGTCCTAGGATTTAATAGGCTGAGGCAGGAATGCTAAAAATTCAAGGCCAGACTGGAATACATTGTGAGTTCAAGAACAGTCTGAACTGCGAAATGAGACCCTGTCTTGAAAAATAAGCACTCAGGAGGCAGAGGCAGGCGGATCTCTGTGAGTTGAAGGCTAGCCTACTCTACAAAGGGAGTTCAGGGCAGCCAGGGCTCGGTTACACAGAGAAACCTTGTCTCAAAAAACAAACAAAACAAACACAACAATATATATTAGAGGGGCTGGAGAGATGGCTCAGAGGTTAAGAGCACTGTCTGCTCTTCCAGAGGTCCTAAGTTCAATTCCCAGCAACCACATGGTGGCTCAGAACCATCTATAACGAGATCTGGTGCCCTCTTCTGGCAGGTGGGCACACATACAGGCAGAACATTGTATACATAATAAATAAATCTTAAAAAAAAATCTAAAAATATATATATATATTAGAAATATACATAACATGTTAGAAATATATATGTATATATCATAAAGAGGGTGCTGGAGAGATGGCACAGTAAAAAAAAATTGCTTGTCCTAGGAGTGTAAGGACAGGGCTTTGGGTCTCCAGGACCCATGTGAAAATCAGACAGAGTGCTGGCCATCTGGAATCCTGGCACTTAGGAGGCAGAGGCAGGAGCTCTGTGAGTTCAAAGCCAGCCTGGTCTACATATGGGGTTCCAGGACAGCCAGGACTACATAGTGAGATCCTCCCTCAAAAAAAAAAATTTTAAAAATAAAAAATAAATTAATAAAAAAACAACCACAGACATGGTGGTGCATGCCTATAGTCCCAGCACTCAGGGAGGCAGAGGCAGGCTGATCTCTGTGAGTTCCGGGCCAGCCTGGTCTACAAAGTGAGTCCAGGACAGCCAAGACTACACAAAAGAAACTCTGTCTCAGAAAAACAAAACAAAATAAAAATACGAACAAAAAACCCAACCAACCAAAGCAACAATATGGAATGATGATTAGGGTAATTTTTAAATATACCCCTGGAGTTGGAGTTATAGGCAATTGTGAGCAATAAGGTGCTGGGAAGTGTCGTTTGTAAGGCTAGTGTATGCAGCTGGTTGGGTGGAGCACGCCTTTAATCTCCAGTTCTTGGGAGGCAGAGGCAGGCAGATCCCTGAGTTTGAGGCCATCAAGGGAGTTCCAGGACATCCAGGGCTGCACAGAGAAACCCTGTCTCAGAAACAAACAAACAAACAAAAGTAGCATACGCTTGTAGCTACCGAGCCCAGCCTTCTAACCTTCCCCACCTTTTCAGATGCTTTCTCTGTGGCTAAGGTTGAGATCCCAATTTTCCTATATGATTTATTTTCAGTGTACGTATATGAATGTTTTGCCTGCATGTGTGTCTGTGTATCACATGAGTGCTGTCTCTCTGGCCACATTTTGGTTTCTTTTGCAGTACTGGGTATTGGACCTGGGCAAGTGCTCCATCACTTTCTTTTTTTTTTTTTTTTTTTTCTTTCTTTCTTTGTTTCTTTTTTGTTGTTGTTGTTGTTTTGTTTTGTTTTCCGAGACAGGGTTTCCCTGTGTAGCCTTGGCTGTCCTAGACTCACTTTGTAGACCAGGCTGGCCTCGAACTCACAGCGATCTGCCTGCCTCTGCCTCCTGAGTGCTGGGATTAAAGGGGTGCACCACCACACCCGGCTTCAGTTGTGGTACTTTAAAGCTTATTAATAAATCTAATAAGTCTCTTTCATTATTTGGAAGTTAAAATGGAAATAGAAAAACACCATACTCATTTCTACAGAGAGCTATGGCACACCTCCCTACCTCCCACAAAATAAGTAAGTAAATGTAATTAAAACAAATTTTAGTAACATAAATGTGACTTATCTTTGTTTCTTTGCTTTGTTTTTATTTTTCTTTCTTGTTTTGTTTTTTGTTGTTTCCAAGACAGGGTTTTCCCTGTGTAGCTTTGGCTGTCCTGGACTCCCTTTGTAGACCAGGCTGGCCTCGAACTCATAGAGATCCACCTGCCTCTGCCTCCTGAGTGCTGGGATTAAAGGTGTGCGCCACCACTGCCCGGTGATGGCTTCATTAAAAAAAAAAAAAAAAAAAAAAGGATTTTATTTTTATTTACGTTGTGGACACAGTTACCGTTGGGTGCTAGAAGAGATGGTCCCCTGGTGCTGGAGTTACAGGTGGTCGTGAGTTACTCACCATGGGGCTGGGAGCTGAACTCGGGTCCTCGGCAAGAGCCGTGATCGCTCTGTACTAGTTTCTCCTGTTGTCATCAAATGCCGACCAAAAGCAGCTTCAGAGGGGAAAGGCTTATTTGGCTTCCGTCCACTGAGGAAGGCCAGGGCAGGAAGCCAAGGCAGGAACTGAAGCAGAGCCCTGGGAGGGAAGTTGCTCCCAGCTTGCTCCCCAGATCTTGCTGCACCTGCCCTGGGGTAGCACTATTCACAGTGGCCAGGGCTCTCCCACATCGATCATTATCGCTGGGCGGTGGTGGCGGCGGCCGAGGCAGCGGCGGCAGCAGCACACGCCTTTAATCCCAGCACTCGGGAGGCAGACGCAAGCGGGTCGCTGTGAGTTCGAGGCCAGGCTGGTCTACAAAGTGAGTCCAGGCAGCCAAAGCTACACAGAGAAACCCTGTCTCGAAAAGCAAAAACAAAAACAAAAAAAGAATATGCACCCACAGGATTACCCACTGACTGGTCTGATGGAGGCAACGCCTCAGCTTCGGTTCCCTCTTTCCAAGGGACTCTAGTCAAATTGACAAAAGCAAAAACTAGCTAGCATATTGGGAATGCATATCGGATTTGGGATTAATTGATGAGGGCAGAGCTATGGATTGAACCTGGCTGTGTGCATGCTGAGCAAGCATTTCCTCACTGCGTGTCAGGGTGCTCAGTATGTTCTGATGCACCCTTCCAGGGCTCAGGTGTTGAACATGAATCACCATTCCAGGTTAGGAAAGGAGTGTGTAGAGGTGGAGTTCAGACATGGTTGGAGATAAACATGGTTATAATGGTGGTGTTTTCATGATTTTATTTGTTGTTTTTGTTTTGATATGGGTTCTCACCATATTGCCCTGGCTGGATGTAGAGGGAATGAAGGAATGACTGACACGCAGGTACAGACACAAGCTAGGATAAGGTGGACTGGGCTCTCTGATGGAGAAGCCACAGCACCCCAAAAGTTCAGTGTGTTTAGTATATACTGTTGGATAGGGAGGCAGGGTCATTGCTTGCAGCTGAGTCAAGGAGGCAGGATTTACGGTGTACAGGTGAACCCAGGGGACAGGTTTAGTTAATCTTGGCAGAAGGAGTGTCTGCAGGGAGCAGTCTTCAAGTCCTAAACGTCATGGGGGGAAGAGGCTACAGTGGACATTTTCTGCACACAGCGACAACATTTGCACTAGGACCAGAGGAAGGCTTTGCTGTCTCTGAGCCTCACTCAGAGGTTGGGCGGGGCCGGGAAGGGCAGGGGGGGGGGGGGGGGGGGGAGGCGGAAGGCTTTGGGGCCAGAGGTTTTGGTCTGTGACATGTGAACAATACTCGTTTACTCAGGACTGCATTCACTCAGCGCTTACTTGGCTCCCCACCGTACGATGGCACTATGCAGCGCAGGCTGGCCTGGCCATGTGTTAGCCCAGGCTGCCTCTGGTTCTCAGCATTCCTCTTGCTTCAGCTGCCCACTGACAGATGTAAGCTACTGAGCCACTTTATTTATTTATTATGTATTTATTTTTATGTGTATGAGTATTTTGCCTGCACATATGTATGTGTACCATGTCTGTGCATGTGGGTGCTGAGAGCAGAACCAGGTCCTCTGGGAGAAGAGCCAGGGCCCCCACCACTAAGCTCAGCCTCCCTGTGGAAGAGCAGCCAGTGCCCCCACCACTAAGCTCAGCCACCCTGTGGAAGAGCAGCCAGTGCCCCCACCACTAAGCTCAGCCACCCTGTGGAAGAGCAGCCAGTGCCCCCACCACTAAGCTCAGCCACCCTGTGGAAGAGCAGCCAGTGCCCCCACCACTAAGCTCAGCCACCCTGTGGAAGAGCAGCCAGTGCCCCCACCACTAAGCTCAGCCACCCTCTGGAAGAGCAGCCAGTGCCCCCACCACTAAGCTCAGCCACCTCTCCAACCTTTTCTTTACACACAGTCTTGGGTGTTTCATTATAAGTGAAAAATGGACTAATAAAATAAGTTGCACCTTTAATCCCAGCACTTGTGAGGCAGAGACAGGTGGATCGCTGTGAGTTTGAGGCCAGCCTGGACTACAAAGCGAGTCCAGGACAGCCAAGGCTACACAGAGAAACCTTGTCTCAAAAAAAAACAAAAAAAGGATACAAACAGGCTTGCTATGTAGCTAATGCTGGCCTTTAATTCAAGATCTTTCTGCCAGGTGGTGGCGGCACAGCACCCGCCTTTAATCCCAACACTCAGGAGGCAGAGGCAGGTGGATCTCTGAGTTTGAGGCCAGCCTGGTCTACAGAGTGAGTTCCAGGACAGCAAGGACTACACAGGGAAACCCTGTCTCAAAAAAACAAAAACAAAACAAAACCAACCAAACAAACAAAAAACATACCAACATTCCTGATTCTGCCTCCTAAGTGTGGGGATTATAGGCTTATTACACCATACCTGGTGTTTTCCATTTCATTTATTATTTTATTTTCAAATTTTTAATTTTCCTATATTTTGTTTCTCTATGGTTTGGTATTTGTAGGCTTACCTGTGCTACAAATAACTGCCCAGTTTAGGCAAATTAATGAGGGAGTGTCTCAAAATAAAAGTAAAGTAAGGACCAAGGATAGGGCCAAAGATTGCCCAGGGCTGGTGTGGCTGAAACCCCATCCCCCAAGAACTCTTTCCTTGCACAGGAGCAAACTTTTTGGTTTGTTTGTTTTTTCAGACAGGCTTTCTCTGTGTAGCCCTGGTTGTCCTGGGACTCACTCTTTTTTTTTTTTTTTTTTTAATTTACGTATACTGGTGTGAGGGTGTCAGATCTTGGAGTTACAGATAGCTGTGAGCTGCCATGTGGGTGCTGGAAATTGAACCTGGGACCTTTGGAAGAGCCGACAGTGCTCTTTTTTTTTTTTTTTTTTTTTTTTTTTTGGTTTTTCGAGACAGGGTTTCTCTGTGTAGCCTTGGCCATCCTGGACTCACTTTGTAGACCAGGCTGGCCTCGAACTCACAGCAATTCGCCTGCCTCTGCCTCCCGAGTGCTGGGATTAAAGGCGTGCGCCACCACGCCCGGCGTCCGACAGTGCTCTTAACCACTGAGCCAACTCTCCAGTCCCAGGGACTCACTCTTTAGACCAGGCTGGCCTTGAACTCAGAGATCCGCCTGGTCCCCCCCCCCTGCACCCCCTTGCCAACTACTGAGATGAAAGATGTGCACTGCCATACCAGCTTAAGAATTCTTTTCTATAAACAAAAACATTCCTTCCAAAGAAACTCTTTTATTTTTTATTTTTAAAAAAATTTTTAGCTGGGCATGGTGGCGCATGCCTTTAATCCCAGCACTTGGGAAGCAGAGGCAGGTGGATCACTGTGAGTTTGAGGCCAGCCTGGACTACACAGCGAGTCCAGGACAGTCAAGGCTACACAGAGAAACCCTGTCTCGAAAAACCAAAAAAAAAAAAAAAATAATAATAATTTTTTTTTTTTGAGACACTGTTTCTCTGTGTGTAGCCCTGTCTGTCCTGGACTCACTTTGTAGACCAGGCTGGCCTCTAACTCACAGACATCAACCTGCCTCTGCCTCCCAAGTGCTGGGATTAAAGGTGTGTGCCACTACACTTGGCTCCAAAGGAACTATTTATATATTTATTATGTATACAGTGTTGTGCCTGCACGTGAGCCAGCAGAGCGTGCCGAGCCTCATTATGGATAGCTGTGAGCCACCATGTGGATGCTGGGAATTGAACTCAGGACCTTTGGTAGAACAGCCAGTGTTCTTAACCTTTGAGCCATCTCGCCAGCCCTCCAAAGGAACTCTTAAGGATTGCAGCATCTCCTTAATTCAGGAAGAAGAGTCTAGTTACAGCTGTTTAAAAATAGCATGGTCTGGGGTGAGGATGTGACTCAGTTGGTAGCATGTACAGAGCCATCCCCAGCACTGAACAAAACAAAACAAAAAACCAAGAACCAACCAACCAAACAAACAAACAAACTGAAAATGGTAGTGCACACCTAGTCTAACACACAGGAGTAGAGGAGGGAGGACCAGAGGCCAAGGCCATCCTTACCTACAAAGTTTCAAACCAGCCTGGCCTTGAGTCCTTTGTAACAAACAAACCAATAAAAACCATGATCTTACTACTCCAAACTTCTGGAACTTTCCAGTACAACCTAGAAACCCACAGCTGTTTTCTTGGCTATTTTGTAGTTGAGAATGACCTTGAACTTTTTTTTGTTTTTGTTTATGATTTTTCGAGACAGGGTCTCTCTGTGTTAGCCTTGGCTGTCCTGGACTCGCTTTGTAGACCAGGCTGGTGTAGAACTCACAGCGATCCACCTGCCTCTGCCTCTGGAGACTTTGAACTTCTGAGCCACCCTTTTCCATGTTTCCAAATCAGAGTGTGCCACCACACCCTCATAGCTGCTTTGAAAAAGGATTAGAGGGGCTGGAGAGATGGCTCAGAGGTTAAGAGCACTTGGCTGTTCTTCCAAAGGTCCTGAGTTCAATCCCCAGCAACCACATGGTGGCTCACAACCATCTATAGTGAGATCTGGTGTGCAGGTGTACATGCAGGCAGAGCACTGTATACAAAATAATAAATAAATATTAAAAAAAAAAAAAGAAAAGAAAAAGGATTAGAACCTCTCTGGACTATTGGACTACACATGACCTCTGCTTTTTCTCCTAATTCTAGATTCTTAGGTCATTCTCCTCCCTCTGGCTGTAGGTCCCAACCATGATACGGGCCTCCCTCTCTTTTGTTCTTTCTAGCATTTCCTTTCTTCTTTCCCTCCTTTCTCCTCTCTCACCCATTTCTTCCTCCTCCTCCCGGCTGCCTTTGAACGCCATGGATAGCCAACAGTGACCACGAACTTCAGCCTTCCTGCCTTCACCTCCCAAGTGGTGGGACCATTGTTCTGTGCCAGCGGAGCCAGCTAACATTTCTACGTATTGTTTAGAGTTCTCTGTGTGTGAGTGTGGCATGCACAAGTGCGATGTCACGTGTGTAGAGGTCAGAGGACAAGTTTTTGAAGGCCTCCTCCTATCTCAATGTAAGAGTGCTGAGACAGTGCGCTAGGCCACTGCACCCAGCATTTTGTGTGTTCTGCAGATCAAACATGCGTGATCAGGCTTGTTATGGTGAGCACTTTAACACACTGGGCCAACTCCTGGGCCCCAGCATTTTTACTTCTATAAGACAGTCTTAGTGAGAAATGGTGCCAATATTTAAAACATGTCTAATATTTAAGACAACTTCTTTTTGCAAAATGTAAAGTTGAGGTGCTAATGAAATGGCTCAGCCATACAGGCTCTTGCTGCCAAGCCTGACAGCAGCAGGAGAAGGTAAAAACCAATTCTCCTGATTTCTATAAGAACGTAGTGACGTGTGCATACACACAATACAAATTTAAAAAACAACACCTTTTTAGGTGTTATGAGCACTTTCTGCTCTTTCAGAGAACCAGAGTTTGGTTATGCTGAGGGTCATAACCACTGGTGGCTCCAGCTCCAGGGAAATCAGTTGCCTCTAGACTCCATTGGAAGGCACACTTATGTGTACATGCCCTCATGCAGACACACACTGTTTTACTCTTTGTTTGTTTGTTTGTTTTAGAGACAGGGTTTCTCTGTGTATCCCTGGCTGTCATGGACTCACTTCGTAGCCCAGACAGAGAGCTGCCTGCCTCTGCCTCCCTAGGGCTGGGATTAAAGGTGTGTGCCACCATGCCCAGCAATGTCTTACTTTTTAGTGCTGTGATGATAAGACACTATGAACAAGGCAACTTATAAGAGAAAATATTTAATTTGGGGATCACAGTTCCAAAGGGTTAGAGTCCACGGTCATTGTGGTGGGGAGTTTGGCAGCAAGCAAGCAGTCAGGCAGGCAGGCAGGCAGCAGGCAGCAGGCAGGCAACAGGCAGGCAGGCAGGCAGGCAGGTAGCAGGCAGTGTTGGACCCTGGGAGTCCAATTCGGTAAGGGGGTCACCGTGAGAAACCACTCAAGTCACACCAGCTGAGAGGTATAGGTAAAATTTATTACTGACACACCAGAAGTCCCAATTGTTGATGTGTCAGGGTCCCTCAGCACTCAGGAGGCAAAGGACCCCGGGTAGCTGTTACAGACTGCTTATAAAGGCTAAAACCATAAGCCAGGAGGGAGGACTGACCTTTAAACTGATTGGTTAGGCTGCTGTATCTGAGGTATGTGAGCAGGATGATTGGCTCGGCTGGGTTAACTGGGGACAGAGAGCGGGCCCTGTGGTGGCTTTCTGGGGTGTTTTCCTAGAGCTGCAGGTGGTGTTTTGTTTTGATGGTTCTTGGAACTAGGGCAGGGGACAAATGGCCCCGAGCTTGACCTTGTTTTTCAGGCTTTTCAGCAGGTAGGCAGCAGGCAGGCAGGCAGGCAGGCAGCAGGCAGGCAGGCAGCAGGCAGGCAGGCAAGCAGGTGGCAGGCAGGCAGGCAGGCAGGCAAGCAGGCAGCAGGCAGGCAGGCAGGCAGGCAGCAGGCAGGCAGGTGGCAGGCAGCCAGGCAGGCAGCAGGCAGGCAGGCAGGTGGCAGGCAGGCAGGCGGCAGGCAGGCAGGCAGCAGCAGGCAGACAGGCAGCAGGCAGCAGCAGGCAGACAGGCAGCAGGCAGCAGCAGGCAGGCAGGCAGGCAGCAGGCAGGCAACAGGCAGGCAGGCAGCAGGCAGGCAGGCAGGCAGGCAGGCAGGCAGGCAATAGGCAGGCAACAGGCAGGCAGGCAGGCAGGCAACAGGCAGGCAGGTGTGCCTAGAGCAGTTGCTGAGAGCTCACATATGATCCACAAGCAGGAGGCAGAGAGAGTGCTAACTAGGAATGTCATAGGCTTTTAAAGCCTCAAAGCCCACCTCCTGTGGCCCATCTCTTCCAACAAGGCTATACCTCTGTTTTTATTTTTTCTAGACAGGGTTTCTCTGTGTAGTCTTGGCTGTCCTGGACTCCCTTTGTAGACCAGGCTGGCCTCGAACTCACAGCAATCCATCTGCCTCTGTTACCCAAGTGCAAGAATTACAGGCCTGTCACCATACCAGGCCTGAGATGAGTTTTGTTTTTGTTTTTCAGATAGGGTTTCTCTGTGTAGCCTTGGCTGTCTTGGACATGCTTTATAGACCAGGCTGGCCTTGAACTTACAGCGATCCGCCTGCCTCTGCTGAGATGAGTTTTTAAGAGAACATATTTTAATATTGTGTGGCTTAACGAAAAAACCACACCATGAGAGCTGGGCTGAGGCTGACAGGCAAAGAAAAGGGTGGATAGCCCTGTCAAAGGGGGCAGTTTGGGTTTTATAGGTGGTTTTACTCTGGTGGAAGACCTGAGCTGGAGCATTAAGGAAAAGAAACTGTTGCAGGTAAAAGAGACTGTATGCAGTAAGCCAAATTGTATGAGGGGTGGGGGATGGGAGTGGCCTTGGGGATAGCAGGAGATTATAATCAGTCTTTTCTGCGTAGACTCATCAGCAGGTTCTGAGAATTTGCAGAATGCTCAGTTTCCATTTCCCAGAAGGGGCTGGGTCCCACTTGGGTCATTCATCTTGGTGTCTTAAGTGACCCTACTTTGGGCCAAAGATCTGAGCCACCTCAATATTATAATGATTATGTGTAAATATATGTGGATATATGCAGCTGAGTACAGGCGCCAACTCCAGAGAATCTGACTTCTGGCCTCTCCTGGCACCCGTACTCAGGTGCAGATATCCACACATATACATGATCAAAAATAAAATAAACCAGCCGGGCGTGGTGGCGCACGCCTTTAATCCCAGCACTCGGGAAGCAGAGGCAGGTGAATCGCTGTGAGTTCGAGGCCAGCCTGGTCTACAAAGAGTCCAGGAGAGCCTACGTCTCTGGCCTCTGGATTGCATACGGTCCTGTACAGTCCTTTCCCTATATAACGCTACTTAATAAACTCACTAACTTTGCTTCCCCTTGGCTTGTTCTGAAATTCTTTTCTGCAGAGTAGTCAAGGATCCAGCTTTAAGTGAACGGAGGTCCCTAAAGGGGAAGGGATGTCCTCCAGCTGCTGTCGACAGCACAGGCCTGTGTCCTCCAGCAAACGTGCAGTTTCACACCCTCATCGCTTTGTGCAACACCGAGTTTATCAGCATTCCCAACCCTTCTTTCTTCATCTTAGTTGCATTCCAACCCAGAGAGATTAAATCTTCTTGAAGGCATTTAAAACAAAAACAAAAACGGTTAGTTTAAAAATATTTTTATGGTTCCTGCAACTTAATTTAAAAGTGACTTCAAGGCCACAAAACTGGTCTCTGCCATTAATTAGATTTCATAGGCATGTCTGTAAAGGTATAAATTATTTTGTAGAAATATTACTAAATGTACCACTATAAGAAATTAGCCGAGCTCTTTGACGTAGGGAAAACAAACA
The DNA here is from genome assembly GCF_903995435.1 of Acomys russatus. Classification (NCBI taxonomy): domain Eukaryota; kingdom Metazoa; phylum Chordata; class Mammalia; order Rodentia; family Muridae; genus Acomys; species Acomys russatus. Next base: position 63,284,385 of record NC_067151.1, read on the forward strand.
CTGGGAGGATATTTGCCTGCTTATGTCAGCACTGGCTTTTCCATGTCCTGCCCTTGCTGGAGCTGTGGGCCCTCCTCCTCACAACTGGACCCAGGCAGGGCCTTCCTACGCCCTTGGGTGGCCTGCTTGGCCTACCCTCCCCTCTCAGGGGTGTCACGTGGGCTGATGAGATAAAGTCTGTGAAGGCCTTTGTCAACAGTAAGGCGCAGCTGAATGCCAATTGTTGCTGCTGTTGTTATTACACAAATCACACTCCAGGGAAACCCTGCTGCCTCGGTCCACCCCTCCTCCTAACCCATCAGGATGGACAGCCCAGGAAACGCTGAGGCTAGACAGCCCCTCCCACGTGGGCGGGAGCTCAGCTTAGGGGAGGGGAGGTCTTGCCCCCCCCTCGCCCCCCCCCCCCCCCCAGTCAATAATGGTTTTTCCAGTTCTTCCTGCCTTCAGGGGCCTAACTCCGGAAGGAAATCTCCTCAGTTCCAGTGAAAGCTCTGGGGTTGCAGAAATCATCTACTACTCCGTTGGCGTCTCCTCAGGGCTCCCCCTCCCAGCCCCCTCCCCTCCTAGTGCCCGCTGGAGCCTGGCTGCCCCGGAAGGATCTGACCGGCGATTTCCTAGAATTGTCTTGCTGGAACTCCTCAGTCATCCAGCTCCCCACCCCCTTCCCCACCTCATCTCAGTCTCTCTGGATGGCTCAGGCCTCTGGGATCAGCACCTCACAGGCCCCCATAGTTGCATCATAGCTTCTCTTTGGGGGGCTGTTTACAGTTCTTGGGAAGAGGAGTTGGGCGTGGGAGTTACAAGGGCTAAGGCAGGGCCCACAGGAAAGTTGAGCCTGCTGTGGTTGCCGGGGCAACCATTTTATCCGAGCGAGGCTGGTGGGTAGCATCCGACCACGTAGGCGCCCTCTCTCAGTAGATCACATGGCTCTCCAAAGCCACCTTTTAGTGTGCGGAGGGAGGAGCGTTGCCTGCCTGCTAGCCAGGCCGCCACGCTCCTGGTCTTCCACCATTCTTTCAGGTCCTTCTTGGCAGACTGCAGGAAGAGGACTGGGAGGTCAGGGCAGAGGCCTGTCTGTGTTTGATGGATGGTACTGAAGAAATGTCTGGCACTTTGCTTCCCTGTGGGGGAAGTGAAGCTACACCTCTCCCCGCCGCGCGAGCGCGCACACACATTCTTGCCTGATGGGCTTAGGAAGGTGGGCGGAGCTGGGAACAGGGGATCCAGACTTGGTTTATTTACTTATTTTTGACAGGTTACCACGTGGCCCAGACTGTCCTCTCACTTGATGGCTGAGGACGACCACCTTCATGTCGCGAGAATGGTGGAACTAAGAGCCCCGGATCACCACGCTTAGCCCCCTTCTGCAGTGTCAGAGCTGGACCTGTGTCTTCATGCATGCTGGGCAAGCACTACAGCAACTGCAGGGCATCTCCAGGCCTGCCGAGGGTCAGCCGGTGAAGTCGGCCTTGCCTACATCAACAGCATAGGGGGCTAGAGTGTACAGAGGAGAAATAACATCGCTCCCACGACACAGCTGAGCTTTGAGGGGATCCCTAGGGGCCAGTCCGATGGCTCAACAGGTAAAGGCGCTTCCCTGAAGCGAATCCGGCAAAGTCGTCCTCTGACCTCCACATAGATGCTGTGGGTTGTGTGAGTCTAACCCCCTACCAGTGCACACAAAAGAAGCAAAACTCTTTAAAGCGTTATAGAAGACGCAACAAAAGGCTCCAGGAGGGCCTGGAAAGATGGCTCTGCAGCTAAGAGCACTGGCAGCCAGGTCCTATTTCTGGCAGCGGCATGGTGGCTCACAGCCATCTGTAACTCCAGTTCCAGGGGACCGTCACCCTCTTGAGACCAGGCATGTATTCGGTGTACATATATACATGCAGGCAGGCCAAACACTCGTAAAAATTTGAAATCTAAAATAATAATAACAAATATAAAAATAAAAGAATTGATTTGGTCTAACATTCTGAGACCAAACTCCAGGCTGGCAAGACTGTGTCTTAAAACCAGAGGGCTGGCACTAAAGCTTGGTGGTGGAGCACTTGTCCGAGGCGCAGGGTCTGCTTAGCACTATGAAGCCAGAAAAGTAGAGGAGGGGTAACCTAACCTACTTCCTGGCTCCTAGGCCTCTGTGATTGAGACTACCAATTATGTTAGCTTACTGTATATGACCTGGAGGGCTTGGGAGACCCCAAAATTCTTTCAGAGGTAGATGAGGTGATGTGTGATCTTTTTTTCTTGGCGGAGAAGGCGGCGGGTTTGAGAGACAGGATTTCTCTGTTACACAGAGTCCTGGCTGTCCTGGCCTCTTTTTGTAGACCAGGCTGGCCTCGAACTCACAGAGATCCGCCTGCCTCTGCCTCCCGAGTGCTGGGATTAAAGGCGCGGGCCGCCACTCCCGGTGTGATCTTAATACCAACATATTACCTGATTCAAGGCAGTGGCTCAAACTAATGATCACCCACTGAAAAGACCCATTTCTCTTGGGAATGCCCTTGTTGGTGTGGGGAGATGGTTCATTCTGTAAAATGTTTGCCTTGAAAGCTTAAGGGCCACACTTGCTATCCTAGCACTGGGGACGGGGAGGGAGACAGTACTCACTGGCCAGCCAGGGGAGCCTAATTGCCAAGCTCCAGGCTAGCCAGAGACTATCTCATGCACAGAAGGCTCAGCAGTTAAGAGCATTGGCTGCTCCTGCAGAGCACTCAGGTTTAGTTCCCAGCACCCACACGGTGGCTCATGAGCATCTGTAACTCAATTCCAGGGGATACAGAGCCTCCTCCTGGCCTCAGTGGGTACTAGGTACACACATGTGCATAAACATACAAGCAGGCAAAATATTCAATACACATAAAGTAAAATAAATCTAAAAAAAGCAAATTAAAGAGGTGGATGGTATTTCTGAAGATGACAGAGGTTGTCTTCCGGCCTCTGGGCACACATTTACTCAAAAAGCAACCAGAGGCAGGCAGTGGTGGTGCACACCTTTAATTCCAGCACTCAGGAGGCAGAGGCAGGTGGATCTTTGTGAGTTTGAGGCCAGTTTGGTCTACAGAGTGAGTTCCAATACAGTCAGGGCTACACAGAGAAACCCTGTTCCCTCTCTCGGAAAACTAAACTAAAAACCAAAAACATAAAAATCTCCTTCTACATAGTAAAATAAATTAAACATATAAAAGATTCATCATGAAATAAAATATAGGAATAAGGACTTTTTTCCTTATTTAGTGATATAGAGAATTTATGCAGGGCTTTGTCTATGCTAAGCAAGCCTTCAGCCAGTGAGATACCTCAATAATACTTTGTTTGAATTTGTTTTTAAGATAGCCTCACGTAGCCCGTGCTGGCCTTGAACTTACTATGTGGCCAAGGCTGACCTTGAACTTCCTGCCTCTGGCTCCAACACAGAACCCAGAGTTTCATGCACCCTAGGAAAGCACTCTGTCAGCTGAACCACATCCCAACCCAACTCTTCTGAGAAAAAGTTTCAGGCTGGCTTGGAATGTGGCCCAGGGTGGCCTCATACTCACAGCAATCCTCCTGACTCAGACTCCAAAATATTGAAATTTCAGGTGTGAGGCAACATCTAGGGCAGTTTATTTTTTTGGGATAAGAGCTCATTAAGTTGTCCAGGCTGGACCCGAACTAATTTTGTAGCCCAGGCTGGTGGCTCTGAACCTTTGATGTTCCTGATGTCAGCCTCAGTAAGTAGCTGGGATTACAGGCTTGCTTCTTTTTGCCTTAATTTTTAATGAGGCCAGTATCAACAGATAACAACCCACAGAAGCAAAAGTTTGTTGGGACTCTTAAAAATTTAGCTCTGCTGGGAATTCTGTGATCTTTTCAATTAAAAGTGTAAAATTAGCTGGGTGGTGGTGGTGCATGCCTTTGATCTTAGTACTAGGTTGGCAGATCTCTCTGAATTTTAGACCAGCCAGGTCTACAGAGTGAGTTCCAGGACAGCCTGGTCTACATAGAGAAACTCCATCTCAAACAAACAAGCAGTAACAACAACAACAAAGTTGAAGGTCACTCTTTTGGAAGCAGAGGGCAGAGAAAGAACAGGATGGCTCCCCAGCAACCCTCTCTCCTACAAAAAGAGACTGTCCCAGGCACAAAGACTTTAATGGGTTTTGCTCACAGGAGAAGCAAGGCATGGGGACCCATAGCCTCTCTTCTCTCCAGTGCACTGTGTCCAAGGTCTGTGGGGCAGACAGTGGAGTGGGAGTGAGGGGAGTACTTGTGACACGACTTCCCATCTTTTGCAAACTCCTAAAATCTTACTCTATTTCCTTCAAGTGGCAATTTCCCTCCCTATTGAAGTCACAGTGAAGCAAAGTTGAGGGAGGAGAAGAAATCACCTTCCCAATCTGGGCGGCTGGGTAAGGGTGAGGGCGGGTATGTGTGCTACAAGAGTGCCACTGAGAGTGACTGAATTCAGTCCTCCCTAGAAGCGTGGGTGGCTCCCCTCCAGCCCCTACCATCTCCATCCTCTCTCAGAGGTCACATCTCGTGTGACGGTGCTGGTCAGGTCCCCTAATCTTTCCACAGTGGTTGGGCTGCTGTGGGAGAGGAGGAAGCTGGATGCCTCGGTCATCTCTGGCGAAGAGGAAAAGCAGGACGGAAGGTCAGCCTCGTGTGCTACATCCCCGCTCCCCCAGGAGCCAATAGGTCCGAACTTTGCCTTTGCCCTGGAAGAGAGAAAAAAAGAGGAGGCTGGGTTGGGAATGGCACACCAGCTTGCCCAAACCCCGGGAGAAGCTTCTGCATGGGCGTGGCCTCCGGGTTGAGCGGCTTCTTGAGGGCGTGGCCTCCGGGCTGAGACGCTTCTGTATGGGCGTGGCCTCCGGGACCTCTGGGGTCTAAGGCTGCCTTCTCTACCTACCTTCATTTCCACATCCCCTCGGAGCTCCAGCTCGAATCCATCAAACTCCTCAAGCACAGCCTTGGTCTCAGAAGACAAGTGGATCTTGAGGGCTGGAGAGGACGGGAGGAGGAAGAGAAGGAGGGCCAGGGATGGGAGCGCATGAGACTGCGAATGTGGAGTGGATGGCACTAGCTTTCTTAAGCTCAGGAAATCCTAGAATGTCCCTATATAACCTGGGTTCTCTACAAGAGCAGTACGGATTTTTAATTTATTTGTTTGTTTCCCGCGACAGGGTTTCTCTGTGTAGCCTTGGCTGTCCTGGACTTGCTTTGTAGAGCAGGCTGGCCTGGAACTCACAGCGATCCACCTGCCTCTGCCTCCCGAGTGCTGGGATTAAAGGCGTGCGCCACCACCGCCCGGCTACAGTGAGTGTTCTTCTCAGCCATCGCTCTGGCCTTCCAAGATCACTTTACCTCTCTTCTGAGAGAAGATCTCCTGTTACCTAAACTGACCTTGCCCTCCTGATCTGCCTGCCTCCACCGCCCATGTGCTGGGATGTCAGGCAAACATCACCAGGTTTGGCTTATGTGCTGTTGGGGATCGAACCCAGGGCTTTCTGCCTACTAGGCAAGCACTATAGAGTGAGTTATGGTCTCAGCTCACAGGACGCCTTTTAAGGCATCAATCCGCCAGATAAGGTTCAAGGCTACAATACTGGACCTATGGAGCATCTTTGTGACTGTTGAGAACACTACGGCCCAGCTCCCGAGGGGGGAGCGGGCACACAGCACTGGTCAGACACCTACACTTCAAATGCTGCTCCAACTCAGTGTGGAGCTCAGCCTGGACTCTTTCAGGTAACTAAGATCCCTAATCTGTCAAAGGCTGACAGTGGCAGTGCTCAATTCGAAAGGGTGGGGGCTGTGTGAGGATTTAAGTCCACTCTGGTTCACCGGGGTGAGAATTTCAGCACCTCGAATGAGCAAAATAAAGCATCCACACTGTCTCTGGATACAAAGCAGCATATAGGAAACACTACAGTCACTTGACTCAATACCGTGCGCGCGTGTTCTAGTACACATGCGTATGAACAAGGCTGGAGGCGCAAGTGTCTCTTTTGGTCACTTTCCAGTGTTTTGACACAGGGCCTCACTGAGCCTCTGGCCCACTGTGGAGCTCCCTGTTTGGGCTGGATTTGACTGGCCAGTGAGCTCCAGGAATCTGCCAGTTTCCGCCCTCAGAACCTCCTTCCTTGCGGTGCAGAGGCTACAGGACATAATCTCAGCTGGGGGTCCAAACTCAAATCCCCAAGTTTGAATAGCAAGCATCTGCCCCAGTAGGCCGCCTCTGGAAAGGCCCCGCCCTACCGCCACACACATTCACCTTTTTTTGTGGAACATAGTTTCACTCTGTAGCCAAGGCTAGCCTGAAACGTGGAGTCCTCCCAAGAACTGAGATTACAGAAGTGCTCCACCTGCAGGGATCAAAACTCTCTTTTTCTGGCTGAGGGATTGAAATCTAGGGCAGGAGGCCTGGCAAGCTGTTCAGGAGGTCATGGAGGACCCACTGTTTTCGCATCCTTTCTGAAGGAAGCCACCATTCTCACTCCGACCTGTGTCTCTGTGGTGATCCCGTATTGCTGACCCACTTCTGAGAATGTATTCCGTGAAGGATGATCGAAGAGAGGCGATCTTTCCTACCCTTCCCCCCCAGCTCTAAACACACGTGCAAAGAGGATCATCTGAACAGGGCGTCTCTGGGCTTTGGGGGGGCTGGCTTCATCCCACGAGGCTTGGGTGAGGGTCACAGCCTTCTGAGCTCACTCGGCCTGCTGCATAGCAGTTGCTTGATAATTATTTACTTAACTGAATTGTGTCAAACATAGCAGGGGACCGTCTGTAATTCTAGTACTTGGGAGGCTGGAGTGAAAGGAAGTCAGCCTGGGCTTCATAGAAAGTCTCTGTCTCTCTCTTGGTTTTTCGAGACAGGGTTTCTCTGTGTAGCCCTGGATGTCCTGGACTCACTTTGTAGACCAGGCTGGCCTTGAACTCAAGAGATCCACCTGCCTCTGCATCCCAGAGCCCTGGGATTACAGGCCACCTTGCCTGCCTCGAGACAAAAAAAAAAACAACAAGAAAATTCTAAACCGGGCGTGGTGGCGCACACCTTTAATCCCAGCCCTTGGGAGGCAGAGGCAGGCGGATCACTGTGAGTTTGAGGCCAGCCTGGTCTACAAAGCGAGTCCAGGACAGCCAGGACTATACAAAGAAACCTTGTCTTGAAAAGCAGAAAACAAAACAAACAAAAACTCCACAGTGGAGTGATCCCATGATCACTTAGGTGAGGGCAGGTGTTCAAGTCAGCTTTGGCAACTTGAGACTCTACCAAACAGCAAGCACAGAGTGGACAGAAACAGAGGAAACGGGAGGCAAGACCTAGGGAGGGGTGGAGGCAGGCGTTTATTAGATGCCCAGGCCTTCCCAGAGTTGCTAGATCACTGACAACCCTGACACAGGATTACTGCACGGAGAAGCAGCCGAGGCCCAGGAAAGGTGAACAAATGCATGCTTGGCATTTTATATTGTGTCTTCTCATAACTTTTACATATTTTATTACATTTACTTATTGTAGGTGGGGAGGACACTTTTGTACTCTGTCTGGAGTTGTTTTTGTTTTGTTTTGTTTTGTTTTACAAGACTGTCCCACTTTGTAGCTCCGGCTGTCCTGGAGCTCACCGTGTAGATGAGGCTGGCCTCGAACTCAGAATCTGCCTGCCTCTGTCTCCTGAGTACTGGGACTAAAGATGTACACCACCACTCCTGGCATATTGTGGTTTTCTTTTCTTTTTTTCTTTTGGTTTTTCTTTTCTTTTTTTTTTTTGAGACAGGGTTTCTCTGTGTTAGCCTTGGCTGTCCTAGACTCGCTTTGTAGACCAGGCTGGCCTCGAATTCACAGCGATCCACCTGCCTCTGCCTCCCGAGTGCTGGGATTAAAGGCATATGCCACCATGCCCAGCTTTTTTTTGTTTTGTTTTGTTTTTTTGTTTTTCGAGACAGGGTTTCTCTGTGTAGCCTTGGCTGTCCTAGACTCACTTTGTAGACCAGACTGGCCTTGAATTCAATGATCTGCCTGCCTCTGCCTCCCAAGTGCTGGGACATGTTGTGGTTTTTAAAAATAAAATTATAAATCACATTTGTTCATCTATTATATGTGTACATGTGTATGTATGTGTGTGTGTAGGCATGTTGTGAGTATGTGGAGGTCAGAGGACAATCTGGGAATCCTTTCTCTCCTGGTACGATATGGGTCCCAGGGACCGACCTCAAATCATTAGGCTTGGCCAGCAAGCACCTTAACCCACTGAGATACCTCACCAGCAAAACACCTATCTTTGTGGGTGCATGAGCACATTAAATACTTTATTATTATAAATTAGACTTTGTATCCAGGGGTGGTGGTGCATGTCTTTAATCCCAGCACTTGGGAGGCAGAGGCAGATAGATTGATGTGAGGCCAGGCTGGTCTACAAAGTGAGTCCAGGACAGCCAAGGCTACGCAGAGAAACCCTGTCTCGAAAAACCCCAAAAAATAAAAATAAAAATAGACTTTGTTTCTAGGGCCGGCAGCTTAGGCCTGTTATTCCAGCTAGAGATTATAGCAAGAGAATTCTAAGTTCAAGACCAGCCTGAGCAACTTAATGAGATCCACATTAAAATAAAGGATATAAATATATTACACACCTCAGTGTTGGCGCACTTGTTAAAATCTCTAATACCACACACGGGAAAAGGGGGGGGGCGGTTGTTAGATTGCTTTGTTCAGTTGTAGGCTAATGAAAGTGCTTTGAAAACACTTCGGGTAGCTAACTAAGGTGAGCTTAGTGCATTTTCAATCCCCAGTGTTACACAGGCACACACATGCCACACATACATGCCCGGCAATATTCTCAATTTACAATGTGGGGGATATGTGTATTACGAGAAGGCAGGGTAGGAAGGAAGTCAGGAGCTAGCTGAGGAGCCAGGTAGGCCTAAGCAGCAGGATGCACTGGCTAGCTGCCCGTCTCACTCCCTCTGTGAGGGCCAACTTACCTTCCCCATTAGACTCCATTCTTGAAGCTGTGTTGACGGTGTCTCCAAAGAGGCAGTATCGGGGCATCTTTAGCCCTACAACTCCAGCACACACAGGACCTGGAGGGGCAGAGGGCGGCAACAGAGCCCAGGGAAGTAAGAGGAGGTAGGTGAGCACCCTAGAAGAGGTGGGGGTTGGGATATGTGGTCCCAGGGGTGTGGGGAGAGGCAGGGGACAAGGGATTAGTCTCAGGGACACCTGTGTGTTCCCTAGTTTCAGCCTTCTGTGGTCCGACCTGTGTGGATGCCAATGCGCAAGCGCAGCTGCTCCTGGGGCCTATGGCGGATGCGGAAGGAGCGTACAGCATCCAGCAGTGCAAGCGCCATTCGGGCCACCTCTCGGGCGTGGAGCTGACCATTTCGTACTGGGAGCCCTGACACCACCATGTAAGCATCACCAATGGTCTCCACCTGTGGAGTTGGCAGGAGAACGAAGGACCGGAGGGCTGGAGCTTTCCCTGCACCACCAGTGTGCCAAACCATTCCACTGTCTGTCTGTCTGTCCCTATCAGCCTGTTACAGTACGCATCCTCCAACCCCTCAGTTTTCCTGTCTGTTCCTGGGTCCCACTGTGTGACTCTGCCTATGTCCTTGGTCTTTGGATTTTTTTTTTCTTTTTTCTCCCTCTTTCTTTCTTCTCCTCCTCCTTGTCCCCCTTTGGGTTTTGTTTGTTTGTTTGTTTTTTGGCACAGGGTTTCTCTGTGTGTAGCCCTGGCTGTCCCTGGAACTCAATCTGTAAACCAGGCTGGCCTCAAACTCACAGGGACCCCCCTGCCCCTCTGCCTCTCCAGTGGTGGGATTAAAGGTGTGCACCACCACTGCCTGGCCTTTGGTTTTGTATGTTTTGTTTTTTGAGACATGGTTTCTCTGTGTAGCCTTGGCTGTCTTGGACTCGCTTTGTAGACCATGCTGGCCTCGAACTCATAGAAATCCATCAGCCTCTGCTTCCCGAGTGCTGAGATTACAGGCGTGTGCCACCACTGCCCGCTCCCTCTGAACATTTTTATGCCTCTGTCTATGCCGTCTGTCCTTCCTGTCCGTTCAGCCTCACCTTGTACACATCAAAGTTGTCTATGACAGCGTCAAAGCAGGTGTACAGATCATTGAGCAGGGTCACCACCTGGAAGGCAAAGGAATCCATGAGAAAGGGGGGGAGTCGTGAGGGTTCCCACTAGGGACAAACAGAGCGTTCCAATCCCTGGCCTGTTGCCTGTAGCCGAATCCTGGCTTACCTGCATGGGTGTGCTCTCTGCGGAGAGAGCTGTAAAGCCCACGATATCACTGAAGTAGATGGTAACGCTGTCGAAGGCCTCAGCCTGGACTGTCTCGCCTCTCTTCAGCTGCTCAGCCACAGAGCTGGAGACCAGAAGGCGAGGTGGGTGTGCGTGGGTGGGTGGGTGCGGTGCGTGCGCATGCGCGCACAAGGGCATGCTCCTGTCCGGGTTAGCACTCACTGAGGCAGGATCTGGTAGAGCAAGGCCTCGGCTTTGCGTTTCTCCTCCAGGTAAGCCTGTGTTCGCTCCTCCACCAGCTCCTCCAGGTTGTTGGCGTACTGCTCCATGCGTGATAGCAGGTTGTCCAGGATGTTGCTGCTGTTCTCCCTGAGGGCCGTGGGGCATGGCAGGGCTGATGAGACGACTGGTCCTGCCTGGCAGCGCCCACTCACCATGCCTGGATTCCCCCTCCCCCACCCCTCCTTAGACAGGGTCTCTCTAAGTAGTCCTAATGGTCCTGGAACTCCATATGTAGACCATCTGGCCTTGAACCCACAGACATCCACCTGCCTCTACGCCCAGCTGGATGTCTTACTTATTCTTTTTTTTGGGTTTTTTGTTTTTTTTTTTTTTTTTTTTTGGTTTTTTGAGACAGGGTTTCTCTGTGTAGCCTTGGCTATCCTGGACTCACTTTGTAGACCAGGCTGGCCTCGAACTCACAGCGATCTGCTTGCCTCTGTCTCCCGAGTGCTGGGATTAAAGGAATGCGCCACCACCACCCGGCTCCCATGTACTCTTATATATCTTAAATCTGGGGTCAGTTTAGGGCAGAGGAAAGTGCTGTGGATGGCACAGAGCTGCATGGACAGCCAAGTCACACAACTGTGCCAATGCCTGTGAGGCTGTGACAGGCTGCAGTGGGCTCCCGCTGCCACCGTGGAAACTGGTTTACGTGGCTGTCGTGGGGAGAGACCACTGACTTGTTAAACTTGCGCAGTGCCAGGCGGATATGCTGGAAGGGTGGCCGCTCCTGTGGGTCCTCCGCCCAGCACCTCTGCATCAGCTGCCCCAGCTCCTCCAGGTGGCTCTGCAGATCCATGGAGGGTCGGAACGGGGGATGCTCGCCCCGAGTCACGCGCTCAACGATCTCTGTGTGGGAAGGGGTATGCGCTAAAGAGTGGCACTACCAAGGGCCTAGATGGGCAACCAGCGGGACAGACAGACAGGGCAAATCCAGGACAGAGCGTAGAGTGGCCCAGCCACTGGCAGCCACGGGATGAAGGATGGTAGTTGACTCCCCACTCCACAGAGGGTAGGGGTGCTTGCAGAGGGTCTCTCTCTGGAAGTGGCTTAGTCAAGATTGGCTGAGTGTATAGGCCACACGATCCTCACCTTTTGGGCTGAGGTCCAAGCCTTCCACATAGAAGACCCCACTCCTGAGAGCAATCTCCTGAAGGATGATGCCAAAACTGTACACATCACCAGCTTGGGAGCCACGGGCAGGTGGCGACGCCATTCGCAGGAGCTCGGGTGCGGTCCACAATTTTTCTGTGGATCAGAGGTCAGGTGTCATAGAAGAAGGGGCTCCAATGCTAAGGGATAAGGGACTTTACATTCTGATAGGAAAAGAAAACCTAGCAAACAAATGTCGTATCTCATGGGTAATAAGTGCAATATTAAAAGTAAGACAGAGCCGGGCGTGGTGGCGCACGCCTTTAATCCCAGCACTGGGGAGGCAGAGGCAGGCGGATCGATGGGAGTTCAAGGCCAGCCTGGTCTACAAAGCGAGTTCAGGACAGCCAAGGCTACATAGAGAAACCCTGTCTTGAAAAACCAAAAAAAAAAAAAAAAAAAAAAAAAAAAGTAAGACAGGACAGTCTGATGACGCTGAGAGAATAGACCATCAGTTGGTTTAAGATAGTGTGGGGATGGGCCAGAGCCTAGGACTCCTATGGACACGGCACAGCACCGAGAACCAGAAGGAAGGCTAGAGACCACTTAATCTGACCTCTGACCTCCTTTTTTAACCAATGAAAGTTGAGCCTGGAGATGAGAGGTATGCCCAGGTCACACAGAGGCTAGGTCTCGGTTTCCCTTCTCCGCTGTGTTGGCAGCAGAGGCCTAGGGGTGAAGGAGTCAGGCTCACTGGCGAAGAGGGTGTGTCCTTGATCTGGGTCTGGGTCTCTGAAGCTCTCGAGCCCATAGTCCGTGATCTTTAACACGAAGCGCCCATCCACCACGCAGTTGGATGACTTGAGGTTCCCATGGGAACAAATGGCTCCATGGTGTAGGAAGAGCATTCCCTGGGACATTTTAGGAAGGCAGAGAGAGGGCTTAGGCGTGTGTGTGACTTCCAAGCAAGCCTAACCCTTGGCCCAGCATCAGGCGGACTCACCTTGACGATGTCATTGGTGAGTGAGTACCGAAACATCCAGTCTAGGGTGATGCTCTCATTTTCTAGGATGTCCTGCCAGGGCAGCAAGAGTCAGACCCACACCCCCCCCAACCCCAGGGCAGCAAGAGTCAGACCCACCCCTCCCCCAACCCCAGGGCAGCAAGAGTCAGACCCCACACCCCCCCCAACCCCAGGGCAGCAAGAGTCAGACCCACCCCTCCCCCAACCCCAGGGCAGCAAGAGTCAGACCCCACACCCCCCCACACCCCAGGAGTAGGAGGACGATACAAGGGAGCTACTGGCAGATAAGAGGATACTTGATGTACTCTAGTGTCATCCATCATCAATGCCTCCTTCCCTTCTCCCAATTACAGAGAGGGTCAAGAAAGGACGGAAAGAGAAAGGCCTGTCTGGGCTCCCATGGCTAGTGGGGTAAGAGCCAGCGCCAACACCCAGGTTTCTTGACACACTCCCTCTTGTCCCCTTCACCTGTAGGCTCCCACGAGGACAGTACTCTGTGAGGATACAGATGTTGGGGGGGTCGGTACAGGCACCCACAAATCTGGTCAAGTGTTCGTTCTGCACATCCCGCATCTGCAGGTTGGGGCGGCAGCATCAAGACTCTTAACGGAGGCTTCAAGCCTCGCCACGTCACATGTATGTTAACATGCCCTTCCTCAGAATCTCCTCCTTAACCCCTTCTCCTCCAGGCTGGCTGCCTGTAGGGACAGCACATCTGGTTCCTGGAGGACACAGTGACCTGCGCGTCTTATGACTGACCTTCCTCTTCCTACCCACAAGACTCACAAGCCCCCCCAAACCCCCTAACTGCCCCCCCCCCCCGTCTACATATCCCTTGATAATAATCAGTTCTGTTGGCTGACTCTCTTAGAGTGCCCAAGGAGCCCTTCCCAAGTCACAGCGTCACACCCCCCCGCCCCCGCCCCACGTTACATGCTTAAGTTCAAAGAGGACTTTGCGTGTCAACTCAATGCGTTTCCGGTTCACACGTTTCACAGCCACGAGATTGCCCTAAACAAGAAATGAAGATTGTTGTTTCAAGGCCTAGCCTGAGGAAACCCCCTCCCCACAACTACTTCTGAAAACCCATCCATTGGTCCCAGCTCTCTACCTGCTTCTAAAAGCCCGCCCCTGTCCCCGGCAGCCCACCTCAGCCATCTCTTAGTCCTCAGAGCACACTCCACCACCTGGGTCCCAAGGGTCGGCCATCTTTCCCCAGACCTACCTTATAGTATGCTGTCTTGGCAAAGACTTGGAACTGGCCCTCTGTGGTGAGCAGGGAGCCATAATGGGAGCCTCGCTGCAGAGGTGAACAAAAAGACTGCATGGTCAGCCCAGGGGTGCGTCTGTGTCCTGGAAGCTCTAGTTCAATCTCACTGCCCGTGATCTGCATCACCCTCCTGAGACAGGGTCTCACTCCTTAGGTAGCCATGCCTCAGCCTCCCAGGCCAGGACTGACTACAGATGTGAGCCACCAAGGCTAGCTTTATGTATTGCAGTAGAATCATACTTGTGTATTTGTTTTTGTTTTTCAAGACAAGGTCTTTCTGTTTAGCCTTGGCTACCCTGGACTCTCTGTGTAGGCCAGGCTGGCTTCAAACTCACAGAGGTCCGCCTTCCTCTGCCTCTGCTGGGATTAAAGGCGTGTGCCACCACACCCGGCCCTCATACCTGTCTATTTACCTAGACCCATCTCCTGTGACCTTTGAGAGACCCTTGTCCCAGAGGCTATACCTGCAACCCTCATCTGAGACAATGTCAGGCTGAGCAAGAGAAATCAGGGCTCAGGATAGGCCTGTTCTGTCTCATTCTGTAGCACAGGCTAGCCTCAGGCCTGAAGCAGTTGTCCAGTCTTCACCTTCCAAGTCCTGGGTCTAGGCGTGAGTCATCTCCTCTAGCTTAGAACCACCTTCTGCTTACTCATCCGGCACCTCCCCTGCTCCTCAGCTCTTCTCAGCCTCCAGAGACAATAGTGTTCTCACCCCGCTCAGGGTCAGCCGGCTGCCCGCACTCCGAAGGTGCCTCTCCAGGCTGCTGGGCTGCACGTCCTCCCAGCGCACCCGCCACAGCTCTGAGGCGAGCTCCCTCTCCAGCCGCATCTTCCTGTGATGTGAAGCCTGTGTCTGAGCTCCTGGCCCTGGCGGGGTGCTCAGCAGCCCCTCAGAGCTCCAGGACACCCCACATGCTAAGGGATGAAGGAGGGAGTCCTGTTCTCCTAGCTGAGAGTTCAGAGGCCTGAGGCCTGGGGCCTGAAGGAAATTTCTGCCTCGCAGAGGATCTTGGGGTAGTCACCTCAGTTTTTTCCTTTGGAAACTGGAGGTTTCCATTTCCCTTTGCTTCTTTCTGTCTGTCTTTCTTTTTTTGATACAAGGTTTCTCTGTATAGCCGCCTTTGGCTGTCCTGGAACTCATTATGTAGACCAGGCTGGCCTTGAACTCACAAGAGATCCACCTGTCTCTGCCTCCTGAGGGCTGGGAGGCACCACCACACCCAGGTTCTACCTCATTATTTTATTTTACTTTATTTTGTTTTTTGTTTTTTTTTCCGAGACAACGTTTCTCTGTGTAGCCTTGGCTGTTCTGGACTCGCTTTATAGACCTCGAACTCAAAATGATCTGCCTGCTTCTGCCTCCTGAGTGCCTACCTCATTCTAAATTATTACAAGAGTGCAGTGTGTGGAAGTGTCCTGCACACAATACATGCTCAGTCAGCACTGCTCTCTTCCCTGCTCTTTCCTGTTTCCTTATCTTCCCTGTACTTTCATTTCCACATGCACCGGAGGGCAGGGGTGGGTAGGGGTGGGCTCTCTCATCCCTCTTTTCCAGTCTAGGGTGAACACCTGGCTCACAGGAGGGTTCATAATCCAGGACCAACTTCTTTGGGCCAGTACCTGAGGGTTTTTGTTTGGTTTTTTTCAAGACAGGGTTTCTCTGTGTGGCCCTGGCCATCCTAGAACTCACTCTGTACACCAGGCTGGCCTTGAATTCAACGAATCACCTACCTCTGGCTGGGATTAAAGGCATGCACCACCACCGCCCGGCTACCTGAAGGTTTCGAACCTCTGCTTTCTGTCTGGCCTCAGCCAGTTCCACGTCAGCATCCCCTGTGCTGGGCTGTCACTCCCTGGATGCTCTTTTCCCTCTGAGTCCCCTACGTGTGGCTTTGCCGCTATAACTGAGCCCCACCCCAACCTGACCAATCCATGCTTTCCAGACTCCAGCCTGGAGCCTCTGTCTCCTCACTGAGCAATGAAAGAACCCTTTTCCCGCATAACTTACCTGTGTATGAAGAAGGACACGATCAGAAAGCTAATCAGAGAGAGGCTGCCCACCAAAGCCAGAACCTCCAGGGTGGAAAAGTGGTCTGTGGGAGAGAGTCCAGGGGTAGAAGAGAGGCTGAGGTCAGACAACAGGAAGGAAGAAGCAGTTGGTTGACTGAGTTGACAGATGAAGGGACGTAAAGGCAGGAGCAAAAAGGCCACTCTTTCACTCCCCTGGGGGGGGGGGGGGAGGAGGAGGACTCCTAACAACAGGAGTCTCAAAGCATGGGCCAGTCACCTTGGTTGCAGGCTGGGTCCTCATTGTCAAAGCCACATTTAGGAATGTCGGGAGGTGGGTATCCCAGAGGCCAGTATAATCTGCGGTCTGACACAGCCTTCAGCTCCTGAGAAGTGCCATTATAGTCCAGGACGACCTGAGGGACATTAGGAGCGGTGAGTGCCTGGAACCTCCAGTACCATCCTGCCTCCTGCTTGCCAATTTCTCTTTCTTTCTCTCTTTCTCTCTCTCTTTTCCAAGACAGGCTTTCTCTGTGTAGCTCTGGCTGTCCTGGACTTACTTTGTAGACCAGGCTGGCTTCAAACTCACAGCGATGCGCCTGCCTCTGCCTCCCGAGGGCTGGGATGCAAGGCGTGCGCCACCACCGCCCAGCATCTGCTGGTTCAATCTCTACGACCTGTACCTGGGCTACCAACTACTCCCCAGGTTCCTGCTGTGACTATCCGTGAGACTCTGAATCCATATGCTCACAGCATTAAGGGGCAAAAAAAAAAAAAAAAAAAAAAAAAAAAAAAAAACCAACCAACCAAACAAAAAAAAACCCCAAAACCCTTCAACATGCAAAGGCTTTGCTGGGAAGCATCCATGAGGAAGCCCGCTGGAAACCCCAACCCTTCACTCAGGGAACTGGTATAGGCTGCAAGACAGAAACAGTGCTCCAGTCCACACTTCCAGCCCTAAACCCTCTATGTCTCCGTTGGGCGGATCTGATTCTTGGTGCCTTTGACCTCTGTTCCTTCCTGTCCCTGGTTGCATTGACACAGAAGCAGTCATGCTTGTCTCTGCTAGGATGGCGTCCCACCTGTGTCAGAATTGCGTCAGGACGCCATGTTCCCTCCTCAGATCTGGGGTTCCCTGTGCATCTGGTCTTTTTGCTTGCTACCCCGGACTGAGGAGTTGAGCCTACCTTCTCCAGTTATCTGTTCAAAGAATAAGCAGCTACCTGGCAGGCTGCAGGGTGGGGGTGAGGTGGGGGTGGGGATAGGAAAAGACACCCTTCTTTCCAGGTGCCGTCTTCTTTTCTTGGCATATGCATGAACTTACCCGGAAGGCACCTGTCTCTGGATCCATATCCCAGAGGGAGAAGTCGGTTTCCCGGTCCCCGTTGCTATCAATTTTCAGGTATCCTGTCACACCTAGGGACATAGATGAGGAGGGCTGTGTTTTGAAATAATGGAGGTTTGGAGATGCCCCCCTTCATCCCAAGTCTCTCTCTCTCTCTCTCTATGCATAATGGTAAAAAGGACAGTGGTATTGGCTATGGGAATGGCAGATTCATCATGCAGAATTTTGGGAGACCTGGGAGACAAAGCTGGGTAACAGGCTTCTCGGTGGTCTCTCCTGCTGGGGCACCTGGGGCTCACTCTCACCCCCTACCCCCCCCAGCAGCCCATTCCAGGAACTCTAAGCCCCCCCTACCTTGGAAACTTCGGTCCCACATCCGCCGAGTGATATTCTCCCCGTCGGTGACAGCCCCACCCTGTGCTAGAGTCTCTGTCACAGCCTGGACATACAGGAGGAGCCCGTCATGGAAGGATGCGGGGATGATGTTTTCCTGTGGAAGCAAGCAGAGCTCGGCCAGGGCAGATAGATAGAGAGCACTGAGTGACAAAATGTATTGCTGTGGGCAGGGGTTGGGGTGGGGTGGGAGGGGTGGGCAGGCGTCCCTGGGAGCTTGGAAGGGGATACAGAAAACAACCATGTTCCACACAGATGTGACTGCTTAAAAGATTCTTTTCCATCTACCGTTGCTCCTCCTCACCCTGAGTCAAGCTAGGCAGATAGGGCAGGGTATGCCATGCCCGCTTCCCTGATGAAGACTTTAGGTTCAAGGGCTGAATCTGCCACTGTCATCGGGAGAGACACAGAAACAATGGGAAGGTAGAAGGGGAGCTAGAAGGCTGCACTGCGTGAGAGAGTAGAGCAGAGTGGCAGAGGACCATGAATTAGAGCCTGGAGAGCCACACTGGAGGATCCAGGGAACCCCCTCCTCCTACCAGGCCGTCCTCCATGGTGAAGTTGAATTGCTTGTCAGCCAAGAGTCTTAGCTGCTTCAGGAATTCCAAGTACTCGGGGTTGTCTGGCTCTTTGTAAGTAATGATTTTGGCAGCCTAAAGAAGGGATCATAGAAAAGGGGGGGTGGTTTGGAGCTGACTCCAGTCCTCTCTGTACCCTGGGTACCCCCTCCCCCCAGAGCCCATTCAAGATTAACCTGAGTGGCTGGGTGTGGTAGCACATGCCTTTAATCCCAGCACCCTGGACACAGAAGCAGGAAACTCTCTGAGTTTGAGGCCAGCCTGGTCTATATAGTGGGTTCCAGGATAGCCAGGGCTACATAGAGAGTCTCTGGCTCAAACAAACAAAAACCAAACAAACAAAAAGATAAAAAATAAATATTAAATAAGACGAAGATCGAACTGAACCCCGTGTCCTTCATGAGGCGGACCCTGTGCTTGAGCAAAAGACTCAAGTCCTGTGTAGTCCACGGGTCTTTAATACCCTCCTCCTTCAGACCTGTAGAATTATCTGCTTAGCTTCCTGTCCCCAAGCCCCTACATCTCATGGAGCCATTATACAACAAACCTGTTTCCTTGGAATCGGTTCAGATGCTTAGGGGCACAGTGCCCAGAAATGATGTGTCAACTGCTCAGAGTCCTACACCTGGGCCTCACACCTCAGCACTTACCTGAAAGGCCTGGCGAGCACTGCTGTCTTTCCCGTCCCCTCTTTCCCATGGCTTTTGGGGAACAGCGCCTTGAGCGCCCTGAAGGCTTTGCCCAAACACATCCAGGTGGAAGAAAACATAGTCCTCCCCAGTGAGGCCAGCATCCATGGCTAGAAGCATCAGGTTCCTGAAGGCATCTGGTGAACTGCAGATGTAGATAACTGAAAGAGAGAGAGACAGGGAGAGACAGAGAGAGAGAGAGAGAGAGAGAGAGAGAGAGAGAGAGAGAGAGAGAGGGAGGGAGCGCACTCCTGAATATGGACACACAAGGCACTGCTGCAAGGGAGAGTAGTCTTTAAATATGGCAGCAACAACTCTTGGCTCAGTCTGAGCCTCGACTAGAGAATGTGAAAAGATGGAAGAAAGAGGTGTGCAGTGTAGGAAGGGAGAGATGGAGAGGTAGGAGGAGGGAACAGAAGATGGGGTGAGGGTGGGGTAGCGAGTGCAGGAAGAATCAGAGGTCGGCCAGAGAGAAGGAACCTCAGAGCTCGTGTGGGAGCAAAAGGAGAAACTGGAGGAGAGAGAACACGGTAGGGTAGAGCGAAAACTGGAGGGAGAAGCGCCGGGGAAACCAAGCTGAGGACGCAGTAGCTGCGTTAGAACTAGGCCCTTCCGCGATTAATTCAGAAAAGTCCGCAGCAGGAAGGTCGCAGGAGTCAGGATGGGAGGGGGGAGAGGGTAGGAATGCAAACCCGGCGTGCAGAGAGCGAACCAGAAACTGCGAGGTAGGAAAGCGGTGTTGGGCAAGACTCAAAGAGAAGCAGCCAGGAGGAAGCCCGGGCCCCAAAGAATGAACGCCAGGCCCTGGACAGGCGGGAGAGAAGGCCGCGCGAGCCGGGCGTCCGGGTATGTGCGAGCCTCACCTCTGCCCTTGCGCCGAACAGCCCGCAGTAGCTTGGTATAGTGGTCTGGGTCGCCCTCGACGAACTCCTGGTGATTCACTGTGATGTTGAGGCGCTCACGCACCCGCATGTACAGCCCCTCCACTATGAAGAAGCAAGGCCGGTCGTCTCCCAGCCGATCTGCATAGAGCACCAGCGCCTGGTGTTCCCAGCCCAGCCGTCGATGCAGCGCTGCCACGAAATCGCCCAGCTTGACATGGCTGGGTCCCGTGCGCGTGGTCAGCGCGTACTCATTCTTAACCCCAATGCCCAGAGCCGGGGCGCCGGCAGTCAGCAGCGGCACCCGCCAGTGAGCGGTGAAGCGCCCCACGGGGGCAGCGGAGTACACGCAGCCTGGGCCCAGGAACACCGCGGGGCTGTGCTCCCACTTAAGGTCTACCGCGGCCAGCGGGGCGGCGGTGTCGGAGCAGACGCCCGCCGCGTTCTCGCTGCTGCCCAGCACTATGCGGACCGTCCAACCTCGCAGCAAGTCCGGCCGCGCCTTCACCCGCGCGAGAGCCAGTTCCACGGCCGGCCCCACGCGCGCCCAAGACCACGGGTACGAGGTGTTGGTCAGCGGGAGCACCACAGCCACGGTCAGGTCGCCCGCGTGGCCGCCCCGGAGCAGTAGCAGCGGCGGCAGAAGCAGCAGCGCCCGCAGGCGCGGACGGACGCGTCCCGGGCAGGGCATGGCCTCAGCGAGCGCAGCGGCGGGGTAGCGATGTCACCATGGTCTGCTAGCGGTCCTCGGGTTCAGCGGCGAGCCCCGGACATCCAAAGGGTCCGAGAGAGGGCGGGGGTGCGTCGCAGCCGCAGCTCCGAGGGCACGCTGCCTGCCCGGGCTACGGCTGTCCAGCTGTCGAGCAGGCGCGCTAAACTGGGTGCGTCCGAGAGCGGAGGGCGCTTCGGAGCAGGTGAGAGCGAGCGCAGCACCCGAAAAGAGTCCGCGGAGAGCAAAAGAGAGAGAAGTCGATCCAGGGAAAGAGAGAGGCAAGAGGGAGTGCCAGCGAGGAAGGGGAGTGTGTGCTCGCGCTTGCCCCGGGAGTGTGCCAGAAGGGGCGTCCGGCTGGCCCAAGTCTCCGGCCGTTCCGGAGGCGGGCAGGGAAGGGGGGGACCACAAGGTCCTGAGCCAAGCAGCGAATCTTCTCCTCCCAGATTCAGTGACTGGAGAGCCCCGAGAGCCAATCCCGGCTCTTTAACTCCTTCCTCCCAGCCCTGGCTACCACCCTCTGGTGCGCACAGTCCTTACTGACCCTCTTCCCGCCGCGCTGTCGCTGCGCGCGAGGTTTCCCTCCCCGGGCAGCACTCGCGGGCGGGGCGCCTAGGCCGCAGGGGAGCGGGGCAGAAGAGGGAGGTGTGAGGAAGTTGCCCTCCCCTTCCCCGCCGGCCGTCCCCCCCCTACCTCCTCGGTCCCCCTCTTCTACCTGGCTCTTGGGTAAGAGGAAAGAAGAGGCTTGTTTGGATCTTGGCCGGAAAAGGTGTGTGTGTTTGTAGGGTTTCTGGAAAAGACAATCAAGTAACGGCGAGCTAGAGTCCGGGTTACCCAGTCCATCAATGAGTACCTCCCCTTGCTTCTTCGCCGCCTTCCTGACCGCGCAGATTTACAGAGCAAGATGACCAGGTGGGAGGGTGAAGTTAACTCTTTCGTTCCCAAATAAAAATGGAAAGCGGGGGCGGGAGGGGGAGAGAGGAGGAGGCTGGAGAAGAGGTGTAAGCTCATGTGAGTGTTTGTGTGAAGATTATTAAAATGGGACCTGTGAAGCTGTAGTTGGAAATAATCAAGAAAAGAATAAAGGAGCGAGGCTGGGGACGCTGGGCCGTTGGGCCGTAGCTCCGTGGGATTAGTCTGCCCTCTAATGGTCATCCGGATTCGTTAACTGTATTGCGCCATCAACTTCTGCAGCCTTGAGGCTCAACAGGGTCTAAGGTGAGCAAACATTTCAAGAGAACCTTCCGTGTCAAGTGCCAGTTAAATGCTGACGGCATAACGATGAAATATATCTATATAGACGTACATGTATATGGGAGGTTTTTTTTTGTGTGTGTGCGTCAAATAAGCACAACGCAATATACTTTAAGCACCGCAAAGGAGACAGAGATGTACTCAGAAACAGATACGAGGGCTATTAATCTCCCTGGATTGAAGCCAGGGAGACCTCCGAAGAGAAGAAACACAACGAAGATAAAAGGATGAAAAAGGGTATTTGGGGTTGGAGATACGGCTCAGCGGTTAAGAACATTTATTTATTTTTTTTTTTTAAACTTTTTGTTTTTTTGTTTTTCCAGACAGGGTTTCTCTGTGTAGCCTTGGCTGTCCTGGACTCGCTTTGTAGACCAGGCTGGCCTCGAACTCACAGCGATCTGCCTGCTTTTGCCTCACGAGTGCTGGGATTAAAGACGTGCGCCACCACGTCCGGCTCAAGAACATTTATTGCCCTAACAGAGGACCAGAGGGACTATGGCTCCCAGCATCCGCATCACGTGGCTCATGCATAATCCCAGTTCCAGCTCCAGAGGAGTCTATACCTCTGGCCCGAGGACACACAACACAACACAACACACACACACACACACACACACACACACACACACGCTGTTACAAACACAAACACACGATGGTTTAAATAAATCTAATTAAGAAAGAAAAGAAGAAAGTGAATAGAGAGCAGAATGTTGAAGCTTGTTTTCTCGAACATGAGGTGTTAGGGACTTTTTTTTTTTTAAGGAGATAGGCTGGCAGTCTCTCTATTTTACTTAATTGTCCATGCTTTAAAAACACCAGATGGCTGGATGATGGTGGAGTCATGCCATTAACCACAGAACTTCTGATGCAGATATCTTAGTTCAAGGCCAGCCTGGTCCTCAAAGTGAGTTCTAGAACACCCAGGGCTACACAGAGAAACTCTGTCTCAAAAACCAAAATTTCAGGTGCCTCATAAATATGTGTGTTTCTGTTTTGTTTTGTTGTTTTTGGTTTTTCGAGACAAAGTTTCTCTGTGTAGCCCTGGCTGTCCTGAACTCGCTTTGTAGACCAGGCTGGCTGGCCTTGAACTCACAGAGATCTGCCTGCCTCTGCCTCCTGAGTGCTGAGATTAAAGGCGTGCGCCACCTACGCCTGACCGTGTTTCTGGTTTTTTAAAATCTTAAAATTGCTAGGTTTTTTTATTTAAATAATTTATTCAGATTACATCCCGATTGTTATCCCTTCATTTGTATCTTCCCGTTCCCCCTTCCCTCCCTCCCTCTTTCACCCTATTCTCCTCCCCTAGCCCTCTGACAGAAGGGGACCTCCTCTCCCACCATATGATCACAGCCTATCAGGTCTCACCCAGATAGCCTGCTTCCCCTTCCTCTGAGTGCTACCATACCTCCCCACTAAGGGGAAGTGGTCAAATAGGGGGCACCATAGTTCATGTCAGTGTCGGTCCCTGCTCTCCACACAACTGTGGAGAATGTGCTGTCCATTGGCTAGATCTGAATAGGGAGTTTAGGTTTACTGCATGCATTGTCCTTGGTTGGTGTTTTTGGTTTTTCAAGACAGTGTTTCTCTGGGTAGCGTTGGCTGTCCTGGACTTGCTTTGTAGACCAGGTTGGCCTTGAACTCACAGCCATCCACTTGCCTCTGCCTCCAGAGTGCTGGGATTAAAGGCGTGCACCACCAAGCCCAGCTTCTGGCTTTTTTTTTTTTTAAACGGTTTTTCTTAAATTTTAAGTCTGTGTGGGTATATCCATGTGAGTGGTGTGAAGGTACCCTAGGAAACCAGAAGGCATTGGACCCCCTCTTGGGGGTGATCTGGTTGCAGTCCGGACGTGTGTATCGTCGTTTCTATGAGATTCTCCTGTCACAATGTTGTGTAAAAATTGCTCTCTATCCAGGGGGAAGGATAAAGGATGTAGAAGTGACCAGAGCTCCACAAGAAGATCAACAGAGCCAGGTGTGGTGGCGCACGCCTTTAATCCCAGCACTCGGGAGGCAGAGGCAGGCGGATCGCTGTGAGTTCGAGTTCAGCCTGGTCTACAAAGCGAGTCCAGGACAGCCAAGGCTACACAGAGAAACCCTGTCTCAAAAAGCCAAAAAAAAAAAAAAAAAATCAACAGAGCCAACTAATCAGGGGACAGAGGGGCCACTAGAGTCTGAAGCACCAACCAAGGACCATGCATGGACTGTACCTAGGTCCTCTACAGAGACATAGCCAATGGCCACCTCTGGTTTCATGTGTGTCCACTAGTAAGGGGAGTGGGGGCTGTCTCTGACGTGGACTCTGTTGCCTGCTTTTCAATTACTTCCCCGACAGGA
Source organism: Acomys russatus (assembly GCF_903995435.1). Lineage (NCBI taxonomy): Eukaryota > Metazoa > Chordata > Mammalia > Rodentia > Muridae > Acomys > Acomys russatus. The sequence goes on from NC_067151.1 coordinate 63,308,481, forward strand.
GACTGCCTTGCCAGGCCATGAGGAAAGAGGACAAACTCAATCCTGATGCAACTTGATGATCTGGGGTGGGTAGGGGGGCTCCCCTTTTCTGAGGAATAGGGGAGGGGGGAGGGAGAAGGAAGGGTGAGACTGGGAGGAGTGGAGGGAGGGGGCTGTGACCATGATGTAAAGTGAATAAATAAATTGATTTAAAAAATTGTTCACCATCATGTCTGATTGGTTAATAAAAAGCTAAACAGCCTATAGCTGGGCAGAGAGAACGGGAGGTAGGACTTCCAATCCCAGTTAGGAGGTCTTAGGTAGGGACCAGAAAAGAAGAGAGAGAGGGAGGAGGAGGTCACCATGAGGAGTTTGCCATAAGGACAGACAGACGGGGCTGGAGAGATGGCTCAGAGGTTAAGAGCACTGGCTGCTCTTCTAAGGGTCCTGAGTTTGGTTCCCAGCAGCCACATGGTGCCTCACGACCATCTATAATGAGATCTGGTGCCTGCTTCTGGCGTTTAGGCAGAACATTGTATGAATTAAAAAAAAAAAGAAAAAAAGACAGATGGAGCAGAAGGGACCAAGGTGAGACTAAGATGGCCAATAGCACAGGACACGTGGCTGGGAAGTAGCCAGGCTAAAATATACAGTTTAGAATAGATCAATTTCTGTCCAGCTTAGTGTTTTAAAGCTTATTAATAAACATAATAGGTCTCTGTGTCATTATTTGGGAGCCAGAGTGGTTATAGGAGAAAAAAATTACAATTATTCTACACTCCCTTGAAGTTGGAGTTTCAGGCCATAGATCCCAGGGATTAGGAACAGAACTGCCGCCTGCCAGTGCAGAGCTATGCCCTCCCTCTTTCCAATCTCCTGATTAAAAAAAGTTTTAAGTGTGTGTGTGTGTGTGTGTGTGTGTGTGTGTCCTTAGAGGCCTGAAGAAGGCTTTTGATTTCCTGATCCACCCGCACAGTGCTGGGATCCTGACTTGGACTCAGGTCCTCTGTGACAGCAGCAAGCGCTGTGAACCGCTGAGCCATTTCTCTAGCCCCAACTTTTCTTTCTTTCTTTTTTTTTTTTTATTTTTTAAATATTTTATTTAATTTTAATTTATGTGCATTGGTGTAGCGGTGCCAGATCTTAGAGTTATAGACAGTTGTGAGTTGCCATGTGGGTGCTGGGAATTGAACCCAGGTCCTTTGGAAGAATAGGCAATGCTCTTAACCACTGAGCCATCTCTCCAGCCCCAGCCCCGACTTTTCTTGACGTATTAAAGAAGTTAGCAACAGAGGCGCTGCATCCCTTTACCCACAATCCACGGGAACAACAGCGCCCATGATCGCACCCAATGGCCAGCCATCATGGTGTCCCCACCTTATTTCACTCCAGTGCATGACCTGGCTGTCAGAGGAGTTTGTCGGTTTCACTCTGAGCCAGGAAGTGAGAATGACTGAGCAGGAACCCAGGCAGAGAAAATGAGGTCAGCACTGTGTGACAGGTGGAACAAACGTGTTTAGGTTTTCAGGGTTTTTTGTTTTGTTTTGTTTTTTTGTATTTTTAGTATTAGAGATTTTAACAAGTGCTACAACACTGAGGTATGTAATATATCCTTTATTTTAATGTGGATCTCATTAAGTTGCTCAGGCTGGTCTTGAACTTAGAATTCTCCTCCAAGTAGCTGAGATAACAGGCCTAAGCTGCCAGCCCTGGAAACAGTCTATTTTATTTTGTGGGGCAGGTTTGAGACAGGGTTTCTCTGTATAGTCCTGGCTGCGCTAGACTCACTTTGTAGACCAGGCTGGCCTTGAACTCACAGAGATCCTCCTGCCTCTGCCTCCCGAGTGCTGGGATTAAAGGCGTGCGCCCCCACGCGCGGCTACAAACGTGTTTGTTATACAGCAGGAAGCAGGGTCCACATGCAGAGCTATATAGGAGGTGGAAGCAGGTTTTTTTGTTTTTTGTTTTTTTTTGTTTTTCGAGACAGGGTTTCTCTGTGTAGCCTTGGCTGTCCTGGACTCACTCTGTAGTCCAGGCTAGCCTCGAACTCACAGAGATCCGCCTGCCTCTGCCTCCCGAGTGCTGGGATTAAAGGCGTGCGCCACCACGCCCGGCTTGGAAGCAGTTTTGTAAGTAGGGTCAGTTGAACCCTGAGAAGAGAGGGACCTGAGGGACATTGACCTCTTTAGTCCAGCAACTAAAACGAGAGGCTTGAGTGGGCGGCAATTTACTGAATTTGAGGTTCTCATTCGCTTCTGGTAATGCTGGAGCTTAGGAGAAGTGACAGGACTGGAAACAGGGTTAGGCTCTTGAACTCTTGTTAGTGTGGTGGTCTCAGTCTGGAGCTGCACACAGCTAAACATACTGGATGAATTATTTTTAAGATGAGCAAAGATGCCGGCACAGTGACTCATGTCTATAATCCCAGCACTCGGGGAGGTAGAGGCAGGCGCACTGTTGTGAGTTCAAGGCTGGGCTGGTCTACAAATAGAGCCCAGAGCAGCCAAGGCTACACAGAGAAACCCTGTCTTGAAAAAAACAAAAGAAGGGAGGTAGAGGCAGGCAGATCGCTGTGAGTTCAAGGCCAGCCTAGTCTACAAAGGGAGTCGAGGACAGCCAAGGCTACACAGAGAAACCCTGTCTTGAAAAACAAAAACAAAACAAAGAAAACAAAACAACAACAAAACAAACAAAAGAAGCAGGGGCACTTGGAGAGCGGGGAAATATCACACCCCCTTTTCTTTCATGCACATGGCAGCTCCAAACCTGAGCAGGCCTGAGGATGGGATCTTTTAGCCCCCAACCTCCTGACTGGTGACCACTCTCTTTAGTTACTGCCTCCTACCAAACCTGGTTTTTGGGTTCCTGTCAACTCAGAACTGTGGTGTTTTCCTAGGGCGGGCCTCTTGGAGCCATAACGTCAGAAAAGACCCCATTGTACAATTTTTGTTTCCTGGGAAGGAGAGTCACCTGTACTGTAAATGAGACAATTTCACACCAATCACAAAATAAAATTAAGATCTTAAAAAAAAAAGAAAGAAAGAAAGAAAAAAAGAAAAAGAAACAAAAAAGAGGAGCAAAGATAATGAGAAAGCTTTTATTCTTTTATTGTTGCTGCTGTTTTTGTTTTTTTTTGGCTTTTTGAGACACGGTTTCTCTGTGTAGCCTTGGCTGTCCTGGACTCGCTTTGTAGACCAGGCTGGCCATGAACTCACAACGATCCACCTGCCTCTGCCTCCTGAGTACTGGGATTAAAGGCGTGCGCCACCATGCCCGGCTTAAAACCTACTTTAATTTAGGTTTCTTATACCTCTACCTCCCTTCCACTAGGCCCCCGCCCCAACACTAGATATAGGAGAAAGATTAGTAGGGAGATGGTGTATAGTTCCAGCTGGTTAAGGTCTTTGGGTTCTTTGGGACAATACCAATCTCAGTCATTAGTATACCCAGTGGTCCAGCAAACAGCAACCAAACCAAAAGCCTCTTTCTCCTTGAAGCACTGTCCTTTTTCTGGGGTCTGATATTTATACCCTCTCTGAGTCCTTAGAATTCCACTAACTGCAGCTGGCAAAGGCCATGCTCCTCTCTGAGCTGAATAAGGCAACTATCAGCTGTGAACAAACTAAAAGCAGCTCCATACCCCACACTTGGGATTAAAACAAAAACCTGTTTACACAGCATAACTGAGTTTTTAAAGAAACCAAGACTTCCACTACACCCTTGCCTATAATGAACTGCTCAGGACGGAAAAGCTGGCGGTATACGGGTTCCGTCTTTAATAACTACTGTCTGTACACACCTGTCAGCACCTGTCTCACTAATGAAATATTGAAGAAGTCATCCCTTCCTGCAATGGTCTAGTCACTTGGCATCTGGCCATCAGAATGGCCAGTGTGGACAGAGATGCAGTCCTGCAAGGTGCTACAGGTTAGGAGGCAAAATCAACAGAAGGACTGTTCAGGCAGCAAATCTGTCTCTGTCGTTTTTTCGTTTCAGAAGATGCTGACCTGCACTTGCTGTTTACTCAGGGAGTCAAGCCATGGCTTCAAAATTAAGCTTAGTTGTTTAGGAATTAAGAAGATACTTTCAGGTCTAGATAGACACTTGTAGGCTGATAGATTTGAGCACTGATAGATATTGATTTAGTTCAAAACTTTACACTCACCAAGATAAAACGGATAATATTTTCTTTAAGGTTGCCAAATACCTTTTGATTAGATATTATGTATGTGGCTCTTACCTATTGGCTTTTATAGTTTTTCATAATTGTTCTTACTGTATATAAAAAATGGCCTTTTTTTGGGACGTAAAAGGGGAATTGTTGGAGGCTGGTCTGATGTATTTTGATGCTAATTACTGCTTGCTGTCTCTGTGACCCACCTTGCCTATTGTTATTGTTTGATCAATAAAAGGCCATTACCCAGGGCGGGGCAAATGGGACAGGCGTGGCTAAGGTTCCCTGGGCTTGCAGAGACAGAGAATCTTGGGAAGAAGAGACACCAGAGAAGAGAAGGGAGAAGGAAGGCCGCCTTTGGTTAGGTGGAGGAGAAGCCCGTGGCTGACATGAATGGAGAACCCGGCCCAGATGAAGAACGTTAGCAAGTGTTTGGGATTATGGATGGGAGGTAGCTTGATAGAGGTTATTAGAACCAGGTGGCACGGGATTTGGGCAGGTGTCCCATACCTGTTATGGGAAGTAGTTTAGGGTATTACTATCTGCCCTGCCCCGGGTTAACTAAGGCTATTTTAAAATATAACAAGTGTCGGGGCTGGAGAGATGGCTCAGCGGCTAAGAGCACTGACTGCTCTTCCAGAGGTCGTGAGTTCAATTCCCAGCAACCACATGGTGGCTCACAACCATCTATAATGTGATCTGATACCCTCCTCTGGGATGCAGGTGTGCATGTAGGCAGAGCTCTGTATACATAATAATAAATAAATAAATCTTTAAAAAAATATCTATAACAAGTGTCTGAGTCTTGATTGATTGCTAGTGGGTTATACTGCAGTAAGAACAATTATAAGCTTAATAATGAACATTATTAGGTTATACTTGCTATACCACTCCCGAGTGCATATCCAAAGGCTGTTCCGTCCTGCCGTGAGGACACTTGCTCACCCGTGGTCATCGCAGCTTTATTCACAGTAGTCAGAAACTGAACTGAACTGAACAATGGATAAGGAAGATGCAGTATATTTACACAATGGAGTACTACTCAGCTGGTAAAAAGCATAACATCACAGCGCTGGAGAGATGGCTCAGCGGATAAGAGCACTGGCCGCTCTCCCAGAGGACCCAGGTTCAATTCCCAGCACCCACATGGCAGCTCACAACTCTGTAGCTCACATGCCCACACAGACATACAAGCAGGCATACAAGCAGGCAAGACACCAAAGTAAATTATTGGCTGGTGGTGATGACACACGCCTTTAACCCCAGCACTTGGGAGGGAGGCAGAGGCAGGAGGATCGCTGTGAGTTCAAGGCCAGCCTGGTCTACAAAATGAGTCCAGGACAGGCAAGGCTACACAGAGAAACCCTGTATCAAAAACAAACAAACAAACAAACAAACAAAAAACCCTAACCAACCAGCCAAACAAACAAACAAAAAACCCCAAACCAACAACCAAACATCATGAAATTTGCAGGCAAATGGATGGAAGTAGAAAAGATTATCCTGAGTGAAATAGCCCGGAAAGACAAATACAGAAAAAGAAAGAAAAAAAGAAAGAAAGAAAAAGACAAATACAGTCTGTACTCACTTATAAGTGGACATTACCTGTTAAGGACAATCATGCTACAATCCACAGACCTAGAGAGACTAAGTAACAGAATTGGGACACACACACACACACACACACCCTGGGGGTGGGCGGATGATGGGGATAAGATCAGGAGATCAGGCTGGGTGTGGGAGAAACGGAGGGAGAGAGTACGGGGAGAGATGACTGGACAGTGGGGTGGGGGTGGGGACATTTGGGGGTAGATGTAGAGACCCTAGTGCAACGGAGACTCCCTGGAGTCTGGGAGAATGACCTAGTGAAGTCTTCTAGTGGCCATCTCCTTAACCAGGCCAGGAAGGCTCCCAGCCACGAAACCTTTGGCCTACAATCTGTCCTGCCACAGACACACTGGGGCGATGGTAATGAGTCTTGTCACTCATGCTTCTGAACGGAGGCCGCGGTTGACACTGCCTGGGTGATCAGGAAGCAGAGGCTGGACAGCCTAGAGACCCGGGATAGAAACCAAACACAACCTGGCGGGAAAAAGAGTCAACAAAACGATTCCTAATGATACTCTGCTACTCACAGATCGGTGCCTAGCCCAATGGTCATCAGAGAGGCTTCTTCCAGCAACCGATGAGAGGACAGGCAGAGACCCACAGCCAACTCTGGGGAGATCCAAGGGAACCCCGAAGAAGAGAGGTAAAGGATTGTAGGAGCCATGGGGATTGAAGACACCATGAGAACAGAGAACCAACTAACCAGGGCTCCTAGGAGCTCACAGAAACTGAAGGGGCAGACACGGACCGTGTATGAGTCTGACCTAGGTCCCCTCTGCATATAGCTACAGTTGCGTAGCTTGGTGTTCTTGTGGGGTTCCCAATGCCAGTGGGGATGTCTCTGATTCTTCTGTCTGTGCCTGGGACCTTTCCCCTCCTACTGGGTTGCCAGGCCCAGCCTTGATATAGGGCTTTGTATGTTATGGTATCTTGTTAGGGCCATGTTTGGTGGATATCCCTGGGGCCGGGGGAGGGGGGGTGGCCTGATCTCCCTCTCTTTTATTTTTTTATTTTTTAAGGCAAACAGTTGATCTGGAGAAGAGGAGAAGTGGGCGAGCGACTGGGAGGAGTACAAGGAGGAGATCTCAAAAAACAAACAGGGCATGGTGGCACATACCTTTAATCTCAGCACCTAGGGAGACAGAGGCAGAAGAATCTTTGAGTTTCAGGCCAGCCTGGTCTACAGAGCAAGTTCCAAGGCTGACAGTGTCAGCGCTGACATTGGCTTACTGGAAACTTCATCAGTCGGATTCCAGGGATACAGATGCAAACGGGCCAGCCAATTCCAGGGGCAGGTCCCAGTATGTTCTCCGGCGGTTGCCCTGGATACCTGGCATGCCCTGACAGCTACTCCCCTGCCGATGACTTCGTCCACAGCTGTGGCTGGACAGGACGGTGAGGTGGATGCAGAGAAGCTTTGGAGATGCTTGACACAGTCGGGAATCAGTGGACCTTACGCTTCCTTCAGTTTTATGAGCGCCCTGTTGGAAAGAGACTACACGGCGAAAATGGGATTCAGGGGCTTCGAGGGGCTTTGGGCAGCTCTTTTTTTTTTGAGACAGGGTTTCTCTGTGTAGCCTTGGCCATCCTGGACTCACTTTGTAGACCAGGCTGCCTCGAACTCACAGCGATCTGCCTGCCTCTGCCTCCCGAGTGCTGGGATTAAAGGCGTGCGCCACCAAGCCCAGCTCTCAACGCCAGGGAGCAAGCAGTCCGGCCACGATCAAAGCAGCACTGTAGAGCCTCGTGCGCCCAGCGCTGGCTCTTAGGGGTTACAGGCCGAGTCCCCAGACATTGGCTGCTATTGTTAGACGCTACAGCAAGAATGGCAGGGTTTTCTTCCATGATTTATGTTGCTTGCTGTATGAAGCTTCGCGCCCTGACAGATTTCTTTAGGCGAAGAGACCGCTTGCAGCAAGGGGTTGTGAACTTCACGCATGAGGATTTTCTTTGCAGGACACTATGACGGTTTGAAAGCCTGGCGTTCACAAGGCGGAGACATGCATACCGAGAATCTTCTGCTTCGTTGAAACAGACTGGACTACCAGGTTAAAAGCTCCCAGTGAAGGCCCCGCCTCCCTTCTGTTAAGACACAGTTCAATGCAATAACTTTTTTGGGGGGGCGGGGGAGGCATATATTATTTTTGGAAAAGCTATGACATTGCAGATATATCCATGTTCTCTTGAAATGTTGCTAATATTTTGCAGCTAATTGATACCAGCCTTAAATTTCTTATCAATACAAGACTGTATTCACATGACATTGTGTATGAGGCCAGTAATGAAAGTCTAGATAAAACTTATATTATCTAAAAAACAAAAACAAAAACAAAAAAACAGGCTGAGCGTGGTGGCGCACGCCTTTAATCCCAGCACTCAGGAGGCAGAGGCATGTGGCTCTCTGAGTTTGAGGCCAGCCTGGTCTACAAACAGTCCGGTACAGCCAGAGCTCTGTGTAACAGAGAAACCCTGTCTTGAAAAACAAAAACAAAAAACAAAATAGGCTGACCTCGAATTTACAGATACCCTCCAGCGGTGGCCTCCCAGGTGCTGGATTTAAAGACGTGCTCCACCATGCTCTGCCGAATATCCAGCATTTCTGCTGCGTTTACTTACGTTGTGCTCATGGGTGTTACCACAGCCACAGCACGCAGAGTGAGCTCGGACGAACAACACACAGAAGTTGCCGCTCTCCGTCCACCACGGGCGTCCCAGAGGTCGAATTCCACCTTGCCGACCCGATGAGATACTCTGTCTTTTAATTTAGGTGGGATTAGCTTTCTTGGAAGGAATATATGCCTACAAAAGTAAACAATACGTTAATATTAACATAGGGAAGTCGTGGGGAGGGGAAATACATGATGAAAATATACTGTATAGCCGGGCATAATGGCACTTTAATCCCAGCACTCGGGAGGCAGAGGCAAGCGGATCTCGGTGAGATCCAGGCCAGTCTGGTCTGCAAAGTGAGTCCAGGATAGCTAAGGCTGCACAGAGAAACTCTGTTTCGAAAAACCATAAATAAAATAAATACATAAATTTCAGGTGAGGTGTCACACGCCAGAGATTGCTAAGAGTTGATGCCCGATCGGGTTACAATACGAGTACTACAAAAAAATTGAAAAAGAAAAAAAATTTGGAAGAGGAAAAAAAACTTCATTTCTTGCTGTGGAAAGTTAAGTTCATTTGTGTTGTCAAAAAGAAGGCGCAATACAAAAACAAAGTCTCCGATAGCAGAGGATGGTTTCGATCCATCGACCTCTGGGTTATGGGCCCAGCACGCTTCCGCTGCGCCACTCTGCTACCTACTACTTAGAGGTCTTATTTTTCCGCTAAAGAACTTTCCCAGTGCATCGTCTCGCATTCTGCGCGCCCTCTATCGTCAGCGGCGAAAATTGCCATCATCTCCGTTATGTCATCTTATTGGTCGGCTCCTGATACAGGGCATTTTTCATTGGTTGCTGAGTTAACCAATAAACACGAAGGACGGGGCAAGGTGGGAGCCTATCGCGCAGGGGTTTGTTGGGACGCGCCAGCTAGACGTTTCTCTGCCGGGCCTGATTCTTCCCGGGAGACGGCGGCGGGGTGGCCTCCATTGTTCAGGATTAAGCGGGCCATGAGGTAAGTGGACGGAGGTGCTGGAAAGTTCCCGTAGACGTCTCGGGAGGGCGGGATGAAGCGGAGTCGGAGGACCAAGGGCTTGTACCTGGGCGGCTGGCGGACAGCGTGGCCGGCGCGAGTGGAGGTGGGGGAGGCTGGGGGGGATCGGGCCTGGGGGGGGATCGGGCCTGGGGGGGGCGCCGGGGCCCCGCAGGGGGTTGACACCTGGGTCTCGGGACCGGGAGGGGGAGCAGAGGTCCTAACCGACGGGGAGCAGCATCCTCCGTGTGCAGTGAGCAGGCTGCAGCGCTGCGCATGACCAGTAGTGGGACGTGCCTGCCGACTGTTGCGCGGTATTAATAATTGGGAAGTCACATCCCTCCGAATGTTAGGACCGGTGTGCCTCACGGTTACTTAGCAGGGGGATGTATGCCGGGGTCCGAACCTCGTGTTTCCCTCACGTGAGCTCTGAGAAAACCCAGAATTACAAGTCGGGTGTTGGGTAACAAGCCGCAGACACAGTACTTGGGGGGAAGTAAGGCAGGAGATAGGTGACACCCCCCCCCCGCCCCCGCCTCCAAACCAAAAGAAAATAAGACCATAATTAGGAGGTCTTGGGAGAGTGGGAGGTTGGGGCTGGGCACCATGGGCGAGAAGTGACCCTGGAGTCTCTGCTTCAGTATTTGGAAGCGGTCGAGGTGAGTCAAATTGAAATAACACGCTTGATATGATAGAGGCATTTTTCCAGCGAAGTGAGTAAAATGTCTGTTTATTTTTTAAGGGGTGACAGAGGACGTGGTCGTGGTGGGCGCTTTGGGTCCAGAGGCGGCCCTGGAGGAGGGTGAGTTTGGCAGTTTGCGTCTTTGCCATGGTTTGTTTCAGTCATGTAGATGGAGGTGTGGAGTAGACTGGTTTTGTTTTGTTTTCGTGAAAGCTATGTGAAGCATTTCTTTTCCTGTTGTCCTGCTAAGTGAGTTTGGCCTTTCGCTAAGAATGATACAGCCCAGCATCTCTCGAGTTCTTGCGATAAAATTGGTGCGTTGTGTACCTCTCGCTTGCTTCCTGCTTGAGTAACTTTGGATGGTTTTTGTGTTTCAGGTTCCGGCCTTTTGTGCCCCATATCCCCTTTGATTTCTATTTGGTGAGTATTTTGGCTTCGGAAGACTTTCTTGGCCGCTGCTCACTTACAGATGTAGAAATGGAGCCCAGAGTATCCTTGTTAGTGAAGTCAGACTGTTGGGAACAGGATTCAAGAGTGGATATGTTCTTTGCTTGAGAGAAGGTCTTTCTCTGTGTGTTTGACTGGCCTGAAAGTCACTAGGTAGACCAAGCTGACTGCAAATTCACCATCCTCCTGCTTCAACCTCTTGAGTGCTGGCATTACAGGCATGCACTGCCACATCTGGCTTAAGTTTTTATGTACATAGTTTGAATGCTAGAGATCTGAATTGAACCCAGGAGCTTGAGCATGCTAACCCTATAGTCCCAACCCCCTAGTTTTATTCACACACACACACACACACACACACATATATGTATAAACACGGCTGTAGCAGAGGACACAAGTCTGGTTCTCTGCTCTCACACTGCAGTGTACATCTCTCTGTAACTCTGCTTCCTGAGGGTCTTATCTCTGTTGACTTCCACAGGCTTTTGCATGTATGGTGCATATACACATACGCACACTGTGGCACTCACACACATACATAAATAAATATTTAAAAGAACAAGCCAATTCGACTGCCAGTCTTCAAAGTGATTGCAATCCCAGGAATGTAAGCCTAAGCCAGAGGATCATGTTCAGGGTTCAGGGCCAGCCTGGGCTAACAAAGTCCAACAAGAACAAAACAGTGAGAAACAGGGCAGGGAAGATAATACAGTTTGGTTGCAATATTTGTCCTGGAAAATAGTTACCTCTTTTTTAAAACAAGATTTATTTGTCTATTTTAATTTTTGGTTTTTCTTTTTTATTTATTTACTATGTATACAGTGCTCTGCCTGCATGTACACCTGCAGGCCAGAAGAGGGCACCAGATCTCATAGCTAGTTCTGAGCCACCATGTGGTTGCTGGGAATTGAACTCAGGATCTCTGGATGAGCAGCCAGTGCTCTTAACTGCTGAGCCATCTTTCCAGCCCTAATGTTTGGTTTTTCGAGACAGGGTTTCTCTGTGTAGCCTTGACTGTCCTCGACTCCCTTTGTAGACCTGGCTGGCCTTGAACTCACAGAGATCCACCTGCCTCTGCCTCCCAAGTGCTGGGATTAAAGGCGTGCGCCACTGCGCCTGGCTATTTGTTTATTTTGGCCAATGTCTGTATATATAACCTTGCTGGCTTGGTACTCAGAGGTCAGCCTGCTTCTGCCTCCCGAGTGCTGGGACTAAAGGGAGGGCCACCACTGCCCAGCCTTTATTTCTTTTACTATAAAGGTCATGAGTGCTTTGGCTGGTGTTGTGGCTTAGTTGGTAGAGTGCTCACCTAGCATGCACAGAGCCCTTGGTGTTTTTATATATCAAGAGATGGTGGTATGTACCTGTAGTCCAAGTATTGAGGCAGAGGCAGGAGGATTGCTTCCAGTCATCCTGTGCTACATAGCAAGTTCAGGCCAACTATGATATAGGACCCTGTCTCAAAAAATAACAGAGCAGAGCAACAAAGTAAAGGGAACTTGAGTTAGGTTCTTCCTATTTGTATTTGGACTTGAACATCTGAAGGAGTTAAAGGCAAGCTTTGCAGCCGGGCGTGTTGGGCATGCCTGTAATCCCAGCAGCAGGGAGGCAGATGCAGGGGGATCGCTGTGAGTTCAGGCTAGCCTGGTCTACAAAGGGAGTCCAGGACAGCCAGGGCTCTGATACACAGAGATACCCTGTCTTGATCGCCCCCTCCCCCCAAAAAGGGGGGAAAATAGCAAGTATTGCTAGGTGTAATAGCTTTAAGATGGAAGTAGACAGAAAAAGTAGAATCAAATGTAGAATTTTATGGGGGCAGTTTTTTCCTCCTAAAGATGTAGGTGTGAGTGTGTGTGTGTGTGTGTGTGTGTGTGTGTATGTGTGTGTACGTGTGTGTGTACCTGCACCATGCACATGCCTAGTACCTGTGGAGGCTGAAGACGGAATCAGATGTCTTTGAACTGGAGCTCCTGGTGGTTGTGAGCCCCAGGTGGTTGCTAGGAATTGAACCTGGGCCGTCTGAGAGCAGCCAGTGCTCTTAACCATGAGCCATCTCTCCAGTCCCTCTCTTTTTATTTTTATTTTTAAGTTTTCTAATACGTTTATTGCTACATGTCACAGCAAATGTGTGGCGATCAGAGGACAGCTTGAAGGAATTGGTTCTCTGTGAGGGTCCCAGGAAGTGACGACTCAGGGCCTTTGTTGTCAAGGCATCTCACTGGGATACTCAGAGCCATCCTCCTGCCTCTGCCTCCCAAGTGCTGGGATTAAAAATGTAGAGGTTTTTGGCTTCATTTTTGTTTTTGTTTCCTGTTATAGTATTAGAGGGGAAATCTGTATATTTTCTTTTTCTTTCTTTTTTAAAAAACTTTTTATTTATTTATTTATTTTGAGACAGGGTTTCTCTGCTTAGTCCTGGCTGCCCTGGAAGTTTCTCTGTAGATCAGGCTGGCCTTGAACTCACAGAGATCTGTTATTACTATTTTTTAAGATTTATTTTATGAAAAAAATTTTATTTTCTGGCTAGGTGTGGTAGAGCATGCCTGTAATCCCAGCACTTGGGGAGGCAGAGGCAGGTGGATCTCTGTGAGTTTAAGGCCAGCCTGGTCTACAAAGTGAGTCCAGGACAGCCAAAGCTACACAGAGAAACTCTGTCTCAAAAAAGAAAAGAAGAACATTCATTTCATGTATATGAGTGCATATATAGCTGCATGTCAGAAGAGGGCATCAGATTGCATTTTAGATGGGTGTCAGCCACCATGTGGTTACTGGGAAATGAACTCTGGAAGAGCAGTCAGTGCTCTTAACCACTGAGCCATCTCTCTAGCCCCTCTTCTGTGTGTTATTTTTGGTAAATAACATAGTTTCATTTCTGATTTAGTGTGAAATGGCTTTTCCCCGGGTCAAGCCAGCACCTGATGAAACCTCCTTCAGTGAAGCCTTGCTGAAGAGGAATCAGGACCTGGCCCCCAATTCTGCCGAGCAGGTAAGTGCTTTCCCTGAGGCTGATCTCAGAGCCTAAAGGGTTAAAGAGCAGATTCTCCATTTGCTTCAGGAGAGTGGTCTTGCCTGGGGTTTGAAGCCAAGGGTAGACTTGGGCCCTCCCTCGGTTGATCCCCATCAAGGGTGTTGTCAGAGCTCAAACTCCTCCTTGCTGTGGGGAGAACCTGTGTGTAGTTTTTGGCCTTAGGGTGTTCTGCTTTGTGATGTTTTCAGGCTTCTATCCTTTCCTTGGTGACAAAAATAAACAATGTGATTGACAACTTGATTGTGGCTCCAGGGACATTTGAAGTGGTGAGTTTTTGATGACTTAAATTTCCTTGGCCCTTGCCAGTTAATCTGTTACCTAATCAAAACCTAAGCTGGAAAAGTACAGAGGTGTTCTGGAATTCTGATCTCGAGGGCAGGCTGTGTGTCACTGGCCACCCAGCACGCCCAGGCCTCCATGTGTGCTTGTGTGGGGTGTGAGTTCATCATGGCTGCTTCCAGATCTGGGCACTAGGGAAGCAGTGTAAATTGCTCTACGAGGACTCTACCTTTTTTTTTTTTCCCCTTTTCAACAGCAAATTGAAGAAGTGCGACAGGTGGGGTCATACAAAAAGGGAACAATGACTACAGGACACAATGTGGCTGACTTGGTGGTGATACTAAAGATCCTGCCAACATGTGAGTGAGTCTCCTGTCCTTGTGCGCTGGGGTGGGACACGGGGCCTGGGCGAGTGTGTCTCCTGTCCTTGTGCGCTGGGGTGGGACACGGGGCCTTGGGCTTGTTTGCTTGTCCTCGAACGCCTGAGAGCACGGATCCCTTGGAAGGTTTGAGGTGCTGTTGATTATGTATGTAGTGGCCACAGTAGCTGGCCTTATTTGTATTTGTTTTTTAATGTTGTTTATTTTTAGCAGCTGGCCTTATAAATAAATAGTGTAGGTCAGGGGTTAGCAGGAGTCCAGCCCTTCTTCTTTCAGAGATTGTTATAGGTTTATTTCTACTAGTGTTATGTGTTAGTCTGCCACCGTACCAGGCTCTTTGGTTGTGTGTGTGTGTGTGTGTGTGTGTGTGTGTGTGTAAGTGTGTGTGTGTAAGTGTGTGTGTGTGTGTAAGCGAGTTGAGTGGAGATTGTGGCATATGCCCCAGCACTCGGGAGATAGGCAGGTGGATCTCTTGATTTAGAGGGCAGCCTAGTGTACAGAGATTTTCCAGGACAGCCAGGGCTACACAGTTTTAAAAAGCAAAAACAAACCGGACAGTGGTGGCACATGCTTTTAATCCCAGCACTCGGGAGGCAGAGGCAAGCAGATCCCTGTGTGAGTACAGTCAGGAATACAAAGAGAAATGCTGTCTCAAAAAAAAAAAAACCGAAAAGGATTCTTACTCCCTGAGCATTCTTCTAACTTCTCTGTCCAGGCTTTCATTCCCTTTTCACATGTGTTCGCTTTATTTAGTTCAGTATATTTCAGTCTGTGGAATAGAAAAAGAAATACTAAGTTCTTTACTGATAGGAGACATCTACATAAAATAAATTACTGTAACATTCGTTATGTTCTTTTTTTCCAATCTAGTGGAAGCTGTTGCTGCCCTGGGGAACAAAGTTGTGGAAAGCCTGAGAGCACAGGACCCCTCAGAAGGTTTGTGTGTGTTGCTGACTATGTATGTAATGGCCACAGCAGCTGGTCAGTGTAGGCAGGAGGTTGGCAGGAGTCTCAGGTAGTCACAGTTTATTTTCTTGAATTATGAAAAGTGGGCTATGAGACAGATTTTATAGCCCAGGCTGTCCTCAAGTTATGTGCCTCCTGCTTCAGCTCCCACGTGCTAGGATCATGGATAGGGATGCACCGCTGACCTCCTGGTTTCTATTTTAAACTATGGCCCTCAGCTTGAGCTTGTATTATTTTTGTGTGTTTGTGGTGTAGAGGCTGAACACAGTGCCTCTCGTACATGCTGGGCGATCAGTCTGCCACTGAGCTTCATCTCCAGGCCTCTTGTTGTTTCAGGTCTCATGTCCTGTTCTGTCCCTCTTCCCTCCTCTGCCTTTTGAGATAGCGTATCATGTGGTCAGGCTGGTCTAGTGCTCCTGATCATCTCCTTGCCACCTTCTAGTTACTGGTATCCAAGCTCTTTTTTTTTTTTAAAGATTTATTTATTTAATGTATTTTATTTATCTGCATGTACACCTTCAGGCCAGAAGAGGGCATCAGATCACATTATAGATGGTTGTGAGCCACCATGTGGTTTCTGGAAATTGAACTCAGGACCTCGGAAGAGCAGTCAGTGCTCTTAACCACTGAGCCATCCCTCCAGCCCAATATCCAAGCTCTTACTGGTGTTTCCTGGAACGTGCTTGTAATCCCAGCACTTGGAAGGCATAAGCAGGAGGATCTAGAGTTAAAGACCCGTCTTCGATACATATACATACAAAGACATCTGTGTCGAGGATCTTAGGGGCTGGAGAGATGGCTTAGAGGTTAAGAGCACTGTTCTTCCAGAGGTCCTGAGTTCAATTCCCAGTAACTACATGGTGGCTCACAGCCATCCATAATGAGATCTGGTTCCCTCTTGTGGCCTGCAGGAAGAACACTGTAAACATATTTAAAAACTAAATAACCCACTTGTTAAACCAGACTTGGTACACCTGTACCCCAGCCTTTGAGAAGCCTGGGCAAGAGGAGCGGTAATTTAAGGCCAGCCTTAGCTGTGCACACAGTAAGACCTTAGGTCACAAGACAGAAGGCGGCTGGGTAGCTGCAGCTTGGTTGGTAGAGTACATGTCAAGCATGTGTGAAGTTCTGAGGTCGGCACTCAGAACTGCATACAGCAGGCTTGAGTGGCACTTGTTCATCTCAAGACTAGTGAGGTGCAGGAAGGAGGGTCAAGGAGTTCAGAGTCATCCTTGGCTACATAATGTGTCGGGAGGCAGCCTGAGCTACATGAGATTTTGTGTTAAAAGATGGCTCAATGGGTAAAGTGCTTTCCACCAAGCCTGATGACCTGAGTCAGTCCCTGGGAGCTGCATGGTGGGAGGCGAGGGCTGAGTCTGGCGGTTGTCCTTTGGCCCCCACAGGTGTGTGAGTGTTCCTGCTCTCACACGCTCTAAATAAATATAATTTTAAAAGCAAAACAGAACAAATATATTTTACATCTTGTGATCATTTTGTCTTTTAGTTTTGACCATGCTGACTAATGAAACTGGCTTTGAAATTAGCTCTTCTGATGCTACGGTAAAAATTCTCATTACAACAGTGCCACCTAATCTCCGAAAACTGGACCCGGAACTCCACTGTAAGTCTCCCCTGCGGGGGTAGGGTGGGGCAACAGCCACCCAGATAGCCAAAGCTTTGAAGCTTTCTGGAAATTGTAGTATTTAGCTAACTATGAAGGAGTTTGACTTTCCCCATAATTTGTAAATAGTTTTACCACCACCTTCCTAGTGAGTTTTCAGAGCCTTAAAAATAAGGGGCTGGCGGGATGGCTCAGAGAGTGCTCTTCCAGAGGACCTGGGTTCAATACCCAGCACCCACATGACAGCTCACAACTGTCTAACTCCAGTATCTGACACCCTCACACAGACATACATACAAACAAAACACTAATGCGCATAAAATAAAAATAAATTATTCAAAGGATTGCAGAATAAAAAAAACTTGAAGAAAAAGATAAAAAAGAAATAGAAAGTAAAAGCCTATGTAAATCTTCGTGAAGAGAAATACATTACTGGAAAAGATGTTTGTTTTGCCTGGGGAGGAACAGTAGTGTTTGGACAAGTGGCATGCCATTGTGACATGGGATGGTTTGCTACCTTGGCTGTGCCACATTTCTAGCCGGGTATCGGGATTGGATGTATTGCACACTCAGCCGTTGTGCTTGTCTCCAGTGGACATCAAGGTGTTGCAGAGCGCTTTAGCGGCCATCCGGCATGCCCGCTGGTTCGAAGAAAATGCTTCTCAGTCCACGTGAGTCTCATTGGCCATTTGGATAAGATAATCTTTCTTGTTTTTGTTTTGTTTGTTTGGTTTTTTGAGACAGGGTTTCTCTGTGTAGCCCTGGCTGTCCTGGACTTGCTTTGTAGACCAGGCTGGACTCAAACTCACAGAGATCCAACTGCCTCTCCCTCCTGAGTGCTGGGATTAAAGACTGCGCCACCACACCCAGCTCCAAGATAGCCTTTCTTCAGGGGTGTAGTGGCTCTGGCCTGTATCACCATACGTAACAGTACATGCCCCTATTTTCTCTGACAGAACTGTTTCAGATATGATGGTTGGGTTTTGATTTTTACCTAAGTAAACAAGATTGAAGGAAGATATATTAATATTTCATTGTGTGTGCAAGCAGGTGCACACACATGTGCATGTGTGCACATGATGGTCACGTGTAGCCTGAGGACAGCTTTCAGAGTTAGTTCCCTCATGTGAGTCTCTGGGACTGAACTCAGGTTTCTCAGGCCCGGGACAGACGCCTTCCTCTGGGGGCCAGCTGGTGGGCACTGTATGTAGCTCTCTAAACAGGGTCGTCAGCTTTACCCCTCACGTCAGTGTGACCTTATTACCTCTAACCACTGGGTCTCTATGTTCAGAGTTAAAGTTCTCATCAGATTGCTGAAGGACTTAAGGATTCGTTTTCCTGGCTTTGAGCCTCTCACACCCTGGATCCTTGACCTCCTTGTAAGTAAAAAAGGGGCAGCTGAGGTATGGCTCTGTGTAGTGTGCTTGTCTAGTGTGGGAGGTCTTTGGTTCAGTTGCCAATATTGCAAAAAGGGACAAGTGTAAAAGTAATTATTCTATTAATATTAGTTAATCAGTGATTCCTTATCCTCCTGTTATGTAAGTAAAAGACACAGAAACCTGTTGGATTTTTAATAAGCATTAATGCACTGGGGGTGGGCAGATATTAACCCTCTAAGCTGTTTTGTGTGCTTCCCAGCCAAAACCCCCATAAACGCTTGCACGTGTTTTCCATTTGGGCTGCTTCTCTCCATCAGGCCAGTCCTCAGAGCAAGATGTTCTCTGCCATGGGCTTTTAGTTCACGCTAACCCATGGCCATCTCTCTCCTTCCTCCTCCTCCTGCCATCGTGTTCCTGCCCCCTCCCCGGCCCAAGCCCACCAACCTCCCTCTCTTCTGCCCAGTCCAGGCTGTAGGCGACTTTATTATCCAATCAGGGATAGTTTGAGAGGGAAAGTTTACATAATGTCATTTTAGATATGTGACACTTTGCTCCTAGAACAAGGATCTTGGGCGTGCAATTAACATTTGAATACATAGTAGTTCCAGACGAACCCCAACAGACAAGGGTGTATTAGGGTCGCTCTTCGTGTTCATTCATTCATCTGTTTGAGACACGGTGTTTTCTTTCCTGTTCCTCTGGTGGAACTTGCTTTGTAGACCAGGCTGGTCTTGAACTCAGATCCATCTGCCTTTGCCTCCATAGTGCTGGGATTAAAGGCATGCTACCTCACCCCCAGCTTGATTACTCTTAAAACCTACCAACATCAGAAATTCAACGGGGCTTAAGAGAAATTTTAGTCAGTCTTAGAGAGGCTGAGGCAAGAGCATTTTGAGATCCAGGCCAGTCTGGGTGACTTAGGGAGGCCCCAACTTTTAAAAAGACAAGGATTTAGTGGTGAACAGTCTGGGAAGATTGGTTGGTCACTGCTTCCTGGGTTTCAGTATGCAGTGGAAGTAGTAGTTACTGCTGGCAGCTCGTGAGCATTATGACAAGTTTTCCTCATGACTTGAAGTTTGTTTGAGCATAGAACTGCCCGTTGTTTGTACACCCACCAGACTCACTCTCTTGCAGGGGCACTATGCTGTGATGAATAACCCCACTAGGCAGCCTTTGGCCCTGAATGTGGCGTACAGGTATAAAGCGTTTCCTTGGGTTTGGCTGTAAGCTGTTTTGTGTGCTTTCTAAGTTGTCCTTGTGTTTGTTTCAGGCGCTGCTTGCAGATTTTGGCAGCAGGGCTGTTCCTGCCGGGGTCTGTGGGCATCACTGACCCCTGTGAGAGTGGCAACTTCAGGGTACACACAGTCATGACCCTGGAACAGCAGGTAATAGGACAACCATGAAATGAGGGGGTTCTGGTCAGAAGGCAAGGGACCTAGGGATCTGGGGAGTCTCAGGGACTGACCTTGAGATTAAAGGCGCCTTCACGTTTCACATGGATGTTAGTTAGTCATGTATAGTCCATATATTTTGTCTTGTTTTCTCTTTGTTTTTCAGGATATGGTCTGCTACACGGCTCAGACTCTGGTTCGAATTCTCTCCCATGGAGGTTTTAGGAAGATCCTTGGCCAGGAGGGGGATGCGAGCTGTGAGTTGTCTGTGGTGTTGTGGTCCAGGGGTTCTGATCTATAGAGAAGCTTTGTCCCTAAGGTGCTCTAATACTTATGGATAAAGCTTAGCTTGTTTTCCATGCTGTTTGTTTGAAGTGGGTTTTATCCCTGTCTCTTCCAGATCTTGCTTCTGAAATATCTACCTGGGATGGAGTGATTGTGACACCTTCAGAAAAGGCTTATGAGAAGCCACCCGAGAAAAAGGAGGGAGAGGAAGAGGAGGAGAATACGGAAGAGCCACCTCAAGGGGAAGAAGAAGAAAGCATGGAGACTCAGGAGTGACTTTCCCTTTACTCTCTTTTCTGCCCAAGGGAAGATGAGCCTAAGCTAGCCGCCATGGGGCTTTTTATGGTGGCGTTTCTGTGTCATAGGGAGATAGCAGGAGGGAAAACAAACTGTAAAGAAAATAAGAAAACACGATGTTCCACTGTTCTAGTGGTGGCCAAGCGGTGAGAGGGCTCCCGTCTGTGGCTGCAGATGCCACCTTCCATCTCTAGTGAAGCAGAAGCCACACATTCCCGATATTTAAACCGTAACCACTCCCAACCAGTACTTTTTGTTGAAATGTTGTAAACTGTCAAGTGTTTGGGGACTTTTTTTTCTAAGAAAAATTATTAAAGTACTTCCTAGTAGGGGTTTTGGTTTTATTTTTCTGTACTATGTAGCAACCATTTTTGCATTCTAGACACTTCATATGGACTTCTGGACTCTTTTCTATAATTGAGTAAACTGGAATGCCACTTAAGCATTGTGATGGTTCACTTTCATGTCACATCAACCCTAAATGTGGGTGGAACTATGCTATGAGCTGGGTGCCTGGATAGAATGAAGGGATACAAGAGGAAGCAGGCAGACTCCCAGCATTCCCTTGTCTTGGTTACCTCACACTCATCACGTCTGGTAACAGGTGTCCATGGCCTAAACCCTTTGAAACCATAAAACAAATCCTTTTTTGTTAAAATAACCAATATAAGATTTATTTAATAATGCTAGACAATACTATTAACATATTCAAGCCAGGATAGTCAAGAGGATAAATTATTTACCTTGACTTACCAAGGTCCTCAACTGTAAACAAAGCAAGTGAACTGACAGGCAGAGGAAGCCTTGCCCAGGCCCAAGTCATAGAGCAACAGGAGTCAACACTGGTTAACTAGGCCTGGGAAGAATGGAACTCAAATATGTAACTTTTAATTTTTTATTTTCTGTGAATGGATGTTTTGCCTGCATCGTGTGTGCTGTGCCCAAAAAGGCCAGAAGAGGGCACTGGATTCCCCTAGAACTAGAGTTACAGCCTGCTGGGAACCACTCACCATTGGGTGCTGGGACTCGAACTGGAAGAACAGCAAGTGCTCCTAAGTGCTGAGCTATCCCTCCAGCCCTTAAAATGCGTAGCCTAAAGAACACCACAAAACCCACAAAAGCTTAGGGGCTTTCAGCTTTCAAGGCTCTGCCTTGACTTTGGATTCTCCTGTCATCCGTCATGCTTTTCCCAGGCAGTAGTGAGGGCAGCAGCTGTGGCACTGGGCGTTAACCTGGACATTAGAAACACATGCAGGATGACACTGGGACAATCACTACCTCCTGAGAGACTCTGTGGTGAAGCCGGGGAGAAGTGGAAGTATACTTTCTGCATAAATCTCTGTTGTTGGATTTTCTTTTTTTTTTTTTTTTTTACTATGTATACAGTGCGCTGCCTGCATGACAGAAGAGGGCATCAGATCTTTGCTGGGAATTGAACTCAGGGCCTCTGGAAGAGCATCAGTGCTCTTAACCTCTGAGCCATCTCTCCAGGCCCGAATTTTCTATCACATGATGTCCAACCTACTTTATGTTGTGGGGAGATGTATAAAGGTTTGAGCCAGGCATCCTGGCGCACGCCTACAGTCTGAGCAGTCGGGGCTAAGGCAAGAAGGCCCACGTTTGCGACCAGCCTGAGCTACACACAGACCTTGTTTCAGAAACAACCCAAGAGGTGGAGGGTTACTCCTGGACAAGCTGTAAGGAGGCCCTCTTCAGGAGACAGTCCGGTGTGCGCATGTTTCTCGGACAAGCTGTAAGGAGGCTCTCTTCAGGGACAGTCCGGTGTGCGCATGTTTCTTGAGGCTGCTATGAGTATATTGTTCAAACAGACCAAAGGTCTTCTCATGCTTGCCCAGACAAAGCAGCTGGAGAGCAGTGCTTGTGTGCTCGGGTCACAGGCCCACGCTTATTTGCTTGGAGAACCAGGAGGGTAAACTCCTGAATCCAGCATCGCTCTCCTGCGAGCTGTTTCTTTGGCAACACTGTGGTTTAACCGCCTTAGTCGTTCCTACAAGACAGAAAAATAGGGCATCTAATGACTGCTGTAAAAAGTTTTGTCTGAGTCAAATAAGTGCAGCAAGGTTTCTCTGTATAGACCTAGAACTCAGCTCTAGCTCAATCTGGCCTCAGACCCAGAGATCCACCTGCCCCTTCCTCCCGAGCAACAGGATTAAAGGCAGGCCCCACACTGCCTGGCTGACGTGGGCTGTTAAAGTTAGTCCTTTTACGTGTACATAAGCAGCCGGGTGTGGTGGTGCACACCTTTAATCCCAGCAGAGGCAGGCAGGTCTCTGAGTTTGAGGCCAGCCTGGGCCACAAAGTGAGTTCAGGACAGGCAAGGCTATACAGAGAACCCCTGTTTCCTGGGGGGGTGGGGTGGATGGGAAGGAGTGTACATAAGCCTGTAAATAACAGACATTAGAAGTTAAAAGTTAAGTTTATAGGCATTTGTCTAGTATGCAAGAAAACCTAAGTTTAAAGCCCAGTAATGTAACAGTATGGGTCTTTATTATCAGACTAGCTAACACTGCTCTTTCTCCCACAGCTAAAACTTTCAGTGGCTTTCACTGTGTTGAAGACATAATGCAGGATAAAGAACTGTTAAGATTTATTTATCTGTTTTTGAGAGGGGACCTTGCTATATGGCCCTAGCTGATAAGATTGACGGTCCCTGTGCAGTCCAGG
The DNA here is from genome assembly GCF_903995435.1 of Acomys russatus. NCBI lineage: Eukaryota > Metazoa > Chordata > Mammalia > Rodentia > Muridae > Acomys > Acomys russatus. Next base: position 63,331,321 of record NC_067151.1, read on the forward strand.
CTATGCTTAGAGTTACAGCCATCCTTCCTGCCTTAACCCGCCAAGTGCTGAAATGACAGCATGCACTACCATGCTCTGCTAGGAAATGTTTCTTTTTCTTTCTTTCTTTCTTTCTTTCTTTCTTTCTTTTTTTTTTTACCTGAGCATTCTGTAAAATGTTGTTGACCAAGACAACTCGTCGCCTGGCATTAAGCAGCTTTTTAACATAGGGGTCCAGATCCAGGGCCACCTTCTGATCCTCGCTGATGCGGCACAGCTCTAGGAAGAGGAAACGGGCAACCAACATCTAACGGCTCTTTTTTTGTTCTTGGGTAATGTAAACGATGAACGGGATGGGAAACACTCCTGCAGTCTGCTGTGAGCCACAGCCGCCTGCCCTTCTTTTATTCTGCCCTAAAATGGCCCCGGAAATTAGAGTCCGTGGGCAGTTCTGATATTAAGAGACAGAAACCTCGCCCAAAACCTGGGTAAACAAAGCTCCAGATGTGAGTTGAGGGGTTCTAGGTTATCCCAGGTGCTCACTCACCTGTAGCTAGGTTGTCAATTTGTTCCCGAAGCTCCACTTGGCTCTCTCTGTAAAGAGGTGGTACAAAGGCCTACACGGTCAGTGAACGGGACGCGGGAAACCAGTTCTACTTATCCCCCAAGTCCTGAGACAGGCTAGCCTCAACCTAAAGGCTTCACCTGCGCCCTTCCGCCTCTTTTACCCAGCGCCAACATCAGTTCGTCTCAAGAACTTAGTCTCCTCTCTTTTCGGGGGCCCGCCCCTACAAAGCCGGTTCCACAGGCCCCGCCCCCAGCAACCCGGTCCAGCACCTGACCGCGTGCACGTGGGAGTCGAGCTGCTGCACGGCGGGTCGCAGGAACTCCAGGAGCCCCTCGGCAAAGAGGTCGCGGCCCGTGGGCCCCGCCACCGGGGTCCCTGCCCCTGACACGGCAGCAGAACCGGCCGCGGCCATCACTAACTTCCCGGACGCCGGCAGCCTGCCGCGAGGGCCGCCGGGAACTACAGCCCGCTGCTGTTCGCCGCGAGGGGGCGCTTAGAAATACAGTCTACATGTCAGTGGGATAGCTGGGAAATGGAGTCCTCAGAGAGTCGGCAGTGGGATAGCTGGGAAATGGAGTCCTGGGGCGCGGGGAAGGGGCGGGCGGGGGCGGGGCGGAAAGAAGCACCGGGCGGGACTAGAGGCCCCTGGAAGTTGGAAGTTGGAGTTCTTCCATGGACCCAAAGAGGGCCGGATCCAGACATCAGGAGCCCTCAGGAACCATTTTTCTTTTGGATTAGATATTTATTTTGTGAGTATTTATTTTTATTTTCCGAGATAGGGTTTCTCTGTGTAGCCTTGGCTGTCCTGGAACTCGCTCCGGAGACCAGGCTGACCTCCAACTCACACAGATCTGCCTACCTCTGCCTGCTGAGTAGGAGTTAAAGTGAGTTAAAGGCATGTGCAACCTCCACCCGGCTTTATTTTATTTTTATTTTTTAAAAGATTTACTTATTTAAGCCAGGCGTGGTGGCACATGCCTTTAATCCCAGCACTCGGGAGGCAGAGGCAGGTGGATCGCTGTGAGTTCGAGGCCAGCCTGGTCTACAAAGTGAGTCTAGAAGAGCCAGGGCTACACAGAGAAACTCTGTCTCGAAAAACCGAAAACAACAACAACAAAAAACAAAAAATGTATTTATTATTATGTATACAGTGCTCTGCCTGCATGTGTACCTGCAAGCAGAGGAGTGCACCAGATCACACTATAGACGGTTGTGAGCCAGGAATTGAACTCAGGACCTTTGGAAAGGCAATCAGTGCTCTTAGCCTCTGAGCCATCTCTCCAGCCCCTCTTTATTTTATTTTGAAAGACAGGTTTTCTCCACATAGCCCTGGCTGCCTTGATACTCACTATGTAAACCAGGCTGGCCTTGAATCCATCGAGCTCCGCTGGTGTCTGCCTCCCAGGTGCTGGCACTGAAGACATGCTCTACCACTCCCAGCCGCTGTTCTTTCTTCCAAAGGTGAAAATAAGTGCTATTGTGCATAGCCTTCCCACGGGAATTGATGAGAAAGCCAGATTATATTCACGTTAGAGTCTCTCTCCTCCCCCCTCCCCCTGCCTCTCTCTTGCCCTGGCTCTCCTGGAACTTGCTCTGTAGACAACGCTGGCCTCTAATTCAAGAGAAACGCCTGCTTTTGCCCCTGAGTGCTGGGATTAAAGGTGTGCGCCACCTCTGTCCCGCAAGTTTTATATTTCTAAAGATTGTATTATTGAGTTCACAGTCTTTCTGTTGCAGTCTTTTGAGTGCTGGAGTTACAGATCTGCGCTACCACAACAGGCTTTAAAGGTGTTTTTTATTTTTGGCTTGAACCCAAGGCCTTGGGATTGCTCTGCTGAGCTATATCCCCACCATACCTTAACTCTCTCTTTTTTTCACTTTCTATTTTGAGATAAGGTTTTACTAAATAGCCAAGTTGGACTTGAAATTGCTTTGTAGTTCATGCAGGCCTTGAATACGTAATCCTCCTGCCTCAGGTACACACTTGTATCAGGTCTAGCTCTTAAGAACGTTTTGTTTCTCAGTTTTATTTTATGTGTGTTCGAGTATATGTGTACACCTGGACCATGGCATACAGAGAGAAGTCAGAGGACAACTTGTGAGAGGTAATTCTCTCCTTCCATCACGTGGGATCCCAGCACTGAACGCGAACCTTCAGGTTTGTTAGCAGGCAGGCACCTTCACTTTTAGAGCCTTTTTACTGGCCCTACTTGTGTGTGTGCGCGCATGCAGTGTATGTGTGTGTAGAGTGTGTGTGTGTTGTGTGTGTGGTGTGGTGTGTGTGTGGTGTGTGTGTGTGGTGTGGTGTGTGTGTGGTGTGTGTGTGTGTGTGGTGTGTGTGTGGTGTGTGTGTGTGTGTGTGTGTGTGTGTATATGTGTGTGTGTGTGTGGTGTGGTGTGTGTGGTGTGTGTGTGTGTGTGGTGTGGTATGTGTGTGGTGTGTGTGTGTGGTGTGTGTGTGTGTGTGTTGTGTGTGTGTGTAGGGGTATGGATGGGTATATATGGGTTCACTGAGTGCAGGTGCCTAGGGAGATCAGAGTTATTGGAATTACAGGCAGTTGTAAGGTTTCTGACAAGGCTACAAAGAACCAAACTCCAGTTCTCTGGAAAAATAATTATGTTAAGCCATCTCGCCAGCCTACTAACAGGTGTTTTTAAAATTACTTTAAAAGCGATGTGTGTGGATAGGTGCCCGTGAGCGCAGGTGCCCGTGAGCGCAGGTGCCCGTGAGCGCAGGTGCCCGTGAGCGCAGGTGCCCGTGAGCGCAGGTGCCCGTGAGTGCAGGTGCCCGTGAGCGAGTGCAGGTGCCCGTGAGCGAGTGCAGGTGCCCGTGAGCGAGTGCAGGTGCCCGCGAGTGAGTGCAGGTGCCCGTGAGCGCAGGTGCCCGTGAGCGCAGGTGCCCGTGAGAGCAGGTGCCCGTGAGCGCAGGTGCCCGTGAGCGCAGGTGTCCGTGAGAGCAGGTGCCCGTGAGCGCAGGTGCCCGTGAGCGCAGGTGCCCGTGAGAGCAGGTGCCCGTGAGCGCAGGTGCCCGTGAGCGCAGGTGCCCGTGAGTGAGTGCAGGTGCCCGTGAGTGCAGGTGCACTTGGAGGTCAGAGATGTAAGGTCCCTGGAGCTTTGAGGCCAGGGGTGTTGGGTTCCCTAGAGCTTCAGTAAATAGGTAGTTGTGAGCTTCCTGATGTGAGAACCCATCTGGAGACTTCTGCAAGAGCAGTCAGGACTCCTAACAACGGAGCTATCTCTTCAACCTCCCCCGACCCTAGCTGTTCTGGCTCTGTAGACCAGGCTAGCTCAAATGCAAGAGCTCCACCTGTCTGTGCCTCCCAAGTTCTGGGATTAAAGGTGTGTGCCACCGTACCTGGCTAGTTTGTTTGTTTGTTTAATGTTATATGCACTGATATATGCCTTGTGAGGTGTTGGATTTCCCAGAACTGGATTTACAGACAGTTGTGAGCCACCACGAGAGTGCTGGGAGCTGAACCAGGAACCTTTAGAAAAGCAGTCAGAGCTTGTAACCGCTGAGCCATCTCTCTAGACCCCCCAAGCATATATGGTTTGGTTTTGGTTTGTAGACAGAGTTTCTCTGTGTAGCCTTGGCTGTCCTGGACTTGCTTTGTAGACCAGGCTGGTCTCGAACTCACAGCGATCCGCCTGCCTCTGCCTCCCAAGTGCTGGGATTAAAGGCATGGGCCACCACACCAGGCATTCCCCAAGATATTTTTTAATGGCATCAGATATGTACAAAACTATATACGCTTAAAAAAGGAATGGATTCAAGAATGAAATCCTGAGCCGGGCATAGCACCGCACGCCTTTAATCCCAGCGAGACCCTGTCTTGAAAAACAAAACAAGAATGAAATCCTGATAGAGTCTAGGACATGGATGCCCTTAAGGATTTTTTTGCTACACAAAATAACCCAGCCTTCAAAGGACAAACATGTGGTGTGATTCACTTATGTAAATTGCCAAATTCATAGACATAAAAATATAGGACAGGGGGCTGGACAGATGGCTCAGAGGTTAAGAGCACTGGTTGCTCTTCCAGAGGTCCTGAGTTCAATTCCCAGCAACCACATGGTGGCTCACAAACATGTATAGTGAGATCTGGTGCCCTCTTCTGGCCTGCAGGTGTACATGCAGACAGAACAGTGTATAAATAATAAATACATCTTTTAAAAAAAAGATTGTAGGACAGGGCTGAAGTGGTAGTTCTGGGTGAGGGCACTTGTACAGCATGCCTGAGGCTGCGGGTTAGATTAGCAGCGCTCAGAAACAACAACAAAAGTAAAGCTAAGCTGAGAGTTCCAGGACAGCCAGAGCTACACAGAGAAACTCTGTCTCAAACAAACAAACAAACAAACTAAAACTAGATTGGGAGGAGTGGAGGGCAGGATTGCATAACGGGTGAAGAGTAGCAGCTTAGGAAAATACATAATTATTCATTTGCTGCCACTACTGAGCGATAAACTTAAACATACTTAAGTTATGTTATGCACATGTATTGCTTTGTCTTGTTTTTGAGGCAGAGTCTCACTGTGTAGTCTTGGCAGGCCTAGAACTCACAGAGATCAGGCACACAGGGGGAAAGCAGATATTCAGAGCGGCAACAGCCACTGGAGATTTCAAAGTCGTGTGTTACCAGTCAGAGGTCCACATCTTGTTGAAAAGGGCATGGCAGAAGCTCTCGGGATGGCAGAGCAGTTGCTGCAGTGCCGGGCTGCTGGACTCTGCCCTCTGGAGTTCCTGTTGCTATAAAACAGCTTGAGGACTCCAGATGCTACTGGCCGTCCTGCATCCCAGAACCTTAAACGGGGACAAGCCACGAGAGCTATAATGTAGCATTTTCTTCTGAATGTTTCTCCAACCTTCTCTGTCACATGGCAAGTAAAACATTCCAGAACCCCAGAACCATTTTCACTGACGACTAGACAAAAAGGATAATGTAACATTTGGAGGGTAGCTTTCTTAAATTTGTTTCAGACAGGGTTTCACTGTGTACCCCTGGTTGGCATGGAACTTCCTTTGTAGACCAGGTGGTCCTTGAGCCCACAGAGATCCACCTGCCTCTGCCTTTCAAGTGCTGAGATTAAAGGCCTGCACCACAACACCTGGACTGTTTTTTCTTAGAATTGCATCAAAATGTTTAAGATAAATAAAAGGGAGGCTGGGCATGTTGGTGCATGCCTTTAATCCTAGCACTTTAATCCTAGCAGTCAGATCTCAATGAGTTCCAGACCAGCCTGTAAAAGTAACTTTTATTCTCTTGGCTCAGTTGTTGTCTGGGAGGCTTACTGCCTTCTTCTGCTAACCTAGGCCGAGTCCTGGAAGCTTCTAGCCTCCGTACAATCTAACCTAGGTCTAGAATGTTTTTAGCCTCTGAGACTTACTGCTTAATAAGCTCACCCTTACTTGTTCTTTCTGAGCTCTGGGCTGGCTGGTTCAACCCAGCTGTTCTGGATTGATCTCTTCTCCCAGCTTTGTTTAAAATGGCTTCTTTCTCAGCCTCTGACTTGCTCTGCTTGGCCTCAAACTAACTCCAGCAGTCTTTTCTAATCTCCTGCCTCCTTCTCATTCTCTGGCTCACTTGGTCTTCACCAGAGTTATCTCTCTACAACTTGTTTCTCTATTACTGTTCTAGTAAAACTGGCTCCTCTCTCTGTAAAACTGCCTCTGAAATAGCTTCCCTTTCCTCTCTCCCGAGAGTTGGGCGTGTCCTATTCTGTCATATCTTCACTTTTTCTGGCACTCACTTAGACATCACTTTCAAACATGGGTGCTTGCTTCTACAGACTACCTTTTGTTTGGGATTAAAGGTGCGTATCATCACCCCTGGCCCTAAGCTTTTACCTGATACTTGCTCTATACCAGGCTGGCCTTGAACTCAGTTCTGTTTGCCTCTGTCTCCTCGATTAATGGTGTGTTTGTATTTCAGCCTGATCACAAAGACCTAGAAAAATCTTTGGATGTGATCTCTTGCCAGAACCGCTTTGTTCTGAATTAACATTCCTCTATACCAGCCTATTCTACAGAGCAAGTTCCAGGACAGCCAGGGGACAGAGAAACCTTGACTCAACAAACAAGAGCAGAGGGCATCTGAAGTCAGGAGAGGGCAAGGAAAGAGGGTAGAATTAATGGGGAGTTGTACAAGAAAATACAGAGATCATGATCCTCACATCCTGACTACCACTGGGGTCCTCTGCTACCTAGCTCACTTTGGTGTGGGTTTTTCTTTTTTGTCTTTGTTTTCCCTGTGGTGGCCCGGCATGGGGCATTTGTGGTTTACACTTCCGAAATCTTCGTGCTTCTTGTAGCCAGCAGACTGGTGCTTAGTTGTACAGGGCTGGCAGCTGGAGTGAGCTGGAGCAGGTGTTCAAGCCTCGGTTCAGCAGCATCTGTACTCACATTGGATGTTAGCGTTCACAAAGCTTAGGCAGGGGCTCATGGGTACCATCCATCAACTTTCACAATGCCAGCACATCTGAAAATCCTAAGTGGCAGAGGGGCTGGAGCCTGGCTGACCTACTTCTTTGGCCTTTAATTTGGGCCTCTGTTCTTCAATGTCCTCCTGTCTTTAACTCAAGGATCCCCTGCGTTGGACCTACCCAAGCAAGTCACCTTCAGCCCGAACATCGCTCTAACCCTTCCAACATCTCAACAAGGGAACGCTTCCCTTTTGATGATCTGCTGGGTAACCCAATGCACCCCACAGTCAATGCACTGCCTCCCTCCCAAATCACCGTGACAGGGACGACTTCTCCAGAGTCAAGGCTAGAGATCTTGACCACCGTGGCGGTGGTGAGTTGTGGCCTTTGCTGCTTTGTCTGTCATACGTGAACTGGCACACACAAGCCCTTGCAAGCAGGTTGGTGCCCAGCATACCCTGATGGCCCAGCTGTGCTCACACAGCCCTCTCTCCTTTCTGCCTGGATGTCTGATCGCAGGGGTTGGTGCTGTTGGATCCCAGTACTCCCAAGCTTTTGTGTAACCCCTGGAGGCTCTAGCCCTGCCTTGCTTCAGGCTCACTCTTTGATGCCACTTCCCCATTCCCTGGACAGTGATTAGGTTGACTTGTCTTCTGTCTTGGATGCCTGAAGGTAGGTGCATGAGGAAACTATGCAGGAACACCAGTGTTAACTCAGGAGCACAAAGCACCTCTGCCCCGAGGCCACCTGCACCCTGTACTCCTTGGCGAGACAACGCGCACTTTCACAAGGGGAGGGCTGCAAGAATGATGGCCAGCTCTACCCAAGGACTTCCGCAGCTCATACCTTTGGTATCTTGTCAAACCCAAAGGACAAAGATGGGGCGATTCAGTTTGCACTTCTGGGAGGCCAGAAGAGCTGAAGGGTTGTAGGGTGAGTGTTGGAAAGGGTTAAGCACAGCCAGTCAGGCAGCTTGGGTTTCTAGTTGCAGCCATCGACTTGGTGCTTGTCATAAAAGGTTAAGAGATGAAGATGTGGTCCTGGCCTTGGCAGTGCTGAGGACACCAGGTGCCTTTTATGTTTTCATTTTTGTTATTCATCCCTTTCCCTCATCTGTTCTCATCCTTTAAGGAAGTGGTTCTCAACTGGTGGGTCTCGATTCCTGAGGGTGGTCAACAAGACTCTTTCACCGATGATCAGAAAACAGATATTTATATTGCTATTCATAATAGCAAAATTAGTTATGAAGTAGCAATGAATATAAATTTTTAAGATTTATTTATTTATTATTTATACATATTCTTCCTGCAGGCCAGAAGAAGGCACCAGATCTCATTGTAGATGGTTGTGAGCCACCATGTGGTTGCTGGGACTTGAACTCAGGACCTTTGGAAGAACAGCCAGTGCTCTTAACCTCTGAGCCATCTATCCAGCCCCAAAAATACATTTTTAAAAAGATTTATTACATATACAGTGCTCTGCCTGCATGTACACTTGCACACCAGAAGTAACCAGATCTCACGATAGATGGTTATGAGCTACCATGTGGTTGCTGGGAATTGAAGTCAGGACCTCTGAAAGACCAGATGGTGCTCTTAACCACTGAGCCATCGCCCCAGCCCCAATTTTTAAAAGGTTTATTATGGGGGCTGGAGCGATGGCTCAAAGGTTAAGAGCACCGACTGCTCTTCCAGAAGTACTGAGTTCAATTCCCAGCAACCACATGGTGGCTCACAGCCATCAATAATGTGATCTGGCACTCGGGAGGCAGAGGCAGGTGGATCGCTGTGAGTTCGAGGCCAGCCTGGTCTACAAAGTGAGTCCAGGATAGCCAAGGCTACACAGAGAAACCCTGTCTCAAAAAACCAAAAAAAAAAAAAAAAAAAAAAAAAAAAAAAAGTGATCTGGTGCCCTCTTCTGGCCTGAAGGTGTACATGCAGGCAGAGCACTGTATACACAATAAAAAAAAATTTATTATGTACAGTGCTCTGCAGTACACCTGCAGGCCAGAAGAGGGCATTAGATCTCATTATAGATGGTTATGAGCTACCACGTGGTTGCTGGAAATTGAACTCAGGACCTTTGGAAGAGCAGGCAGTGCTCTGAACCTCTGAGCCACCTCTCTAGCCCGCAATGAAAAGAATTTTATGAGTGGTGGTGGGGTCACGAACATTAATTGTATTAAAGGGTCACAGCATCAGGAAGGCTGAGAACCACTGCTTTAGAGGGTGAGCTAGTGAATTCCACGGTTGCACGGCATTTTGGGAGAACCCTTCTCATACTTCCATACTTCCTGTGGATAAACCCAGGAGAAATCTAAACCAAATGAATCCCTTAAGTTTCCAAACATAATCCATTAGTTACGTTCTGGGCCTGCAGGGCAGCTGCCCTCGGCCTGCTCCACAATATACAACACTCCTCTGCCAGTACCTCGGCCTGAGCTGTGGCCAGCCAGGACCCTCAGCATGCTTGGTGAAAGGAGGCTGGAGCCCACTCAAGAAGGGGAACCTCAGCCCTAGCCCTATGCGCTCTGCCATGAATAGTGAGCAGAGAGCTGCTAGATGGCATCAGGACTACTCCCAGTTGGCATTCCTACCAAAAAATTGTGCAAACAAGGTGGGCATGGTGACACATCCAGGAGTAAGGCAGGACCCTGAGTTCAAGGTCAACTTAGGCTGTATCATTAAGATACACGCACTTGGGAGGCAGAGGCAGGTGGATCGCTGTGAGTTCGAGGCCAGCCTGGTCTACAAAGCGAGTCCAGGACAGCCAAGGCTACACAGAGAAACACTGTCTCGGAAAACCAAACAACAAAAGAACCAGTTTCACAATACAGGAGGCAGAACATCACACACCTGGATGTGGACTTCTGGTTAATGCAGTAGCACTGGGTATGGGGAGGAGGCATGGCGTTCACAGAGCAGCATCTCATGATGAGGATATTTGCACGAGAGGTTATTTGGGGAAATGAAGACAAGGTTCAAGTACATGCTGCGTCTGGGGTTTGGCAGGAAGCGAAGAGACACCAGGTGCAGCCCTCTCCCAGGCATTTTGGGACAAAACTCAGAGCCACTCTGATTGCTGCTTGGTTGCCAGGGAAAACAGGCATTAGTGTTAAATGCCCCCAAGACACCTGAGAGTAGGAGGTGCCTTAGAGCGCTTACCATAGTGACTAGGTAGCTAGGGCTTTGTCCCTGTAGTCCCATCTCCCACCAGGACTGTGAAAACCATCCTATGTGCTTCTCAAACATTTGAATGGGGAGGGGGCTGCGTCACAGTACAGCGTGGCTAACCACCACCTGCAATTCCAGGTCTAGGGGATCTGATCGCTTCCTCCTGACCTGAGGGCACAGGCAGACATGGTGGACAAAACACACACACACACACACACACACACACACACACACCTCCAAGATACTTAACACAATTTCCATCTGTGGTACCTGCACACTCTATTGCCTTTGATTTTAATTTTTTTGACACAACCCAGGCTAGCTTCGAACTTGCACGCAATCCTTCCCAGCCCAGTCTCGAGTGCTGTGATTACAAACAAGCTCTTTTGCCCTTGTCCTGTTTCTTCCCACCTATCTTTTAAACTTTCCTGAGCTTCAGATTTCAGAAAGCTTTAGCCGGTTAATTTTTTTCTCTTGGCCGTTCTGGAAGGCAAGTCCTCAGTAGATGGCAACTGAGTAGACTTCAAAGGCAGATCAGGAGTCAGGTTTGCTGTCTGAGGCACCTGAGGCATTACCATGAAAGAGGTTGACAAGCCTGAGAACTGTACACAGCGGGCGGGGCTGAAGGGCCCGTGGCCGGTAAACCGATGATGTTTTTCATGAAGGAGGAGTGCAGGAGGTAGAATGAGGTTATAGACTAGTCATCACTCTTGCTGAGATCTACCCTGATCACCAGCCTCCTCAACCCTTCCCTGGGTCCCACAGACTCTCCTGCAAGCACGGAAGGATTCAAGGTCAGATGATCTTGTTCAGTATTTCCTTCCTGGCTCTTAATGCACAGCAAAGTGAGCTGTGATTTTTTTTTTGTTTTGTTTTGTTTTGAAGAGACAGGGTTTTGTGTCTCCTGGTTTTGTGTATATTCCTGGCGGTCCTGAATTCACTAGGCTGGCCTTGAACCACAGAGATCCACCTGCCTCTGCTTCTCAAGTGCTAGAATTATAGGTGTGTCCCTCCCCCCCCAACCGGGCTGTGATCTTTTAAACAGCTAAAAACCCAGTGCAGTCCATTAGTACTTTCTAGGTGGGTAATTCTTCCTAAGGGCTTAATCAAAGTTGAGAATAACTTTTATTTCCTACCAAAAAGCTACACCCACTGCCCCCCCCCCCCCACCCGAATTTCATTTCTTTTGAGACAGGGTTGTGTAGCTCTGTAGACAGCCTCTCAAGTGCTGGGGTTAAAGGTGTGAGCCAGCCACCTGGCCCCACCTCACTAACTTTAACATGAGAACTTTGAACTATACAAGGGACTTATTAACATCACAAAAATGGTTATGTAGCATTTAAGAACCCCTCCCCAAATAAACAGAAAACCTGGGTTAAATTTGAGAGAACAATTTGTTATAATAAACCAGAAATACAAGATTCCACTGAAACTGAACAGCTGACAAAATATGGTTGAACTTAAACCTTCAAGGTCAAATAAAGCCAGTAAAGTGGATTAGACCAAGATTGGTTCTGGACAAACACAGGCAACTGCATTTTAGCATGAGCAGCATATGACCCCTCTCAGCAGTTGTTAGCTTGTAAGCTGTCTCCCATCCTTGTCTCTTCTGCCACTTGTGCCACACCAAAGGGCTGCTGCTTCTATGATGGAGGTGCACAAGCCTCTTGGACATGACACGAAGTCAAAAGGAAAGCTTAAACATCTTGTTTCAGGGTGGAAACTATACATACCCAATTCAGCTTGTCAGCTACCATTTATGTGGTGTCAATGTAGGTGACACTAAATTTAACCAAATCCAAGTTGCCACCCTGTGTAACCCATTCTGTGGCCCAGCAGCAACAGCAACACTTCCAGTTTACTACCACCATAGCTAACACACCTTTAGCTCCAGCTATTAACAAGCTTTAAGGAAGATGTAGAACTCTAATCCCAGTGTTAGTGGGAACACGGGTTCCATCTGGGATCATAAAATGTTCATAAAAATTGTTAGAGGAAATATTTTAAAAATGTGGGAGTATATGACAGGTGAGGCAAAGGCTGAAAAATTGTTCTACTCACAAGGCCAACGCATTCCTGTTCAAACAGAAGTCTGGGTGACTGGATAAACAACAAAACAAACTCAACCAAATTAAAGGAAATAGGGTTTCATACAACACAGTATCAAAAGTAGACAGAACAGACTAAATGCACCAACTGGTGGCAGGTTAAGTCCACATCCTATTGTGACAGGTCCTTTCAGCCTCAATCAGGTTTCTTCTATGTTTTCTCAAGTTTGGTTGTTTTACAGGTGTGGTGACTTTAACAAGAGTCTAACAGGCAGGAGGGCGGGCGGGCAGGCAGGCTTCAATCATTGGTTTCAGGATCTGTCTGTGCCATGTAGGCGTCCAATTCGGCATCCAGGTGTCCTTTAGTTTTTGACATGTATGCATCCAATTGGTTGTCCAGCTGCTCCTTGGTCAATACAGGGCGAGTAAGGGCACCTCTTCCTCGGCCACGCCCTCGACCTCGGCCTCCAAAGCCCCCTCTTCCTCGACCTATCATACCCCGACCTGGCCAAACAAGAAAAAACAAAAACAAAAACAAACAAACAAACAAACAAAAAAACAAAAACAAAGAAAAGAAAAAAACAAAAACAAAGACAGTTACGTATTGGTTTGCTGGGTCCTAGCAGAGTGCCCCTTTATAGTTGTGGGGCCTAGCTGAGACAAGCTCAAGGACAGGGCAAAGAGAAATCTGAAAAAACAAGAAACACACTGGGTAGAAAGCAACACATGGAAAGCACACACAATGAATCCCTCTTATGTATTCATCTTTAAATGATAGTAAAAACAAAAACAAAAACCCTGCCCCCTCCCGCTCTGAGAGGGTTTGCATGCGCTCCCGGGCTGGAGTGCAGCTCAGTGGCAGGTGCTTGCCTAGTGTGCACGAAGCCCTGGATCCAATCCTCAGCACCACAGAATGTAATTCTAGTATCTGGGAGGCAGAAGCAGGAGGACTAGAACTTCAAGGCCAGTCAGGGCTACAGGAGAGCTATCTCAAAAATAAACCAAAAGCCTCCCAGTTGCTGGGATTACAGGTGTGTAGTATTAGCTGAAAAATATTAAACATTAACTTCCCCTAGGACAAAGGAATATTCCTACAATTTGGGGCTTACTGTAAATTCATAATTAAAACATAGTATATATGACCCTAGTTAGTCTGGAGGCAGTCAAAGGGCACAGAGACTCAAGGGTAACACTAAGCTTTACCTGGGATATTCTAGACTGCTATCTCATCTGAATGAGGTCTAATAAAGTGATTACATGTATCCAAAGACTGAAAAAACTCAGCTACTTCTCTGACTGGCCACCTTAGGACAACTATTATCTGAGAAGTAATTTCAATTGACTAACCAAACACTCAACTTTCTCAAAGCAACTTTAGTTCCCCCTTAACCTCTGAAGCCTGTCAGAAACCATGTCAATACAACTGGACGAAGCCCATACAAGTCAGACATGTGGTACACGGTGGCAGAGAAGAATGTAACCTGGGCCATCAAATGTCCCTTCCTGCAGCACCGTCAGGACAGTGGGTTATGAAGACCCACCCCACATTTTAGAAAGAACTAGAAAAAATAACCACAAATGCTTCATGCGTTGGGAGTTTACTCAGCAATAAGCCAGAAAGCCCCAATGAAATTTGGCCCTAGCACCATTATTAAACTCTTTTCTAATCTGGTCCATAAGGTCACAAGACAAGAATCAAGGCCCCAAAGCTAAGGTTACTAATAGGCAGCTGGCCAACTTTCAACTTTGATCAGGAAAATGGTCTTTGGTTCTCCAGACACAAAATGTACATTAAATTTACTTGGTTTCAAGCCAACAACAGGCGCCAGGTCTCACTGCTCTACGTCAGTGTCGCTGGATTGAATCTAGTCTCACGCATGCTAAGCATGCGCTTTGCCGCTGAGCTACGCTCTGCTTCTTACTGTTCTCTTTTATTTTTGTTTCATTTGCACTGGTGTCTTGCCTGCTTGTATGTCTGTGTGGGCCTGTGAGTGGCAGACAGTTGTGAGCTGCCATGAGGGTGCTGGGAATTGAACCTAGGTCCTCTGGAAGAGCTGCTCTTACTCACCGAGCCCCCTCTCCAGCCCTTACCATTCTCCTTAATCTGTCTCACTTTTGCCTCTCTCCCTTATTTTTGTCTGTATGGTGTGAGATTGAGCCCAGAGCCGCACGTGTGCTAGGTAAGTGTTCTATACTGCCCTTCATCTCAGCTCCACTTCTCTTACTGGCTTTTGGGCTATGGGGTGGGTGTGTGCAATGGTGGTGGTGGCAGCAGACAGATACAAAAAGGGGGAAACCCCCAACCGATCACTGCATTATTTTAATACAACTTAAATTTCTTTTCAAGACAGGGCTTTTCTCGGCTGTCCTGGACTTGCTTTGTAGACCAGGCTGGCCTCAAACTCACAGTGATCCACCTGCCTCTGCCTCCCGAGTGCTTGGGTTAAAGGTGTGCGCCACAGTGCCCGGCACAACTTAAAAAATTTAAGAGCCTGGAGAAGAACGCCTAAAATGTGGCTCTGGAAAATGTACCTGACTTAATCCTAACAGATCTTTGCATTCTCGCCACGTGAATTTAGAAACTAAGCCAGTTTCAAAAAACAAACAAGACAAACAAACAAGCCTGCCTATGACTTGAAGCTATGCAGAAAGGTGGCTCTGAGCTTTAAAGGGGGGAGAATAAGGGAGCTACTCTCTGAAGTTGGTAGCTGACTAACCTCTACCACCGATTCCGCCACGCCCCATAGCTCCACGCCCTAGGCCCCCTCTCCCAGGACCTCCACGACCTCGAACACCACCTCTTCTTAAGCCCATTCGAGGAGCTACGGCTCGTCCACCTCGGAGCAGGTTTTGACCTTGGAGAGGAGGCATACAATGTATATGCAGGTAAATCCAAGAGAGACAAAGTAGATTGTAACCAAAGGAAGGCAGGTGAGGGTTAAATAAGAATAATTAGTTAATTTTTAGTCTGGGTGGGGCAAATTGCACAGTGCGTGTGAACAAATTAAACAGATCTTTATTCAATTCAGTAATACTGACCACAAGCCATCTTTGGAAAAAGCTGGGGCTTAAGTAAGCTCATACACTTAGTAAGTTAACAATCAGATGCCTAGCATTATGGTAGATTTAAAAATAAATGTGATGTTTCTTGCTTTAAACAAATTTTTAAAGGGGGCAAGAATTTTATAAAGGGAAGAGGTAGGCACCATGGACTAAACTGTTCCCCCTTATCCAGATCAATAGTTTTCACTTGAGGAACACAGATTAGTCACGGTTAGTCATGACACAGGCCAAACGACCCATAATCTTTTCTCTCTTGGTATTGAGGATATTCAACCCAGGGCCTCGCACATGCTAACCACACATTTCTTAGACTTCTTCCTAGAACTTGATTGAACGTGCTTTGTGTTAAGCAGCAGCAGCAGCGGGTGTTTTCAGATGGAATGGAGATGACATGGGTTACCTGTTGTTATGCAGGTCATAGCCTCTCACCACTGCACATTATCAGAAAAGGAATGATACTGGCAAAACACATGCAGCAGTACTAAAAATGTGATTTCAAAGTTATTAATTATATTAAAACAAATTTGGGATTAAAGATGCTAAACAAATGTGTTGATAAGCGGCCCAAGAGAAAGGGGAAGAGGATAGAGCCCAACCCATTATCAGCTACACAGAGACACTGACCTCGGAGTGACATCCCGCCCCTAAGTAGGGTTCTGGTAGTCCGTCCCCCACGTAGTCCTCCTCGGGGCAAGCCTCTCTGGATTATGGGTAGGCCTCTTCCTCCAATTGCTCCTCTGGCCAGGGCACCTATGGGTCGGCCTAAACGTGCCTGGATGTTACTCTTACCCAGGCGCTGCTTTAAGCTCTTCTGGAAGAAAAGGTGTTAGAGGATTGAGATCAAAAAAAAGCAATTCAGTGGGATTTGGCAATTTAAAGCACAGGACAAAAAAGGCAAGTGAGGCATTGGTGTGGAGGGTGTGCCTGCTGTGGATGACATGATTCCAAAGGAAAGACTTTTATTTACTTTAGAACATGGAGAAAAGCAGAATTCTGACCCAGAACAAAGGCTCTAAAAAGCTTTAGTACGAACCACAACAGTGGCACCAGTACAAATCGCCTTACTAATTAGGCTATTCAAATCACAGCAGCAGCTGCAAACTTGCTGCTTCTGAGCCGCAGGTTGACGAGGACATGACTTCATCCCTACCTGCCCAAGGACTACACTGTTTGCAAAGGCTAATCACACACCATAGAGTGCATCACATTCGGGGTAAACTTAAGTTACAAGTTCACTTCAATTCTTGAGATTTAAGGGCAAGATTGACTCCTCACAGTCAAAGAGACCAGTGTGCTCCAGTTTTGAGTATCTATCTCCAGACGGTCCTTTTTTTTTTTTAACCTTAAGATGCAAATAAACACAAAAGTCAACACTCGTTCCCTTACATTTCTTAAATATCTGTAAATTCCACATCTGTCCTTGCCAACCGAATGGTCTTGAGCACACAATTCAATTGCATCTGCGAGAGCCACCCAATTCAAGACAGCGATTTTCAACAATTAGTTTTTCCAAAAGTCCCTGAAGATCACATCTCAGAGAATTAGATTTCTTCAAAGGAGAAGGAGACAATACAGCCAGCCTTGAATACAACCAAGGCCTTGTAATTCTGTTCTTCCAAAAAGCCAGGCAATATTAAAGTGTGTACCTGCATCCAATCAACCTCCACCACATACTGACAGCAGAGGCATATACAAATGTCTTTGCATATATACTTGGCCTGAAAAGAGCTCTGAAAAAGATCTTGTGGCATTATCATTAGCTTTCTAGCACAAAACCTTAAACTACTTCCAATTACAGGAGAAATGCTCCTAACATTAGACATTTAATACAGTCAGGCACAACCAACCCTAAAGGCCTGTCTTGTCACTCCCCCAATTAGCACAGTAATTATTTTTTGTGGTGCTGGGCAGAAAACTCATGGCCGCGGTAGGCAAATACTTTACCTCTGAACTGCACGCACCTCTAGACCCTAGCATACAATTATGATGTCAGGACTGCTTTCTCGAGCTCAATTACTGGCCTCACTCATTTCCTGAGTCCCCTGCCTTAGGGAAGAACTGTACAGTGTGGAGTTCATCTCCAACTGTAGTTGCTCTCCATCCTGGACACTGTGTACACTGAGAGTACTACTCAGTTTTTACTCTAGAGCTGTGCTGTATAAGGTAGCCACTCATTACATACATATGGCTAAATTAAAAAAAAATTAGGCCGGTCGATGGTGGCGCACGCCTTTAACCCCAGCACTTGGGAGGCAGAGGCAGGCAGATCGCTGGGTTCAAGGCCAGCCTGGTCTTCAAATCGAGTCCGGGACAGCCAGGGCTACACAGAGAAACCCTGTCTCAAAAACCAAAAAACAAACAAAAAATTAGTTTGAGGACACTCTGATCTACATATAGAATTCCAGGCTAACTGTAGCTACAGAGCAAGACTCTGGTCCCAAAACCACACTACACAATAACCAAAAACTAAACAGAATTTGGGTTGGCCTTGAGTTCATAATGCCCCTATGTGCTGAGATGACAACCGTGTGCCCTTTGTTTAGCCTTAAGTTAAAAAAAAAAAGTCCCTCAATTACACTAGCCACACTGGATGCTCTTTGACAGGACATATGGCTACTGAACAGATTGAGAGCATCCCACCAACTTGGTGGATGCGGCTGCTTTAGGGGTTAGCCTGTGGAAAGGACCTCTGGCACGGTTTATCAGAAACCGCACAGTTTTTATTTACTCTTAGAAAATGGTGAGCCTATGGCTTGTTCTCCCGAGTCAGGGATGAACCACTCCAAGGCTGAAAGGGAGACAAAGCAGAAAGCCTTGCTTATTTTTGGTCAGCGAGCCCAGTGATTCAGAGTGGGGGTGGGTGTTGTAAGTGCCGACTCTATGCACAGCCATGCAGTGCTGCGGTTAAAATCCTTACAGTTGCATGGCACCGCCCTCTGGACGCCCAGCCACAGCTTGGACATATCCTTCCACAGCCACTGTCCGGACTTGCATATAAGGTCTACGAACGATAAAGAGCAGGTTTTATTTCAGGCCTGAATAGGATCACCTCTTACTGGAAATGTGAAAGAGAACTGACACTTGATCATCCTGCATGCTTGCTCTACTATGCTGATGAAACTAGGTGCTGTTTTTAGCACTGAAAACCTTAGACCAAGGCCATTCAGATTCTGCACTAGGAAGAATAAGATTAATCTAGTCTGTAAATCATTTTTGCAGACAGCAAAGGTAACCAAAACAAAATTACTTTCCTGTTTTTTAGTAAGTGGAGAGAACTGAACCTGGGGCCTTGGGCTAAGCAGGTGCTCTACCACCGAGCAACATTCCTAGACCAGAGGTTCTTTGTATAAAAAGATAAAAGTGAATAAAATTATTCTAAGAGCAAGGACAAGAAAATAATCATTTAATCCTCATTGATAACACAGGTTACAGGTGTCAAGCTCCCTAAAAGAGAAAAGTATTAAAAAATTACTTAATTGGTACCTGTCCAAATTGGAATTCTTTGAACATTTGTTCAGATAAGTTTCAGCTTTTACCCTGAGCCATGCTGTAATCATCCATTATATCCTGACAGCCTTGGTGGCCTGCCTGACACAGATGGCAAGGCCCGTTCTCTCACCTGCTTAAGCTTTAGTGCTGCCTGGACAGAGGGCCTATTCTCCATCTGCTGGGCCAGTCTTCTGTTTCTGGCACTGGCTAGCTGCTGCTGCTGCTGCATCGAAGCCCGAATATTCACTGGCATCGGCTGTTTGTTCTTCAGCATATTAGTAAAGCTTCAAGGTCGAACAAATAGGGTGTTTAAATAAAAGCTTTATTATAAACCTTTATTGGCATTTTCATGGCTTGCTAGACCAGGAGCTCCAGATCCCACGAACTTTAAAGTGGTACATTTGGATCAAGGCTGATGTGGGTTAAAGACTCCTCTGTTTCCACAAACTTGCAAGAACCAGAAACTCAGAAATGCAGCCAAGTGCAGCACAATTAGAAGTGATAACAAGGGCTCAGGTAACAGCTCTTAGAGAAGTGGAAAGTATGAAAAACACGCATTAAGCAAAAATGATGACAAGAGATAGAGATGCAGTTACAAAGACAAACAAAACTGCCTACACTGTTAGAGAGTGAAGGGCTCATTCTGAGGACCAACAGGAGGAAGACCAGAGCCCCTTCCAAGTCCACTCAAACAGCACAGACACAAATCAGTGAAGTTTACCACATTCTAACATGTTACTTTGTAACACATGCACACAGGTAAATAATGTATCACATTTTAAAATGAGCAGAGAAGCACATGTGCTTTAGAAGCAAAAACAGGCATTAAATGCCTTGGGTGTTCTAGCAGCAACATAATAAAATGCTCAAAGACACCAAGTAAATGAAACTCTCACGAACAAGCCTTTAAATACTTTAACTTTTCTTAGCCTCAAAATAATCACTTTTTCTAACTCAGGACTTCTGAGAAAGTTAGTTAGTTAAATCACTGAGAGTCTATGAGACATTAGATCATTCCTGCTATGATTACATTTAATGGAAGAAAACACACAGCTGCCAAAAGAATCAAGACAAAACAAACTAAAAAGCAGAGTGGGTAGAAAGTGAAATGGAGAAAGCAAGTGCCTCTTACAAGGCCCAAGAATGACATTCAAGGGCCTTTGGACATAGTCATGGCTTGCTACCTGCCTCTTACAGGCCAGACACAACCCTGCTGGCCTTGGACGAGGCAGCAGGCCTACTGCAGCCAGGATGTACCGGATCACCATGCTGCACCACCCATGTATCAACGTTAGAAAAAAAAATTAAAGGGAGGGTGTAAGGAGTCTTTTAAAAAATATATCCCACCAGGTAAATATTTCAGATAGCTTAATATAAAAATCTACTGATAAGGGGTTTTGAAACAACCGCCCAATTTGTTTTGTGTACCACATTAGACACAATTAAGAACAGAGGTCTGTAGCCGTCTGTCATAGCTTACAACTGGCTTTTGTGTATTGGACCCCAGGGCCAACTTAAGTAATGTTCCCTTAGGAAGGAGCTGGAGTTGCTGTTGGCTGCCTCACCGCTCGTTTAGAGACATCTTGGTGGTGCTTTTTAGCACAACTTTCGGCGCTGACTGTGCAGCCATCTTCAAATCCCGAGAATCTACAAAGGACAATAGGCACAACGAGGGAGTCAGAACAGTGAAGACTGCATTTCACAAGAGGCAAGGCATAAGCCAACGAAAGGCTACATTACTGGTTAAAGATCATCTTAAGAACTTAAGTTAGCTGGGTGTGGTGGGCACGCCTTTAATGCCAGAACTCCCCAGGCAGAGGCAGGTGGATCTCTGGAGTTTGAGGCTGGCCTGGTCTACAGATCAAGTTCTAGGACAGTCAAGGTTACAGGGGACAAACCCTAGGAGTGGGCAGTGGGGTGTGTGTGCACTAAGTTTGTATGTCTGTTACCTCAACTTATCGGAACTTCAAAGCCGCAGGATGAAGAACATCCGGCTTCAAACTCACAGCCCCGTCAGAATCTCCAAAATGGCAGAATCAGATGGAGGCAAAGCTTAGGAGTCTGGCTTTCAATTAATTACAACAGTCCTTTTCAGCCTGAATAGAGATTGACTCGGCCAAAGAATGTTAAAAAAGAAAAGGCCCAAACCAAACTCAATCTCCAGACCAAGTAAACTACAATCTGGCCGAAGGGGTGACGGCAACGGCATTAATGGGCTTGGGGGTGCATCTTAGATGTCTATAGCAAGCCGAGGGCTTGAGGATCTAGAGAAACGCAGGAGCTGGCAGATGGCTCAGTAGCAGCGTGCTTGTCTAGCCCGATGAAGCCCTAACGTCAATTCCCAGCAGCAGCAGCAGCAGCAGCAGCAGCAGCAGCAGCAGCAGCAGCAGCAGCAGCAGCAGCAGCAGGGAGTGCTGTAACAGGCTGAGGCCATCATGGGTTATGCTCTCACGCACACTCAAAGCAAGAAAAGAAATGCCTAGTTTAAAAACCAATTTCTCATTTCTCAACTCCAAATGCAAGCGGGGCTCTAGTAAGATATGGTAGGGGAAAGGCAGAAAAGGGTTTCTAAAAGGGCGTTCAATCCGAGGGCTCCGTCAAGAGCACTGCACAAAATTTAACCGCAGACAGACCTGGTGGTGGCACACACCGGAGAGGGGCTGAGTCAACGGGGCCACAGCTCCCGGGGAGCTTGGGTTACTTGAGAGACCCTGTCACAACCTAAAGTTAATTTTTTTTTTTTTAAACGGCTGGGGATATTGGGCGGGGCACGCCTTTAACACCAGCACTCTGGAGGGAGAGGCAGGTGGATCTCTTATGAGTTCAAAGCCAGCCTGATCTACAAAGCGAGTCTTGGACAGCCAGGGCTGTAATACAGAGAAACCTTGTGTCCAAAAAAAAAAAAAAAAGCTGGGGATGTTAACTCGGGGTGTTTGCCTAGCCACAGCAGGATTTGGGAGCTCAATTTCGGTGTCGCAAAAACAAACACCCAGAGCCGCCACTAAATCCTGTAGTGCTTATTAACCTCCACTCTACCCTCAAAGCCTCTCACGAACGCCCGCCCCCCGCACCCCTCCCTCCACTTTGGCCAGGTCCCCGTTCCCGCTGTCCCCATCAAACGCTATTCTGGGGGCGAGGCTTGGGCTCCGATGTACGGTGCTTATCGACATAAGCCAGACCCCGGACTCGAGGCCCGGAGCAGAGAAGCCAAACCCGAACCACCATCGCCAAAGCCCGGCAGCCGGCTTGTTGGCTGCGGCCGCGGCTCAGCCTCCGCCTCCCGGCTCCGCCCCCTCCCCGGCCGGCGCGCACCTCGGCTCCGTGCCCCCACCTGCCACCCGCGCCGCCGCGGCCTGCGCCCCCTCGGCGCCCCGCCTCCGCCTCCAGCGCGGACTTACCGAAAGAGACGGACACCAGCGCTCCTCCCGGGGCTGCCACCACGGCTGCGGCGGGGCGGGCCGGGCGCCGGCCGGACCTGACTGACGGCGGGCCGCACGGGTTAGCTAGCTGGGCGGTTGGGTTAAGATGCTTAAACGGTAGGATGAGAGGCTCCCTCGCTGTGGCCTGAGGTATCTAGCGCCGGCCGGTCCCCCTGCTCGTCAGGCCTGCCCTTTCCTGCCTCTTCTCGCCTGTGCTACCACAGCCGGCACCGCCAACTCCCGCTTGGTGTCCAAAACAAAATGGCTGCCGGGCCTTACCAGTGGCGGCGTGACCGGCTAAAATGGCGCCGACGGACTTGCGTCACGGCGCGCGGAGTTAGGGGCGTGGCCAGATGGGCGCTCCGGCCTGCGCAATCGCAGGTGAATCCCCGTGGAGTTTGGCCGAGGTCCCTTAAATGACGTTAGTGCTCCGCCCGTCGGGGCGTGGTCAGTGGCTTTAATCGCTTAGGGTACTTTCAGAACTGTCTTCTGGACAAATTTATAGCCAGCTCTGGTGGGGTTTTTAGGTGTGATGGGAAGCCCTATTCTGTTACTCCCTTATCCCCAAGCTAGAGACAACTGTAAAAAGGTCTTTATTAGGACCTCAGAGCCTAGGTGATTTGCTCTGGCCCTCCCCTCAGCCCTGTTTGTGGTGGGTGGGGGGTTGTTTTTCGAGGTAGGGTTTTTCTGTGTAGATCAGACTGGCTTCACATTCACAAAGATCCGCCCGCCTACTTCTGACGCCCTCCTCCACCACCCCGTACTTGTATTAAAGGCGTGGGCAATCACACCCGGCTCTTCCACATCTAAATCGTGGCCAGTTTTATTTAGGGTAGGGTCTTCTCAACTCAATCCAATAAAGCTAATCTGTCACAGGTGTGCCCAGCTGCTTGGTTGATTCAAGATGTGGTTAAGGAAGTCTGGTGTGGTGGCACACACCTTTAATCCCAGCACTGGGGTGAGGGGAGGCTTAGGCAGACGGATCTCTGGGAGTTTGAGGCCATAGTATACAAAGCATGTCTAGGACAGCCAGGGCTACACAGAGAAACCCTTTTTAGAAAGCCTAAAGAAAAAAAAAGATGTAGTCAAAGTTGCCAACCAAGATAAGCCACAGGATATCTCACCACGGAGCCCAGGCTATCCGTTGAACTCTCAAAGATCCTCCTGCCTCTGCGTTAGAGGGCTGGTATTAAAGGTGTACCCCACCACACCTAGTTAGGGCCCCCTCTCACACTGTGCTGCGTATTGAACCCACTGAGCTAAATCTCCCCCAACCCTCAGTGCCTGTGTTCAGAACTGTAAATGGCTCTAAAGCCTGGCTTTGATGTGTTTTCTTTTGTTTTTTCCTTTCACTCTTCTGTTTTCTGAAACAGGGTTTCTCTGCATAGCCCTGGCTGTCCTGGAACTCTTTCTGTAGACCAATCTGGCCTCTGCCCCCTGAGCACTGGGGATTAAAGGTGTGCACCACCTCTCCCACCTCAGGGTATTTTTCCTTATGGCTGGAGACAAAATAAAGGGCTCAGGTGTTTGAGGGATGAACACTTTCAATTTCCCCTGCCCCATGTGTTCATACTTCCTGGCAGTCTGTGATGATTGGAGGCTGTTTAGTGGTCATTTTCCTTGCTGGATTTACTGTGGCTGAGGGCAGGGGTCTCACTTATCTTGTTCACTAGTGTTTCTATTCCCAGCTCTTACATAATGCCAAGCAATGGTGGGACATCAGTAAACATTGCATGAAGGCTGGAAAAAAATTTTCCAGTTTTTTTTTTTTTTTTGGTTTGGTTTGGTTGAGACAGGGTCTCTATCATGTAGCCTTGGCTGTCCTGGAACTCTCTAGGTAAACCAGGCTGGCCTTGAACTCACAGAGATACATGTGCCTCTGCCAGGTGTTGGGTTAAACAACCATGGTATGTGCTACTGTGTCTAGCTTTCTTTGGTATTTTTTTCTTTTTTTCTTCGGTGTTTTTGATGGCTTGTTTCTGGTTTTGGAGACAAGCTTTGACTATGTGTTATGGGCTGCCTTGGAACTTTCTTCTTTGGTGTTTTTGGTGGCTTGTTTCCAGTTTTGGAGACAGGCTCTGACTATGTGCTATGGGCTGGCTTGGAACTCAAAGTCTTCCTGCCCCATCCTTCAAGTGCTGGCATTACTGATTACTCATACAAATCCTGAAGAGACCAGTGATATGTGGATTTCAGCCAGAACTTTGTACCCTTACACTTCTGGGTTTTGGGTGTTCCTTAAGTAAGATCTAATGTGCATAAAGTCTCCAAAACAAGGAGTTTGGTGAGTGGAGCCCTCTTTACTTCAGACATATCCAACCCAAAGGAGACAGACATTGACACTCGGTGAGAGAGAGAAGCCTTTATTAGAATGAACGGCAGGTCTGGACTGCCGCTCTTGCGCCCTTGGTGCTTGCTGGGACTGGGCAAGGATGGGGACCTAGGGAGGGACAGGTGGGCGAAGACAGGTGGGCGAGGACAGGTGGGCGAGGAGAAGGAAGGATAAAGGGGAAGTTGAAGAGAAAAGGGCGCCGCTCACTGGGGCCGTGTGCTCAGCTGTTCTCCCAGAAGAAGTTGTTACAAGCCACGGTGAGAGCAGCTACCAGCACGACATACTCCTGGAAGTCCACCTCCCCGTCTCCGTTTTCATCCAGCTCCTTCATTACCTTGTCCACAGCATCTGCATCCTTCTGCACCTGTGGAAGGAGGAGATGGACCGGTATACGCTAAGTTAGAGCCAGCGTAGTGGTTGAGGAGGAGGCGGAGATGAGCAAGTGAGAGGATAATATTAGTATTTAATTATGGGAATTGTCTGCAGCCCTAAAGACTGGTGCGCTCCTGTTGCCTGCAGAACCAAGCAGAGTGAATATTAACATCAGCTGACGTACCTGATTTTCTACAATGTGACAAGGACTATATGCTTTGTTTCGTTTAATTAAACACATACACACAAAAGTGGGGTGTGGTGGCGCACGACTTTAATCCCAGCACTCAGAGACAGAGACAGGTGGATCTCTGTGAGTTCCAGGCCAGCCTGGTCTACAAAGCGAGGCCAGGACAGCCAGGGCTACACAGAGAAACTCTGTCTCAAAAAAACCAAAACAACCAACCAACCAACCAAAACCAAAAACAAACAAACAAACAAAAGGCTGGAGAGATGGCTCAGCAGTTAAGAGCATTGACTGCTCCTCCAGAGGTCCTGAGTTCAATTCCCAGCAACCACATGCTGGCTCACAACTATCTATAATGAGATCTGGTGCCCTCTTCTGGTGTGCATGAACACAGTGTGCTCATATACATAAAATAAATAAGTCCCTTTTTTTTTTTCTTTTGTTTTTGTTTTTTTCCCCCTGAGAAAGGGTTTCTCTGTGTAGCCTTGGCTGTCCTGGGCTTACTTTGTAGACCAGGCTGGCCTCAAACTCACAGAGATCCGCCTGCCTCTGCCTCCCGAGTGCTGGGATTAAAGGTGTGTGCCACCACGCCTGGCATAAATAAATCTTAAAACAAAACCAAAAACAACCAAAAACACACAAACATTTTAGGGTACAGTGGCAGATGCCTTTAGTCCCAGCACTCAGTGGGGGAGAGATGCAGATAGATCTGTGAGTTCAAGGTCAGCCTGGTCTACTTACGTTCCATGCCAACCGGGGCTACATAGTGAAACCCTGTCTCAAAAATGAGCAACCCCAGTTTTTGCCGTGTGACCCAGGCTGGTCTAGATCCTGAGGTCTTCTTGGGTCTGCACTGTCAGTGCCAACATTACAGGTGAGTGGCACCGAGCCTGTCTTCTTTAACCCTAATGCAAATAATGTGCGAGCTGTTCCCACTGCTCCCATTATAGAGAAGAAACAAATTGAGAGTTGGGATATAAGCAAAAGTTAGGCAGCAGCAAACCTTCGCAGGGCCACAGCTTGAGTGAAGCCTAGCAAAGGTTCTCGAGGGTTGCATGTGGTCTCTGTCAGCATCTGTTTCTACCTCTATGCATCCTCCAGTCGAATGAAGCTTCACCTTTCCCAGCCTACTTCTCATGTGGATGCCTCCTACAGTGTCTTAATTTACCCCCAGTCTTCCAGTGGACACCATGGCTCAAACATCACCCTGGTGGGGAAGCTATGTGGCCTCATAGGACTAACCTCAACTCTTTGTAGGCCCTTGCTGAGGTTCTGCATTTGAGTTCATGGCTTTACTTTTTTGTTTGCTTATTTATTATTATTGAGAAGGGTTTCTCTGCGTAGCCCTGGCTGTCCTTGTAGACCAGCCTGGCTTCAGTCTCAGAGATCTGTCTGCTTCTGCCTCCCAAGCTCTGGGATTAAAGGTGTGCACTATGTCACCACCACCGGCTCCAGCCCTACTTTTTAAAAAAGTTCTCTTGGGTACTGGCACACACCTCTAATCCCAGTCCTCAGAGGCAGAGGAAGATGGGTCTCTGTGAGTTTGAGGCCAGCCTGGTATACAAAGTGAGCCCAGGACAGCCAAGGCTACACAGAGAAACCTTGTCTCGCAAAACAAAAACAGAAACAAAAAAATTCTCATGGGTATGGTGGTACACTAGCATTTTGGAGGTAGAGGCAGGTTGATCTCTGTGAGTTTAAGGCCAGCCTGGTTTGTGTAGTTAGATCTAGGCCAGGCAGAACT
This sequence comes from Acomys russatus, assembly GCF_903995435.1. Lineage (NCBI taxonomy): Eukaryota > Metazoa > Chordata > Mammalia > Rodentia > Muridae > Acomys > Acomys russatus. The sequence goes on from NC_067151.1 coordinate 63,358,115, forward strand.
GGTAAAACCTTTGTCTCAAAAAAAAAAAAAAAAAAAAAAAAAGTTTACTGGGTAGGTAAAATAGCCCACGCCTTTCATCCTAGCACTTGGGAGGCAGAGGCAGAGGAATCTCTCTGAGTTCAAGGCTAACCTGGTCTACATACTAAGTTGCCAGACAGCCAGAGCCACACAGTGAGACCATGTCTCAAAAGAAAAAAAAAAGTCTTTATATTTGTGTGTATATGAGTGGTCATGCCCATACCAAGGTGCTTTTGGGGAGACGAGAGGACAGCTTGTGGGAGTCCATTCTCTCCTTTCACTATGTGGGTCCAAACTTAGGTTGTCACACTTGGTGGCAAGTTCCTTTACCTGCTGAGCTATCTCACTAGTCCTTAAAAAAAAAAAAAAAAAAGACAGTCTCAGTTTGTAGCCCTGGCCACCCAGGAACTCACTGTGTAGTCCAGGGTGGCCTCAAATGCATGGTCATTCTTCTGCCTCAGCCTCACAAGTGTCAGGCGCTGGCATTACATGGGAGCTTCCATGCTCAGCTTTGTGGTTGATTTATTTGTTTATTTATTTTTAAATTTATTACTTTTTTTAAAACAAAATCTCACATAGCCTAGGCTGGCTTTGAATTCCTGATCCTCCTGTCTCTACTTCCGAGTGCTAGGACTGAGTGCTGTCTCCTGTGTTCTGCCGTTCATGACGCCATTCGAGGCTGTGGTTAGGGCGCAGAGCCTAGTAGTAACAGGTGCTTGGTACACTAGGGCATTTTGGCTTTTCCAGGGAGGAGTTAGGGAGCCTGGAAAGCCTAGTGAAGACTGGAAGAGGAGGATGGTTGGGCTGAGCTAGGGGTGAGGCAGGGACATGGCAGGGGCACCCACCCGCTTCCTCCACCCTGTACCTCAGCCCTCTACTTACATCCAGGAAGCCGGAGAGTTCGGTTTGCAGCAGGTCTTTCAGCTCCTTCTTGCTCAGCTTATATTTGTCTCCTTCCTTGCCCGAATGGGCGTGGAACACATTGATGAGGGTCTCCATGGCAGTCTCCAGCTCGGAGCCCATTTCAGCAGCACACCTACCCACCCCCACAAGGATGGACGTGAACTGCAAACCAGGTTCAGCATGGCTGGGTCTGGGTAAGGGGAATCCTCACACCTGGCCCTGGTTTCACAGTGCAAGTAGCCGCGAGATGGGCTCCCCCACTGTACTTTATGTTTCACTGGGATTTTGCAGTGTGGGAGAAGCCACAGCCCACCTAAGCCTAGTCCAGTGTCTTGGACCCCTCTGTCATCCCCCAGTCAGAGGGAGTCAGGGGTGGGCATAGAAAGGAAGCAATAGGAATCGGGTTGTCTTCAGAAGCCTGTAAAAGACACGTGGTGGCCGGCTCCTGGCTGCCTAGGCAGATACTTGAGGGTGGTGTCAGGCATGGGTGGACACAGAACCAGGCAGGCTTCTAGCTCTGTTTTTACCTTCCAGGCCTGCCACAGGCATGCCTTGCTGTTGGTAGTTAAGTGGACTGAGGTCTCCAATGCCCACCCCAGGAGGAAGTCTGGTGCCGTTGGTGAGCTGATGGAGGAGTGGCAGTGGGGGTTGGGGGGCTGGTTGGGGGGGCAAGAGTCACTGGGGAGGGGAGTCTCACTGTTCCTGAGCTTCCTGTCAGCAGCATAGCTGTCTTTTTGGCTATATCTCCATCCTTCTGGCTTTGGGGTTTATTTATTTATAACAGGCTCACATTCCATAGCCTTGGCTGTCCTGGAACTAGCTCAGGCTGGCCCTCCACCTGTGGCAGTCCCGCCTCCATGCGCTGGGATTCCTGGTCTGAGCCACCGGGCCTGGCTCCCCTCTCTCTAGGGGTACACTTCCTGTACTCCTGCTGCAGTCCTCTTCTCTGCAGAACCGTCTCTGTTCCTCAGGGAGAACGTAGGGAGAGGGGGATGTCTGAGGTGTTTCCTTGGAGACAGAGCCTCTAAGGAGGAAGCTAACCTGAAGGCCTTGTCCCTGCCGCTGTCCATCCCTGCCTCAGGCCGGCCCTGTTTCAGGAGCTCCAGTGGGAGCAGGATGGGGCTGGTTCGGGTTTAGATAAAGGGCTGAATGCGTGAGGTCATCTGAGCTCAAGGGGCTGGGTGAGCGCAGAGGAAAGGAGAGGTCTGCGGAGAGGAGACTGCCAAGCTCGGCCCCAGCCCTTTGGCCCCGGGAGGGTCATGCCTCCCACAGCCTGAAGGCAGCTCAGGTATCTCAGCTCAGGTGTCCTCATCCCTCCTCACCACTGGCTGTACGGGACAATGGGTTCTGATTAGATGACACCCCAGCTCTTCAATGGAGCCCTTGTGACTGTCACCTGAACTCCAGTCACAAGAAGCAGTTGTCACAGAGACGGAGGGGAGAGAGAACCCAAGCCGGCCTGATCAAAGGGATAAGGGGGCGCTCAGGGGAGGAATTTGGGTGGCTCGGTTACCATTCTCATCTGGGGCAGGGCACCTGGAGGTTGCCTGAGCCCTCTAGCCGCCTGGAATTTTATGTGTGTGTGTGTGTGTGTGTGGGACCCAGGGGTGGAGCAGTGGGAAAACAAAGAGTGAAAAATTAGGGGAGAGAGAATTGGGGGGGAGTCAGGGTTGAGAAAAGGGATAGAGAAGAGGTCTTGGGAAGGTGGGGAGGCAGCGATGGGACAGGACACACTGCCACACAGACCCCCTTCTTCATGGTATCACATGGCCTAAGCTCTGCTGCTCCTACAATTCTCTGGGATCTGGTTCTTGAGAAGGCAGAGTCTGCGGCTGGAGAGGGGGCAGGAATAGCCTTTCTTATTCTTATCCGCAAGGAGCAGGGCTGTGTCCCGTCTCTCCCCACACCTAGAGACGGGGATGCCTGACAGGAGGCGCAGGGTTCTGTGTAGGAGGACCTGGTAGCCTGGAAGCTGCGTGGTGTCCTCGCTCACCAATCTCCCAGCTCTCTGACCTTCACTCACCTCCTCTCATGACTTTTAAAACTTTATTTCCTCTAGACCCCGACTGTGCTTTCCCTTGATTGATGCCTCCCAGCCCCTTGCAGCACCACAGTAGCCCTTTTCAGGGCTCTTGGGGGTCCTTCTGAGGCCCCTTTTCCTCCAGACTGGCTAAGCCAGGTGCCTATCTATCCTAAGCAGCGTAGGATACTCACGGTTGGCCTTGGCCTGAGGTGGAAGCACGTTCTGAGCCGATGGGCAGGCGGCAAATGTGGCTCCAGGAGCGGTGTGGGGAGACCTGGGCTTTAGCTGTCTTTCCCTGCCGACCCTCCTCCCCGACGACTCCACCCCTTAACAAGCGACACCCGAAGGGCTAGGGGCCAGGAGTGGACAGAGGCGCCCTCTGTCTCCCGGGCGGGAGCGGGCTGCCCTGTGTTTCTTTCCGTTCTTTGGTTGCACCCCGTCCCCAAGGCCAGCAGGGAGGAGGTGAGAAGAGAAGTCCTGGGAAGGGTGCTGTGGTGCGGGCTGAGCATGGGAAGGGAGGAATTCTGTCCAGGAGGGCGCCTCCGTGAGGGGCTTCTGTCGCAGAACTCAACTTCAACCCCCCCAATTTCAGTTCCACTCTGGGGGCCTCAGCCTGGGCTCTCCGAGTGCCCTTGAACTGTAGGCTCTCAGATGGGCACTTCCCAGTGCTCAATTCCCCAAGTGTTTTTTTGATTTTTGCTTTTTAATTTTTACAAACAGCAGCCCCTCTGACACAGACTCCTGAGTAGCTCCCCCCTCCCCCGCGCCCCATAATTGAGAAGGAGGGATGGGACCCCACGGTCTCTCTTGAGCAGGCTCTGTCCCGGTCGCGGGGCGCTGTAATGGGATGGCTAGTGACAGCAGGGGCGGTCCCTCTCTTCCGAATCAGCGGAGGCGGAAACTTGACGCTTGGGACTTGGGAGTGGCTCTCCCGTTTGCTGGTGGATATAAAAACTTCAGCCTCGAGGCTCCAGCTGCACAGGCAGCATCACTTCTCCTTGTCTCGAGGTGAGTTACTCTTCCTGATTCTACAGAGAGCCTGGAGACCTTTTTTTTCTGTATCGGCTCCCGGGTTCCTCCTTCCAAGCGGATTCAGGCAGAGATTCAGGAAGTGGCTTTAGGAGAGCAGGCAACGGTCCTTGCAGGAGTATGTGGAAGGCTGGACATAAGTGCCGGGGCGAGTAGGCAGGCTTCTTCCTGCACCCCTGAGGGGCCTGGTGGCCAGGCCAAACACTTCGCGGGTTGTGGGCTTGAAGAGTCTGAAGAGTCCCTATCTAGACCTTGTCAACCATAGATAGGAGAGGGTCGGGTCGGTGTATTCCTGTGCTGAGCATCTGCCAACCCCCTTAGTAGAGGTAGGGTATGGAGCGGAGAAGATGGGTCTGTCCCGATTGAGCCTTTGCCAATCCTAGGCTTCTCTATCAGGGACAGTAGCCAGTATATGGGAGGGTGGAGACTCCCGTCTCCTGACCCTATGACAGGGAGTGACAAAAAGAAAGGGCCGTTAGAATACAGACCCCACACAGGACGCTACCACACTCAGAGAACTCAGTAGAAAGATCCTCACAGATAGAGCGATTGCCGCAAGAGAGGCCATTACTACAGAGGCATCCTTAGGACAGACACTCAAAAAGGACGCTTAAGACATGAGAGTCAGAGAAAAAGAATTTCTGGAAGTGAACCTACACTGAAGTCCTAGTGTCTGTTCTGGGCCCTTTCATCGTTGCCGTGCTGACCCTTTGAGGCAGCCACTGCCCCCATTCTCGGATCCCTGACTCTCCTGGTCTCTTCCCTGTCAGGTCAGTCTGTGAGGACATCAACTCCTGCTTTGGTGTACTAATGGCAGCAGAGCCCCTGACTGAGCTGGAGGCGGCCATTGAGACCGTGGTCACTACTTTCTTCACCTTTGCAGGGCAGGAAGGACGGAAAGGCAGCCTGTGCATCAATGAGTTTAAGGAACTGGTCACCCAGCAGCTGCCTCATTTGCTCAAGGTTGGTAGAGGTCTCTAGGGAGCGAGATTTTCTATGTATGACAGGTGATGACACTGAATAGACAATGTGACGTGCGGCTGCATGTGTAGGTGGTTCTGTGTTTCCCTGCCTCTGGTAGAGGTGTGTGTGTGTGTGTGTGTGTGTGTGTGTGTGTGTGTGTGTGTAAAACTAGATGAGCAAAGATGCTATGTTGGTGTTATTATTGGGCTCAATGCTTCTGCTAAACAATGTTATTGAGTACTTGAGTCTACCTGTGTCTCTCTGGTCTCATTTTCCCAACATATTACTGGGCCCAGAGGTGGATTCCAGGAGATTTACAGACATAATAAGAACTAAAAGGAGGCTTAACAAAAATACAACTACAAGGTTTGGGGGTGCATGTCTGTCCATCCGTAATCCCAGCACTCAGGAGGTTGAGGGAGAGGGATCAGGAATTTGAAGCCACCTTAGGGAGACCCTTTCTTAACAAGCAGTACATAAAGTCATAGTGGTCTCTACTCTCAGTGTGCCCAGGCCTATGAGGAGCATCTATGACTACTTTCTACTCCCTAAGAGTATCTCCTCAATAGGGGGGCTCATTCTACAGAAGTGAATGGGGGGCTTCTAATTTATTGAGTCTGAGTTTTCATGCTATTTTAGTTTGCTAGCCATTTATTTTACATCATTTATGAAAATTCACAGACACATAAGAGTATAGGAAGATGGCTGGGCATGGTGGTGCATGCCTTTAATCCCAGTATTCGGGAAGCAGAGGCAGGTAGATTCTGAATTTGAGGCCAGTCTGGTGCATAGAGTGAGTTCCAGGACAGTTAGGGCTACACAGAGACACCCTGTCTCGAAAAACAACAACAAAAGTGTGATTTTTTTCCTCCTTTTTGAGACAGGGCCTCACTATATAGTCCTGGTTGACCCAGAACTTGCTATGTAGTCAAGGCTGGCCTACCCTGCTGCAGCTTCTCAAAGTGTGGGATTGTGCCACTCCAGCCAGCTCCTAGATTGTGTGTGTGTGTGTATGTGTGTGTGTGTGTGTCTCACATAGCTAAGGGTGCCCTCAAATTTGTGCTGCTATTTCATAAGGGCTGAGATTGCAGGTGTGTGCCACCAGTAGCAACACGATTGTAGATCATCTTTCCCCCCCCACTTTCACTTTATGTATATGGGTGTTTTGCCTGCATGTATGTCTGTGTGCTTCATTTGTGTGCTTGGTGCCCATGGAAACCAGAAGAAGACATCAGATCAGGTGGTTGTGAACTGCTATGTGGGTGCTGGATATTGAAAACAAGTATTGCTGGGCATGGTGGCACACTCATGCCTTTAATCTGGCAGAGGAAGGCAGGTCTCTAAATTCAAGGTCAACCTGGTTACAGATTGAGTTCCAAGACATCCAAGATTACCCTGCCTCAAAAAACCAAAAACATTTTAAAAATTTAAAAAATATGTAGCTTAAGATAGCCTTGAGGGAAAAAAAAAAAAAAAAAAAAAGATAGCCTTGAGGTCACTGTAGTCTCTAGTTTTGGCCTCCTCAGCGTTAGTCAGGATTCAGGCATGCGAGTCTTGACGTCACCAGGATCTTTAGTCGTCTCTTGATGTCACCAGGATCTCTTGACTGCTTATTTTTCTTCGCTTTTGGTTTCTCAAGACAGGGTTTTCCTGTGTAGCCCTGGCTATCCTGAACTCACTTCGTAGATCAGGCTAGTCCCCGAACTCACAGAGCTCCATCTGCCTCTGCCTCCCCAGGGCTGGGATTAAAGGCGTAAATTACCACCAACAGGTTTGTGTTAGTTTTCAAGGAGAACTTTCATTTTATTTATTTATTTGATGTTTAGATCTTTTTTTAAATTTATGTAATTTTAATTTATGTACATTGGTGTGAGGGTGTCAAATTTTGGAGTTACAGACAGTTGTGAGCTGCCATGTGGGTGCTGGGAATTGAACCCAGGTCCTTTGGAAGAGCAGGCAGTGCTCTTAACCACTGAGCCATCTCTCCAGCCCCGATGTTTAGATCTTTTAAGACAAGGTATCATTATGTAGCTTTGGCTGATCTGAAACTCACTGTCACAAGCTGGCCTTGAACTCATAGTAGTCCTCTTTTCTTGGCCTCCCATCTGAAGGAGATGACAAGCATTTTAAAAATATTTTATTTAATTTATGTGTGGTGGTGTCAGATCTTGGAGTTACAGACAGTTGTGAGCTGCCATGTGGGTGCTGAGAATTGAACCTGGGTTCTTTGGAGGAGCAAGCGGTACTCTTAACCACTGAACCATCTCTCCAGCCCCGATGACAAGCATTAACAGTACATCTGGCTCACTTCACTTTATTATGTTAAAAAGAGCCCAATAAATATTTGAATTAGGATCCCATCAATTACATTTAAGGTAAAACTGATGTCTTTACACTACTGAGCCTTGCCAAGATGTGTACTTTAAGTAGAGAGTGTCAGAACTGGACTAAAATCCCGAACACTCTGTAGTGGAGATAAACATGTTTTTGTTTTGATTCCAAGTGTGGGATAGGTAGTGGATGTACACATGTTTTTGTTTTGATCCCAAGTGTGACACAGGGAGCAGACTTGTGAGAGAACAGGTGATGTTTATCCACTAGAAGACAAACCACTTCTTGGGGGTCTTGGTTTTTGCCAGCTGAAAAACATCCTAGTACAGACTCTCAGAGGACACACACACACACACACACACACACACACACACACACACACACACACACCTGCACCTGCACACGCGCACACACACACCACACACACACATACATACACATATGCCCCAAAAAGGAGGGTGGGCTTCTTGGGATCTTGGATTGTTTGACTATTCATCGGTCCACTCTGAGATGCTCCTAGAGAGAACCGCTCCAGGGAAGGCTTCAGGCTTGGGCTGAGGCTTCCAGTTCTGGTTGCTCCAGGTTCCAGCAGCAACTTTGGTGGAATTGCTGGTCTGCCAAATCCTGCTCATTAGGCCAGGAGAGTCGTTCCCAGGAACTGACACCCAGAAGGTTTCATTCTTCTTTTCCTTAGTCTCCTTTCCCTCCTGTTTAGGGCAGTCTGGTTGTAAGGGAGATACTTTCATTTAATAAGTTCATAACAAAGTATGCTTGTCAGTCGAGTGGTGGTGGCGCACACCTTTAATCCCAGCACTTGGGAGGCAGAGGCCAGCCTGCTCTACAGGGTGAGTTCCAAGACAGCTAAGGCTAACACAAGAAACCTTGCCTCGAAAAACCAAAACAACAAGCAAACAAACAAAGTTATACCTGTTAAGGACACTGAGCCTGGAACACTCAGTGTCTGCTGGAGAACTGCTTGCTATGCACATGTCTGCTGTAGTACTGTTCCATGTTGAAGCGGGGCTTGGTAGTGGACACCTGTGCTCCCAGCACTTGAGAGGTGGAGGCAGGAGGATTAGGACTTCAACGCCATCCTCAGCTAACTGGTGGGTTTAAGACCAGCGTAGAGTACATGAGATTCTGTCCTAGAGGCAACCAACCCAGAAAGTGTTCTGTGTTGACCCAGGCATGGTGGCGCATGACCAACCCAGAAAGTGTTCTGTGCTGACCCCAGGCATGGTAGCACATGACCGTCATCCCACATCATTGCAAAGCAGCTTTCAAAGAGAATAAGAGAGAGTTTATTCTGGGCCAAATATGAGCAGGTATCAGGTAACGAAAAGCTTAGGTCCAGGCCTGGTGGCACATGCCTTTAATCTCTAACCAAAAGTTAGTTTGGGGCCGGGCGTCGTGGCGCATGCCTTTAATCCCAGCACTCGGGAGGCAGAGGCAGGCGGATCACTGTGAGTTCAAGGCCAGCCTGGTCTACAAAGCGAGTCCAGGATAGTCAAGGCTACACAGAGAAACCCTGTCTCGAAAAACCAAAAAAAAAAAAAAAAAAAAAAAGTTAGTTTGTAGAAGGAAACACCTATGTTTTAAAGTGATGTCTAATTGAGTGGCAGAAAAGGTTCTGAATCAGAGAAGATTTGACAGAATAGGACCTGCCCACATCTCAGGAGAAGAGAGAGGAAAGGGAAGCTACTTAAGAGGTAGTTTTACAGGAAGAGGAGGCAGTTTTACCAGGACAGTAATCGAGAGATGGGCTTGCAGCGAGAGAATCCAGGTGAGGACGGAACGGGCCAGAAAATGAGAAGAAGCCAGGAAGGTTAGTGCAGATTGCTGAGGTAGTTTGAGGCCAAGCAGAGCAATTCTGGCCTGAGAGAGGAGTCAGATTGAATAAGTCAGCTGGGAGAAGAGTTTGAGCCAGAACAGCTGAGTTGAACCAGCCAGCACAGAGCTCAGAAAGAACGAAAAGGGGTGAGCTTGTTAAGCGGTAAGTCTCAGAGGTTGAAAACATTCTAAACCTAGGTTAGATTGTGTGGAGGCTAGAAGCTTCCAGGACTAGGCCTAGGTTAGCAGAAGGAGGCAGTAAGCCTCCCAGACAACAGTTGAGCCATGATAACAAAAGTTTCTTTTACAGTCAGCCCTGTAGAATCTTTAACAGGAGTGTGGCTTTCTTCCTGGGAACTTCCACTTAGACTCAGCACTTGAAGAAGGAGGCAAGAGGAGGCAGAACTCAGGGCCATATAGTGAGTCTTTGTCAGAAAAACAAAACAAAATCAGGTAGAATCTAAAGTAATTTTCTGTGTTTAGTATGAAGAAAGAGATTTTTCCCCCCTAAGAGAGGGTTTCTCTGTGTATCCTTGGCTGTCTTGGACTTGTTTTGTAGACCAGGCTGGTCTCGAACTCACAGAGATCCAACTGCCTCTGTTGCCTCCAGTGCTGGAATTATAAAGGTGCGCCACCTTGCCTGGCTCTCCGTTATTATTCTTATAACTAAAAGCAATTAAATTTTTCTTTGAGACATATTTTCCATATGTATCCCAGGCTGGCCTCAGATTTGCTATAGAGCCATGAATAATCTTGATCCTGATCCTCCTGCCTCTACCTTCCAAGTGCTGGAATTACAAGCACGTGCCACTATACCAAGTTTACCTATTAATAGTAGTTTTGTGTGTATGGTATTAGAGACTGAAGCCAGGGCCTCATGCATGTGAGGCTCCCCAGGGCTCAGCCAAATCCTTAGCCTTTTAAAAAATTTTGAAAAAGACTGTCATTAAATTGACCTGTAGGCCTTGAACTCTGAATCCTCCAGCCTTTGTCTCTTAGGTAGTTGAGGTTACTGTTCTGCACTACCAGTCATGGCTGAGGTGCAAGCCCGGTGAAAGCCATGATTTAGAAAAACCTAGATTTGGTCCTGGAGAGATGGCTCAGAGGTTAAGAGCACTGGCTGCTCTTCCAGAAGTCCTGAGTTCAATTCCCAGCAACCACATGGTGACTCACAAGCATCTATAACTAGATGTGGTGCCCTCTTGTGGCTCTGCAGGCAGAGCACTGTGTACAAAGTAAATACATTTTAAAAAGAAAAAGAAAAAGCCGTGGTGTGGTGGCGCACGCCTTTAGTCCCAGTACTTGGGAGGCAGAGGCAGGCGGATCACTGTGAGTTCAAGGCCAACCTGATCTACAAAGTGAGTCTAGGACAGCAAAGGCTACACAGAGAAACCCTGTCTCAAAAAAAAAAAAAAAAAAAGCAAGCAAGCTTGGGTTTGGCTTAATGGTTAAGCACACTGGCTGCCCTTCCAAAGGACCAGGATTGAGCTCCATTGCCCCATGATGGTCATCACTGTCTGTGCCTCAGCTCAAGGGGATCCAAACCCTCTTCTGGCTTCAGCAGGCACCAGGCGCACACATGGTGCAAAATAGCCATATATATAAAATAATAAAATAAAATAAACAAAACAAAACAAAATAAAATAGTACAAAGAGAAAAAGAAACCTGGACTCAAATACAGATTCTAGCTATTTGTCTGTGCTTGACACTAGTATCTGATCTTTTTGAGGTTTACGTTTCTCATCCGCTAGGCAGACTTGTCATTGTGTCTTTCTTATTGCCTGGATGGTCTGTTTTAGTTCTTCTTCTCCTCGTGTTCTGCCTGCATGTACACCTGCAGGCCAGAAGAGGGCACCAGATCTCATTACAGATGGGTGTGAGCCACCATGTGGTTGCTGGGGATTGAACTCAGGACCTCGGGAAGAGCAGTCAGTGCTCTTAACCTCTGAGCCATCTCTCCAGTCCTGGTGGTGTGTTTATTTAACCTGTATTTGTTGAAGACCTACTCTGTCTTGGTGAGCAAACTTCAGCTGTGTACTTGACAGTGAAAGTACGGTGTTGAACAAGGTAGACAATGTCCTTGAGCCACTGAGGGGGGCCGCCATCCTAGCAGATCTTGAGGATCAAACGACACAAAACATAATGTAATCTCACAATGCTGGGATCAAGGCCCTAAGGCTGGCTGTTTGCACTCTTCCCTCCCGCTGGTAGTGGAGGTGCTGTCCAGTGAGTTTGCTTCGTGTCATCTGGAGATTTGTTCGGCAGATCTTTGCCTTTGTCCTAACGTTGACTCAAACATTGAGCGTGGGGGCCTGACCCGGGTTTGGTTCCCGGCACCCAAGTGGCAGCTCACAACCATCTCTAACTCATGTTCAGATATCTTCCTTTCTGACCTCTGTGGGCACCCGGCACGTCTGTGCTACGCACACACGCCACATGTTGGCAGAATGCTCGTACATATAAAACGAAATGAATAAAGCTAAAAAGCAAAACCAAAAACCCCCTCACGCCTCCCCCTCCCTGCCACCCCAGTGTTGAGACTGAAACTCATGAGAGGCACCCTTCATTCCGACACCCACCGCTTGCCCAGCAATGGCGTTATGCTGTAATTGTTTATCTGGCAACAAATCCTTTCACCATGAACACAGGCTTACAGAATCTGCTGGTTTCATAGCCATGAGACACCTTCTCAAGAGCACCCTAGAAAACCAGATAACCTGGTATTTTTGCTATTCCTCTGCCCTACTGGGTGGTGACTAAACTGACAAGGCATCAGGATGTTGCCGATGAGCAGCGGTGGCAGTAGTGCCCTGTGGAGGAGGAGGGTGGCCTACAATCAGCGATAGCTAGGTCTGCTGCTGTCCCTTGGATACGGGATCTCCAGGCGGTGCGACCATAGTCTCATCCTTCAGGTCAGGAGCAGGTGTCGGTGCTGTCTGAAGGAAGGCACCCGACAGTTCTTCCCTCTCTTCCTGCCTCAAGAGTCCTAGTTCCTAACCGTTCCCTTTTACATCTTAGGACATGGGCTCCCTGGATGAGAAGATGAAGAGCTTGGATGTGAACCAGGACTCGGAGCTCAAGTTCAACGAGTACTGGAGACTGATTGGGGAACTGGCTAAGGAAATCAGGAAGGAAAAGGCCCTGGAGATCCGGAAGAAGTAAAGCCTGCCTGTCAGGATTGGGGGTCAGCAGGGTCTGCTGGGCTGGGCCAGGCAGAATGCCACTGTCCCCAAATAAAGCTTCCTTGAAACACAGATGCTTATTTTTTTATACACTACCATGATTTTCTTTTTCTTTTTCTTTTTTTCAAGACAAGGTTTCTCTGTGTAGCCTTGGCTGTCCTGGTCTTACTTTGTAGACCAGGCTGGCTTCGAATTCACAGAGATCCACCTGCCTCTGGCTCCCAAGTTCTGGGATTAAAGGCATGTGCCACCACTGCCTGGCTCTGGAAAATTATCTTTGCCTGGGGTGAAAACATGAAAATTATGGGCCCGGAATGTGATTCATCTTCAAATATCTTATAGCATTCTAGCACTATGTAATTTTTCGTCCCTCTAGTGTTGACCCAGCATGGCCCTGAGCATGTGTGGCACAGCAATAAATCTTTCCCTAAGTAGGTGCTCACTAAATACAGAGTTGATGAATGAAAAATACAGAGATTTGAAACAAGGTAGGTGGCTGCTGGGGCTCCAGCTCCCAGTTTCCCCCATGCAACTCCTGGAGTTTGTCCTTTGGCTGGGGCTGATAGTATGCGTGTGCTAAACATTTTACCTCTTTCCCCGGGTTAACTGTCACAGCTGCTAAGGTTAACTAGTTCAACCAATTTTTACAGTGTAGAGGATTAACCTAAGATCTTGCACATATTAGGTGAATTAGGAGCAGCCACACCCCTAGCCCTCTGTTAGCTTGTTTTCTTGCCTTTTGTGTTGTTATTGCTTTAAGATAGAGTATTGATACCTTCAGCAATCCTCCTGCCTCACCTTCACAGGTGCTAGGACAACAGGAACATTACTACTCCTGGCTCTGAGGGGACATTTTTAGGGAGGTTAGGTTACGAAGACACCAATAGCTAGAACCAGCCTGGAGAAGTGCTGCTCAGATGTGACAGGGAGAGGGAGCTGTGACAGTAGGGAACACTCCTGGCTTGAGAGCTGTGACAGTATGGAGCACTCCCTGACTTGAGGGAGCTATGACAATATGGAGCACCCCTGGCTTGATGGAGCTATGACGGTATGGAGCACTCCCTGACTTGAGGGGCAAAGGGCTTGTATAACTCACCACTAGGGAGAGTAGGGGTACGGCAGTGACCAGTGACGTAAGCCTCCTGGCTTGTCACTGCTGTGACTGTGGATGTCCACTTGGGGCAGCTAGTCAACCAGAGGAGAAGCAGGACAAATTTTCACATCAGGAAAGACCACATGAGGAAAGTCACATATGAGGAAAGAGGCTGGGGGTGGGGGGAACTCAGAGGGATCCCCAGGCTCTCCGAGGGGACGATGCTGCTGGCAGAGATAGATATCTGAGAGGCTTTCGGACTCCTCAGCCCCTCAGACAGGGAGTCTCCAGACTGAAGCCCTCCCAAGGAGCTCTCCAAATGAGCCATATGGAGGAGTCTCCAACTGAGACCAGAAATCCAGGGGACCTCCAGCCGGTGATATAAGGAAGGAAGTCTAGATATGTCTACTGATTCCACAGTTAGCAAGGAATTTTGACTCAAGGCGCATGCAATCCTTCTGCGGACCCCTCGAGCCCTTCCACCTCGGTCTGCGTCCTAAGTCCTGGGCAGGTGGGAGGGCTAGATGGGTTAGTCCCAGCCCCAGGAAATACAGTCTAGGCTCCCCCTGGGGTGCTTGGGTAGTAGCTTGAAGGGTTGGCGTTGAGGTGCCGGTCAGGGAGGGGGTAGGACTTTGAAGGAGGGAGGAGATGGCAGCTCAACCAGTTTGGAGAGGTTGTTACCTGCCAGGTAACTCCTTTGAGCCTTGCACATGTGTACCCTGGGCTGCTGCAAGGCGCCTACAGGACATCAGGTGAAGGCTCAGTGCGGTTCCCAATACCAGGGTGCAGGGCCCTTCCTTTCAACTTTGCATCTCTAGGCTGTCAGGACTGGAAAAGGCATGGCTCTGGGTTTCAGCAGTCCTGAGTGTTACTAGCTAGCTTAGCTTTAGTTTGGAGCAAGAGGAGTGAGAAGAGAGACCCTGTGGACCCTTTCTTTTTTCAAGCTCCGTATTCCACAAGCTCACCTGCTCAGCTCCTTGTCTCTCTTTTCAGTGGTGACTCCCGCTGTGTCCGGGACTCACAGCGGTTACAGGTTCCTACCCTCCTGGCTAAGATTCCCTCTGCACCCACTTCCCTTCCCTTTCCTCTCTCCCTGTGACTCTGTAGTAAGGTGATCCTGCGTCAGGGGATCCCATACCCAGCCCTCCGTGGCTTCCTCCTCATGGTAGGGGTGGGGAGCGACTCTAGAACTGTGGAGGGTGCGGCTCTCCACGCTGGCTCCCAGCCCAGGAGGCTGCAATAGTTGGGGTGGCTGAGGGATAAGGCCCTGGCCCTGCCCCTGGCCTCCCCTCCCTTCCCCCAGGTATAAGAGCTGAGCTCAGATGAGCTGCCTCATCCATCCTGTCTCCGAAGCTGCCAGCAGGTAAGAAAGCAAAGCCCAGCGCCTTCAGCCTAGCCGGGCTGTCCTTCTGGTCCCAAGTCTTACAGGGGTGACTGGTGGAGGTAGGGAGAAGGAAGCTGAGAAGAGGCGAGGCCCAGGGGGGATTCCCTCTGAGTGGGTTGGCCTGGGGGCTGTGGCCTTAGCTCCCGGAGTTTGGGCGAGACAGGACCTGTGTAGACTCTAACCGCTTAGGTGAGGGTATATGTTGGGTGGAGCCAAAAGGGGCCACGAAGAAAAGAGAACTGCCGAGCTTGCCCCTAACCTCAGGCCTCCCCCTCAACCCCCCAGGCAGATCATGATCCATCAGCTCCGGTGGGGCAGGCTGTAGGACAGACAACCAAAGTCACCCACGGAAGGAGCGGCCAGTGTACCAGGCACCATGGGACAGTGTCGGTCAGCCAATGCTGAGGTGGGCCCATTTATCGGGACTGCCTGTTCTTACACTCTTCTGTTGTAAGGGCTCATGCCCGCCACTGACCTCTACTCTTTGCCTAGGCCTTTTCTCATAGATATCGCCAGCAACCTCGGATGCCCGCCCTTATGCTACACAGGGCGATGATGCAAATGGATTTCTTCTGGAAATAGGATGTCTAGGCACATGCTAGGGCCTGCCCTGCCTGGGATCGGGGGTGGTGGGGCTTGCCTAATCTGTGGCTTAGGGCAGAGGCCACTGTGGCCTAGGTGCTGGACTGCAGGAGAGGAGCGGGATAGGATTCTGGGCTCTAGAGTGTCTTCCAACTGCTTTCTACCCTCTTGATTTCCCACAGGCTCTCGAGAAGGGTTTTGTAGGGTGGATAGGGTGAGTAGGGTTGGGTGGGCCCTTCTGACTTGGCTTGTGTCTCCAAAATCTTCAGGATGCCCAAGAATTCAGTGATGTGGAGAGGGCCATTGAGACGCTCATCAAGAACTTCCATCAGTACTCTGTGGAGGGTAGAAAGGAAACGCTGACCCCCGCTGAACTGCGGGACCTGGTCACCCAGCAGCTGCCACACCTCATGCCGGTACGGAGGAGGGGACCCCACCCATGCAGACCCCTGACTTCCAAGCTAGTGTCCTAAGACGCCATCCACCACTGGCACTGGGAGCTCCCGCCCCTGCTTTCCCCCTTGCCAAACACCTGGGAGGCGCCTGCCCTGCTTCTTTGCCCCAGGCCAGGGTGGGGCAGAAGGTCTGAAGGTGCTGCCTTACTGAGTTGTGATGTCTTTCCTGTCCTCAGAGCAACTGTGGGCTAGAAGAGAAAATTGCCAACCTGGGCAACTGTAATGACTCGAAGCTGGAGTTTGGAAGCTTCTGGGAGCTGATCGGAGAAGCAGCCAAGAGTGTGAAGATGGAGAGCCCTGTTACTCGGAGCTGAGGGACCTCTTCTTGGAATTTGGTGGGGGTGGGGGTGTTGTGGGTAGGGGATTTTTTAGAGGCCCTGGGCCTGGAAACGAAACTTCTTTCCACCCAACTCCTCCACTCCATTACCCAGCCTGCACCTCTCCTCATCTCTGTAACAGACAGGCTCAGGACAGCTTTCCCTGGGGGCTTTGTGGAGCTCCTGGGGTCCAGAGTTCTCAACTCAAGGGAGCTCAAGGGGTGGGGGTGGGGGTTGGGGCCGGAGAGAGTGTTCAGGGATCCTGGCAGGGGAAGGGCCGAGCGATTTGGTAGTAGGGGGAGGGCAGAAAGGAACTGAGCTGTGGGAAGTGATGCGAAGAGAGGGGCTGGGAATCTGGCTGGATGTTTAGTCCTGGAAAGTGTGTCTGAGAAATCTACCCCTTCCAATCTGACCCAGCCTGAACTGTAGCTGTTGCCTTCTCTGTATCATCCTCGATGCTTCTCCTCCTGCCCCATCCTCCTTCCAGGGTCTGTCCCTGAGTAGGCGCAGGGGAGACAGGAGCGGGGGGGGGGGGGTTGTAAAAGAGGCTGAGGAGGGCGTGACTTTGGGGGGGGCAGAGGACCAGCCAGGTGCTTGGGCATCTGTGAATGATGGTTGTTTTATATCATTTGATTAATAAAAATATTGGAAAAAAAAGAGTAAAGCGTATTGTCTTGGCTCTCTGTTTCTTTCCTTTGCTTCATGTCTCAGGTTCCAGGCACGAGGGGTTCTTCGGGGGGGGCTAATGGCAGCATCATTGGTGGGTGGGAGACGTGAGGATGGAGTGGTTGGCCATGGAAAAAGACTCACTTCTCTCCATGGACTTGAAGGTTGTCCTGCCCTAAAAGCTAAGGAAAGTGTGCTTCCCTGAGAGACAGGCTCCTCCGTGCCAAGGCTGGCCCTCTGGTAGGAGATGAAAGCAGGTGTGCAGACCCAGGGGAAGGGATGAACCAGGTGTCCTGGGGCACAGCTGACTAAGGTCAAGGAAATAGGTACGGAGAGAAGCAGGTTGAGAGGCTGGAGGTCAGGGTTCCAGCTCTGCCACTTACAGCTGTGAGCTCTGGCCACTCACTCTCTGAGGGTGTGCTTCTTCATGACAATGGTCAATAGTCCTCTCATAGGAGGAGAAGATGACTGACTCCTCACACGAAGAACTCACCAGAGAGCCTGGTGCAGAGAGTGCCTAGTCAGTGGAGGGTGAATGAAAGTGAGGACACAACCGCCCCTGGGTATGGTTGAAGAGAAGGTTTTTATTTGTAGCTATGAGGCTACAACAGCTAGAGGCATTTGGAAGGGTCCAAACTGAACGTGGCCAGCAGGATAGACTGGGCCATGAGAGAAGAGAGAGGGAGGGAGAGCGAGAGATGGGCAAGAGAGAGAGGATCAAGAGAGGAACAAGAAGCTGGGTGTGGTGGCGCACGCCTTTAATCCCAGCACTCGGGAGGCAGAGGCAGGCGAATCGCTGTGAGTTCAAGGCCAGCCTGATCTGCAAAGCGAGTCCAGGACAGCCAAGGCTACACAGAGAAACCCTATCTCGAAAAACAAACAAACAAACAAACAAACGAACAAACAAACAAAAAAAAAAAAGAAAGAAAGAAAGAAAGAAAGGAAAAAAGAAAAAAAAGAGAGAGAGGAACAAGAGGACAAATAAAAACCAAGAGAGCGTGTGGCCAAAATGGCTGGTTATATAAGAATCAGAAACAAGGGGAAGGGAGGGGGCGGGGGAGGGGAGAGAAGAGAAGCTCAGGGGCTGAAGAGGTTTAGAGTAGGGAGTGGGGTGAAAAGTCCTGAGAGGACCCAGGACTCTGCAACAGGTAGCTGTGATGCTGAGAGAGCCTGGCTTGGGTAGGCTAAGTAGGCACCACAGCCAGCCATTTGTCCAGGGTTTCTCTGGGATCTGCCGTCCCAGCCTTTTGTTGATTGATAAGGGGCGACATAACTTCTTCTGTAACTGCTTCTTAGCGGAAATTGGGGCGTCATTGTAAAGAGCCCAGGAAGGCTGAAATGTTGGTCAAAGGCAGGAAAAGGAGAGGAGTGCAGGCTGGGGGAATAATCTGCTCCGCTCGCTGCCCTGGGCCCAGAGCGGCCACCTGGGGCTGGTGAGGAACAGACTGATTTGGAGCAGGCTACGGTGCAAGGCCTAGCGAGTGTCTGGAGGTGGCGGTTGCAGGCAGCTTTGGAGCAGTTTGCACTCTTCAGCTGACTGGGAATCTGCTGAGACACACAGAGACTAGGGAAAGAGGGGAGGTTAAGGAGCTTAGGGGAACATTCTTATCTTGGCTATACATTTGAAACTTCTCAGTCCTGGCAGTTGCAGGGGGATGTGGGGAGCCCCAAGGCCAGGGGAGCGGGGGAGATCCCACCCTCAGGAATAGGCAGGCGGGAATCTTAGGCTGCTGATTGACAGGCATACTTCTCTGCAGTCTGCTCGACCTGTGAGAGGTGGGTCTAAGTCTCATGACTTCCTGAGGCTTACAAGAATCCTTTAAGTTTACAAAAATTGTTCTAGATCCATTAGCGTTATCACTCTTTTGTGATCTGTGCTGAGATCCACGTTGTAGAAAAAGCCGATGACTCATGCCTTTGAGTCATAGTAAAAGCTGGGGATCCCCAAACAATGATCCCAGGCTAGAAGCTGAACAGTGTCCTCTATCCAGAAAACTATGTATATAAGGATTGAACAGACGTTTTCAGCACAATGAGAAACCCTTGAGGTCCATACTTAGAAAACAACCAAAAGGAATTTAGAATCTTGAGCTTGTGACTTATGACATAACAATAGTAGTCAGTGCTTACCAGAGCTACGCTAATAGAGTGTAAGAACCCCACTGGTTAATGTTAAAACTCTGAACTTTGGAAGTCTTTTTTGTTTGGTTTTCAAAACAGCATTTCTCTGTGCAGCCCTGGGTGTCCTGGAACTAGGTCTGTAGACCAGGCTGGCTTCAAACTCACAGAGATCCATCTGCCTGCCCTTGCCTCCTGAGGGCCGGGATTAAAGGCGTGCTCCTCGAACACCCAGCTTCAAGTCTTTATGTAACAACAGCATGGAGAGGGAAAGAAATAAGAATCACTTCTCATTTTTCACATACCTTAAATCACTTTCTTATACCCTTACAAGTTGCAGTTACATACCTTAAAACACCTTCTCAGAGCCTCACAATTTACTTAAGCTTTCACATTCTCAGACCTTTACAACGTGCACTTACATACCTCAAATTACTTCCTCAGATCCTTACAACTTTTCATCAACCTCAAACCTTTTCCTCCATCCAATCATTTACCCAAGACGCAGGCGGTTGGTTACTGAGAGCAGTCACTGTAAAACAAGTTCCTTTAAATAAAGGAATAGTAAAAAGTACATTGAAACCTGTTTTGTGAGTTTCCCTTTTTCAGTGTTAAGTCTGCCAACAAGGTATCTGTGTCTCTGTGTGTCTGCCTTTCTCAGCAGGAGATCCCACAGCTCTAGAAACAAGGGAGGCCTGATTTTTACTTAGCCTATGAAATGGACTGGCCAAGCAGGGCATGGGTTGATTTGCTTGCTGCTGCTAACATAAAGCCATAGTTAGTCACCAGAGAGTTGAGAGGGATACATTCCAGCAGGGAGTAAGATCCAAATGGCCTACGTATCAAATAAACTGACAGAGCCTTCTGGACTACCTCCATGGTTACCTCGGGCTCCCTGTGGTGGTCTCAATGGCTTTGTTGTGGGTAGGAGAAGTTGGTCCCTGGCTACCACACAGGACAGCATTGGCCTTTGTTTGGTTGCCAGACTAGACAGCTCTGAGAGATTTTTCTATAGAGGAGGAACTTGGGAAAGCTGGCATACCCTGACTAGGCAGAGTAGGGCAGTCAAACCAACAGTGCCCGTTGTTTGGGCAGATCCCTGGTGGCAGGTGGGGGATGGGGCAGTTCTTCCCCCAGTGGTTAGCACTACCACAATCCCGGTAGTCATCTGGGCCCCATTATCTTCTTTGGGGACCTTAGGGTCACTTCTAGGAGCTTGCAGTTCTGTCTACACAGGAAGCGGTTTTCATTAAACGTTTTAAATGCCATATTTATCAGGTCTCTGAGTTTGAGGACCATTATTTATTTATTTATTTATTTTTAGTTTTTCAAGACAGAGTTTCTCTGTGTGATAGACCTGGCTGTCCTGGACTTGCTTTGTAGAGCAGGCTGGTCTCGAACTCACAGAGAGCCGCCTGCAGGAAGCTAAATAAGGCTTGTCCCTGTAAATAAGTTACATTGTACTTAGCCTGACTGTGCATCTGGTGCTGAGCACATTAAAGAATTTGATCGTTATATAAGGTGGCTGACCATTAACTTGCATGTCTTAATAATCACTAACAGTTTACAAAAAAGTTAGTACCTTTCAAAATGTTTATTTTTATTATGTACAATAAATAGTGTTTTGCCTGCATGTATGTCTGTATGAGAGTAGTTGTGAGCTGCCCTGTGGGTGCTGGGCGTTGAACCTGGGTCCTCTGAAAGAGCAGCCAGTGCTCTTAATCATTGTCCTGCCCCTCCAGCCTAAGTTAGTACCTTTCACAAGACCAGAATTTTACAAACTCATCCCTGTAAAGTTTGAGCCTTAAGAATCGAAGTTGAAAAAAAAAAATTGGAAGTGAGGATTTAATTGAAGATCTAGCGTGAACATAAAATTTTAAATCATAAAAAGTACAGTCCACAGAGGGATTTGGTACCTTATTTTCTTGAACTTTTTATAGTGAATGATTACAGAATATCACAGATTCTTGCAATCCTCAGTTTATTCAAGTAGCTAAAGCTTAGTAAAGACAAAAAGGCTAGACATATGTCTTTAAGACAGTTATTGTTAACCTGCGTAGACTTTAGGAAATTCTAAACCTTAGTTATTAAATATACACTATTTATCAAACATGCTGTTAATTGTTTAAATGTTCTAGAAGCCTGGTGTTAAACACTTAGCAAAGACACATGGTCAGACATGCATCTCTAAGTCAGTTTCTGTTAACCTGAGTAGATGTTTATAACCTTAGGAATTTATCATCATACAAAAAATCCATCCTAATCCAGAAGATTTTGGAGACTTGCTGTTGCCTTCTTAGTCTAAGAAGGAGTTACAAGCTGGGTGTGGTGGCGCACGCCTTTAATCCCAGCGCTCAGGAGGCAGAGGCAGGTAGATCGATAGGAGTTCGAGGCCAACCCATAAGCTCAGTTTCCTTAACAGTTATACTGTATTTTGAACTTATTAAACGAATGTATCTCCTTTACAACTCAACTACCCTAAACAGGAAGAAAAGGAGATTAAGGAAAAACAAGAATGAGACCTTCTGGGTATCAGTTCCTGGGAGCGATTCCCTGGCCTAGTCAGCAGGATTTCAGCAGAGTAGCAATTCCACCAAAGTTGCTGGAACCTGCAGCAATCGGAACCTGGAGCCTCAGCCTGAGCCCAAAGCCTTGAAGCCTTCCCTGGAGTGGTTCTCTCTAGGAGCCTCTCGAAGTAGAACAATGAACAGCCAAGTAATACCAAGACGGAAAAAAAAAAAAAAAAACCAAAAACCCAGCCTCTTGTTTTGGGCTCATATATATGTCTCCTCTGAGAGTCTGTACTAGGATGTTCTTCAGCTGGCAAAACCCAAGACCCCCAAGAAGTGGTTTGTCTTCTAGTGGATAAACATCACCTGTTCTCTCACAAGTCTGCTCCCTATCTCACACTTGGGATCAAAACAAAAACATGTTTACATCCACTGCACGAGCCTGGTCTACAAATCGAGTCCAGGACAGCCAGGGTTTCACAGAGAAACCATATCTGGAAACAAACAAACAAACAAACAAAAAGAAAAAAGGAAGGAGTTACAATGATTATCAGAGGGCTCAGTACGACTAAGAAGTTCCATGATGGTTGCCTTAGTTGGCTTATACCACGAGGTCATCTTATTCAAGATGGCGGTCAAGTTACATGGAATGTGCTCTCTTTTAACCTTAGTAAAGACGGCTGCCAGCCACATGGTGGCTTTCATCCTGATGAGGTTATCAGCCAAGAGGAAGGTGAACTACATGGCTGCCATTTATTTTTTCTTTATTTTTATTTTTTTGGTTTTTTGAGACAGGGTTTCTCTGTGTAACAGAGCCCTGGCTGTCCAGGATTTACTTTGTAGAACAGGCTGGCCTTGAACTCACAGGGAGGATCCTCCTGCCTCTGCCTCCTGAGTGCTAGGATTACAGGCGTGTGCCACCATGCCCTGCTCAAGGCTATTTAAAGACACCGATTTTTCTAGTAGACCTATGTTTTCTTTAAACAAGTTAAACTGGGTCCAAGTTAGATATATAGTATATTCTAAACAAGAATTGAATCATCTATATGTATAATATGTTATAGAAAATTAAGAGATTACCTATGTATAGATTTTTAACTATAAGCCTTTTGTTATAAGCTTTAAGTTAAGTTCTGTTACAGATTAAAAACTTTTAATTGATTCTTTGTGAATTTCACATCATGCACCCCAATTCTACTCATCTCCCCATTCTTTCATATCTGCCCTTCACCCTTGCAACCTTCCCCTTCCTCAAAAATCAAAACCAAAACCAAAGCAACAAACAGAATGATTCATCTTGTTGTGAAGCTGCAGTATGTCACACAGTGGACTCTTTCGTCTACTGTTAGAGATTTTGTTGTTGTTTTTTGTTTTTTGAGACAAGGTTTTTCTGTGTAGCCTTGGTAGGTCTGGACTCTCTTTGTAGACCAGGCTGGCCTTGAACTCACAGAGATCTGTCTGCCTCTGTCTCCTGAGTGCTGGGATTAAAGGCGTGGGCCACCATGGCTGGCTTTGTTACAGTTTCCACCATACCCAATGAATTTATAAATTCTGAGTAGTTTACAGCATAGTCTTAGAGCTTCTGGGAGAAGAGAGCAAAGAAATAGGAGAGATAATGGATTTTTGTTTTGTTTTGTTTGTTTTTTGAGACAAGGTTTCTCTGTGTAACCTTGGCTATCTGGACTCACTTTATAGTCCAGGCTGGCCTCGAACTCACAGCGATCCGCCTGCCTCTGCCTCCCAAATGCTGGGATTAAAGGCGTGCGCCACCGCTGCCCGGCGAGATAAATGGATTTTTAAAGAGTAAAAGTAGATAAACCTTAGAGATAAGAGACCTTTGGAAGTGTACAGCAGAGAAAGTTTAGCTATAAAGAGATTTGGGGCTCATGTGTTTGTGCAGAGAGGTTGTTACCTTATGAAAAGGTTTGAAATTGAGTGAGTCAAGTTTTGGCCATTGATTGAGCTGTACTGAGGCCAAGCTGTTTTCAGTAAGAAAGGAGGTTTAATGTAATCTCTGAGTTCGAGGAAGAAGGAAATAAAGAGTCATATAAGACCCAGGAGGTGTTGTAGGAAAGTTAGAGCCCAGAAGGGCATAAGAAAGCAATGGGATTCTCAGGAAAGAGCCGAGAGACAGAAGGTTAGGACAAGGGTCACAAACAGAAGCTCTGCATAAGGGAGGATTCCCTTTCATAGAGTCTAGGAGGGCAGGAGGAAGCCCCCGGCTGTTCCCAGGGGAGGTGAGGAAGCTACAGGAAGGAGCTGAGAGAAAAGGGAGCAGATGTTACTTCCTCTTCTTCTGCAAGGTGTCAAGGTTTTCACTCTGGGGCATCCTCCACTGAACTGATAGCCATGTCAGAGAGAAATGTGCCAAATCAGAGAGGTGACAGGCACCAGCAGGGTAGGAGGAGCTTTGGGGCACACTCCTGTGGCTTTTGTAGTCAATAGTAGACAAAGCAGGCAGCTCTGGGGGTGACAATGACTCAGTAGAGGAGGAGAGTTGAGTGGTTAGAGCAGGCAGAGGAGGAGAACAGCCGAAGGGGAACCCTGGGAGAGGCTTTTGGGGAAAGAGAGGGTTCCAAGAGAGGGAGAGGAGCAAGCGCCCAAGTGCTGCTGGGTGCCCTGGAAGGTGCAGCAGGCCTCCTGAGTAGACAAAGACAGTTGAATGGTTAGAGCAGCTGGAGGAAAGAAACGGCTGAAGAGGCAGACTCTAGGATTTGGAGTCAAACTTGGTGGGTGGCAGCAATCCATGGTCCATAAGCTCTTTAGGAGAGTCAAATGAGCAACGGATCTCCTAACAGTCCTGTCAGGAGAGAGAGAGGTTGAGCAGCTTGGAAGGACGCTCAGATAAAGGCTCCCGGGTTTTGGGTTTCGAAGGCCAGATGAATGAAGACTGGGACATGGCTGCTCCTAGTATGGGTAAATATGAGAGAGTATAGCCAGAAGCATCTGGAAGAGTCCAGACAACTGAACATGGCAGCAGAACAGACCGGGCCATGAGAGGAGGGGGTGGGGTGGGGTTGTGAGATGAAGAGGAGAGGTGGGTAGGAGGTGGGAACAGGAGCCAAGAGTGCAGGACCAAGACAGAAGCCGAAAGGACAACCAGAAACCAGGAGACTGGCCAAAATGGCTGGGAAGCTGGTTGTGTGTCCCCGCTGCCCCCTCAGCCCCCACCTCCGCCACCCATGCTGGAGAGGTAGGGGCTGTGGTGAGAAGTGTTAAGAAGAGCAGGACTCTGTAACAGGTGCTGAGAGAGCCTGGCATAGCCTTTGATATGCTAATCATAGGCATCTCAGCCATTTGTCAAGGAGAAGTGTTGGGGTGTGTGTGGGGGTGTGTGTGGAGAGTGTTCTTCAGCACCTGACAGAAGTCATTATGGGGGTGAGCCAAAGGGTCCTCTCTGCAGCCCTCTGTAAGGAGGTCAAGCTGGCTGGTTTCCTGGGCACCAGCATGAAAGGTGTGTACAGGGTTAGGCATTTGCAGACGAGGCATCTGTTGTGCAGGAGGGTCTTAGGAGTGGATCCCTGAGCTTAGGGTGTCTGAACTGGAGAGGTGAGACCAGAAAGAGATGCTGTGTTTGCTCTGTCACAGAAATCGGGAGTTAGGCTCTTTAATCCCAACAGCAGGGAAGTCCTGTGGCAGTAATCCAACTGAATTTGTCTTTGTGGGGGTTGCCCTGAAACCTGGCCCTCAGTGACCGAGGTGAGAAGGGCAGGCCATGAGAGCTCCCTTTCTTTCCTCTGTCTCGGTAGGAGTCTGCTTAGAGCCTGTGGGGTTAGGAGGGTGGGGCTAAGGGAGTGCCAGCTTCTACCACTCCCTCTAGGGTGAGGGTAGATGGGTGGGTTTTTTTTTTTTTAAAGGTGTGTATCCCTTTAACAAGGGCCCAACCCCAGGCCAAGTCAAGAGTTCAGTCACTACCTTCCCACAGCCAGTCAGCCAGGCAAGGCTGAGGGAGGGAGTGGGACAGATTCTGGGAGTGCAGTGGGAGGAGTCCTGGCTCCGCTGAGCAGGAGCTGCTAGGCTGTCGGTGCCAGAGCTCAGGCCTCAGAGCCCTGCTGGAGGAGGTGGACACAGAGGAGGCAGGTGAGCACCCCAGGGCCCTCTGGGGGGAAGTCTGGGGCTGTTGGTGGGACCCTGAAGCCTTGGTGGGCCGGTCAGGGGAAGGGTCAAGGAAGGGAGCCCTGGAGAGGTGCCTGGCAGACACCGGGCAGGGAGATTTTGGTAATTATTAACTCTCCGCAAAAGCTAGTTACTTAGTAAGGAGCCCTGGTGGTTTCCTGAAACCTGTGGAGGGGTAGGTGGGGGTAGCAGGACTCCCCTTCCTGGCCAAGCAGCCGACCTGGCTCATCTCCAGGGATTGGGACATTGGGCAGAACATTCCAGGGCCTTGCCCACAGCTGTTGCGGCACGGAACAGGGAAGCGAGTGTGCCTTGGTGGGTGTTAGGGGCCAGCAGACTCTAGACAAAGGCCTCACTGGGCTGTGGTATCTGTGACCTGGGAAAGTTAATCGGGGGTCCAAGACAGGGCCCAGAGAGCCTAAGACGCCAGGCAAGGGAGGCAGGGGCTGAGGTGGCTTCTTCTTCACCTGGGGCTCAGGCAGGGACCAGAGGCAGGCCTCATTTGCTCTGGGTAGTGTTTCTTAGGAGGGGTCTGGGGAAGGCTGGGAGGTCCCATGGAGGGGGAGAGGGAAAGAGAAAGGAGGGAGCTTCAGAGAGGCAGCTTTTCCACTCAGGATCTAGGCAGGTCCCAGCTTGACTGGCTTTGCCTGCCAGAGCCTCCTGCAAGGTAGATAGATGTGTTTGCCTGCCCAGCCCAGTTGAGGTGGGGGACACTAAGGTAGGCTCAGCCTCTACCCAGGAGAGGAGCCCTGCGAATGTTGGGGAGGCCTGGGGTAGAGATAGGGGTGTGTGTGTGTGTATGTGTGTGTGTGTGTGTGTGTGTGTGTGTGTGTGTGTGTGTGTGCGTGCGGATTTACAAGGTGAGGAAAAATTAAAATAAATTCAAATAAATAGGGTACCCAAGCAGATTAGGACTGACTGAATTCCTGTGTGTTGATATAGGGGTGTGATGTCCTGTGAGGGTGCAGAGGTAGCAGCAGCCTCCAGCACCAGGGAAAGAGTGTGAGGGAGCAGAGAGACCTGGGCAAACAGTCTTGCAAATAGAGACTACAGCCCCATTCAGCTATTCTGCTAGCCCTGCCCGTGGACAGGGGCTGGGAGGAATGAGCTAGCTATGGAGGGCCTGGAAGCCTCAATGAATGAAAGCATGACTGCGTCGCTGCTCGGATTAGTGAGCGGGTGGAAAGTGAGCAGATGAGGCCGTTGGTGAATGAGTAAACAAACGGGGAAATACTAAGTGGATTTGGGGCAGATGAGAGGGACCCAGAGAACGCCAGAGTTAAAATGGAAAATCTTGTAGGCTTTGGGGGAGCATCCTGAGTAGGAGAGATGGGTGGGGACATATTCGACATTTGGAAATAACCGCTTAAGTGTACATGGGGTGAACGTGAGGGTGTTGTGGACATTCAGAGCTCCAGACCAAGGTGGACTGAAGGCTCTTGGAAAAGGAGTGGGGACCAGACTTGGGGGTGGGAGGGTGGAGCTGGAGTGGCTGAGATCCAGGGCCATCCATCCATGGTCAGGGCAATTTGGGCTTTTGGAAAAATCAGCAAGCCAGGCACAGGTAGGCGGGTAGGGGGGGGGGTTGGGGGGAGGTTGGGGCGGGCGTTGGAAGCCTCCTGGTTGCTCAATGATGAATCAGCCCAAGAGACTAAGAGAACATTGGGGGAAGGGTGGGGCCCAAGGTGGATAGCCTCTTTAGGAGCGAGTGAGCCCTTTAACGTGATGTCCCTATTTTTGCTTTTTTTTTTTTTTTTTTTTTTTTTAAAAGAAGGCTTCAGTGTTCATTGGTGCCTCATGCCCTCATAACCCCCAACTCTCATTCCAAGACTTGCCTGGGAAGAAACTAGGTCTTGGATAGGTTCTGCCTAGGAGGGGAGAACAGTACGCTTTCCCTCCCCATCTCAACGCCTGGAGGTCCTCAAGCGTGACTAGCTAAAGGATGGGGGTGAGACGGGTGAGGTAGCTGAGCCTGTCTTCTGCCCCTGAGGGGAGGGTGTAGGAAGGGTGTAATGACACCTGACTGCCCCACTTGGATACTTTGTCCTCAGAAATCGCTCCAGAAACACGCTCGTCCTGATGCTTATCTCAGAGCCATCCATTTTATAAGGAAAACCTGGGGAGGAGGCGGGTCCCTGGGAGGAAGGCCTGGGAAAGCCAGGACACTGAAGCTGAGCCTCTGGTCGGCCCAGTGCTCTTGGGACAGGTGCTGCATCATCTCTTGGGTGTGTGTTTCTCTGTCAGTTGTTTGCTCAGCTGCTGCAAGAAGCCAGGTAGGGACCGGCTGGGAGGAAGCTCCCTCGGTGGAGGAAACAAGACTTAAGGCAGGTAGAGGGAGAGTTGGCAGAGAGCAGTAGCAGAAGCGCCACGTCCCAATACCTCTTCCTCTTCTCTCTGACTGTTTCCTACAGAGCTCGTCACTTGGCACAGCTCTGGGATGGTAAGGCGTGGGGGCAGGATTCTCCTTTTGCTTTCAAGGCTCCGGTGGGAGAGAGCTGAGTGCAACTCTTCCTGTTCCTGAGGCAGGTTCCAGAATCTCCAGGAACGCTGGCCATGGGCCATCCTCACCTCCACCCAAGGGTGTCAGTGCAGACAGAAAAAAAAAAAAAGCCTTTTTCTCCCTTATTTGCGTATGTTAGAGAATTTGCTTCAGCATCTTTCAAACATTAACTGCACTGTTACAGCCCTAACAAACAGTATGGGAAGAGGATAGCTTCCTATGCGTCTGGCTCTGCATGCTGTCCTTCCAGCTGCAGACCACAGTGGCCAGGAGGGTAAGGAGGGGAGGAGGCCCCCCAGAGGTGCCCCAGCCTGACCACTCTCCCTCTCAACTCCACTTCCTTCCTGCATCCTGGCCTGCTTCCTCTGGTTCTGACCATTCCTCAAGAAAAAGATGCCTGAATGTTGTAGAAAGGTGGTCAGGGGCCTTGGGCACTTGGCATTAGGTGGACTATTGGAACATCTCCCCTGAGCAGGGCAGGTGCTGTGGGCCAGACAAGCTACAGAGATTAAAAAGGAGGGCACCTGTACACTCAGGGTTAGCAGACCGTGCTCCCAGGTCTACAGATTCTGCTATTTGGCTCCAAAGACAGCCGCAGAATGAAGAGATACCATGTGGCGTCATAGATGGAGCGGTCAGAGCCAGAGACTAATCTACCAGCTAATGGCCCCAGCTGGTGTTGACATGGTGAAGACAGACATGGCTGTGGGAGTCCGGGTATAGAGATGACAGAGGTCAAGGCAAGGTTTCCTGCAGGCATACTTTGGGGAGGGGCAGAGTGACAGGCAGGCGTCAGCCGAAGAGAGGAGCATGCAGGGTGATGGGCACGGGAGAAGACATGATCTACCCAAGGGGTAGAAAGCGGGTGGTAAGGACAGGAGGCGTGCTGGGGCCTGGCGAAGGAGAAGGCCTTTTTGAATCAGACTGTGGGTGCACAGACCTGCCCAGTGGTTGTGTCCTTTGGTGTCCATCTCTCCTTCCTGGGACCAGCTAGGTGAGGGTAACAGGAATTCATTCTTGTGCTGGGGGCGGGGTGGGGGGGTGGTGGAAGGGGACTTTGATTTGCCAGGCTGATTTGGAGGGGCTCTGGACATGGGCGGCGACTTACAGAGTAGATCCGCCTGCTTCCCTCATATCCTGTTATTCAGAAGGCTGTATCCGCCTTCTGTGAGTGGCCTTTTGTTCTGGGGTGAGGGGGTGATGTGTGTGGCCTCTGTCAGGCAGCAGCTGCGGTCCAGAGGCCCAGAGTCTGTCTCCAGCTGGGGCAGAACTGGGCCAGGATTTTCCTTAGGTATGGGGTAAAGAGTGTTGCTGGGCCATAATATGTACTTAGGAATGGTTTTGAGGGAGGAGAGGGTGACAGGGTGTGGCCAGGAGAGGAGCCACACAAAATCTGATCTGACAGAGCCAGACTTTGTTCTTTCCTAGAGATGGGCAGTGGTGGCTGGAGGCCCTGAACTCACTGCTTTAGAGCTTGTGCTAGGGGTTGAGGTGGGCTGACGTTCCTGTTCCTGCTTTGTTGCCTAGAGCTGGGGTCTCAGCCAGTCCTCAGGGTGGAAGATGAAAGCCCCTGGTTCTTTCTGCCTTGACTCTTCACAACTATGGTCGCCCTAAAACAGGGGACCTGGGTGTGTATTTGGGGGCACAGTTGCCTGCCTCCTGTCTCCACTGTAGCCTCCTGCTCTCAGAGGGCCCTGACGTGCAGCAGGGCTGCCCAGGGCAGGGGAAGCGCCTGGGGAACCTGTCTCGGCAGTGGCAGTCTGGCTGGGGAACACTTGGATTAGAGGAGTTAGTTACACAGCTCTCCTTCCGGGGTGTCACCCCCACACTCTGCAATCCCATGCCTCCTCCCCTCCCTTGTGTGTGATGTCCCTCCTCATCTTCTCTCTTTCTGGTCCCGCAGGCCCAGAGAGGAGCTGAGGCAGGGAGATGGCTGACTGCTACACAGAGCTCGAGAAGGCCGTAGTTGTCCTGGTGGAAAACTTCTATAAATATGTATCCAAGCACAGCCTGGTCAAGAACAAGATCAGCAAGAGCAGTTTCCGCAAGATGCTCCAGAGAGAGCTGAACCACATGCTGACGGTACCCACCCACCCACACCACCCCCCCGTTGCCGCCGCTCCCCCACCCCATCTCCCCCCCATTCCTCTCACCGTCCCCCCCCCCCGCCGCTCTCCCCGTCTCCCCCCTCAGTCCTCTCAGCCACCCCTCCCTGTGCCCTGCTCAGTGACCTCCGCGCCCCCCACTCCCGCCCCCATGCCCTGCTAGCATGACCATGGAGGTTTGTTCGTGGCCTGGCAGTAGCTGTTGGGTCTGATTCTGGGGCTCTGCCTGGGTCATCGCGAGATCTTACTGACTCCAGTTCTTCCACAGGACACAGGGAACCGAAAGGCAGCTGACAAGCTCATCCAGAACCTCGATGCCAACCATGACGGGCGCATCTGCTTTGATGAATACTGGACCATGATAGGCGGCATCACCAGCCCCATGGCCAACCTCATCCGCCAGCAGGAGCAGCAGGAATGCCAGCAGAGCAGCAGCTAGGGGCCTCATGCGCCCCTTTCCCGTCCTGACCTATGATGCCCTGCCAGTGTTCTTCCCATGCTTTTTATTGACTCTTTCTTTCCTTCTCCCTCCTCACCTGTTCCTACCCTGGCTCAGCAGCACAGGGGGTGGGGGTGGGGGCTATCAGGGCCTCTTTGTGAGTGTCTCTTATTGTGGTAGTGTGTTCCCTAGAGCCTACAGGCCCTGGGGGAGGGGGTCCCCTTTGTGGAATGTCGATGCTGTTTGGGACACCCCCCTCGCCCACCAAGAGTTTCTTCATCTCTTGAGTCTGCGCACTCCTGCAATGTCTGATGTTCTTGTCTGACTCTTGCCTGATTCTGGGTCTGTCCTGACCTCTAGAGGTCAGCTTGCTGCTTGAGGTCTCCCAGCTCCTGGCTGTGGCAGCTGTGGAAACGGCAGTACCAGTATTATCCTCTTCTCCTCCTCCCAAGCCCTTAGTTGGGTGGAGAGGCATTCCCAGGGGCTCCTGTCCAGCTGTCTCTGTTTGGGAATGACCTAACCTGGGTTGAGCCTCCTCTCTGCTCTGCCACTGAAATAAACGCTGGATTGGAGTTTGTAACTCCTAGCTGGGTTCCTTTGTGATTTTTTAAAAAAAATATTATTTTATATGTTCCACACTTTCTGGGAATTTATCTCACCTTGGTGATCTTTGCCCTGGACCCCGAGGCTCTAGAGAATCTCCTAAGAAAAACCTCATATGAAAACAAAGCAACAAGAACAACAAGAAGCC
Source organism: Acomys russatus (assembly GCF_903995435.1). Classification (NCBI taxonomy): domain Eukaryota; kingdom Metazoa; phylum Chordata; class Mammalia; order Rodentia; family Muridae; genus Acomys; species Acomys russatus. The sequence goes on from NC_067151.1 coordinate 63,389,431, forward strand.
AGAAGTTAAACTGGGCCTGATGGCACATGAGTAATCCTAGAGTCTAGGCCAAAGCATAAGAGTCCGGAGTTCAAGGCCAGCCAGGGATACATAGCCCAGCATGCTGTTGTTTGCCACAATCCCCAAAGGCCCTCATAAGCTATTCTCAGACTCATGTTCAACTTCTGGGTGCATAATAGATGTCCTTTAGTCCTCACTATCATTAAGTAAAAGGGCCCGTGACGCCTCCGTCTTGAGCCTGAGTCTTTAGCATGGAGGCCTTAGATCCTCTCCAGAGGCTAATTCTAAGATGCAGAGATGGTGTGGGTGGGGATACAGGGTGTAAGTGGAGAGGGTTGTGGGAGGCCAGAGAAGGAAAGGGAAGCAGTTTTCAGCTGCTGGGAGCAATGCCAGCCTTTCCATCTCTCTGCTACTCCACTGAGGAGCTTTCGATAGGCACATGCCAGGAAGCCAGCCTGCACCCACAGTGGAAGGTCACCCACAGTTTTATTTTCTCCTTTCTTTTCTTTTCTCTTCTTTTCTTTCTTTCATTCGTTCAATACAGGGTCTCACTATGTAGACTTGGCTGGCTTGGAACTCACTATACAGACCAGATTGGCCTTGAACTCAGGATCCAAGTGCCTTGTGCGCCACCACACCAGGCCCAGGTGCAGAGACTTTTATTGGAGTGCATTTAAGGCTTTTCAGCTTTCTGAAACTGGTGTGCCATTGGACAGGGTGGTGTCAAGGTCTGCTGGTCTTTCTTTCCCAACATAGTGTCACAATAACCTCTTTTTAAAAACATTTAAAATTTTTATTTATCCATCTATTTATTTATTGTTGAAAATAGATTCTTCTCTCCATACAGTATATCCCAATTACAGTTTTCTCTCCCTCCACTCCTAGGTCTCCCCTACTTCTCCTCTCCTCTAATCCACTCCTCCTCCATCTCCCACCAGAAAAGAGCAGGCCTCCAAGAGACGACAACAACCAAACACAACAAAACAAAACACAACAAGACAAGATAAAGGCCCTCACATGGAGCCTGGACACAGCCATGCAACAGAGGAAAGGGTCCCAAGAACAGGCAGAAGAATCAGAGTCTTACTCGTTCTTGGCACCCAGGAGTCCCATTAAAAAACACCAAGCTAGGGGACTGGACAGATGGCTCAGAGGTTAAGAGCACTGTTTGCTCCTCCAGAGGTCCTGAGTTCAATTCCCAGCAACCACATGGTGGCTCACATCCATCTATAATGTGATCTGATGCCCCCTTCTGGCCTGCAGGTGTGCATGCAGTCAGAGCACTGTATACATGATAAATAAATAAATAAATCTTTAACAACAACAACAACAACAACAAAAAACCCCACCAAGCTAAAAGCTATAATATATACACAGAGGACCTGGTGTAGACCCCCGAGTGCCTCGTGCTTGCTGGTTCAGGTTCTGTGAGCCCATAGAGCCTTGCTTAGTTGATTCAGTGGGCCATCTTCTCCTGGTGTCCTCCATCCCGTCTGACTCCTACAATCTCTCTGCCCCCACATCCACAGGCTTCTCTGAGCTCTGAGGGAAGGGACCTGGTGGAGGTCTCCAATTAGACCCTTTCTCTGCATAGTGTCTGGCTGTGGGCCTTTGCATGTGCTCCTATCAGCTGTCGGAGGAAGCCTCTTTGATGATGACTGCACAAGGCACCAGTCTACGAGTATAGCAGAATATCATTAGGACTCATTTCATTGATTTTTTTTTTCTTAGGATCGGTCATATTTGGTTCTACCCCAGGTCTCTGGGACATCCAGTCTCTGGCTCCTGGCCATCCAAGCAGTGTTAGGCATGGGTCCCCTCTTGCTGAGTTAAATCTCAAATCAGATATTGGTTGGCCACTCCCACAAGTTCTGTGCCACCATGCAAGCAGGACAGATTGTAGGTCAAAGGTTTTGTGGCCGGGTTGGTGTCCACACTTTCCTTTGGGTAGCCTGCAGAGTACCTTCCTGCACCAAAGAGACTAGAATGTAAGTGTGAAGGCTCCATGCAGGCACCAGCTTGAACCTCTCCATGTTCAAAGAGCTATGTGGATGCTCCCCCACTGTGCCCCCTATCAGTTGGCAGAGAGAATCCCTCTGCCCTAACCTCAGCCTTGATTGTTTGCAGATCTCCATGGGATCTCCTCAGCCAACAACTCCACCATATGCATCCTAGCCCCTTGACTGGAAGTCTTGCTTGGCTACAAAAGATGGCCAGTTGAGACTCTGTATCCTTCATCACGAGAGTTACCCTCAAAAATTCCATGAAGTTTTCACTGCACTAGGTTTCCACGCCATTCCCCAAGTGCTTTCCAATTCCAGCAGTCTCTCCCTGTGTTGTCTCCATCTATTCCATCTTCTCCCGCTCCTGATCCCTCCCACTCTTGTTTCCACCTGCCCCCAGTCTACCTGAAAAATCTATTCAATTTCCCCTTCCCTATCTTCCCTAGGGAGATCCAGGTGTTCCCCCAGAACCATTTCTTTACCTAACCGCTGTGGCTCTATGGATTGTAGCTTGTGTACATACCATATTTGTCTTTCTGGGTGTGAGTCTCACTCAGGAAGATTTTCCCCAGTTCCATCATTGGCCTGCAAATTTCATGTTGTCATCTTTTTAACAGCTGGGTAATACTCCATTGTGTAAATGTACAACATTTTCTTTATCCATTCTTCTGTTGAGTAGTATTTAGGTTGTTTATAGTTTTTGGATGTTGTAAGTAAAGATGCCTTGAACACAGTTGAGTCTTTGTGGTAGGATGGAGTGTCCTTCGGGGATATTTCCAACAGTGGGATAGCTGGGTCTTGAGGTAGACTGCTTCCCAACTTTTTAAGGAACCATTGATATTGGCTGTACAAATTTGTACTACCACCAGCAATGAAGGAGTATTTTCCTTGCTCCACATTCTCAATAGCATGAGATGTCACTTGTGTTATTGATTTTAAGACATTCATTCTGTCAGGTGTATGATGGAATTTCAGAGTGGTTTTGACTTGCATTCCCCTGATGACTCAGGATGTTGAACAGTTCTTTAAGTGTTTCTCAGCTATCTGAGATTCCTCTATTGAGAATTCTGCTTAGATATGTGCCCCATTTTAAAATTGAATTATTATAAACATATTTTCTCATTTTGTAGCCTCCCACTTTGTCTGAATGATGGTGTCCTTCACCTAACAGCAGCTTTTCAGTTTCATGAGGTTCTATTTATTAATTGTTGATCTTAGTGTCTGCATTATCAGTGTTCTGCCAAAATGTTCAAGGTCATTTCCTGCTTTCTTTTCCATCAGGTTCATGTATCTGCTTATATGTTGAGGTTTTTGATCCACCTGAACTTGAGTTTTGTGTAGAGTGATGAATATGTATTTATTTTCTTTCTTCTACATGCAGACATCGAGTTTGACCAGGACTATTTGTTGAAGATGAAAAAGATGTTCCCCCTGCCACAAAGTGTGTGTTTCTGGATTCTTTATAAAAAAGCAGGTGTTCATATATGTGTGGATTAAGCTGGGTCTTAAATTCAATCCCATTGATCAATATATCTCTTTTTATGCCAGGACCATGGAGTTTTTATTATTATAGCTCTGTAGTACAGCTTGAAGTCAGGGATAGTGGTACCTCCTGCAGGTTTTTATTTTATTTTATTTTTTTAATTTTCAAGATTGTTTTTAGCTATCCTGGGGTTTTTGTTTTTCCATATGAAATTGAGAATTGTCCTTTCAAGGACTGTAAAGAATAATGTTGTTGTTGTCGTTGGGGTGTTGGAGAGATGGCTCATTGATTAAGAGCACTAGAGGACCCTGGTTCAATTCCCAGCACCCACATGGCAGCTAACAACTGCCTGAACGTCTGGATCCAAGGAATCTGGACCCTGCAGGCACTGCATGCACATGCTGCATAGACATACATGCAGGCACCCCCACAACAAACAAACAAACAAACAAACAAACAAACAAATTGTGTTGAGATTTAATGGAGATTGCATTGGATCTGTAGATTGCTTTTGGTAAGATGGCCATTTTTACTATATTAATCCCGCCGATCTATGAGCATGGGAGATCTTTCTGCCTTCTGATATCTTCTTCAATTTTTTTTTCTTCAAAGAGTTGAAGTTTTTGCCATACAAGTCTTTCACGTTCTTGGTTAGAGTTACCCCAAGATATTTTATATTATTTGAAGCTATTGTGAAAGGTTTTGTTTCCTTGATTTCTTTCTTACTTAATTTATCACTTACATACAGGAGGGCTACTAATTTTTTTTAAGTTAATCTTGTATCCAGCCACTTTGATGGCAGTGTTTATGAGCTGTAGGAGTTCTCTGGTGGAATTTTTAGGGTCACTTATATATACTGTCACATCATCTGCAAATAACTGTATTTTGACTTCTTCTCTCTCTCTCTCTCTCTCTCTCTCTCTCTCTCTCTCTCTCTCGTTTTTCAAGACAGAGTTTCTCTGTGTAGCCTTGGCTGTCTTAGACTCGCTTTGTAGACCAGGCTGGCCTCGAATTCACAGCGATCCGCCTGCCTCTGCCTCCCGAGTGCTGGGATTAAAAGCGTGTGCCACGCGCCCAGCTGACTTCTCCCTTTTCAATTTGTATCCCCTTGATCTCCTTTAGTTGTCTTGCTAACTCTAGCTAAAACTCCAAGCACTGTATTGAATAGATATGGAGAGTGGACAGCCCTGTCTTGTCCCTGATTTTAGTGAACCTGCTTCGTGTTTCTCTTCATTTAATTTGATGTTGGCTGTAGGCTTACTGTGTTTCCTTTATTACATTTAGGTATGTGTCTTGTGTCTGTTATGTCTCCAGGACCTTCATCGTGGAAGGGTGTTGGATTTTGTCAAGAGCCTTTTCTAGATCTAATCAGGTGATCATGCGGTTTTTTTCCTTTCAGTTTTTTTATATGGTGAATGGCATTTTCTGCCATTTGTATATTGGACCACCGCTGAGTCTCTGGGATGAAGCCTACCTGATCATGGCGGATGATCTTCTTGATGTGTTGTGTCTGTGTTCATGAGTAAAACTGGCCTGTGATTCTCTTTCTTTGTTGAGTCTTTATGTTTGGATATCAGGGTGACTGTGGCCTCATAGAATGATTTGGTCAAGGTTCCACCTGTATCTATTGTGTGGAATAATTTGAGAACTGGGCTCAGTGAAAAACCTTGCCTCAATATATAGGAGGGTGATCAAGGAAGACACTTGATGCCAGCCATGATCCTCCACACATGTGCCTATATACATGCATGTATAACACACACACACACACACACACACACACACACACACACACACACACACACACCACAGAGGAAACCCAAATACTTTGTTTTCAGTGCTTTTGGATATGCTCAGAAATTGGAATGCTGAGTCATATTATATGTCTGTTTTTAACTTAAAAATGTAAACACCTGTCTATCTACCTATCTTTCAATCAGTTATTTATTTAATTGTGTATGTACATACGTGTGGAGATCAGAAAACAACTTGCAAGAGTTGATTCTCTTTTGTTACCATGTACGTTCCAAGGATCTATCTCAGGTTGTCCAGTCTTGGCAACATGAGCCTTAACCCAATGAGCTGTCTTGTTGACCTACTTTTAATTTTTGGTGAAGTCTCAAGACCGTTTTCTGTAGCAGCTGCACCATTTTACAACCCTGCCCCTAGAGCACGGAGGTTCCAGTTTTCTCCATGTCTTTGTCGACACTTCTCTTCCTTTTCTCCCCGCTTCTCTTTGGGTGGTACTGGACCTGAATCTTCCCCCTTCTCTTTGGGTGGTACTGGACCTGAATCTCCCCCCTTCTCTTTGGGTGGTACTGGACCTGAATCTTCCCCCTTCTCTTTGGGTGGTACTGGACCTGAATCTCCCCCCTTCTCTTTGGGTGGTACTGGACCTGAATCTCCCCCCTTCTCTTTGGGTGGTACTGGACCTGAATCTCCCCCCTTCTCTTTGGGTGGTACTGGACCTGAATCTACAGTCTCAGGTGTGTTAAGCAAGTGCTGTACAACAGAACCCTATCTCTAGTTTTGTGCCCTCCCCGACCCCCCTGACTTGAATCATGTCCTCTGCTCTCCCCATGACACTTCGCACTCGTCTGACTCCCTTTCCTCCCTTACAAGCTCTCTCCTTCTGTTTGTCTATCACATTTTTATGGGGGTGCATTTGCTTTGTTTTTTTCAGACAGGCTCTCATGTAGCCTTGAACTGGCTAAATGTAATAATTGAGGTTGACCTTGAACTCTGTTATCTTTCCGCTTCTATGTCCCAAGTGCTGGATGACAGGCATGCTCTATTTTGGTTATTTCCAACATATAATAACAGTATGTATTTTGTGGGGTGCGATGTCAACTTGACACGTGTATGCAATACATAATGATCAAATCATGGAAGGTCTGCTTAATGGGTTCAGAAATACACTTAAACAGGAGGATGGAATTGTGCTATTCTTGTGTGTTTCAAAATGTCTCAGGGCTGTGCTTGCTTCAGCAGCCCAGTACTAAGATTGGAATAACACAGAGAAGATCAGCGTGGCTCCTGCGCAAGGACGGCATGCGAATTCATGAAATGGTCAGTCTGTTGTTTTAATGTCTTGCTATTAGTTTGCATTTTTGAGACAGTCTTATTATGTAAGCTTACCCAGCCTGGCTCTCGCTGTGTAGTTCTGCTTGTTCTCACGGCAGCCTCCAACCTTTCTGCCTCTGCCCGAGGAATTATGGGTGAGCAACGAGCATCACCACAGCCAGCTGCTGCTGCTTCCTTCTTCCTTTTCCTCTTCCTCCTCATTTTCTTTTCATATTTTGAAACAGGGTCTTCATATAACCTAGCCATTTTGGCTATATCAGCCACCCCACCCCCATTTTGGCATATGGTTATTCATCTCTTATAATCCTTTCCATCTTTGTGGCATCATGCCCTTCCCCCACCCCCATCCACATGTCTTGTTTTGACATAGGCTCTCACTCTAGGTCTTGGCTAGCCTTAAACTCTCAGTCTCTTGAGGATTGGGGCTAAATCATTGTACCCACAATTACCAGGCGTTTACAAGTCTGCTCTTAGAGGGTCTAAGTTCAAGCCTAGAGTTATGTGGAGGAAGCTGAGTTTTTTTGGAGGCCAGAAACTTTAGTGGCAGTCTGGGTTTTGCCTCAGGGCCTGAAGCCAGAGAAGTCCCAGAGGGCCAAACACAGCTAAGACAAGGTCAGGTCACTCAACAGAATGCAGGGCTCCTTGGGAAGTGTGGGGTGAGAAAAGCGCTGACAGTGTAGACTGGGTAGGCCTGAGGACCAGCAGCAGGCCTTGGTAAGCTGCCTTTCCCAGCGCCCTCTGTTAAGGTCTCATGTTGCCCCGCCTTAGTGTCCAGTGAGTTGTGTTCGGCAAAGCCATCAGTGACTTGACTTGTCATTCTTTAGAATCTGGAATATTGTGTAGCACGAGGGCAAAATACCTAAAAACACTTACGTCAGCACTTACAACAATCAAGACTTATTTATTTATTTTTACGTATATAAGTGTTTCGCCTGTGTCTATGTACGTGCACCATATGTGCACCTAGTGCATGTGGGGCCCTGAAAGTGATGTTGGGTCCTCTGGAACCAGAGTTACAGATGGCTGTGAGTCATCATGCAGGTGCTGGCAACAAGACAGCCAGGGAGTGTCCTTGACAGCTGAGCCATCTCCCCAGCCCCTTGCGTCAGCTTTTGTTTTTCCATTTAGATTCCTAGGGAAAAATATCCCTTTTGGAAGACTACAACCCTAATATTGTCCAGCACTAAAAGTTCAAACATTTGTTTTTGGAATCCAAGGCTTGTTTGTTGTTCCTTCTGGCAGCCCTGTGAGGCAGGAGCCGGTGCTGACGTTTCACAGTAGAAAACACTGAGGCTCAGGACTTGGTGTGTGTGTGTAACTCACCCAAGGCGCATCATTCACGCGGCAAAGATCTGCAGCTCAAGTCTCTTCTTTTACTAACTCTCTGTGGATTGGTACCACTACAATCGAGAGCCAAGAGTGTCCCTGTCTGGTGGTAGCCCAGTGGTTACTCCATGAACAGGAGGATGGCAATCTCATCCCCAAAACCCATGTATTTAAGAACAAGCACACAAACAAATCCAAACAGGCATGGTGGTGTGTGTCTGTAATGCCAGTGCTGGGGATGGTCACAGCAGGATGTCTAGGGCTTGCTGTCCAGCTGATCCAGTGAGGCTCAGGTTTAGGAGAGACCCTGTCTCTAAAAATAAGATGAAGAGTGCTAATCTTCCTGGGAACTCCCCTCAGACTCATCCAGAGGCATGTCTCTTAGTTGACTCCAGAGTCAATCAAATAGACACTCAAGATGTTAACCCAGGGAGCTGGAGAGATGGCTCCCTGGTTAAGAACACTGGCTGTTCTTCCAGAGGACCTGGGTTCAGTTCTCAATATCCACATGGCAGCTCACAACTGTCTATAATTAATTCCAGTTCCAGGGGATCTGATACCCTCACACAGACATATGTATAGTCAAAACACCAATGTACATAAAATAAAGATAAATTAAAAAAATACATTGCGGGGAGGTGGTGGCGCACGCCTTTAATCCCAGCACTCGGGAGGCAGAGGCAGGCAGATCTCTGTGAGTTTGAGGCCAGCCTGGTCTATAAAACAAGTCCAGGCTAGTCAAGGCTACACAGAGAAACCCTCTCAAAAAACTAACAACAACAACAACAACAAAAAGATGTTAACTCAGTTTTGAACATGGATGTGTTTGCCAAGGGACTAGAACACAGCGCAAGAAGCCAAGAGTCAAAAGGCATTTCAAAGTGAACATGCATTAAGTCCAATCTCCCAATGGCCCCTTGCCTCAGCACCAACTCCCACTCCATTCTCCCCAGTGTCGTATGCAAATCTGGAGCTACCTCTGGCTCCTTTCCGTCCCTCACATCCCCTGGTGAGTCTGTTTTCAGGTCTTGGCGCTTGGTTTTCCAACGCATCCAGAGTCAGTTTCCACCACCCACCTCAATCACTATTATACCACCCTGAATCGTGGTCCCTTCTCAGCTAAAGCAAGCATTGCCTGTCGTCCTTTTATGGAGGCCAGATGCTGCATACTCATTTTACATATGGCACCAGATGTCAGCCTTGCTTGGAGCTACATCACTTGATAGGCCTGACTGGCCCAGACCTTGGACTTGCTGTAACCCCAAGTACAGGGTTACAGGTGTGCTCTCCCATGTTCAGCTCAAAGTGAACCTTCTAAAAAGGTGTATTAGGTCACATGCCTCCTCTGCTCAAAAATCTTAGCGCTTCCCAGTCTCCCTAGGGAGGAGCTGAGGCGGGATGGTGAAGAGGAGAGAACGCTGGGAGAGGAAGGGGGCTCCGCATCTGCTTCTACTTCTGAGGGACTTCAGGCTCCACCGAGGAGGCCCTGGCGGCTACAGACAATCTGTGTTTTCCACAATACGCCTTGTCAAAAGGCAATGAATAAGTTGCCCGTGTTCAGGGCCAGATGGTGCGTTCTCAGAGGCACCTCCATCGAGGACATCAGTGACAATGATGACAGTAACTAGGCTTACTTGGAGTTAGGATGACGTAAGACTTCATTGTTCTATTACTTCTCCCTCCCAGGCATGGCTGGTGCTGTTCGTAAGTGCACATGACCACTTTGCTTACTGGGAAAACCTCTAACTTTTAACCTCCTTACAAATTACACTCCTTAGGTGAAGTTAGAGAGAAAGGAAGTGGTTTCTTAGCAACCTTTAGAGATGTATCTTGGTGGGGCACCGAGATCCCTTAAACACTATCTGTACAGGAACACACGGTGAGTCACCTTGAGAAGCGCCCACTTGTTTTATCAGGTGTGTTTTACTCACTTGGAGCACATGCCACTACACCTGGCTACTATTTTCTTCTATTTTTGTACTAAGGATTAAAGCCAGGGCTTCACAAATGCTAAGTCAGTACCTTTCCACTGAGATATGACCTCACTTTTTGTCTTAAGTTTTACCTTTTTTTTTTTTTTTTTTTTTTTTTGAGACAGGGTTTCTCTGTATAGCCTTGGCTCTCCTGGATTCGATTTGTAGACCAGGCTGGCCTCGAACTCACAGAAATCCTCCTGCCTCTGCCTCTGTGAATACTGGGATTACAGGTGTGCACCATCATGCCTGGCTTTAAGTTTTACTTCGAGACAGGCTCTTTTGAACTTGGGATGCTCTAGCCTCTGCCTCCACGCCAGCTGGGACTACCACCCTGCTTTGTATTTTGATACAGCATTTATAAATCTCTAAGATGTCGTTTGTTTATTGCTTTTTTTCACTACAGCTTAGTTTCCATGAGGGAGAATTTGCTCCTGTCTTGTTTACTGTGTTGTTTGCAGTACCTGGCACATAGCCAGCGCTCGTGTCTGGAGCATGAGTGGGCTCCCATGTGGGAGTATCTGAGTTTTATTACATCCCAAGCCCATGCTTTCTCTCCTGGATTCTTTGCTGTCTCATTCGGGTGTCTACATTTGTCTTAGGGTTTATTGCTGGGATCAAACACCACGAACAAAAGCAACTTGGGGAAGGAAGGTTTTTGTTTTCGAGACAGGGTTTCTCTCCGTAGCCTTGGCTGTCGTGTACTCTCTTTGTAGACCAGGCTGGCCTCGAGCTCACAGAGACCCACCTGCCTCTGCCTTCCCAAGTGCTGAAATTAAAGGTGTGCACCACTACTCCCGGCTTGGGGAAGAAAGGTTAATTTCACTTATACTTGCATACCACAGTCCATCGCTGAAGGAAATCAGGGCAGGAACCTGGAGCCAGGAGCTTCTGGAAAGGCCATAGGGGGAGTGCTGATGACTGCCTTGTTCTCCATGGCTTGCTCAGTCAGCTTTCTTATAGCCCTCAGTAAACTGGGCCTTGCCACCCCAGTCAAAACAAAACAAACGAAACAAAAAACCCCAAAACCACCACCACCACTGCCACCACCACCACCAACACCACGCATACAGGCTTGTCCATAGGCCAATAGTGTGGGGATATTTTCTCAATTGAGGTTCCTCTTCCAGCAGAACTCTGGTTTGTGTCGTTGACAGAAGCCTAGTCCGTGCCAAGCCTGGTCCCAGGAGTTTTCCTTCTTATTGGGTTCCCTTGCTTCTCGCATCCAGTTGACTAACAAGATCTACTGCTTTTACCTCAAAAGTGAATCTCAGCCAACTATGGCAACATGTGGTTGCAATTCAAGCCCTTGGGAGGATGAAGCAAGAGGATTGCTGAGTTGAGGCTAGCCTGGCCAACAGATCCTGTATTTTTCCATTTCTACTGTCCTACAACTTTATCTTTATTTAATTTAATTTTAATTTTAATTTATGTGCACGTGTTGGTGTAGGGGTGTCAGATCTTGGAGTTACAGACAGTTGTGAGCTGCCATGTGGTTGCTGGGAATTGAACCAGGGTCCTTTGGAAGAGCAGGCAGTGCTCTTAACCACTGAGCCATGTCTCCAGCCCCACAACTTTATCTTAAAGTACCATCTTCTGGACACCACAATTGCAGGAGACAGCCTTCTAGCCTATGTGTGTGTGTGTGTGTGCTAACATAGTGTACTTTGACCTCTTAAGCTTTTCCTTAGGTTTATTTGTGTAGCTCTGGTTGCCCTGGAACTCGCTTTGTAGATCAGGCTGGCCTCGAACTTGGTCTCCTGAATGCTGGGATTAAAGACACGTGCCTGGAACTCACGAGGTAGACCAGGCTGGTCTTGAACCCAACAGAATTTGCTTGCTTCTGCCTCCCCAGGGCACTGGGACTAGAGACGTGTGCCGCCTTTGCTGCTTCTTTTGGGAAATACTCAGGAAGGACTCTGACCCTGTCTTAACAGCAGCAGTAAAGGAAACAAAATGCAGGCAGGGGAGGACGGGACAGGACAGCTGGGACAGGACACAACAGCAAAAGCCAAACAAACAGGAGCCCCTCTGTTGTGGATTGAATAAGAATGGCCCCCAAGGCTTACTTATAGATTTGAATGCTTGGTCACCAGGGAGCAGCACTATTAGGATATGTAGCCTTGTTGGAGTAGGTGTGTCACTGGGACGTGTGTGTGTGTGTGTGTGTGTGTGTGTGTGTGTGTTGGCGCCACCATGCTCCTTGCCTTGAGGATAGTGGACTAAACCTCCTAAACTGAAAGCCAGGTCCAGTGAAATGCTTTTCCTTTGTAAGAGTTGACATTGGTGGGGCTTGGTGTTACAAGCCTTTAATCCCAGCACTCTGGAGACAAGAGTTCAAGGCCAGCCTGGTCTACAAAGCAAGTTCCAGGTCAGCCAGGGCTACACAAGAAACTCTGTTTCGAGGGGGAAAAAAAAAAAAAGTGGCCGTGGCCATGGTGTTTCTTCACGTCAATAGGACAGAGGTTGGTACCAGGAGTGGGGTTTTGCTGTGACAGGCCTGGCCATGCTGCTTGCTGCCAGAGGGTGAACTCTGGGACTTTGGACTGGAAAAACACTAAGTGGGGCTTAATGGGCCACAGTAGCGGGAGCTTGGAAGACAGTGGGGCGGAGAGCATATAGACTATCCCTGAGGATACCAAGAGATGACAGAATACAATTACATAGACTATGAGATGTATCCACAGGAAAAAAGGTACAAAAATGGTACCACAATACGCACTATCTTAAAAAGTTCCACATAAGTTTTACCTGTATTTACCTGGAGAGGAAGATGAACAAGTGACTGAACTTCAGATTTTGAGAAATACTAATTCCTTAAAAAAAAAAAAAACAAAACAAAACCAAAAAACCCCGCAGAGAAAGCCTCAACGCTTTACCACATTTTATTTTATGCAGTTGCACACAGCAACTCTTCCAAGAAGATGGGGGAAAATAGTGAATTCACTTCTACTCCTGTTTCCCCTGCCTCAGTCTACCACACTCGTCAGAATTAGCGTGTTGCTGCATCCGCCACCCTCCCCGCGGGCCATCAGGATGCCTGTGTGCGTGTTGAGCCTCCGGTCTCTGAATTCAGGGTTCGCAAGCTGATCTCTCAGCCTGGCTTCCTCCCTGCACCCTTTATCGGATTCATTATTCAGTTGGTTGGATTTCTTGGCTCCTGTACTCCCATGTCCTTTCGGCTTGAGACTGTTGTTACTTGGCTGGTGGAGTACAGCTTTTGGGGCCTCATTCTTCGCTCTGAGCCCTGCAGACACTGCAGCACTGTCTGTGGCCCTCGGTGGTTTCCTGGGAAAGGCTCGCACTCACCCAGCTCCCTTTCATACAGGAAACTGTAGCAGCTGTCTTTCTCTCCATGGATTCTCTCTCTCTCTTTCTTCTTAAATTATTATTTTTTCTTTTTTTTTTTTTTGGTTTTGGTTTGTTATTTTGGCTGTCCTGGACTTGCTTTGTAGACCAGGCTGGCTTTGAACTCACAGCGATCCGTCTTCCTCTTGCCTCCCAAGTGCTGGGATTACAGGCGTGTACCACCATGCTCCCCCCCTCTTATTTTAGTGTTGGAATATTTTAGCTGTATAGAAAACTAAGAAAGAATACATATTCAAATTAGTTTTGTTGAATTTGAACGTTTTCCTGTATTTGTTTCAAATCAGTAGAAGTAAATTATTAACAGTCACCCAGTTGAAAGCGGCTGCCTACCCAGCCACATATGTCTGCCTACACAGCCACGTATGTCTGCCTACACAGCCACGTACTGTGTCCCTGCTCCCCTCGCCTGCGAACGTTGTCCTGAATTAGAATGTGTGTATGATTCCATTACAGGAAAAAAAAGTATTTGTGTTGCTGGGGTTAGAACCCAGGGCCCAGCCGGGCGTGGTGGCACACACCTGTAATCCCAGCACTCGGGAGGCAGAGGTAGGCGGATCGCTGTGAGTTCGAGGCCAGCCTGGTCTACAAAGCAAGTCTAGGACAGCCAAGGCTACACAGAGAGACCCTGTCTTGAAAAACCAAAAAAACCAAAACCAAAACCAAAACCAAAACTAAAAAACCCCAACAAACAAAAGAAGAACGCAGGGCCTGAACATATAAGGGGAGTGCTCTGGCTCTTAATGATCGGCTCACATCCATACAGACGAATTTCTAAGCAATGTTTTATTTTACATTGCATGTTTTCGTGCTGTACATGTATGGTTACCATTAAACCAGTGTGGTGGTGCAGGTGTGCAACCTCAGCACTTGCGAGGCAGAGACAGGGTGGGAATCAAAAGTTTAGGGTCATCCTTAGCGACATAGTGAGTTCAAGGGCAATCTGGGGTGAGACTCCGCTAAAGACAAACATTCTCCCAATCTCACATTTGATACCATCTGAACGATTGCCAGTGCGGTGGGACCGCCCTGTGTCGTTCGTTGCTACTACAAAGCAGGAGAGCGGTGGCTGATGGGAGCTAGTTCACTGGTGGCTTTAGACTAGATACTTTCACTATTACTTTATGCTAATGTTGAATTAGGAGAGGCCACTTTCTGCTTCTTTGGCTTGAAGTTAATTAGACAAATGCAGTTGCAAGTCTGTGCCACCTTATCACCTCACAGAGTGCAATGCTGTCCAGCTTCTGGTCACATTCCCAAATCTGTTTGCTCTCACAGAGGCAGGGGCCAACCACCCTCGTCCAAGGGACGCTGCTGGCAGGAGGTCCCGCAGAACCGACGAACAGGATATTCTCCACCATTGAGTGGAGAGTGAGATCTGACTCTCACACGAACTCTGGTGCCCCTCTTCTGACCATGTCCCCTGGATGGGGAGGCCTGGCGGCACTCAGAGGAAGGATAGCAAGTTACCAAGAAGAGACTCTATATTCTAAGAGCACATATAGGGGGAGGAGGTCTCCCTCAATCACAGACATAGGGGAGGGGAGAAGGGGGAAAGTGAGAGGGAGGGAAGAATGGGAGGAAACAGGGGAAGGGCTAACAATCGAGATGTAATATGAATAAATTAATAAAATAGAATAAATGTTTAAAAAAAAAAAGAAAGTGTGGCTTCAGCTTCCATATGTAAATGCTCTGTGGCTCAGTGCCTATAAGAGGGAAACTCTGTAAGTGCCAAGATGATGTGCAGGACCTCCCTGGATACTTTCTGGGCTTTCTCAGCTGGGGTTCCATCTGCCCAGCAGCCTGAGCTGTGGGGACCAGCTGAGCAGGAAGCCCAGGTTTGCCCATCCTCGGCCACTCTAATCCATCACTGTGCTACCTGGAGTGTTCTCACTCGGACAAGCTGATGATGCACAGCGAGCCTGCTTCAGAGTTCCTCTGTAGGACGTCTGCTGCTCTTAGAAGCGTTTAGAGTTAGAGCGGACTTTATGTTCCTCAGTTTAAATATAATTAGTCTAAATGTATTTTTTCTAAGTTACCCAGTATAGTACCTTTTCATTGCAGATCTTCCATTTCTCTCTATTAAAAATAAATTAGCAACTTTATTAACTTAAATATCTCTTCCTCTCTGTTTAAAAATTTATTTAAAAATTTTTTTCCTTTTGGGGAATCCTATTATCTCTATAGCAACACTTTTACTTTTATTCTTTAATGGCACACACCTTTAATACCAGCACTTGGGAGGCAGAGGCAGGCACATCTCTGAATTTGAGGCCAGCCTGGTCTACAGAACAAGTTCCAAGACAGCCGAGGCTACACAGAGACACTGTCTCAAACAACAACGACAACAGATAAATAAATGAGCAATTGAGCCTGGATAAGCTTAGTATCTTACTTTTTCTTCTCAGCAACTGAAAGGCAGAGGCAGAAGGGCAGGAGTTCACAGTCATTCTCTGCTGCATAGAAAGTTCAAAAACCCAGCCTGAGCTTCCTGAGAGCCCTGCATTTAAACAAATGAATGAAGGAATGAAACACACCAAATCTCCTGATAATTCCCTTCATGTTCTGGAGTTTCTCTGTTTACTTGTTTGTCCCTTATACTCTTCCCACTGTGCTCTTTATGCCAGACAGTGTGATTTCAGTCCCAACGTGCTCACCTCATTCTTGGACCCATTTATTTCCGTGTGTGTTCATGCACTAGCATAGCAGGGCCCCAGGCCTTAGCACAGCTGACTCCATGGTGGAAGGGCCAGCTGTAAACTCTTTCAGGAAGACAGCACCACTTGCCAAAACAAAAACAAAGGCCTAACCCATCAAAGTCTGCAGCCATGGAAAAGCCTCTGAACGTATTAACTTTCTGCTTCCGGCTAGCTGTTCTTGTTAGCTGGTAACCTGGAACATGACTTGTGCTTCACAGCTCACCCTGGCCGGGAAGGTGGTGGCGCACGCCTTTAATCCCAGCACTGGGAGGCAGAGGCAGACGGATTGCTGTGAGTTCGAGGCCAGCCTGGTCTACAAAGTGAGTCCAGGATAGCCAAGGCTACACAGGGAAACCCTGTCTCAAAACAAAACAAAACAAAGCAAAACAAAAGCTCATCCTGAACACCCAGTGTAGTCACTGGCCAGCTAATAAAGACTTTCTATTAGCTTAAGCCTGTGTCTGAGCAGTCTTTTCTGGTGGATACCCCACAACACTAGTGTGCGCCTATGTGTTCGTGCACACACGAGCAGGCTGCAATTGCAGTGGAGGTCTGAGGACAACTTGAAGTCAGTTCTCTCTTCCTACAGGACTGGACTCAGGTTCCCAGGCTTGGTGGCGAGGGCTTTCACCCACTGAGCCATCTCCCCTCTCCCCCACCCCCCTCCCGTCTTCATTATCTTTAATGACTTCCCACTTTATTTCTGTCATGATTTGTAATAGCCTTTAAACACGCCCCAACGCCATTGCTGCGCACCTCAGACTCTGCTGTTTTGACTGGTGAGCACACGTGTCAGGACCAGGCATTGAAGACGCTTTTCAGCTCCTGTACCTGGAAGTGAATGGCCAAAGGCACCGAGAAACAGTGTCTTGTCTGTTTGCTGCCCCTCTGCTGGGTCACATCCTAATGACTGGAAACGTTTAAAAGATGATATTTTCACCTCCATAATAAAACCAAGAAGGACAGGAATCAAGTCTTCTCATGATAAGAAGCTGACGACAGCAGAGCGGGAGGGTCGCCCTGAGGCGTGCACCCTCTCCTGAGCTGCTTTTGAAGTGAAAGCTGAGCAGACAATTCCATGATGTCCTCCAGCTGCCTGGATTCCAGCTGCCTGGATTCCAGCTGCCTGGATTCCAGCCCTGAGCCACACGCCTAGTTAGCGTCAACGTTTGCTTTCTCACTTACTTATGTGTATGCGTCTTTTGTCTGCACGAATGGCTGTGCGCCGTGAGCATGCGCAGTGCTTGCGCATCGGGTGCCCTGGGATTTCGTTAGCTGCCTTGTGGGTGCTGGGAACTGAACCAAGGGTTCTCGGCAAGAGCAGCAAGTGCACTTAACCTCTGATAATTTTTCCCCTTACCCCCATTTTCTTTTTTTAAATCTTCCTTGGGTAGATTTATGTGGCTGGTTGATTTCTCTAGTGGTTATGAGTCTTCAGTGCCAGCCAGTGAGACGTGTTTTCTCCATAGAGACACTGATTTTAGATAATTAAAAAACCCTCAGTCTCAGCTTCAGGGAAAACTGGTTAGTCTGGTTTAAAGGGCCCAAGGCCATTACCAGTTTGGCACCACTTAACACAATTAACTTTAGTATTTAAAATTTTTTAAAAAATTTATTGTAAGATAGGGTCTCATGTAGCTGGGGGCTTGCCTCAAACTTTCTATGTAGCCGAGGCTAAATTTGAACTCTTGACCCTTTTGCCTTCACTTCCCAAGTACTGGGAACCATTACATGCACACATGACCATACTAGGCTCAAATTCTGATTCTTTCTGTCTCTGTCTCTCACTGTCCCATTGTCTGTTTCTTTTTCCATCTTCTCTGTCTCTGGTCTGTCTTTCTTTTCATTTCTTTCTGCTTCTCTTGGTTAAAATTAAACCATGCCAGGCGATTGCCCTATCACTGAGTCACATCACCAGCCACTTCTACACTGAGTTCTTGGCTTATCTGAACCACACCAGCCCTGCAAACAAACCCTCAAGTACCTCAGAAGGCAGAGCCACACTTAACTTTCCCTGGGAAAACTATTTTTTTTTTCTCCCAGTTAGAACGCAGGCTGCCAGTGTACAGGCTTTCTTGCTGTTGGTTTCTTTTAGCTCAACCTCTCATTCAGGGACAAGGATTCCTGGGTCACGTAGGGGGATTTTCCACTTCCCAGCTGCTCGCAGACACAGCTGCGGCCCTTGCTCTCCTAAGTCTGGAGCCGTGCCTCCCCACGCACAGCTGTAGCGTTTATCGCTCATACTTTGTGCTTTATAGCTCCCCCTTCGCTGTGGCCCTTGGATAATTTCCTTTACTTTCATCTGACCTTAGCTGCAGACTGAAAATGGTTATTGCTATTATGCTGTAACCACACGGAAATGGGAATTTATCTTTCCCTTATTACACTCCCCCACCACACAACCACACCGTTGAATTTCTCCACATTTGGGGGGAAATTGCAGGGTTAGCGCGGGACGAGTCCTCATTCTGGGAAAACCACTTACCTGATAACGGTTTCTCCCCGCCAGCTATGGTTTTTATTTTTTCCTTTATTTTAAAGGTTCTATTTTTATCATGTATATAAATGTGTGACTGTGTGTTGGCATGTGCATGGGACTGGACTGAGGGCTCCCTTGGAGGCCAGCAGAGGGCATTGGGTCCCCCTGGAGGAGGAGTTATAGGTGCTTGCGCCCAGCCTGCTGTGGGTGCTGGGAACTGAATTAAGGCCCTCTGCGAGAGCAGTACCCACTCTTAGCTATGGAGTTATCTCTCTAGACCCTAGATTTTTTTCTTGTCATAATAATCTAGGTCATTTGTGTGTGTGTGTGTGTAATATGGTATACTCATTAAATATGGAGAATGAAGTATTTATTTTAGATTATTACCTTTATGATTTGTTTTCTGGAATAGCAATTCTATATAATTTGATATTTATTTATTGAGACCAGGTCTAGAGAACTGGGTAGCCCAGGCTGGCTTGAATGATCATTCTTCCTGCTTCAGTCTCCTGAGTGCTGGGATCACAGGTGTGAGCCACTTTCTGGGCTGGAGATTGTTAGTTTCTTTCTCTTCCTTTCCTCCTTTCCTTCCTCCTTCCCTCTTTTCCTCCCTTCTCCCTCCTCTCTTTGTTTCCCTCCTTCCTTTGTGACAACATTTTCTCTGTGTTCCAGAGAGATTCAGGCTCAAACTCTTTCTGTAGCCTAGGCTGGCCCGAAATTCGCCATTTTTCTGCCTCTGTCTTCTGAGTGCTGGAATTACAGGAATGCACCACTTACCTGGACATTTACTTATTTTTTTTTGTGGCGATGGGTGTCAAAGCCAGGGCCTTGTGCATCTAAGTCCATCATCACTGAGAAGTGTCATGACTGTATTTTCCCCATTTCATGTTTATGATATTCTAACTGTTGCGTTCTTGGAGTTGTTCTTTCCTTTAGTCTCTTGAACTTGCTGTGTAGCCAAGAACGGCCTCGCACATCTGACCCTCCCACCTCTGTCTCCCAAAAGCTGGGATTACAGGTAGGTGCACCACACCCAGATATGCCATTTTTGTGTAGAGTTCCAAAAGTAGTTTTTAAGATCTAAATCGGCTTATGCCACTCTTCCATTATTTGAGACCCTCCAGTCCTTCTTACTGAATGTAGACAAAACCCAAGCTCTTGTGCTGTCCACAGGCTCTTGTGCTGTCCACGGGCTCTTGTGCTGCCCACAGGCTCTTGTGCTGCCCACAGGCTCTTGTGCTGCCACAGGCTCTTGTGCTGTCCACAGGCTCTTGTGCTGTCCACAGGCTCTGCTGCCCTTCCAGTCCCACACCTGCCACCTTCTCCATTGCCACCCATGACCCCTACTTGACCCCCTTTATAGCTAGAACTCTCATCTCTGGGCCAGGACCTGGAATGTTCCTGTGTTTCACTTCCAAGGCGAGTGGCTCCACGAGCCTTAGTGAGTCCTTTCTTTTTTTTTTTTTTTTTTTTTTTTTTTTTTTTTTTTTTTTTTTTTTTTGTTTTTTTTTTTTTTTTTTTTTTTTTTTTTTTTCCTTTCTTTTCTTTTTAAAGATTTAACTTATTATGTATATAAACACTCTATCTGCATGAGAAGAGGGCGTCCGACCCCAGTATAGATGGCTATGAGCCACCATGTGGTTGCTGGGAATTGAACTCAGGACCTTGGAAGAGTAGCCAGTGCTCTTAACCGCTGAGCCATCTTTCCAGCCCTCGAGTCCTTTCTTGACCATGGCACTTGGCGGATGCCAGCAGCTCTGATTAGCACTGTGTCTGCTTATTTCACTCACAGCACAGCACTTGTTCTGCAGAGCTGGGCACTGGACCCAGGGCCCTGGATGGGCCAGGTAAGTACCACTGAAAGGCACCTCAGCCTCAGTTCGTAGCCTTGTTATGATTTGTGATTATATGTTATTTATTGTTTTTTTAAAATGAGTATATGTCCCACCAAGAAAGGGAACATGAATTTAAAATTAATTAATTAATTGATTTAATGTATATGAGTACTTTATCTGTATGCACACCTGCATGCCAGAAGAGGGCAATCAGATCACATGATAGATGGTTGTGAGCCACCATGTAGTTGCTGGGAATCGAACTCAGGACCTCTTGGAAACAGCAAGTGGCACTCTTAACTGCTGAGCCTTTTCTCCAACTCCCTTGAATGTGTGTGTATGTGTTTTTAATTTAGTCATTAGTTTTGTATAGTATGAGCACTTACAAACCTCTGTTGAGTGGATAAATAAAGATGAATTAGACAGGTGTGCTAATAGTGCACACCTTGTCCCAGGTACTTGGGAGATTAGGACAGAATTGGGCCCAGAAGTTCAAGACTACAGTAAGAGTTCAATCTCTTGGAAAAAAAAAATCAGAGAGTTATTGTCCAAAAGAGACTTCACTTACGGGCTCTAAATCATGTAGAAGTTGGTAGAGAAGAGCCAGAAGGCTTCTAAGCATGTGATTGACAGAGCAGACAATTGTGATCGTAATGACTGCAGACTGGAATGCCAGAGAAGATCCAGCCACCAGGAGGACAGGCTGCTGTGAGGCAGTAGCCGCAGAGCCCACAGCCCACAGAGGTCAGCTGGGTGAGGTTCCAAGGAAAGCCCAGCCTCATGTGATGTGTGCTCAGTGAAGACTGTGGTTGTCATGGGGTTAGGTCAGATTGGAGTTCTACCCAGCAAGGCAGAGATGACGCCCACGTCAGCTTACGGTGCGGAAACAGGAGCACTGAAGCCTCCATCCGAGAGAACCAGGGACTGGGAGTGAGGAGCCGGATGAGAATAGGTTCTGGCCCTCTGACGTTCAGAGCCGGCTAAAGAGAGGGGTGGTGAGAGAGAAGGAGGGAGAGCGACAGACCCAGAGAGAGAGAGAGAGAGAGAGAGAGAGAGAGAGAGAGAGAGAGAGACAGACAGACAGACAGACAGACAGACAGACAGACAGAGACAGAGACAGAGACAGAGAGAGAGACAGAGAGAGAAGGTGGAGGGGCCGTGTTAGCTTTTCCAGCTGGGCTAGGAAGAGAAACCAACAAGTGGTAGCAGAAGGACCCTGGGCAAAGCTGCCGAGCCGGTGGTGAGGAGTGGTGCTCTGCAGCCTGGCCGGCATGAGTTCAAATCCAGGCGTACTCTCGATCCACGAAGCTTCTGTTGCCAAGTCCGTTCATCACATACATGTTGTTAGAGTGGGTGGGAGGGTTACGTTTAAGCCAGGGCTCCTTAAAACTTTTTTCTTTCCTGGCTGCTTTTGCCTGAGGCATTTATAAAGACCTGGGTAGATAGATATATATAAGTCAAGCATTTGTTGATAATAAATTATAAAGGTATTTACTAATATTTAGGTATTATATAATTTTGTTAAAAATGAAAGCAAATTTGAATACTAAAGAGGTGGATATGCTTGTTTAATTAATTAATTAATTTTGTTTATTTATGAGATTGTAGTTTAATCACAATGTTTCTGCCTTTCTTTCCTCCCTCCAAGCTCTCTCATCTACCCCTTCCCACTCTCCTTCCGTGTTATGTTTTCAGGACTGGACTGTTTGGCGCTGGACAAGCCACTGCTGTGCACCTTTCTGGGTGGGACCACCCCTCCTGCTCCCAGCTTTACTCGGTTGCCTATAGTTCTTTGTGTAGGGTTGAGGCCTCATGGGATTATCTCCATCCAGTTGGGCATGTCTGTTGGTGTCAAACTTGTTTAGGCCTTGTTTGGGCTGTCATGTTGGTGAGATTTGACAGATAGAACCTTCTGATGCAATTTGGAGACACAGTCTGATCCTCTGGCTCTTACAGTCTTTCAGTCCCATCTTCTGCGGTATTCTCTGAGTTTTAGATGCAAGCATGCTTTGTAGAGTCATCCACTGGGACTGGGCTCCACAGCTCTGCATTGGTTGTGGTTTTTGGTAGTGTCTGTTGCAAAGAGACGTCTCTTTGATGAGAATGAAGCTTGCATTCATCTGTGGGTGTGAGGGCAAACGTTTACAAGCCTGTAGTTAGGCATTATGCCGGTTTTGTAAGTTACTGAGTGTAGACTCTTTAGCACCGAGTGGTTAGCTGGGGTTCCAGTATCAAGCGTGGCTTCCCTCCATTGAACAGGCCTGTACTCCAGTTAGAGAGCTGTTGGTTACTACTAAGGTGTGTGTGCCATTCCTGCGCCTGGGTTGCCATGCCGTGCTGGTCACTGAAGTGGTTCACGGGCCTCAGAGCTGGGTTGGATTGTTGGTTGCTTCCCTCCTTTCATCATAGCTGGGTCGGGCTGTTGGATGCTTCCCTCCTTTGGAAGTTTCTGGTACCATGAAAGCGAGTCCTCAGGGAGGAGCATTTAGGTTAGTTCCAGCTCAGGGGTCTCTTGGCCTGCTTCTGAAGTGTTAGGTGTCTTTAGCAACAGGGATTTGCCTTACTCTTCTGGGGGACAACTAAAGGCAGCACACTTGTTTAGTCTACATAAAGAATTAAAAAAAATTTTTTTTTTGAGATAGCAGAGTCTCACTATATATCCGTGGTTGGCCTGGAACTCACTACTTGTAGGTCAGGCTAGCCTGGAACTCACAGAGATTCATCTGCCTCTGCCTTCCAAGTGCTGGAACTAAGGGTGTGCACCATCATGCCCAGCCAATCTTGGTCGAATATTTGATACTGCAGGATCAAATCATCAACTCAAACAGCAACTAAATATTTTAGTTTTTTAGAATTTTTTTTATTCAATCTTCATTTTACTTATTCATATATTCATACAGTTTATTTTAATGATATCCAAATAAAGGCATCTATTGCACTCCTTCAGACCCCTCCATATTTCCCCTCCCATCTCATGTTTTCTTCTTCTTCTTTTTTTTTTTTTTAATAGCCCACCCAGTCCAGCTAGCGCTGCTCCTATCCTCAGGGATGACGGGTGATCTATGACAGCACGGGCAACCTATCAGCAGCCACCTGCCCTGAAGTAAAGGACTCTTCCTCTTTCATCAGTCATCAGTTGTAAAAAGGTCCTTCATTGGGGTGGAGCCTCATGCGTTTGCCTGACATCGATGCTGAGATGTGGACTGGCTTGATCTGCAGGTAGTCATGGCTGTGAGTTCAGGAGTGCAAAAGCCACATCACGGCCAGAAGGCAGCACTTCTGGCCATCCCCCTGCTCTTACACTCTACGTACCCTGACTTTGTGTTCTCTGAGCCTCGGTGAGGGGAAAAGAAGGGTTATGCTTTGATGTAAGCGTCCCATTCAGGGTTGGGCACACAACAGTCACTTAGTATCAGCTCTTTCACCAGTTATGAGTCTGCTGTCCAGTGAAATGAAGCTTCTCTGATCAAGTTTCAGAGCAGCACTAATCCATGATTGTGAACATAAATACTTTGAAGGCAGCAGTTTGACATGTCGATTTAACAAAAAACAAAACAAAACAAAACAAAACAAAACCAAAAACAAAAAAACCAAAACCAAACCAAAACAAAACAAAAAAAACAGTCATAGTTCCCCTGCCTTGGCCCGTGGGCTTTTGACTAGGTAGGCAGTACCAGGCCCAACTTTCCTCCTGTGGACCAGGGCTCACACCTAATCGGCAAGTGACTGGTTACTCCTGTAACTGCCATGGCACTAGTGTATCAGGGAGTTAATTATCATAGCATGCATGACCCACTGGTGAGCAAGACCACTGATGTCTTTCTTCCCCAGTGGCCTCTGCAGCACTTTCTGTCACCTGAAAGCTAACTAATAGGGAGGAAACTTCTAGATCACTTTTATCTTACTTAGGGTTTCTATTACTGTAAAGAGACACCATGACCATGGCAATTTTTTTTTTTGAGACACAGTTTCTCTGTGTAGCCTTGGCTGTCCTGGACTCACTTTGTAGATAAGGCTGGCCTTGAACTCAGGGAGAACCTTCTTCCTCTGCCTCCCCAAGTGCTAGGATTACAGGCATGTGCCACCTCACCCAGCAGCTGAACATGGCAACTTTTATAAAGGAAAACATTTAATTGGGGGCTGGCTTACAGTTTCAGGGGTTTAGTGCATTACTGTCATGGGAGGAAAGCATTGCAGTGTGTAGGCAGTGTGTGGACAGTGTGCGGGCAGTGTGCGGGCAGTGTGCGGGCAGTGTGTGGGCAGTGTGGGCAGTGTGGAGGCAGTGTGCGGGCCAGTGTGCGGGCAGTGTGCGGGCAGTGTAGGCAGTGTGCCAGGCAGTGTGCGGGCAGTGTGTGGGCAGTGTGCGGGCAGTGTGGGCAGTGTGCGGGCAGTGTGTGGGCAGTGGTGGGCAGTGTGGGCAGTGTGCGGGCAGTGTGCGGGCAGTATGCGGGCAGTGTGGGCAGTGTGCGGGCAGTGTGCGGGCAGTGTGCGGGCAGTGTGTGGGCAGTGTGCGGGCAGTGTGGGCAGTGTGCGGGCAGTGTGGGCAGTGTGCGGGCAGTGTGCGGGCAGTGTGCGGGCAGTGTAGGCAGTGTGCGGGCAGTGTGCGGGCAGTGTGTGGGCAGTGTGCGGGCAGTGTGGGCAGTGTGCGGGCAGTGTGGGGCAGTGTGGGCAGTGTGGGCAGTGTGCGGGCAGTGTGGGGCAGTGTGGGCAGTGTGGGGCAGTGTGAGCAGTGTGCGGGCAGTGTGGGCAGTGTTGCGAGCAGTGTGGGCAGTGTGCGGGCAGTGTGCGGGCAGTGTGCGGGCAGTGTGCGGGCAGACATGGTGCTGGAGAAGGAGCTGAGAGCTCTACATCTTGAACCCACAGGCAGCAGGAAGAGACAGAGAGCAACTAGACCTGGCCTGAGCTTCTGGGACCTCAGAGTCCACCCCTGAGTGACCTTATTTCATAAGGCCACACCTCCTAATAGTGCCACGCCCTATAAGCCTGGGATCATAGTCATTCAAGCCACCACATGATCCATCTTGATTTCTCTGTTTGGGACCAGTGGTAGTGTCTCAGCAACAGCATCTCACCACGCAGCTGAGGCAGGTAACAAGAACAACGCAATAGTGTTGTTTTAGGGGCCGCTGAAGCATCCTTGACCACTACCCAGACGGCCATATCCTACACCTGGCATTGAGATTTTCAGTTAGGAACTCATGTGTTCTCAACTCATGACAGGGAAGCACTGTCCACCTGTGTAAGGTACCTGTGTTTAACCTCCTTTTAAAGTTAAAATATAGCTTATACACTGATGAGTTTCCATAGGCTTTTTTTTTTTTTTTTGGCTTTTTGAGACAGAGTTTTACTATGTAGCCCTAGCTAACCTGGAATTCACTATGTAGACCAAGCTGGCCTTAAAGTCACATCACAGAGATACAACTGCCTTATAGGTGTGTGGTACCATTCTCAGCTCCCATAGTTTCCATAAGGCATGCGCGCGCGCGCGCACACACACACACACACACACTCAGTTGTGACCCCCCACCTAGGGTTGTAACGCACAGTTTGAAAAGCCAGGAACCAGGCAATATGTGAGTAACTACACAGTACATTTAGTTTCTTTCTATCTGCCTGCTGACTGGGAAATCGTCCCTGCCTCGAAGCTGGACAAGTCCATCACTTCATTCAGGGAGGGCCTTGTCCTGAGAGACTGATCCTTCATCCTGTGACCGTGAGGTCAAGTCCCGGTGTCAGCATCAGCTTCATTATCTTCTTAGGAGGAATCCCTCTATGAATCCGGAGTTGGTGGCAAATAACTGTGTGCGAATGATTCTCTTTCTCTTTCTCCTTTTTTCCTTTCTTTCTTTTTCTCTTCTTTCTTTCTTCTTCTTTTTTGAGACAGCGATTCATTCTCATGCAAGCCAGGCTAGTTTTAAACCTTGCTGTGTGGTTGAGGCTGGCCTTGAACTTGCGATCCTCCTACCTCAAGTGCTGGGATTACAGCTCTCCAGCAATAGACCCAGAGAGGTGAATGATCTTAAAGGCCGTATGAGTGAGCTCGATAACGGTGTGTGCCTTTTCTTGTGGGGACTAGAATTGATTTATTTATTTTTTTTCTTCTTTTATTTTTCTATTTTAGAGGTTGGTTTATGTATTAAACTTGTATGCGTATGAGTGCTTTCCTTTTCCTGTATGCACATTTGTGCCTGGTGCCTGGGAGGTCAGCGCAGGGCACTACATCTGTTAGAACTGGAGCCACGTGTGGGTGCCGGGAGTTAAACCCAGGCACTTTGCCGCCCCGCTTTCTTCTTTACAGTGCTGCTCCTAAGCCGGGTGTGGTGGCGCACGCCTTTAATCCCAGCACTCGGGAGGCAGAGGCAGGCGGATCGCTGTGAGTTCGAGGCCAGCCTGGTCTACAAAGCGAGTCCATGATGGCCAAGGCTACACAGAGAAACCCTGTCTCGAAAAACCAAAAAAAAAAAAAAAAAACAATACAGTGCTGCTCCTACTAACATGCATTGAATTCTTGTGCATGCCGCATGTGTTAACTCATTTGATCTGGGGACAGATAGTAGAGCGGTGATTGCAGGGAGTTACCTGTTTGTTAAGAGCGCATAGTGAATGTGACTTCTGTGACGACTTGTTTGCTTTCTTTAGTGAAGGGCTTAGACAACAGGGCTAGACCTTACCCTGGGCATTCATAGCACTTGGTTCCCTTGGCAACAGGGATAGGCCAGCAGCAGACCGTGTGAACCAAACAGGGCCAATCAGGGCTTCCCAAGTATTAACAAGCAGATCCTAAGGTTTGCAAGGCTGGAAGAAGACCTGGATGATGTCTAAATACTTTTGTGGCCCCTGAGGCTGGACCACTGATCCTGTGAATTACTCCAAAGACCTTATGCTTTGTAAAGACTAGTTTGTTCATTTATTTTGAGATATGGGCTTATGTATGCCAGATGGGGCTCAAACTTACTATATAGCTGAGGATTATCTTGAAGTCTCTATCCTCCTGCCCCCACGTCCCCTGTGTAAGGAGTACACCACTGTACTAATTTATGGGATGCTAGAGATTACACCCAGGATTTCTTGAATGCCAGGCAAGCAGGGTACTAAAGGAGCTTTGTTAACCCAACACCTTTCAGGACTCTGTGAGCTCTGGTTGGTGAGCTTGTATCTTAGCTGAAGTGCAGAGTGCAGCCAGCAGTGTCTCCTCTTGTTTCGGTAAGAAGCCTGAAAGAAATTACTTAAAGTTGGAATGACTTTCACACGAACTCTGGTGCCCCATATTTGACCACATCCCCTGGATGGGGAGACCTGGTGGCACACAGAGGAAGGATAGCAGGCTACCAAGAAGAGACTTGATACTCTATGAGCATATAAAGGGGGAGGAGGTCCCCCTCAGTCACAGTCATAGGGGAGGGGAGTAAGGGGGAAATGGGAGGGAGGGAGGGAGGAATGGGAGGATATAAGGGATGGGACAATCACTGAGATGTAATATGAATAAATTAATTAAAAAAGTATAAAAAAAAGTTGGAATGATTTATTTTGCCTGCGGTTTGAGAGGGTGCAGCCAATCGTCCAGGGAGAGATGGAGGGAGCCGCACTAAGGTCGCAGGCTGCTTACCCTGTGTCAGCTAGCCCCAGAGCAGAGAGGTGGGTGGGTCACTTGCCTGGCTCTAACCCTCAAGGCCTGCCCTGCTTCTTCCAGTGAGGGCTCACATCCTAAAACCTGTACAGTTTCCCAAGACAGGGCGAACAGCTCGGGGTCAGTGGGGACGTTTCCCATCTTTAACTCTGAGGCTTAAACCCAGGCCTTTTGCGTACTGGGCAGGCACTCAAACATAGAGCTAGCTCCTTAGCTGGTCTTAAATAAATAAGTAAATAAAGATTTATTTATTTTGAGGCAGGGTCTTGCCCAATTATTCTTGAATGGCCTTCCCTCTGCAGCCTCTTGAGATAGATCAGGCTTTGCTGAAAGATTTAAGAAGACACTCATTTTATTTTAAAGTATGTGTGTATGTATGCAGGTGTGTGTGTGTGTGTGAGTGTGAGTGTGGATATGCAGGTGTGTGTGTGAGTGTGGATAAGCAGGTGAGTGTGGATACCCAGGTGTGTGTGTGTGTGTGTGTGTGTGTGTGTGAGAGAGAGAGAGAGAGAGAGAGAGAGAGAGAGAGAGATATGTAGGTGTGTGTGAGTGTGACTGTGGATATGCAGTGTGTGTATGTGAAAATGTGGGTACACAGGTATGTGTGTATGGGTGTGGCTATGCAGGTGTGTGTGTAAGTGTGGCTATGCAGTATGTGTGTGTGAGTGTGGCTATGCAGGTGTGTGTATAAGTGTGGCTATGCAGTATGTGTGTGTGAGTGTGGCTATGCAGTATGTGTGTGTGAGTGTGGCTATGCAGGTGTGTGTGTAAGTGTGGCTATGCAGGAGTTGTGAGTATGGCTATGCAGTGTGTGTATGTGTGAGTGTGACTAGCAGTGTGCATGTGTACACTCATGCACACCTGTGTGGTCAAAGAAGGCAGCATGTGATTCCCCTGGAACTGGTGGTTGTAGATGTCCAACACGAGGGCTGGGCATTGAACGCTCTGGTCCTCTACAAACACAATATGGGCTCTTAATAAGTTACCTCTGAAGCTGCTGAAGATGTTTAAAAATTATAATGAGGAGGTGGTGATGTGCACCTTTATCTCAGCATTGGGCAGAGGCAGGTAGATCGCTGTGCGTGAAGCCAGGTTGGTCTACATAGTGAGTAGCTGGTCAGCCAAGGCCACATAGCCTTTGTCTCAATAAGCAAAAAGGAGTAAAACAAAAATTAAAATGAAAATGTAATAATTATTTTATTTTTGTGTCGTTAAGTGTGCAAATGCATGTGAGCACCTGCCGAAAAAGGACTTTTAGCCCCTTAAAGCTGGAGTTAGAAGCAGTTGTGAGCCATCATGTGTGGGTGCAGGGAGCTGAATCTCATCTGCCAGAGCAAGCACAAACTCTAACCACTGAGCCATCTCCTCAGCCCCTGAAAGGTCTTAATTAATAGAATTAATTGTTAATTACTGGGTCAAGATTCAAGTCCAGATCCAAAAGTCTTAACTCTTTTTTACCATGACTGATCCCTGAAGCACTTTCTCATGAGTAACGCCCTCGGTTTAAGAACACACCGCTCCCACTGAGTCACCTGTTCCGCCTTCCTGAGACCGGCCACCATCCCTGGAATGAGGAACTACCCCGAGTTCATCAGAACACACCTCACACATCACTCTCCGAGTTGGATGCTTCTGAGAGGAATGCTAATCTCGCACCAGTTACCAAGTAACACGGTCCATTGTTGGCCCTCTCTCTGGCAGCCATGGAGCTGGCTTCAGCCTCAAGCTTGCCTGACACTGAAGCTTCTGTGCTCTCTGGGACAGCAGCCAGCCTTTGGCTAGGGGAGGCCACAGGCATTGGCCCAGGGCACAGATATTCTGATCTCCTGATAGGCAGCAGGTGTCAGAGCTCTGGAGCTACAGGACCTTTGTACCCTGGTTGTCACGAGCTGTGGGATGTGGAAGCCTGCCTCCAGTCCTAATAGCTATAGTGTGGAGGGACGATTGACCAGACAGTGACGCTCCCCGCCCTCCCCCCACAAGGCAGGGCATGTAAAACAACAGTGGGTATAGAAGTCTATATAAACTAGTTTTAGTTTAAACTACAAAATGTTCCCCTTTGTGACACCAGGATGCAATAAGCCACCCTTTCATGTGTACACGGGCTGACTCTGATATATAGCATAAAAAACCACACTTAGGGACACATTCAAAGAATGTTCATTAGCTGTGATGTGGCACCATGACCCTAGCTGAGAGGAAGTACATTTTAGATGCTCCACCCAGATTAACACTGGGAGTCTGTCTTGACATTACAAACAGATGAGGACACTTCAGGTTCAGGCATAGCTATGGATCATGACTGGTGACAAGTGGGTGAGGATCAAAATGTTGCCCAAGAACACGCAGACTCTAAAAGAAAATAAACAGAAAGGAGATGAACTGGAATTCTTGGTGAAAGACCTGAAAATATGTATAGTTCTAGAACTGTGTAAATGTGAGTAGCAGATTAATACAGCTAGATACTAACCCACCAATTTAATTATTAAATGAAAATGCAGGCTAGGGGTGTGGCTCAGTGGTAGAGCATTTACCCAGCATGTGTGAGACCCT